>NC_083098.1:11646249-12291724 GCF_949774975.1 Lagenorhynchus albirostris | reverse complement strand
GTATCCAAGGTGAATAATACAATATTTTTATCAATGAGCATGGCTAGTGCCTTATTTTTATGCCTTTTTAATTTAATTAAACTATTTTGTTTTATTTAACAGATATAAGAGGGTTAGGATTCCAACAAAAGAAAAAAAATAAACTATCCTTTATCCTATGCTTTTTGCTTGAGGTTAAGGTAAATACAGAGGCTATAGATGGAAAAATGGGGCATAGGTCAGCTGAGGATAATGAAGTTTGGCTCACTGAAGGAAGTGTTTTAAAGACGAGTTCAATTAATAAAACACCTCTCTGTTTTTTCAGAGCAAACGAGAGAGAGTGTGCTATGAAAGAATACTTACTCTTTATGTACCCGTTGGTGAACTACCCAGGAATCATATCATGCAGATTCTGGGTGCGGCCTGACATACTGCACTTCTAACAAGCTCCAAGGGGAAGCCATGCTACTACTTCAAGGCCAAGACTTTTTAAGTGTAAAGCTGTAAAATTAAGGTTAATCTAAATCATAAAGAAGACAGATGAAAATGCCAGGGAATTTTGTCTGGAGTAAGATTTAAAGTCCCAGAAATTTCTTTTCTGAGCTTGGGAGCAGTAAGTGTCTACATAGTTTAGAAAGTCAAAGGACACACAGATCAAGAGAGCTTTATCAAGCCACCAGAATTAAGGAAGATTTTTTAAAATTTAATTTTTATTTTATATTGGAGTAGAGTTGACTTACAATATTGTATTAATTTCAGGTGTACAGTAAAGTGATTCAGTTATACATATACATATATCCATTCTTTTTCAGATTCTTTTCCCATATAGGTTATTAAAGAGTATTGAGTAGAGTTCCCTTTGCTATACAGTAGATCCTTGTTGCTTATCAATTTTATATATAGCAGTGAGTGTATGTTAATCCCAAACTCCACATTTATCTCTCCCCCCACCTTTCTCCTTTGGTAACCATAAGTTTGTTTTTGAAGTCTGTGAGTCTGTTTCTGTTTTGTAAATAAGTTTATTTGTATCATTCTTTAAGATTCCACATATAAGTGATATCATATAATATTTGTCTTTGTCTGACTTACTTCACTTAATATGATAATCTCTAGGTCCATCTACACTGCTGCAAATGGCATTATTTCATTCTTTTTCATGGCTGAGTGATATTCCATTGTATATATGTACCCTTTCTTCTTCTTCTTTTAATTGGCATATAGTTGTTTTACAATGTTGTGTTCATTTCTACTGTACAGTGAAGTGGAGTTCCCTGTGCTATACAGCAGGTTTTCATTAGTTATCTATTTTATACATAATAGTGTATATATGTTAATCCCAATCTTCTAATTCATCCCACTGCCCTTTCCCCCTTGGTGTCCATACGTTTGTTCTCTACATCTGTGTCTCTATTTCTGCCTTGCAAACTGGTTCATCTGTACCATTTTTCTAGATTCCACATATATGCATTAACATATTTGTTTTTTCCCTTTCTGCCTTACTTCACTCCGTATGACAGACTCTAGGTCCATCCACGTCTCTACAAATGACCCAATTTCATTCCTTTTTATGGCTGAGTAATATTCCATAGTATATATGTACCATATCTTCTTTATGATTCATCTATCGATGGACATTTAGATTGTTTCCATGACCTGGCTATTGTAAATGGTGCTGCAATGAACATTGGGGTGCATTTGTCTTTCCGAATTATGGTTTTCTCTGGATATAGGCCCAGGAGTGGGATTGCTGGATCATATGACAGCTCTATGTTTACTTTTTAAGGAACCTCCATACTGTTCTCCCTAGTGGTTGTACCAACTGACATTCCCACCAATGGTGTAGGAGGGTTCCTTTTTCTCCACACCCTCTGCAGCATTTACTATTTGTAGACATTTTGATGATGGCCATTCTAACCTGGGTGAGGTGATCCCTCATTGTAGTTTTGATTTGTGTTTCTCTAATAATTAGCAATGTTGAGCATCTGCTTTATGGCCATCGGTACGTCTTCTTTGGAGAAATATCTATTTAGATATTCTGCCAATTTTCATGGTTGGGTTGTTTGGGGTTTTTTTTGATAATGAGCTGCACGAGCTGTTTGCTTATTTTAAAGATTAATCCCTTGTTGGTTGCTGCATTTGCAAATATTTTCTCTAATTCTGTGGGTTGTCTTTTTGTTTTGTTTATGGTTTCCTGTGCTGTGCAAAATCTTTTAAGTTTAATTAGGTCCCATTTGTTTATTTCTGTTTTTACTTTCATTTCTCTAGGAGGTGGATCCAAAAAGATATTGCTGCAATTTATGTCAGTGTTCTGCCTATGTTTTCCTCTATAAGATTTATAGTATCTAGTCTTACATTTAGGTCTTTGAAAAGAATAAAACACCTAGGGATAAACCTACCTAAGGAGACAAAAGACCTCCACTCTGAAAATTATAAGATGCTGATGAAAGAAACTGGAGATGACACAAACAGATGGAAGGATATACCATGTTCTTAGATTGGAAGAATCAATATTGTCAAAATGACTACACTACCCAAGGCAATCTACAGATTCAATGCAATCCCTATCAAATTACCAATGGCATTTTTCACAGAACTAGAACAAAATCTTTTAAAATTTGTATGGAAACACAAAAGACCCCAAATGGCCAAAGCAATCCTGAGAAAGAAAACAGAGCTGGAGGAAGCAGACTCCCTGACCTCAGACTATACTACAAAGCTACAGTAATCTAAACAGTATGGTACTGGCACAAATATAGAAATATAGTTCAATGGAATAGGACAGATAGCCCAGAAATAAATCCATGCACCTATGGTCAATTAATCTACAACAAAGGAGGCAAGAGTATACAATGGAGAAAAGACAGTCTATTCAATAAGTGGTCCTGGGAAAATTGGACAGCTACATGTAAAAGAATGAAATTAGAACATTCTCTAATACCATACAGAGTTAAGGAAGATTTAAGTGTCAGTCTGAGAGGTATGAAAGGCTCTTTCAAGCAAGGTGACTAAGACCCAGCTTCTCCCCTGGCCCTGAGCTCAACTCAGAAGTGGCAGAATTCTTGGGAAGGCTTAAAAATAAGCTGAGGGATGAGTCAACTAGTAAAAGCCTTGCCAAGAGCACAAACATCAAAGCATAGCAAGAATACTAGGAATGGATTTGTCCTTAATTAATCCTGATTCAAGGGAAGCGCTAGCTCTCTATATTGTCCAAACCCCAAGTAAAATCATATTGCCATTAAGAAATACTTCCTTTTTCGGAATAAGGCCTAACTATGTTTATTTTTCTATAATGTTTGCTTTGATTAAAAGTAGCTAATATGTAATGAACACGTACTATTCACCTGTCATTGTAAGACTTGTAGATGAATTAACTTTTTAAAATCTTCATCTATCGTTCCTAATCAACTGTTAATTGAAAAAACTAAGAATTAGTATTTATGATTTCAATAAAGTAACACAAATAATAAAACTTAGTTGTACAGCTAGGTTGATAGCCAAAGTAATATGTTAATTAATAATTTATCATTAGAAAAGACTGGCTTATGGCTTATTGGAAATCTGTATGGTAAACCCTGGGGAAAAATTCTGATTGCATAAACTGTGAAACCTTGCAGCAGCTACATGAATTACAAGCGTGAGCTACTAAATGATCAAATCAAGTTTAAGAGGATAGTTCTACATCTGTACTGTGCAACATTGTAGCCACTAACCCCATTTGCCTATTTTAATTTACATTAATAAATTAAGTTAAATACAACAAAAATTCATTTCTTTAAGCACATGAGCCACATTTCAAGTGTTCAGTAGCCATATGTGGCTTGTGGCTACCATATTGGACAGCAAACTATTCTTTATTAACATTTCCAAAGTCACAGAAAATTTTGTTGAAAAATTCAATCCTATTTTAATGTTGACAGATCTCCTAGCATTTGCTAATTTTTAAACCATTCAATACATTACCTAATTTTATTCTCAGAACCATCACTTGAAAAATATGGAAGCTACTGTATTTTATAAAGAAGGGCCACACTTTGTTTTAGAGCTAAACTGTTATCAAAGGTCTTGGGGTTAAAATCTGTGCAACTTGTGGGATCAAGTTTTTTCCGTGGGAATTGAAATTCAGTACCTATCTTTGTTTTGGGTGGGAATGGACTAAGTTATGAATTTGAGTGGCATTAGCTTTCAGTAGTCCACTTCATCATCTAATGTTAAGATTTACTTCACCATGGGAAAATTGTATCTTTAGATAAAATAAATATAATTCCTTAACTAAGTTGGAAAATTAGAAAAAGCTCTATAACACAGTTTTTTCAAATAAGTATCACCAGTTCTTAGCTCAATATTCAAAAATGATCGCAACAGAGTGCCTATGTTGATTAAAAAACATCACTTTGTATTGTTCAGTCAACAAGTTCAAAGCCATTACATTTTTACATAGTAACATTAACATGATCTAGTATAGTATTTCTTTCCACCAGAATTCACGCTAAAGTCATAAAGCTTTACAGACCACTCCTCTCAATTGATATGCTTACAAGATGAAGCCTGTCTACCTTCATTACTCTAAAATTCCTTTTCTGCAATTCATAAATATCCTCTTTATTTCACTCTGTCCATTGTCACCACTCCTCTGAGCTAATTCTGTTTTATACCTATAATTTTCACTTCCTAATTTGTTTGCCTCTTGAAGTTTTATTACCTGTCACTTTGTCACAACTAATTTATACTGAGCATTATTTTTGAGATTTTGCCTAATTATATTTTTCCCTGTATTGCTTTCTCCTTCTTCCCTGTATACTGTCACATCTACTTTATATTAGAAGACAGACTGTTGTAGTCACTCCACATGTTGTATGCTCTGGTTGGTAAATGCACATGTACTCTTTTGTGGCAAAAAGAAGCACTAATATCCAAATCACTGCTGAAAACAAGGATGTTCTACATTAAGTTATTAAATCAATAGTAACTGTGAGTACAAAACAAATGTCAAGGCAATATTTACATTTAGTAAAAAAAGATATTAGAACTATTTCCATCTTTGGGTATACACCTGTACAAAATTACAAAGTAATGTACTGAAACTTAACATGAATATAAAGAAGTAATCAGAATAATATGGGAAAAATTTTTGAAAAAGGTAACATTATAACATTAATATTATGTTCAATTTAATTGAATATATATTTATTCAAGTCCAAGGAATAATTCTAAACTCCGAAAAATGATGAAGCCACAGTCGTTGTTATCATGGAATTAATGAGAAAAAGATACACGTTTGAAGAAAGATTTTATGAGGAAGAGATTTTGAAGGATGGTAGGGCTTTTATAGATGAAGGGGAAAACAACTTCTTTTCAGCAGAGGGAGCATATAGGAAAAGACACAAAGAGTGCAAAGTGCAGAGCATGTTGGGGGAACAACCAATAAGCCTATCGAGATAGCTCACAGGACATGTGAGAAAATAATAAATGATGTGGCTTAAAAGAGTAGGATAGGGTCAGTCACAGAAGATCATGAATGACAGACACAGCAGTTTGTACCTAATGATATTGTAAACAGGAAGCTTCTATTGTTATTGTTACATTAATTATTAGTTTGACATGAGGTTGGTATGATCACAGATATGCTGTAGCTTTATTTGAACACAATGAAACACGTAGAGACTGAAGATATGGAATCCAATTAGTAATAAATTTAAGAGTCTGCAAGGAGGGACAATCAGGAATGCAAATGGGTGCATGAAAGTTTGAAAGGATGTTAGAGACATTGTGGACTCGCATCTGTAGGACACAGCCCTACGTGAAAGAATATTAAAAGTGAAGAAAAAGTGAGTGACAACTCCAAGTTTAAGAACCTATGTGACTGAGAAAATATGGCGCTGTTCATGGAGATAAGAAAAGAAATTGGATTGAGGTAAATGGTGGTGAGGATTGAACAGAAGTAGCAGAGGAGAAGGACTTTTGCATAAGCTTCATAGACACAGGCACTTTCCTCTGCAACAGCTTGTTCACCACCATCTGTCATTGTTTACACTTCTAGTGTCCTTGCTTCATACTCTGAGCACTTTGAGGGAAGGCAGGTGCAGTGTCTCATTTAGATCTTATTTCTAGGGCTTTGACTCTTGCCTGGTACTTAATTTTTTTCTCTATAATAATTCAATGAACATTTCCAGAGAAATTAGTATAGATTCAGCAATCTGCCTCAAATAAAAAGTAGGGCATTTAAAATTTTTACATTTAGTTGTCTGGTGAAGAAGAGAAACTTTTATGGCAAATCAACAGCCAGAATTGACTGAGGTTAGGCTACAGGTCTAAATTTCCTCCCCAACCAAAAATATGTTTTCCTACTGTTGAAGGCTTGAAATTTAACCATTTGAAATTTGTTCCCAGAGGTTAGTCCTGGTTAAAATGTAGGTAATTCACTGAAGAGGCAAACAAATCCCTACCTTAATGTATGGTCATGGGACCTTTTGCTGAGATCAAGTTTGATGAGGAGAAAGGTGCAGAGGAGAAGAAAAAGGTGATACAAAGAAAATCTAGGAATACTGCAGATTGATTTACCTGCTTCACAATTCTACATAAGGCTAAGAACCCAAAGTATCTCCCTGAGTGCATGCTCCTATTTCAATCTTCTTTTTATTCGTTCAATTTTTTTTTTTAATTGTTTGGCTATGCCATGCAGCCTGTGGGATCTTGGTTCCCTGACCAGGGATCGAACCTGCACCCCCTGTATTGGGAGGGCAGAGTCTTAACCACTGGACCACCAGGGAAGTTCCTTCTTTTTATTCTCTTAAAATGTTAAGTAATTGCCCCTGCACTTGGTTCCTAGTCTCAACAAGAGCCACCAGAGTAATCCTGTTAAAATAAGTCATTTTGTGTCATTCCTCTGCTCAAAACCTGTTACAGCTTCCCATCTAATGCAGAACTAAAGTTGTCAATGACGTATAATCCCCTATCCCTGCCCTTCTCTCTCTGATCTCACTTCCTTCTACATTCTTCCTGGTTTACTCTTCCTGAAAGTCATCAGGCATACTCCCAAATTTAGGTCCCTTGCACGGAATCTCTGAAACACTCCTCTCACAGATAGATTTTTGCCTAATTCCCTCACCTCCTTCAAATTTTAGTTTAAATACACCTACCTCATTAGGAATAATGGTACTCCCCTTTCCCACATGTTCCTGACCTGTCTGACCCTGTTCTTATTTCTCCATGGCTTTTACCATCTTCCAACAGCTTATAAAATTTACCTATTCATTATGTTTTGTTATTATCGTTCTCTCTTTCACTTTCCTCCACAAAGGTAGGGGTCATTCTTGTTTTTGTCTTGTTGTTACTGTTGTTTTTTACTTATATACTCCCAGCACCGAGCACCATCTCAGACACAAGAGTATGAGTTCGATAAATATTCTGCTGAATAAAAGAATGAATGAGATCCCTTTTCCAAATATTCTATTGATGGCTTACACTTTGCACAGTAGCATCCAATTTTTTAAAAATCCCTTTGTTTGGTTTGACGATCACAGTAATCTGCCTTTGTCACAAATAAATAAATAAATAAAACAAAATAACAAGCATGTAGTGAACTCTATTAACAGTAAATGTATCCTCACAGAGGTTTAGGAAACCTGAAGTCCTACTTAGTAGCTGGAAAGCATGAGGGTTAGCCTAACTTGCATGGTAGAAGAAGCTCAAGACTGATGTGAGTTCTCAGAAATTCAACCACCCAGGACAGTGACTCAGGACTCCACCTCTGAGTATCCCTTGTTGGAAGCCTGGATCCTGGTGAATACTTTCCAAGATAATAAACCAAAAAATGAAAACAAACTGAAGTAAATAAAACTAAAAATGAGACCTGTAAACAAGCAAAAAGAAAAGTTTATAAATGTGAAAAGTGAATTAAAAGTAATTTACAATTATAATAGTGTCTATAGATTTTATAGAGAATAAATTACTCCTGTTATTAGTATTATAGCCTGTTAGACATTTGACACAATTGAATTCAAAATTTTAGTTTTTCCAACATGCTGCTGTGTTAAACATAAATCCAAGCAGTCATTTTTCTCTGAAACTCTGATATTAAATTTTGATTGTGAAGACTCTCTAATACACTTTTATATATATAATTAAATTTATTTCATTATACAGATATAATAAAATGATACGTGGTATAAATCTTTGTAACTGGCAAAGTGCTATACAAATTAAAGGGATTATTACTATTAAATTTTTTACACATATTTCTTCCCAATTGCCTTCAATGTATCAGATTCAGGGTAAAAAATTAATGTGAAAGCCGCTTTCCACTAACCATCCACATCTCCCATTGAAACCTGTTAAGGGTTACAAATGAGTATAAAAGAATAGTATTTGGCGCATAATGTGTTCAAGATCTAATTTGCTGTACACTGAAAGCATTACATTAGTAATAATAGTCAAAGCTGAATCTCAGAGGACTGGCAATTTTGCTGAAGCATCCAGAATTTTTCTTATTTGAACCACCCAAACTTTTAAAAGCTCTCTCCTTTTTCCTCTCCCTCTCTGCAATCATCCAATTAAAAGAATTTTTCCCCCTACTGCAGAGCAGTGGAACTTCACAGAAGTTTTATGCTACATTTAACAGCTCAGGGTTTAAGCTAAGAAAATAGACTTTGAAGACACTAGCATATACACTGTATGCTTGGTGGTGACATGCAATATCTTCTATCGGCATTATAGCAAAATGAAATTGTATTTCATGGTTTACTGCTAGAAAACATCGATAAAAATTAGTGTTTTCCGTTTCAAGTGTCACACAGGTAGATCCCATACATGGTTACAAAAAAAAAAGGTGTATAACTTTATTCCTTTGCTTTCCTTATAACTTGAAACTTTCAGGAATTAAATGTTTGTGTTCTCATTTTGTTGGGGATGGGGAAAGGAGGATGGATATGCGTCTTTTTATTTGATCTGATTGATCTGTTTTTTTTTTGGATCTGTTGATCTGATTTTTTTTTTCTTATGTCACCAGGGCACTGATTCATCCCCTGTGTACTCAACATATATAATCAATGGGTAATAATGAAAGCATATAAAAATAAATAAGTGGACTTAAATTATTTTGTGTTTTCATATATATGTCCTACAAATTTTATTCTTCTACTCTACAAAACTTTCAGATGCAGTGGATACGAAAATCAATAGAAAGTGTAGCTCTATAAGAAAGCTCTTCCTAAGCTGGAAAAGTAAATATGCTTGCTTAGCCAAAATTTTGACATCCTAAATCTTCTCAGGTCCTGCTCATGACTGTTTCACTTTATCTCTATGTGATCTTAGAAAAATAGCCATTTAATTTCTTTGTGGCCTTTTTCTCAGTTTCCCATTTCAAGGGAACTGCTATCTGCTTACAAAATATTTAGGGCCTGAGCTAACGAGGTTTGGTTTAATTTCCTTTTTTCCTTGTGTTCCAGTAACAGCTCCAAGGCACCCTATACCTAGGAGGTAATATGTTTCCTGTGTAGTTATACACTTGAGTGTCTTTTCCAAATTAGGGAAGACTGAATACTCCCAGTTCAAATTTAGCAGTGAAAAACTTTGTGTATAAAAAATAACTACTCTGTAATATAACTAAGAAAAGCTGTGGCACCCAGATAAAATGACTACTCTGGAAGGAGCATAGGAATATTCTGAAATAAAGTGGGACGGTAAAAACAAGAAATAGAATTTGATTTTAAAATGGACTCCCATTCATTCTAAATTTCTTTATTAAGCAACCTCTGCCTTTTCCCCATAAATATACTCTTCCTATTATAGCTTGTACACCAAAACATAGGCCTATAAACTGACTTGTGTTCAGGAGATAGTTGCTTTTCATTAATTTTGAGATTATTGAAGGTAGGTGAGAGAAGCAGGGGGCGGGTTTGGAGTGAAATAGCAGGGAAGGTAGGTATTGTCCATTCAGCACCCTTCTAGGCAGGCAGATAAGTTTACGATTACATTATTTAATTCCACTAATAATCTCTGAAGTAGGTAAACATTAGCATTCCCAATATCAGATGAAAAAACAGACACTTGTAAAGGTTAAGAAATTTGCCCAACAGATAGCAGGGTCATAATTAAAAGCTGGGTCTGTTTGACCACAACATTCGAACTAATAAACTACATAATGAATCTGCTTTTAAACCTCTGCTTTTTAAAGAATTGAGACATTATTATGCTGAAAATGAATTCAGGTTCAGCAGTTACATCAGGTAAAGTGCTTTCATGACTATACCAGTCCCACAATCTATAGTAGATAATATTTCTCATATTATAAGATACGACTTCAAACAACAGAGGTCTTACAATGATGCTTATATAATCTTGCTACCAAATTACCTGCACTAGTAAAAAAAATCAGATTACCTGCACTATTAAAAACTTTTGAGTGACCATGCAATGATATTTTCTTTATTTTTAGAGATGTGGTGAGAGGCAATAAATTAGCAATGTAATTATCAACAAAAATTCCTTTGTACACTTTCTATCAGGGCCTCATTTTACAGCAGAAAGTTTTTCTTCTGTGTATTCTATCTTAATTCTCAGAGGATTAGAGTTGAATTACAGCCCTTGGCAGAATATGTGGCTATTTAGGCCTTGAATACATATTGCCTGATCTTTGTTAGGCCTTCTCAGAAATTATAACATATTTGCTTTTACATTTTTATAACTAAATGTGTTTTGACTTTTTTCTTTTAGCATTTATGGATTTATGTAAGCTCACACTCCAGTTACACTTACATAGGTATGGTACCTTTTAGTCAGCATGAAATTTACATACTAAAGTGCTTTTAGTGTATTTTTAGAAAGTCCATAAAACCTTATTGTCCATAAATCAAAGATAATTCATTTTCAAACTACATTAGTACATTTTTCTTTTTATGTAAACCATTGCTAAAATATTGGCAAAATGCAGGGTTTTATAATTGTTTTGAATCCATAAAAATCCGGGCACTGTTATAATGTTAGTGGAGAGATGCAGTTTTAAGGTCAGATACATTGGGTTTCCTTCCCATCATTGCTTCTTCCTAGCTTTTTTTCCTTGTGCAAGTTATTCAACTTCATTGCTCCCTAGTTTCTTCATTTAGTTACAGTGCAGACTTTTCAGGCAATGTATATGACGTGGCTAATACAGTGTCCAGCACAGTAATTATTCAATAAATTTTAAGGATTTTAGTAACAGCTAGTAGATCCTTCAGCTAAATATAATATTCTTTATAATCTAGACTCTATTTTAGTCCTTATTACTACAGACAACAGCTTATTTCATTACTGGATAACTCAAATTGCGAAGATGTTCTTCCTTTCATTGATGCCAAATTAGTCTACCTGGAACTTCTATCTCTGTATACCCTTGGATGCTCTCTAAGTAATGAAGAGATATCTGACAACAGATCAATCATATACATATATCATATACATACATATTTCCCTTTCTCTCTTATAAGGTAAACATCTTCAGGTTTCGGTTTGAGGGTTTGTTTCCTACATGATGAATCAGTTAGGGCTCTTTTGGCTCTGGCTTAAGCAAAACTTGACTAATTTTTGGACCCAGGTACTGAAGTAGATTTAGTTCAGGTTTAAAATGATCCAGGGGCTCAAATTATGTCAAACCTTGTTTTGCCATCTTCAAAACTTGCCTCACCTACACCATATTGGCTTCACAGATTTTCCCAATTTAATGTTAAAATAGTTCCAGAGAGGTTTTCACAACTTTGAGTCTAGTAGAAAAGAGAAAATAACCTCAGCCTAATTCTCATTAATCATGAAATTAATGTGGGCAGGGCAAACAGATTAACTTGCATATGGGATATATACACACACACACACACACACACACACACACACACACACACATACATACACACACATACACACTGGGTATAAGCTAATCAGAATGAACATTAACGCCCATCAATCAGAATGGACATTGGCCATAAACAACAATTATGGCTGCAGAGTGTATTTGTGCTGGCCTTAATTCTATTTCAAATATTTTCCCTGACCTGCCCCCGGAGCAGACTGTAGAGTTAACTTCACCCTGAAAGTAAGGAATGAGAATGGAAGGAGTCTTGATTCCCAGGAGGAAAACAGAATTATGGTTACCAGTAGAAAGGTGAGTAATGTTGGGTGCTAAAAACAACCATGGTCTACTACGTATGGTTTTGAGAACTTCCAACAATTTAATTACTTTGCTGGATTAATTTCAGTTACACAATTGTTCTACTAAACATACTCTCTTTAATTAATGCTTGGCATGAAGTCTGATCAATAGTGTAGAGCAGGAATATTACCTGTTTTTGTCTAAAATCTATATTTCTATTAATGAAACCCAAGATTTCTTTAACCAATTTGATATTCTTCATTTGAAACACTACCAAGCTAAATTCCTCAGCATTCCGTACTTATATAGTTTGTTTTCTAAAGTTAAAAGTAATGTAAAACTCTTGGCCTTGTAAAATTTAATCTTACTTAGTTGAACGTATCCTTCTCGTCAGTCAAGATAATACTAAACATTTTACATAAATTTAAGCAGTAAGTCATCGTCTAGAAACTTGAAAATATCATATCCATCCAGAATCTAATAAACAAATAATGATTCAATCACTGAAACCTATTTTTTTTTTTAAAAAGGCCACACAGTAAAGGAGACCCTCCTTCCAGATTTATACTGATGTATTAATTAACACTGCTTGGGTAGGTCTGATCAACCAGTTACAAACGTATATTAGTCCATATTCTCCACCATACGGAAAAAAATACAATAAATGTCTTTGTATAAATTAAAGTCCATTATTTTTACACAGTCCCTTAAAGCTGGTACAGTTGTTTAAAATGCTCGTGTTAGCCCTAGTAATTCATTTTCTCATTGCACACATTCTAGGTAATTAATCAACAAATTTAGAATTTTGATCGACTCAACATCAAACTCATTGGTCTAGAGACTGGAGGATCCATTTTCCCTTTAGATTTATGATACTATCCTTCTTCACATATGCCAAACTGGAAAACTTAATATTCCAAAATAACACATCATCAACCCTACATTATCCTGAAACATACTATCTGCATTTCACCTTATCTTCATAAATCTCATTTTCAACTTCTGACTTCTATAATTAAGCAGAGTAGGTGATGGAGTCTTATAGTGCCACTGCTCTCTTCATTTCTTTCATGTGTACCAGCTGTGGCACAGTAGGAAATCTTTTAATCAGTAATAATGAATTATCTCTCTAAACCCAAGAAAAGCACAAAGCTGAAATCTGTTAGACTTTAAAGAATAAGAGAAAGAAAAGTTCCACATGGGCCAGTATACTGTTATGACACCAAAGAACCATAATTTGGGGGTCATTCTATTTCAACTCCTCATTTTGCAGTTACAGAAATAGGCTCAGGGAAGTTCAGTGATTTGTCTAATGGCCAATAGCTAGAAAGTATCAGAGGCAGCACATGGCACTCAGGATTTCTGTCAACTCAGATCCCTTGCTAACTTGCCACTCCACTCCTTGATTGAAAGGTTATATCCCAAGAAATACAGAATAACAAGTTCTGAGGGAGTGAAGAAGAAGGAGATGGTTAACTGTATTTATCCATCCAACCATGTATTTGTTTTATTTCCAGTCACTGAGCCTTCACTTCTGCTAGTCACTACTTTAAACTCAATGGCATTTAGAGATGGGACCAAACTCAGGGACCAAACTCAGAAAAAGGTCTACATTCAGAATTTACTGGGACATAATATTCACATGGTAACTTTTTAAAATTTTTAATAAAAGTAGTTCAAAGTCCAAGGGGGGACACACATCCCTTTTTAAGTATCTGGTCTCCTTCATTATTTTCAAATATACTGATACTTTTAATTAATATGCCTTCTCAGGCAATAGAAGGAATACATTTTTCTCATATTTTCTTCCTTTGGAATTTGTATTTCTTGCCTACTGTAAATGAAATACTATAGATACTGTTTTACCCTATGCTTAATAGTTTATATCAGCCAGTAAATTTCTGTTCTCTTTAATAAATGAAATTACTTTTAAAGTGACAATTCAACAACTTTACAAATCTGTAATAATCGATTGTTTTTACAGTAAAAGAACAGATCATTTGGCAAGTCCTTATCCTTGAATTTCTTGATCAAGTGAGGTTAGAACTTAAACATGGTAGCTGTTCCCCAAAATGGCCTTCTTATTAATTATTTTTAAAATTTTGTATGTCTTTCTTATTAATTTCTCCAGTTTCAGGGTCATGAACTGGCAATTTGACTCTATTAATGAACGTGGTATATAATATTTGTGGCCTAACATTTCTAACCAGCACTGTGAATGAAGAATGAGCTGTCACATTTTTAGAGAAAATACATTTCTTATTACCACAATATAATCATATAGCTTGCACAATGAATTTCTAATATAATAAGGAAAACATATATTTAAAGAATTTTTTAAAGAGAAGACTCTATCTTAAAACAACCTGTTTTACCTTTTTGAACAAACCTGCCCAGTCTTTTAACAGAACAGTTTGTAACCAACGTGAAACTGTTATGATTATGTTCTCTTAATCAAATATGATCAGAGTGAGCATGTGTGTGTGTGTGTAATGCTACTTTTGCATGTAAAACAAAATGTAAGAGGTATACTTTGAAAGGCAAAATGATGGGCATCTTCAGATACTTTATACAATATTCAAAAGACAGGACAAAACTGCTCTTGAAAATCTGAGTTCAATGGGCATTTTTATATTATATATATTAGAAACTGAAAATCATTATGTCTGCAAGTGTGACTTAAGAAGTGGGCTCTGTACTCTGCACCCTTGATAATTATGACTCTTATGATTCTGATGGAACAATCTCTTCTCAGATAGGCATATCTGTCCCAGATTCGGACTGTAAAAATTACAGCTTACACTGAACCTACTGTAGAAAAATTTTACATCCTTCCTTTCTATGTTCTAGCTTACTGAAATAGAAAATAAGCTGTTTTCACCTAGTACATTTGCTAACGTAAAAATTTTTTGCTGTTCAGTCCCAGATGACAACCAGATGCCTAGTGAAAAAGGTGGCACTTTTCCCTTTCTTTCCCAAAACACTTCACATTTCTTATTCAGATAATAGATTAAACAGTCATGTGGTTCACCCAGGACTTTTCTCTGTGCTTTGAGTCTGCTATTTGAGTCTAGAGATCATGTCTAATTTCCAACTTATCTGTATCATGAGTGTCTAATACAGTTCCTGGAACATAATAGGTGCTCACACATTTTTAGAATTGAAAATGAATGTGCAATACTATTATTACTTCTGCTTCTTTATGATGGGGAACATATTTGCTGAGATTCACATGAACATAAGTGGTAAAGTTTACCACTTAAATGGTCAAAGGGACTGTCTTTAGAACTTTTTTCTATACTTAAAAGTTTATTTCAGTGAGATCAGCAATATAGTTTCCCCAAGGGAGTGATAAAGAATCTGTTCAAGCCATCTACTAACATGTTGGTTTGCCTGCCCTGCATTAATATGCAGTAAAGCAATCCAGGTTTGATTCTAAAGCGGTAACAAACAAAAGGCTAAGGTAGAGAAAAAAATGAAAAAAAAATCAGCATTTTTCAAAATATAATAAAATTGACACTTAAAATGTATGTATCAGCCTGTATGCAGATAATGCATATAATGGAATATAAATTTTCATTCTTTTCATTCCAAGTAAGTTAGTAAGTAAGAAGTGTTTACTCATTTGCATAACAAATAACTGATAAATGGACGACTATATGGTTGACAGAAGCTAGATAAGGTACAAGAAAAATATGTTATAAAAATGTTTGAAGCATAAAAATTCAAATGAAAATACTTCATCAAACCACCATCAAATAAAAATACTATATTTTAAAGTTAATTCTATTACATTAAATATACACATTCTATTTTTCTACATAATTTCCATGCACCTGGAATAGTACAAAGGTTTAAATGGTGTGTGAAATTAAACATGTGTCTACTAAAAGAGAGGTTTAGTTGTTTTTCCCCCTGGGAATATCACCACAAAGCACTGATAGTATCATATACTCATCCTCAATTATACTTCTAAGCAAATCAATGTTTAGCATGCATGACTGTCAGCAAAAATATGTTTATTTGAGCATCAGCCTTATTTGGCTAGCAAAATCCAGAAGACCATGAACTTCAAGAGTAGCCAAATAATTTGATGAAAAATTATTTTCTTTTCTTCATTTTAAATTTATTTATTTACTTTTGGGTGTGTTGGGTCTTCATTGCTGTGTGCGGGCTTTCTCTAGTTGCGGCAAGCAGGGGCTACTCCTCGTTGTGGTGCATGGGCTTCTCATTGCAGTGGCTTCTCTTGTTGTGGAGCACGGGCTCCAGGCATGTGGGCTTCTGTAGTTGTGGCTCATGGGCTCTAGAGCACAGGCTCAGTAGTTGTGGTGCACGGGCTTAGCTGCTCAGCAGTACATGGGATCTTCCCCAAACCCATGTCCCCTGCATTGGCAGGTGGATTCCTAACCACTGTGCCACCAGGGAAGCCCAAAAAATTATTTTCTAACTAGATCCTCAATTTAGTAAATTTTCTCCCCCTGAAACCTTAACTTCTCATTCTACCCTAAGATGCTGGATCTCTAATAACGTAAATTCAATATATGTTCTTGAGTCAATCATTTGAAAAAAATGGCAGTTTTAAACTATAGATATTATCTAGATTGTTTGATACCAGAAAGTTGAGTTATATATAACATTAAAATACCTTTCCTGTATTTTTCTAGAATATTTTTTTATAAAAGAACATTTCATTTCAAACTAAACCTCAACTAAGATATAAAAAGACAAAATAGTCTATGTATTTAAAACTACTTATTTCCACTTTCCTATTTTTACTTTTTAAAAATATATAAAGCAGTGACTAAAGTAGATGTAAAAATCTGAGATAAAAATAAATGTTAAGAAATGTAAATTTTTTTGTGACTAGTAAAAGGTAGAGATGTATTTAAGATCCTAAAAATGCCATAAATCCATAAATGAAAACACATTTTACAAATTGTCTTTTAAAATGAGAAAAAGTGCTTTGAAGAGAGTGTTCTTATAACCAACTCACTTCATTAGCACTGGAGTGATATAAAGGAGCACAGTGTGGCTGTCAAGTTAACAAATTATTTCCCATAGCTCTTCTATTCACTGTGTCTCTCTGTCGCCACTGAAGACTGTTTTAGGAAAGCAGAGGCAGTGGGGATGCTACACCCTAGATAGAGCATATAATGGAGACTTGACGTGCAAAGGCTGTAAATGCACACAGCATCTCTACAGAATCATACAACATGAACGCCCCTCTCTCTGCCCTTTAGAAAAAAGTGAAGTAAAACAAAATGAAAATAAAATTGGAAAGACCTTTCTATTTAACATTTATGAACATACAGAATTTTGTAGATAACATCAAAAAATGAGAGCGAGGCATTATTTCTTTCCACAATGCTAATGTTTTTTTGTTTAATTCCAGTATGTCTTTTACTTTGCTTCATTTTAAAATTGCATTTCAGTTCTTTAAAACCTGAGCCAGAAATTGTGTTTCCCAAAGACTATAAGCTCCTCTTAAAACGGATTAGCCATACTATGCTTGAAACTCATCAATCAATACTTACACTATACTCATTCAGTAGCATTTTGTACAATGCATTAGGATTAACTCACATAAAAAAGTTTTATCAGCAATTTTTCTATGGTCAAACAACCACCAAATTAATGTGAACTATCTATGATTCCAATTCCAAAATCTACTTATATCGTATATAATCTCCACAATACAGGTATACAATGCATGTGATATATAACTTACAGATGATTATCTTATTATCAGATACGCAAAATTAGTAGAGAAAGACAAAAAACATAGGTGATTATTCATAGTAAAATGTAGAATAAAATGCATTCAAAAGTATCACTATATCAATTAAAAATAATTGTCTTTGATAAAATTCTGATTATAGTTAAAATTGAAGTGGAAATAACTCAATTCTTTTCATATAACTCCTTCTATAAAGAGTTACCCTGGATGGTTCATCGTACACTGTATAAGCTGCATCATATTCCTTAGAACCCTACGTTCCATAGACGCTATCACATTCATTCATTTACTCATTGATTTGTTTATTCATTCAACCATGTATAAAAGGGTCTAGGTACTATTCTTCGTGAGAAGCATTGGGAGATAGATGGACAGAAATAGTGTGTGCATCAAATGGGAAGTACTGATCAATGGGAGAATGTGGTATTTAGTCAGACAGAAAGGAATAAGGATAATAAGTTAGAAAATTCGAAAATGTCTAGGTTAGCCAGACCTTGAGGACAGAGTCAGATCTTAGGGGGAAAAAGAGAGACAAAATAACAGAGGGAATGCTTTGGAAAGGTTTATTCAATATTTTCCCTTCCTGCAAAAGTAAGAGCAGACAAAAACACAGGAGAAATCTAAGGACATAGTTAAAGATCTTAGCCCAAACTGCACTGCCTATATCCCACTCACAGTGGCCTTAGCCCCAGAAACCGCACCTTACGATGGCACTGTAATAGGAAAACCATCATGCAATTTAAGGCAGAGTCCGTCAGAATCTAGTTGATTCCAACCAGAGAGAAAATGTTTTGAAGACTTTGAGAGGGGTTTGCGCCACTGAAGATGAATGGCATGATGAAGAGGAAGAACATGACTTCTACGTATATGTGTTAAGAGACTGAACTCTCAAGAGAACTCTGACCTGCTGCTTCCTCTACCATCTTCCGTCAATCCAGAATAAGTAAAAACTAAACAAAACACTCAGACATGCAAAGCTCTGTTGTCTTGCTTGTGCAACTCATCAGGTACATAGCTCGGTGAAAAGAAACTCCAGAAATTAGGTACCTTGAGTTGGAAAAAGGAGGAAACTTGCTCTCAGAGTCTCCTATTTAAGGATTCAGAGCCATCCCAACATTGTGCAGCTGAGCTTTCTCTCTACATCACCACTCAGGAGATATTAGACCTCCAGGATGGGAAATAGCACTGGGAACCAGCAACAGTGATAACAATAGGGGAAAAAAATGCTATCATAACAGTACCAAAGGTTTATATTACTTTTTACAATGATCACATATGTGCTTATTTACTTTAAATATAGCAAAGGAGTGAAGACATGGGACAATTGTAAAATGGAAGCAGTAATCCATGGATTAGTGACTCCTAAGTATTTTTAACCTTCACATAATAGTGGGTGAGATATTTCAAATTTAAAGGTTCTCTGATCAAATGTAGATTTCTTTCTCGGTAATCATTGGACACAGGTGTATAGCATGGTGAAGGCTCTCAGAAGCCTCACCTGAAATTAAATGGCTTATTTTTATTTAACAAAGCAGTTTTCTAACTTAAGACTCCTGAAACAGCTCTGGGCATTTGAAATAAGAAAATGTGAGAGCAACTCACTATCCAGTATTTTCTTATTTCTAAGGGAGTTGTTACTAACGTCTCTTTAATAAAAAAATATTTTACCAGAATAATTTACAATGATATATTGTTTAATTTTTTTTTCTAAGACCCATATACTATGCTTTCTGTGCAAAACAAATTCTCTTAAATTTTGAATAAAATATTTTTTATTCACCGTATGCATAAACCACTCCTGGCTAAATGGTATTCTTGTCTGTGTTGCTTGATATTTACCACTATAATCAAATCATAGTGCAGTGTTCATGGTTTCTGATGAGGCTCCATCAATCTGGCAGACTATTTCAAGAGCAGAACTAAAGATGAAAAATCTCACCTTGCTTCTAAAATAAAACTCTGTCCTACCAAAACTCTGTCCTAAAGATGCAGATGTAGAGAATGGACTTGAGGATATGGGGAGGGAGAAGGGTAAGCTGGGACAAAGTAAGAGAGTGGCATGGACATATATACACTACCAAATGTAAAATAGATAGCTAGTGGGAAGCAGCCGCATAGCACAGGGAGATCAGCTCAGTGCTTTGTGTCCACCTAGAGGGGTGGGATAGGGAGGGTGAGAGGGAGGGAGACGCAAAAGGGAGGGGATATGGGGATACATGTATATGTATAACTGATTCACTTTGTTATAAAGCAGAAACTAACACACCATTGTAAAGCAATTATACTCCAATAAAGATGTAAAAAAAAAAGAATAGTTGAATCTGGGCACTTCTTAGAGCCATCACCCGTCTCTGCAGGCACTAATTCTTAGTAAATAATATGTCTCCTAAGAATATTAGCAGCATAGGATGAAAACTGAAAATATAATAGACATACGGACTTTTTAAGAGACCAGTTTATAAATAATACTAATGCCTGTTTTCAAGAAATGTATATGAATCTAATTCCTGCACACTATCTAGCCATGTTATTTAAACCACCTCTCCAATTTTATCTTTGAAACAATATTTTGTAAGGACTTTAAAAAGGTGATTGCTTATGATCCTACACGTTTTAGCACATCACATCAAAACTTTTATTTCAGAAAACATTTCAACGACATGTGAATTCTGTCTCTCCATCTCATTATTTGAGAGGCAGGGTTGTTCCCAGCACTCTTTTCCTATTTAAAAACAAAACACCACCTAAAGAATAATGTTATTTGCATAATAATTACTACAACAGTTTTAACAGCCGTTTCAGACTGTCTAATTAAGCACTGCAACCTTTTATTTTTATAATCGAGATCTAGTCCTATTAACTATTTACAGAGATAGAATTAGAAATATAGTAAAGGCTCCAAGGAGTGAAGGGTTTGGACCCAACATCTAGTACTCCAACTTTTAAGTCTTCCATCTGAGAGACAAGACCCCAAACACCTAGCTCTCAAAGCCAACAAGGCTTGCATCCAGGAGACCCACAATACTATAGTAAATATATAAAAACAAAAACAAACAAACAAAACCCAGCTCTTAACAGCTCAAGGCTATCCGCCCAGGTCTCAGATGAACAGGCAGCAGATTGAAATACCCAGTGCTTTCCTGAAAGAGGCCTATTTGCATCTCTTAAAAGCTGCAGCCTGAGGATCAGGCTTCTAATTTAACACACTTCTAGAGGTTTACTGCAGTCCTCTCCAGAGTCCTCTCCAGGAGGTTGGCAGGTGTCATCTTTGTACTCTCCTCCTGCCATACTCCAGGTCATTGGTATCTCCCTGGAAAGAGCTTGGGCACACACCTGGTGCTCTGGCTTTTGTGGTTGTTATGCAGGGGACATACCCCCCCTCCGCCCCAAGGGGCCTATTTGCATATCTTTTTTTAAAATTGATAAATAGATCTGTTTATTAAACTATAATTTATATATGGTGAATGCACAGGTCTTTTAAAAAAAACTTTTATTAGGGTATAGTTGATTTATACTGTTGTAGGTTTCTGCTGTACAGCAAAGAGAATTGGTTATACGTATACATATATCCACTCTTTTTTTAGATTCTTTTCCCATATAGGTCATTACAGAGTATTGAGTAGAATTCCCTGTGCTATATAGCAGGTTCTTATTAGTTATCTATTTTATACATAGTAGTGTGTATATGTCAATCCCAATCTCCCAATTTATCCCTTCCCAACCCCCTTACTCCCTGGTAACCATGTTTGTTTTCTATACCTGTAACTCTATTTCTGTTTTGTAAATAAGTTCATTTGAACCATTTTTTTAGATTCCACATATAAATGATATCATATGATATTTGTCTTTCTCTGTCTTACTTCATACAGTCTGACAATCTCTAGGTCTACCCATGTCACTGCAAATGGCATTATTTTGTTCTTTTTTATGGCTGAGTAATATTCCATTGTATAGATGTACCATATCTTCTTTATCCAGTCCTCTCTTGATGGACATTTAGGCTGCTTCCATGTCTTGGCTATTGTAAATAGTGCTGCAATGAACACTGGGGTACATGTATCATTTTGAATTATGGTTTTCTCTGTATATATGCCCAGGAATGGGATTGCTGGGTCATATGGTAGCTCTATTTTTAGTTTTTTAAGCAACCCCCATACTGGTCTCCATAGTGGCTGCCCCAATTTATATTCCCACCAACAGTGTAGGAGAGTTCCCTTTTCTCCACACCCTCTCCAGCATATACTGTTTATAGACTTTTTGATGATGGCCATTCTGACTGGTGTGAGGTGATACCTCACTGTAGGTTTGATTTGCATTTCTCTAATAATTAGTGATGCTGAGCATCTTTTCATGTGCTTTCTGACCATTTGTATGTCTTAAAAGATGGGGCCTGAGAGTCAGGTTTCTTTAACACACATCTAAGGGCTGACTACAGTCCTCTCCAAAGACCAGGGAGGCAGTCAGATATCATCTTCTTGTCTTCCTCTATTACCTAAAGGAAATAAAATTACTATCTGGAAAAAATACCTACACTCCCATGTTCATTGCAGCATTATTTACAATAGCCCAGACATGGAAACGACCTTAGTATTCATTGACAGATAAATGAATGAAGAAAAGGTGGAATATTACTCTGTCATTAAAAAATAAGGAAATCTTGCGATATGAGACAACATGGACTTTGAGGGCATTATGCTAAGTGAAATAAGTCAGACAGAGAAACATAAATATTGCATTATCTCACTTACATGTAGAATTTAAAGAAATCACACTTATAGATAGAACAGATTGGTAATTGCCAGACGTAGGGGGAGGATGAAATGGGTGAAAGTGGCCTAAAGGTATAAACCTCCACTTATAAGATAAATTAGCTCTGGGGATGTAATGTACAGCATGGTGACTATAGTGAAAAATACCAGAATCCTCATGAAGAGAAAAACAAAAAAGTAAAAAAGTGTAACTATGTATGTGGATGAACGTTAACTAGACATTATGGTGATCATTTTGCATTATATACAGATATCAAATCAATATGTTGTGTACCTGAAACTAATACAATGTTATATGTCAATTATACTTCAATAAAAACTATTAATTTTGAAAACCAATACTGTGTTGTATATATTAAAGTTGCTATGAGAGTAGATCTTAAACATTCTAATCACAAGAAAAAAATTATAACTATGTGAGGTGATGGATGTTAACTGAACTCATTGTGTTAATCATTTTGCAATATATACATATATCAAATCATTATGTTGTACATCTACAACCGATACAATGTTACATGTCAATTATATCTCAATGAAATAAGTGGGGAAAGGAATCAGAAATACAGAATTTCACACTTTGACCTATGTTGTAAAGCAAATCAACTATGGGTTCAAAAAAAAAAGCAGACTAAAATTTTCCTCAGTTTTATATATTGCACTAGTTTTTCCTATCTTGTGGGTACCTTCAGAGCTCTCCGGTAGCTCAGTGTATAATTTGATAGACATATACATAACTTCTTGACTTGAAAGTGAAAACTAAAAGTAATACAGGCATTATCAAGAGGAGACAACTATATCATGAAAGAAAGGACACAGGAAAATAATCATTTGCTGATTGTTTAGTAGCACACAGGGAGAGAACTCTGAGGATTATTTCATCATAATGGTGACTGAGTGCGAGTGAGTGAGTGAGTGAGTTTTTGCTGTTGAAAAAAAAGAAAGGAAGGAAGAGAATAAAGTGGGAAGCAGATCTCCATGGCTAAAGAGTACTAAACAGACATATTAACATCCTGAAATACATTTGTATTAACTGTTAACCTTAGAAATGAATTTTAAATATATTGAAATGGAAAAGCATTTTCCATGAGATATAGTTAAATGACAAAATTTCAAAATTCAGTTGCCTTAAGTGCAGCAGTAGATAAAATCAGATAATTATAATCGCTCATTATTCATCCTTTGTGATAATAAAAGTGGAAATTAAGCTTTAGTGTTTGAAATCTAAACCAGTCAGGAGGTTAGAGGAAGTTACTCTTTGAGAAAAATATTATGATCTAGAATGTTTATGGTTTAAATTGTCTCTTGAAGATACTTAAAATGAAACAGATTAAACATTTGCATCAGCTTTATAGGAACCCAAACCTACGCCCCTCAAAGAGCAGTAATAGGTAACCAAGTAGAAAAGGTTCTTAAAGCTACTGTAACCAAGCAAAACCCTATGGGGCTTTCCTGGGACTGACCCCCCCCCCACACACAAATATATCCTCTGCCTGCTTCTTGTTCATAGAAAAACTTTAATCTCCTAGGCCTTCCCCGAGTTCCAAAGAATAAATTTAATCAGATAAATGATGAAATACAGAAGCAAAGGAAAACAGTCAAGCAGACAAAATAATAGTTTAGCCATTAAACAAAATCAAGGACATTTAGTTCTTCCTCAAGCGCTATAGATAATATTTTGAGCCGTATCCTTCAAACCATTTTGAAGATACTGAAACTCCCACCAGGTGGAAGAAGTCAACTGTATGCTGACCACAAGCATGACAACCCCAGACTGGTTGGAGCCAGAAGAACTAACTGATCAGAGATTTATGGCTCAGATAATGCTCCAATCACAAGCGAGACAAGACAGCTACTTGGAACCACGTGATAGAGGCAGTCATCTCTGAAAATAGATGTTTACCCCCTCCTCAGCATGTAGCCCTTTCTTCTTTGCCCTACATAATCTCCAAGCAAAACCTGGGAAGTGAAGAATTTGTTCTTTGGGACATGAGTCCACCTTCTCCCCAAGACTGCCAGCTTCCTCAATACAACTATCTATCCTTTTACCCAACACATGTCTCTCAGTATCGGATTCTTTTTTTTTTTTTCAATTCAAATCTTTGTCCTTTTATTTATTTTTTAAAATTGGAGTATAGTTGCTTTACAATATTGTGTTAGTTTATAAGTGGATAGACCAGGATGAAAACAAAATGTTTTTGGTGGAACATCTGTGATAGTGTTACTGAACTCAGGTTAGGCTGCTCACTGCTCAAGAATCGAATACTGAGCCAGTAATCTTCAGTTGCTTTGGGAAGGTAGCAGTATCACTGAATGGGGATAATCACAACTTGGGAATTTGGCCTGACTTGAGATCCTGATTCCTTGACTACAGTCTGGAATTATGAGTTCTCTAAGCAATTTCTGGACCAGTAAACTGAATATAAAATGTTTAAAAATCAGTCCTTGGATTTTCTTACATATAAAACTGTTTTTAAAAAAATTTTTATTAAATATAAAGGATATATAAATTTATTTTATTATTATATTTAAGCTGTTACCTACAGTATTTCTATTGGATTTCTTAGTTCATTGTATTGTGAGATACAAAAGCAATGGCTGAAGGTCAGTTGCATGCTTTACTCTCTGTAAGAAGGTATTTCAGTACAGATCCACATAGAACAGGTTGACACTGAGAAACAGGGCACAATGTTTACTTAATTGTTCTTTCAGATTGAATCTGTACATCCAGATATAACTAAAGCTTTTTTTTCTTTTTATGATTGAGGTTTTAAAATTAACAATTAAGTAAGTGGTTGATCTGACAATGATTAAAGTTCTCTTTGTGCCAAATACAGAGTTAGACCTGGGGAATATCATTATAAATAAGACTGACATTGTTCCTTATCCTTAAAAGCTAGCATATGATAGATTTCTGGAGGGAGATAACACTTCCAGCACAAAGAAGATTTGAAAATCTCTGGGTTCACCTGTATGGGTGTACACCACTACTAGTCTGTCTGTACACTGAAAAGGTTGCTTAGCACCTTGAAGACCAAGTGGGTATAGAAATGTGAGTATGCAGGTAGAGAAATTCGGTCAAGCCATAAGGTAAATATAAGGACACAGTTAGCTTTAAGAAAATGATCCAGCTTAGTTTCCAAAGCCTTATGATTAGAGAAAATATTCCAGGATCTCCATAGAGAGAATGTGGTAGTATGTGCTAGCAACTATGGATTAATCTGCTTATGCACTGAAAAGAACAGAAAGAAGCAGCCAGGCATTCCTTTACCATCAAGACTCAGAGGATCTCTACTGAGTGTAGTTGCATTTCCCCTCCTTACAATGATGCAGTTAATTTTAATATACAAATTTAACTATTATATTTGAGATTTGTCCCACTATTTTTCATGGCAGAAAACAAAACGGAAAACAAGCTGAACTTTGCCCTTTCACTTGGTCTGTAGAATACTATGGACCTAATAAAATCAATAATAATTATTAAGGCTAAGATTTATTGTGGGCTTATACTGTACCAGGTGTGGTGCTATTTTCTGCAATTTTTTTCCTTTAATTCTCAGTATTATGAAGAAGTACTGCTATGGATGTCATTTTATTTGTGTCAAGTAACCACAAAATGGGTCATGTCAGTAATCATTCTGTCTTATCTGATTGAGAAAGTCAAGATATCAAACACTTATATTCTCTACTTAAATATATATGTATATATATACATATATATACCTAGAAAGACAATATCTTTGACAATTTTGAAATTAAAATGATCATATTTTATATCCTTCCTTCCAGTCTTTGTCCCTACACATTTATATTAAACAAAACTGCAAATGCAATGTACATACAGACAGTTCTGTATCCTTTTAATAATTTGATGTCAAAATAAGATAAAGCCCTAGAAAGCCAGAGAATCGTTACACTAATTTTAAGGGTAATTAATTTAATATAATGCCATTTCCCCCAGAGCTTGGTGAGCAGCAAAGCACCAAACAACATTAAGTACACCAAAAGAATTTGGATAGCCACACGAGCTTATAATAATGGGATTTTGCCTGAAGTGAGTTCATCCTCATTTGATGAACTCAAAGGATATGTTATCTCCTTCTGCTTTATTTATATGCGTGTCATCTCTCTAACTAGATTATAAAGGTGAGCTTAAGGAGTGTTTCCTACATCACTATATCATATATAAATTAAGAATTCAATAAATATCTGCTAAAAATGAATACATGAATATTAAAAGTAGAAAAACAAGTGCAATTCCGTATAAGAGATTTATTAATGTGCAGACAAAATCAATGTGCCTATTTTGCTTTAAAGAAAAACCACTAGGAAATATTAACACATTAAGCAACACATCCTACAGAAGTAAAAACATCCTAGAACTCATCTTAATAATGGGGAATGTTAAAGTTCAAACCAGTGTCCAGGTATTCTCTCTTTTCCCCTACCCCCACAGTCAGAGTATGAACAATGGACACCAATATTATTTAAACAAACAATGAAACTAAACTTACTGAGATAAATAAAATGTACTGCAGAGCTATATTTAAATCATTCCAAAATATTTGCTTTTTTGGATTCTTGCAACCTACCATCACAGTTCTTTGGAGGACATGTGTGATGCAAATATTTGAAAGATGATTGAGTAAAACAACCTCTTAATACCAAACTAATAAACATTTTTAGTAGAAAAATTAATGTCTTGTAGAAAGAGTAGGAAGAAAATTTTTCTTTGTTTGAGTGACAACCCAGTTAAAATCAAGTTGTGCAACCAGGTATCTAGCTGCTTCTTAAAAAACTCTTCCCTGTGGAAGAATTTAACCCAGTTACGTCAATCAAGACTGCCACGTTGTCTCTATATTTCTCCTCCAATTTCTAAATGTTAAGTCTTTATTTTGAATAATACAAATAAAGTATTTGTACCCAAACTATTGAGCTTTTTAGAAATATCTGGGGAGCACGAAGCACCAGATGGTTTTGTTTTCTGTTCTCCAAGTCTATGAAATTCATCTGAAAAGAAGTGACTATATTGAGCAAAGGATTAAAAGCTTAAGGAGAGTGAAATATAAAAAGCTTTTCCAATCTTTAAATCTTAAGTCATTCTCCAAATTATGAGGTAGCTAAGGACGTCTGATCCTTGTCCCTGAAGGTGTGGCATAAATCTATCAACATGAACTTAGAGCCACTTTGCAGGTCTAAATAAGTTTTCAGAGTGATAGGACACACTAATGGATTTCTTACGGAATTCTGATAAGGACGGGAGGTAGCGACAATAAAAGAATAATTTGGGCAGATGCTGAACTGGATAACTTATTAATCCTCTTTACCTTGTTCTACATAAGAATGTGTGTGTGAAGTAAGACAAGATTTTGAAGATTTTTTTTTTTTTAATAAATGATGCTTTGCTCATCCTCATTATTCAACTGATGTACATCTTTCACCCACTCAGCACAGTTGCAAAGTTACTTCAATGCTACATATTCTCCACATACAGTAAAGGAGATAGAAAATTTTCTACATTCAATAAAGGAGACAGAAAATACTGAGATTTTCTGTTTCTAGAGAAAACAGAATGATGAATATTTTTGCTCTTGGCTACTCTTATTCCTTTCAAATAGAAAAGCATCACCTGGGAGCAGAATGAACCTTTGAAAACTGCATATGCAACACCCTACCTTAGATAGAGTATACTAACCTTGGACTGTGTAACAAGGAATAAGAAGACAAAATTGTTTCTAATTTCCTCCAAATTTAAGCGCTCTGTCTCTCTCTGTCTCTCTCTCTGTCTCTCTGTCACTTTGTCTCTCTCTATATATACATATATAGAGAGAGATATAGATATAGATATGACTCTATACTTAGATTGAGTTGCTGGAGTTCAGCATGGATGTCTTTTAATGGAGAATTAAAAAAAATTGTTTTGCTTTGTTTCTTATAAATGAGCATACTTAAGATATTTCAAATGCAAAAAAAAAATTCATTCTTGATAGATGTTGAAATAAGATGTTCTCTTTTACCTGGAAAAATGCAATAAGAATAGCACTGAATAAAGTTCACAAACATGTTTTTAATGGATCAATTCAACAATGTCCACTTTTGCCTCCATATTTAATAACTTATTATCAATATTTCTCAAAGCACTCCACCAACACTGGAATTACTTGCTATAGAGTCTCCATCCTGCTTGAAAAAATAAAACTTAATGAATCAGAATCTCAGGTGATAAATATACTGGAATATGCATTTTACCAGATTTTCCTAGTAGATATAGTGTGCCTTGATATGGTTGATCTGTAAACAATAACCAAGAAAAAAATTGGTTTTGATAGTTTGTAAAGTGTCCAAAACAGAGAATCCATATTTTGCCAAAAAGCATAATTTTAACACGTGGTGATAAGCATTAAACATTTCAAAGGGATTCCTTTGCAAGTTGACAAGGTTAAATGACTTTCAAACAGCAAGCCAAACGTATTAGAATTTCCGTTTTATAGTGTTAGATGCAAAGGAGGATGAATGAAAGTTAAAGTACTACAGGGTATATTGGTAAGCGAACACTGTACATACGCGGACGCAATTTCAGAGTACCAAACGGTCCCTTGCCCCATTAAAGGTACTCTCTACTATTTCAAATGTCTTTAAGGCAAGAACTGTCTGTAACAGGATTGGATGGTTAGAAGGTGATCTTTTTTTTTGCGGTACGCGGGCCTCTCACTGTTGCGGCCTCTCCTGTTGCGGATCACAGGCTCCAGACGCACAGGCTCAGCGGCCATGGCTCACGGGCCCAGCCGCTCCGCGGCATGTGGGATCTTCCCGGGCCGGGGCACGAACCCGTGTCCCCTGCATCGGCAGGCGGACTCTCAACCACTGCGCCACCAGGAAAGCCCTAGAAGGTGATCTTTTTTTTGTATCCGTCATAACACGCCACAACACATGTAAGTCCTCAGTAAATGCTTAATGATTACTGTCCGAAAGTGTCATTTTTATTTATTCTACACAGATATGTTCTTTTTTACATTATTTAAATAACTATCCTGAAATTATTTGATTTGAGGTAATTCACTGAACTTCTCTAGATTTCAATTTCCTCATCTATAAAATAAATATGTTGTACTCAAAACGTGTCTGTCAAAATTCAGCCCACCTACATATATTGTGACATATATGTATGCCACCTATATTATTCTCAACATTTTTTCAAAATAATATTTCAAAGTGCTAGCTATATATTTCTAAAATTCAGTAAAATTAACACACATTTATTAAACTTTTTCAAATCCTCACTTTTGCACTACCAAATATCATGTTATACTCAATCTTTGTTTTACAAGCTTGTTTGTGAAAAAATGCTTTTTGAATGAATGTTTGGTGTTATGAATTATCCTTTTTTTTAGTACACTTAGTTTCTTGGCATATACAAAATTTTACCTTAATTTTGAACAACGTTTTACAACTCATAAAGTCCAATTATTTTACAATTTAAAAATGCTGTCAATTTTATGGATATACATTTGAATTTTGCCTGAAGCCAAATGTTTTAAAAATTATTTCCATGTTTATAAGCATCAATTTTAAAAAAGCCTCAAGTATATACCAGAAAGCTTTTGAAAAAAGGTTTGAAATATATAAATCAGTGTTTAGAAAAAAATGTTTAAAGATGTATGAAATTTTCTGAGTAACACTGTAACTCAATTGACAGCAACTCTAATTAGATTTTTCTACATCTGCAAGTCAGCATCTCAAGCAAAGTCCCCCAAATCCTCATGATGTGCAGGAGATTGGTCTAGAAACTTTTCATATGGGAAAAAAGAGACATATTATCTGTAGCTTCTATATTTAAATTCTAGCCATTATTCATATACACAGATGCTATAATTATTTTTTAAAGTTTTCTGATATTACAAATCTGCTTTCAAAAATAACTGAAAGTATGAAATGAAATGAATAAATTTTGGATGTTTAAAATGGTGTCATAAAAGTCATACTGAACCTATTTTAACTTTTTTTTTACTATTTTTTTACTATTGAAATAGACATGATACTCATATTTAAAAACACAGAATATATTGTATTTTATTTCACATGAACTAAAGATTAATGAGTAGGATGCTTTCTTAATCATTCCATTTTAGCCTGGTTGATTTAATCTACTAGTTTGAGTACATGGCTTCTGATTAATACTAAGGAAACTCCCTCAATCTCATGTTCATGAAAAGGTTGCAGTCTAATTGCGAGACTCTGCAATATTTGAAGCCACAATAAATAAGGCCACCTAGACTAAATCGGTCACAGACTGCTACAAAAGTGACAAATTTTGTGACAAATATCAATGATAAATGCAGCAGGAAATCTAGACAAAGATTGAAAATTCACAGTTGAGAACAGCTTCTTCCATTTTATCAATTCCTGCTCCTTCCACTTCCCAGATATAAGAGGAATGGGGGGTGGTAGAAGTTTTAAGGCAGGTCTGTTTAATAAAAAGAACTACAGGAAGGTAAATTAGTATCAGATTCAACAACAATTCTTTCTACACTTCTCTTTTGTCTGCAGATAATCAGAAGTAATTTCAGCCCCAGGTAAATAAGACATTTGACAATGGAAATGTATTTAAATTCTTATCTTCTATATATCTAATACAAACCTAGAGGTAAAAATTAGAATTGAATGTTGAGTATAAACTAGAATAAGATTAGAATTCAAATCAAATTTTTAATAATTAATATGACAGTTAAATTATTTTTTGAAAATTGTGGTTATGTAAAAATATTGGACTTAGAATAAAGAGTTGGATTGACCCTTGGCATTTCAATTTACTAGGTTCCCTAAGATGCTTGATTTCTCTAAGTTTCAAACACTTTATCCTTAACGTAAAGTAAATAAAATCTATGGCTCCCTCACTGAGTGTGAAAACTGCATTATATAATAGGATTAAAGAGCTTAATAAGTTGAAAATCTAAATGATTCTGTATTATAATTATTATTACAAAAAATGAAATAATGAAAATAATCCAGGACACACAACCCAAAGAAGCAAAATCAAACCAAACAAAATTTCATTTTATGAAATTTGAGCTCTATCATATCCCATAAAGAAGACTTTTCTTTATTTTTGTGTATATCCAATACTGTTTCAATATTATAGTCACTCTTTTTGGTGCCATATTAATATTTTTTCAAATCTTAGAAAAATATGTTTCTTTTTAAACTTTCAACTAATTAATTCTGAGTTTCCATCATGCAATTCTACAATTCTGAATAATTTTTAGATAAATTTTTTTAAAAGATTTCTCCTTACCACAGATAAACCATGAAATTATGAATTGTTCCTACTTTGTGGAGACTCACATAAATAAATCTACTTTTTGTTTCTTTCATGTTGCTAACTTCTTTTTAAGATGAGATCTAAAAGTTTCATTGATTTACTAAACTGTCTTTTATATGTCTTCTTTAATATTACATTTAAACAAACAGCCTTCTATACATTCTTCTTACTTTTTAAATATATTCTTAAATATATTAAAAATTAATACTAATACAGAGAAAGCAATATTGGAACTTCACATATATTTTCATTTCATCCTAATAAATTATTCAACATAATTATGGTAAGGAATCGTGTAATGTCTCTATTGAAAAATAAGTTAATACAAGTGAAAATTCCTTTGAGGTCGATTTTCAGAATCTTGCTTTCTTAAGAACCAAAATGCAAAAGTTAATATTCACACACACACACACACACACACACACACACACACACACAGTGCAACCCCACTGACCATGGATTTCTTGAAGCATTTCTTTTACACAAAAATCCCAATACAAATTTAATTTAATATTACATATCTTCTCGCCCCAAAATAGCAGAGAAAATCAAAAGAGAAAGTGCCTCTCATGGCAGTCAAATGCATTTTGCATTTCAACTAAGCAACCATTTTATCCATAGTAAACATTAGGCAATATTATTCCCCCTGAGTCTTTTACAGAATGAAACCAGGACCACTTTCGTACATTTTGTTGCAGTGTTTCTCTAAACCACTGGAGTCTGTAACCTTAAAAGTATTTCCTTGGAGAGTTAAATTAAAAAATAAAACTTTCATGTTTGTTATTATCTAAAGGAGAGTATAAATAATCAAATCCTCTAAATTACTGGCTTCTTATATCAGCTTCCCCAGGCTATATAAAGCATGCCCCTCTGATTCACTGGGGTCAGTACTCCACATTCACAGAACAGCCAAAAAGAAGCTCAAGGGTACAGCTGGCAGAAATTAAATATTAGAACACGGTTTTGAAACTTCTGAAAACTAACTTGAAATAAATTTTCAACAATGAACACAACTATATGTAATAATAGAATCATATGATTTTATCATATTAGGGATCATCCAGGTCAAGCTTCTTATTTTACATGTAAAAAAACCCTTATGTCTGAAGGTGAAGTAACAAGTAATGATTAAGACAGGATGAGAAGCCAAACATCAAAATGCCAGGGCAGAATGCTTTTTATTTCTATTTCTTCCTATCTAAATACTGTCTGTTCACCAAATACTGAAAGAGGGGGTAAAAGTTTAAAAGGATTTTTTATTTAGTACTTCTAAATTGTCAAAAACACTGGGGATTATTTGCAGCTGATGTTATCACACGTTTGTCCTATGATTTTAAATTGTTTCCTATCACAATTTAAAGTGATAAGCTGAGCACAATTATACACATACACCTTTCAACACATATGTTTAGGTACCCTGTAATAAACTGCAAAATCCACTGCAGATTACCTTCCCCTCTCCTTGGTGTTACTATTTTTTTTTCCTTTCATCACATGTAATATATACAATTTCCAAGCATTAAAATACTTCATTTATTTCCCCACTATCAAAGATGAAGTATTATTTTTAAAGGGAATGCCCTCCATTAATTCTTTTATTAAACCATTCCTGTTAACTACGTTTCTTCCTTATTAAAAATAATAAACTAAGATAAATATATATCTAACTCATAAAGTTTAATTTTTCTCTGTAAAAGTAATCTATCAGAAGCACTTAAGAAAGTATTTATGAAATACTTTTGTAGCATTTATTTATTCACTACATTCTTATGAAGCACCTGCATACATAAGCCAAGCCCTGTTCTACATACAGAGTGAATATGATGCAAGGTTCCTGCTCTCAAGGACCTTGGGCATGATGGAAGAGGAAGGTAATAAACTCTGTGTGTGTGTGTGTGTGTGCGTGTGTGTGTGCGCGCGTGCGCGTGCGCACATGCGCGTTTGTGTATGTAGTAAATATACAATATATAATCAATATATAATGCACACACATTTCAGATGATAGTTGAAGTTAGGATGTCTTTCTGAGTAGGAGAGAATTAATAATGAGAATCGACCATGTTCAGAATATCTGGGGAGAGAAAACTGGACATATAAAAGATGGCAAGGAACCTGGCATATCCAAGGAAAGGAAAGCTGACTGGCATGGCTGGAGTTCAGTTGAGATGAGCAATGACTCAAGAGAAAGTCACAAATTGTCAGGGTGAGATATTACCGAGACTTGGAAGGCAGGGTAACTCAATTATCATTTATTCATTCCTCCATGTATTCATTTAAAAATAAACAGTTTAGGCCTCTCATGTTGTGGACACTAAGAACACAAAGATGGGCTAGATCCCTGCCCTTTTCAGACTGAAGGCATACAGGAACCCTCAAACTATTAGTTTCTTTGAGCATTTCTGATAGAGAACTTCAATCAGTTTACTTAGCATCTGCTTAAACCACAATCTGCTGGGTTTTTTTTAACCAAAACTGTTTAAATTGTTTTAGGTACAGCCTCATGTTTAATGGCTGCCAAAAGGTTCTATCGTGAATACAAACCCATTTCATCATTACACTCGATCAAGTTCATCTTGAATTAATCATTCATGACACTGCTATAAATTAGGCATTAGGAGTGCTCTGCTAATGACAGTGTCACCAGTAAGCTGTAATTAGTGTAACTAGAATGTAATCTAATGTTTTTAATCTGTCAGATGAAAATTTTTCCTCTACAGAGAAAAAGAGAAAGAGAGAGGGAAGGAAACCCACACATATTGCTCTCACACTTATATAAAATTTAAAAATAATTTCTTTTCTTCAGAGGCCACAGAAAAGTGCATACCTATCATCCTAATATTTAATTTAGATGTCATACAGGAACCTAGAAAAAAGTTAAATAATTTGGAATTTGTGATTTACATTTCCCCATTTGAAAAACAACTTTGATACATCTTTCAAGCAATATAAAAGGAAAGATATTCCAGCAACATTGCTCTTGATAAATGTTAAGATGTAGCTGACAATCTATTTTTGACATATTTTTTAGAAGGTAGTTCATAAAATTAGCAGGATGTTTCACCAGACTCCATCGTGAAGTGGAGTCTCTGTTCTAAAATACGCCACACACACACACACACACACACACACACACACACACACGTGCACACACTAAGTAAAATGTAGCTTTCCTCTGCTCTTACATCTACATGTCAAACATAATTTATCAAATGATAAAATACAAACTACTGTAAAGATGACACATTTTAGAAGCGAGTCACAAATTATATCAACTAACTGATTGCCTTTGATGTTTTAAAGGAGAAAGAATAGCTTAGTTGTTTCTATTTTAACCTTCCACTCATCTATTTTACTAGAATTTTAAATTGGCAGAAGAATGAAATTTTTAGAGAATAAGTGTTTTGTAGTAAATCGATGTAGGAGCCAAATAACCAAATTCTCTAATAGCTGAAGCTGGCAGGGAACCAACTGTTACGTAACTTAATGGGCTCTAGGTTTGTTGTGGCATTGGTGTGTAAGGGTGGGCAGGGGTATTTTGTTTTTCCAAATGACTTTGATCAATAAAAATTCTATGTACCTGAGTCCCGTGATTCAAAATTAACACTCTTTTATAACAGTTCTATTGATAGTAGTAGTGGAGCTAACAGATTGTAAATGTCTTATATTCAAAATTTATGCAGTAACAGAATTACATTGAACTAGTTAATAGTTGACTTACATTCTGCACATTAAACATATACCTCCAAGTATCATCTCCCTACCACCTATGTCAAATCATCTGGTCCAACTTCCAATCAGCCTTCTCAACCAACAGTGAGAATGCGGCCTAGGAATCTGATATACACTGAATTTTGAGAATCACTATCCCTTGGGTTACAATTTCCTTATCTGTTAAATCATTCTAGTGATTAACATAACATATTATGGCTTGTCTCTTTTATATGAAGATTATTCTAAACATTTTTGAGTACTTCCTGCACATATCTAGCAAGACATTTAGTTAGTTTTGTACAAATGGAGCTTCAACAAGCTGAATAATAACAAATGGAGTAGGACAGAAACCCCAGATTCCAGACCATGGGGAGTTTTGGAAGTTCTATTCAGTTATAAAGCCTTAAAAATCCATTTTATTGATAGCGTTTTACCAATATATTAACTACTATTCTTCTCTAAAGCCTTAGGATTCAAAAAATAATTCAATTAAACTTCTTTCCATTCAGGAGTTCAAGAATCACTTACTCAAATATATGTTCATGATTCCCGTTTTTGACTGACAGGAGTAAGAGGGCTAAATTAGCATCAGCACTCTTAGTTTTTAATGTATGGAACTATACTGTCTTCTCTGCTTATAGTATATTGTCTTTAGATGCGGCAGCCAAGCTCACTGCTCTTGCTGACTTCTGACATATTTCACTCCAGTTTTCCTCATTGACTCTAGTGAACAAAGCATTTCATTAACTGCAGATAAGGAGAATCAATAGCCCTCTTCATAAATGATTTTGCATTGATAAACTGTTCCACTACCACTCAGGAAGGTTATTACTCTGAAGAATTATAAGACACAATGGGCTAAACCATTTGAGCTCAAAATTCATCCCTCATTAATCAAAAATTTAACTACCCATGATGCTTTTCCTATTTAAGTAAGGAAATACAATATTTAAAAATTTCTTAAAATGTAATCAGAAGCCATTTGCATTACTTCTCTAAGATATCAAGAAATATCTACAGGAACACTGAGGGAACATATGATAACATGATGTACATCAAAGGTTAATTGAAGGAGCCATTAATTACAGCTTTTAAAAAACAGAATCTCTAGATGTTGACGTGGTATGGTAACATGCACAACAGTATGTGAATTAGCTATCAAAGAAAGGAAGACGTGAGGGATTCCTAACGCCATTTGGTTCTTAAAATTGTCTTTATAAAAAACTAAGTACTTAGTTTACTGAAACCTATAGGGCACTTATTTCCTAGGCATGGAGCAGGGCAATAAAAACGATGAAAAAATTCTTACTTTTAGATAGATCCCGATGGAGGGGGAGAGGCTGATATGTAAACAGATACACTAAATGCAATATGTAAATATCTAAAATTTGTAGAAAGTGATGTTGGGATGAGAGAATAAGAAGCAACAGCTTGATGGGTAAGAGTGTGTCAGACAGCCAAGTAAGACCATCCATGTCTGTATCAGCAACTCAAGTGATGATGGACTGTAAAACCCCACTGAAGCTCTGCCAATACTTCCTCACGATATTTCACTACCCCACCTCCAATCCCCTAAACACAAGTGCAGTATTCCTCGAAATCTGGCAGACAAAGAGAGCCCTTCAAGCATATCTTGTCTCTGATTCTATGGATGAATAACAGCTTACATTTATTATCATTTTTTAATCAATTTACCACTAGTGCTGTTTGGAACTTATAATTTTTCTTTTCTTAATTTTAAGTAATAAATTAACATTAGTGTATGATAATGATGTTTTATTTTTGCAGACTGTCTTGTTAGTCTCACAGTGTGTAGTGCATATTTTCAAGCAGGAGTATTTTTGGCCTGTCCTTTTTTGATGGCTTATGGCCCCAAAATGTGTTTATTCATTCAGTTATTTACTCAATTTTTTCAAGAGAAATATACTGAATGTCTTCTTTCTACCAATACTATTCTTGGCATAAGGATAAACAGAGTGTTGAATAAGACATATAAAGTTCTTGCCTTTGTGCAAATTACATGCTGGTGGGAGGGAAAAAAATAAACAAGAAAATATATAAATAACTAATTTCCAAAATAATAAAAATATAAGAATGGGATAGAAATGAGTTCTAGGAAAGACTAAATTACTGGTTTTTCCGTGAAGACCAAATGGCAACGGTAAAATTTAATTTCAGACCTACCATATGGAGATCTGGACTGGGAAGTTATATCTATAGAGAGGGAAAAATCAAGCTTTACTTGTCCAAGAAATGTAAAGATAGGTAGGATGGCTAAAACCTGAGAAATAAATGAGAAAATTATGAGGTGAAATCAGAGTCTGGGAAGAAGCCAGATCACGTAGGACTTACAGTACATGATAATGCGTTTGTATTTTATATGAAATTCAATGAATGAAATGCCATTTCTCTAATACTAAAGCAGATATATACCTAACTCCTTCAGAATTTGTTTAATACAGTGACAGTTTGTCATGTGTTTTCTATCAATCTGTACTAATTCAAAACTTAGCAGCCGAAGTATTTAATAAATATTTATTACATATTATTAAAGTTAATATAACAAATTACTATTATTTTATGATAATTTATAATAATCATGTATAAGTTCACATTATTGTATCAAGTAACTAGTTATTGAAATAGAGATCAACTAGTATATTGTTAATTGTTAATAAGTGGAAATTTATCATTCTTTTATTATATATATTCTTTATATGCTAACACACAATGTTTTCTATATAAACTAATGCTGTTCAGCACTTTTCATAACTTTGTTTAGATCGAATTCCTCATTATCAGTGAGATCTTTGCCACAGGGAAAAGGGATGGTGGTTGAATATTCAGCTCGTAAATGCTCTCAAGATAAGTTTCCATCAGCCAGAAAAACATACAGCATCCTATTTTTTTCTGGTACATCAAGTAGGTCAAAGAATGAAACTGTGTACTAACAGAGTCACAACATATTTAATCTAGACACAATATTAAAGACCACTTCTATAAAAGGGAGTATGAAAGGATCAGACATGTATGTCTAAAGGCCAGATTTCACACATATATTTATAAACTGGGCAAGGTACAGCCAAAGATACTTGTTGACAACTTGAAGAATATTATTAAATTTCACATTTTTCCTTCATGTAGGCTTCTGCACATTTTCTTTCATTCAACTTCTGTTTCATTTTAATTGATTATAAATAGGAAACAAACTTTGTATTCTATTATTTCAATAGCCCAGTTCAAAACATCCATGTTAAATAATGTCTCTGAACATCATCTAAGGAATTAAATTTTATGACAGGATTTCTTTCACACTTGAGAAAAAGAAGTAACTCAATAAATATCATCACAGCAAAGGCGGAAGTTCTTGAAAATGGCTAGCTGGGGCTCTAAGGATGCTGTGGAGATAATCTGAGGAATGATAATAACCATTCCAACCTGTCAGAGAACCATGCCTCTCACTCTTGATTTAATCAACCAGATATTTTATATATTTTGATCCTTTAGCTTCTACGATAATTGAATATAAAGAAACCATGTTACTTTAGCAAAATGCTCAAAAATCACTAAATAATGAATTAATTAATAAAGAGAATATGAAAGAAAAGTCAATTGGGGGATATAAAATAAACTTGAGGGTTGCAGGAGGAGAGGTAAACTAGTTATGAGACAATAAAATAATGCTGTTGTAAGTGGAATTAATTCAGGATTTGTGCTGAACTAACTGCTGTATTCATGTTTGGTGACACAGGTTTAGATAAGATTTCTTAGTTCCTCCAGGTTATTACCATTGTCTTCTCTGTAGTCTGTGGTGTCCCAATCACTGGTGAACTTTCTCTTTTTCCATGCCAAAATACAATGTGACCTCTTCATATTTAATGGAAAAAGTAAATACCTCTTTCTAAATACCAGTGGATGCTGTATCCTTCCTAATACTTGTAAATATAAATAGGCAATGGAGTGTAGTTTATGTAGTTCTTATCTGTAATGTTCTGTTGCTATAAATGTACTTCTGCCTGTGACTGCAAAGTCCAGCGGGGAAATGTCTGAAGAAATCAAGCCCTTGACACATGTTCTGCATGAGTTATCTGTCCATAAAGGATGTCTGTTTTCAGGAAATTTTGTTATTATTCCAGATGGCAGTATTGTCATCTTGGCCACACCACATGTAGCATATTCAGGAATTATTCACTGTGTCTGGTGGCCTGGAAATGATTCTGCTATTGAAAAGACTGTAACAAAGTGTCAGCACATGCCAAGCTTTTCAGCACTGTCCTCCAAAAGAACTTCTTTTCCCATGGGAAGTTACCAAGAAGTTTTGGTCAACAGCCCAACTTTCTTTCATCAGACTTTTAAAAAAGATCTTCAATACATTGATCTTTTGCTGGGCTCAGAGTCAACCTAGATTTATGTTGAATGGCAGCTATGCCTGTTACTGTAAAACACTGCTTGTCTGATACTTTAGTTTTGAATTCGATAATTTGCGAATAGAAATGTTATGCAGCTGGTCAACAATATTTGTCTCATTAGTTGGAAACATCTTGAGGCTCATCTCAACAGTCTCCATTTAGAAACAAGTATTTACGAGTCTCAATACTAACCATCTTATATATGTTCTTTGATCATTTGAACTGAAAGACTGAGACTTTTCTATGCTTATGAAATTGAGAGAAGGTGAGTCATTTCTACTATGACTGGGGGTCACAGGTCTTTGTTATATAACATCCAGAGTGCAGTGATCTCAGGGTACCATAGCTACATTGACTGGCTTCAAAAGTCTTCCTTCCATGGTGACTTAGCAATAGCAAAACCATTAGAAACATCCACTCTAAAGCCCTTAGACATTGGATTTCCACCTGCACTTCCCAACATATGTCAGAGCCATAAAACGAAGATACAGTTTTCATAGCATAGTTACAATGGTTAAAGTGAAGCCATCCATTAAATATTCTTATAGAGAGAGCCTCTCAAAAAGTGCTCACTCTATTGGTTAAAAGCTAATATGAAATTCATAATAAGGGCTAAAGAGTATTTGGATAATAGAAGAGAAGATTGCTGTGATTTACTCTTGGTTGGCCAATTTGCCTTTATTACTTACTGAGGTCTAGCGTGGTCATTCTAAGTGCCTGAATTTATAAACTAGAGGAAAAGGATAGGCTGGATTAGACAGACATGTGAGGAAGTGATTATTCTAAAACTTTATAGGGACTATAATAAAAGGTAATACAGTGTAGAGAAGAGGCACAAAGAGGACAGTACGAGATCATTCTTGAGACAGTGGCATTTAAAAGACAATTATCTCATCATGGGCAAATGATGAGGGTGGAGGAAAGATGTAGAAGTGTACATGTTGGAAGAAAACAAAGGCCTAAATCAAAAGATAAATGAAAATTTAGCCATTTTTCATAAGATAGGAAAACTCCAAGATTCTGCATAACATATATTTCCACAATAGTATCTAAAATTTTACTATTTTAAGCAAAAGCCTTAGAAAGTTATTTAGCATTAATCAGTTGATTTGATAGACTAAATGGGTAAGTGTTGACAGAAGAGCCAGTAGAAGATAATTACTGGTAAATAACGAAAGGAGATTTTTTTTTTTTTAAGTTGTTGTTATCAATCTGTCTCAAGTGGCAGTAGTCTGTAGCTGTCAATGATTTTCCTACCAAACTAGTATTTAGGGCACTGAGCTTTCAGGATTTAAAAGAAAATGAATCAAGGATTTATTTACTTGGCATTCCTATCTAAATAATTACATTTTAGGATACCTAAAATTACATCAGGATATTTAGCTTATAAAAAATGAACCCACAGCAACCTAAATTTATGCTGATTAAGATATTGTCTAGGAGACAGTTTATCAAGCTATAAAGTACCAGGAACTGTCACTTTCCCTTTGACAATGGAAATAGGAGAACATGTTTGGAGTTATAATTGATGATGGCACAGGAAGCGCTGGGAAGCACAAAAAGCTTTTTAAATAGTGATACATATCATATTGTTTTTACTCTGGACTTCAGCACAAAGTAAGGAGGAACACATAAAGATGCTGACTAAGTTTGAAAATTAAAACACAGGCAACTATTAGAGGCCAAACACAAGGACTCTGTGAAAAATGATTATGTCCAAATGAATGCAATTTACACTGAAGTATGTATGTCCAGATGAAGTAAATTTACATCATAAATTAGCACTTTGATTATTTGAAATTCTTGGTGTAACTATTATCTTCCCCCTTTTGAGGATAGCTGTTATTGGAACAAATTTTTTAAATCCCTAATTAATTTTTACCCATAGTCACCTTGAATTGCTAAGTTAATTTGCATAAAACATTCCTGATTTGATGGGTAGCAAAGTGCAAAAGGTAAATGTACTGTGTAATTAGAGTGAAGACTATAGATTGTAGCTTGACTAAGTTTGAAATCATTATCAAAAAATGTTGGAAAACTTCTGCAAAGCATTTTAAGAGTTTTAAATGTTCAAGTTATCATTTGGGCTATGAAAAATTATATCCAAGCTCTGTAGGACAATTCTGCCAGGCCATAATTCATTCTTTCAGTATTTACTGAGTATCCAATATGAACCAGTACTAGTTTAGACTCTGGAGATACACTGATGAATGAAAGATAAATTAACTGTCTTCTGGAATCTTCTGTTCTAGTGGGAACCAGACAATAAACAGGTAAGCAAAAAAGTAAAAAACATCATTATACAAAATGATGAGATGGGAAGTAAATAAAGAGCTTCATGACATTGTAGAGGAGGCCACCTGCAATGTAGCAATGAGCTGGAAAGGTAACATCTGACCTAACACTTGAAGAATGAGAATAAGGATCAGAGTAGGCTGATTGGAAGACTCTCATGTAATATTATTTCTCTAGTGTTTGCTTTTGTTTCCTCCTTCAACTCATATTTATTGAGCATCTATTTTGTGTCATCTGGAAAGGATTAGGTACCAGAAATATTGTCAACATGCAGTTGCAATGAAGTCAGATCAGGCCTTGCCATTACCATACCTAGAGTTTAAAAAGGAAGGCAGAAAATGTAAAAAAGCAACAATAATGAAGATGGTGATTATTAAGATCAAGGCCATATTAGGTAGTCTGACAACACTGACTAACCTAGTCCAGTGGCCAATGAGCACCATATAAGAAACAAATGTAAAAAAACAAAGGAAGGTTGTATCGTCCTCAATGGTGAAAAACTGAAAGCATTTCACTAAGATCAGGAACAAGACAAGGTTGCCCACTCTCACCACTCTTATTCAACATAGTTTTGGAAGTTTAAGCCACAGCAATCAGAGAAGAAAAGGAAATAAAAGGAATCCAAATCGGAAAAGAAGAAGTAAAGCAGTCACTGTTTGCAGATGACATGATACTATACATAGAGAATCCTAAAGATGCTACCAGAAAACTACTAGAGCTAATCAATGAATTTGGTAAAGTAGCAGGATACAAAATTAACGCACAGAAATCTCTGGCATTCCTATACACTAATGATGAAAAATCTGAAAGTGAAATCAAGAAAACATTCCCATTTACCATTTCAAGAAACAGAATAAAATATCTAGGAATAAACCTACCTAAGGAGACAAAAGACCTGTATGCAAAAAATTATAAGACACTGATGAAAGAAATTAAAGATGACACAAACAGATGGAGAGATATACCACGTTCTTGGATTGGAAGAATCAACATTGTGAAAATGACCATACTACCCAAAGCAATCTACAGATTCAATGCAATCCCTATCAAACTACCACTGGCATTTTTCACAGAACTATAACAAAAAAATTTTCACAATTTGTATGGAAACACAAAAGACCCCGAATAGCCAAAGCAATCTTGAGAACGAAAAACAGAGCTGGAGGAGTCAGGATCCCTGGCTTCAGGCTATACTACAAAGCTACAGTAATCAAAACAATACAGTACTGACACAAAAACAGAAAGATAGATCAATGGAACAGGATAGAAAGCGCAGAGAAAAACCCACACACATATGGTCACCTTATCTTTGATATAGGAGGCAGGAATGTACAGTGGAGAAAGGACAGCCTCTTCAATAAGTGGTGCTGGGAAAATTGGAAAGATACATTTAAAAGTATGAGATTAGAACCATCCCTAACACTATACACAAAAATAAGCTCAAAATGGATTAAAGACCTAAATATAAGGCCAGACACTATCAAACTCTTAGAGGAAAACATAGGCAGAACACTCTATGACATAAATCACAGCAAGATCCTTTCTGACCCACCTCCTAGAGAAATGGAAATAAAAACAAAAATAAACAAATGGGACCTAATGAAACTTCAAAGCTTTTGCACAGCAAAGGAAACCATAAACAAGACCAAGAGACAACCCTCAGAATGGGAGAAAATATTTGCAAATGAAGCAACTGACAAAGGATTAATTTCCAAAATTTACAAGCATGTCATGCAGCTCAATAACAAAAAAACAAACAACCCAATCCAAAAATGGGCAGAAGATCTAAATAGAAATTTCTCCAAAGAAGATATACAGATTGCCAACAAACACATGAAAGAATGCTCAACATCATTAATCATTAGAGAAATGCAAATCAAAACTACAATGAGATATCATCTCACACCAGTCAGAATGGCCATCATCAAAAAATCTAGAAACAATAAATGCTGGAGAGGGAGTGGAGAAAAGGGAACACTCTTGCACTGCTGGTGGGAATGTGAATTGGTACAGCCACTATGGAGAACAGTACGGACGTTCCTTAAAAAACTACAAATAGAACTACCATATGACCCAGCAATCCCACTACTGGGCATATACCCTGAGAAAACCATAATTCAAAAAGAGTCATGTACCAAAATGTTCATTGCAGCTCTATTTACAATAGCCAGAAGATGGAAACAACCTAAGTGTCCATCATCGGATGAATGGATAAAGAAGATGTGGCACATATATACAATGGAATATTACTCAGCCATAAAAAGAGACGAAATTGAGCTATTTGTAATGAGGTGGATAGACCTAGAGTCTGTCATACAGAGTGAAGTAAGTCAGAAAGAGAGAGACAAATACCGTATGCTAACACATATATATGGAATTTAAAAAAAAATGTCATGAAAAACCTAGGGGTGAAACAGGAATAAAGACACAGACTTACTAGAGAATGGACTTGAGGCTATGGGGAGGGGGAAGGGTAAACAGTGACAAAGCGATAAAGAGGCATGGACATATATACACTACCAAAAGTAAGGTAGTTAGCTAGTGGGAAGCAGCCGCATAGCACAGGGAGATCAGCTCGGTGCTTTGTGACCGCCTGGAGGGGTGGGAGGGAGGGAGACGCAAGCGGGAAGAGATATGGGAATATATGTATATATATAACTGATTCATTTTGTTGTGAAGCTGAAACTAACATACCATTGTAAAGCAATTATACTCCAATAAAGATGTTAAAAAAAAAAAAAAGAGTCATGTACCAAAATGTTCATTGCAGCTCTATTTACAATAGCCAGGAGATGGAAACAACCTAAGTGTCCATCATTAGATGAATGGATAAAGAAGATGTGGCACATATATACAATGGACTATTACTCAGCCATTAAAAGAAACGAAATTGAGTTATTTGTAGTGAGGTGGATGGACCTAGAGTCTGTCATACAGAGTGAAGTAAGTCAGAAACAGAAAAACAAATATCATATGCTAACACATATATATGGAATCTAAGAAAAAAAAATGTCATGAAGAACCTAGGGGTAAGATGGGAATAAAGACACAGACCTACTAGAGAATGGACTTGAGGATATGGGGAGGGGGCAGGGTAAGCTGTGACAAAGCGGAAGAGTGGCATGGACATATGTACACTACCAAACATAAGGTAGATAGCTAGTGGGAAGCAGCCGTATAGCACAGGGAGATCAGCTCAGTGCTTTGTGACCACCTGGATGGGTGGGATAGGGAGGGTGGGAGGGAGGGAGATGCAAGAGGGAAGAGATATGGGGACATATATATATGTATAACTGATTCACTTTGTTATAAAGCAGAAACTAACATACCATTGTAAAGTAATTATACTCCAATAAAGATGTAAAAAAAAAGTTATGAAGAAAGGAAATGGATTTTATTAAGGGAAAATGAAGTGATATTGTCCTGAAGCATCTCAAAGAGAGATACTTAATGATGCATATTTGGTATATTTGGTATATTATATTACATAGGAAGCATTGTCAAATAAAAGGTAACATTAAAAAAAAAAAAGGAAGGTTGTTTTGGTGGACAGAATCCTAAAATGGCCCTGCAAATTTCCCACCCCCATGTATGCCCTACATAATCCACAGGACTGTATACTTAATGGATTTTACTCCTGTGCTTAGTTTATGCATATGGCGGAGCTGGCTTTAAAACAGGGAGGTTACCTGGATGGACCTGACACAACCCTTTAAAAAGAAAGCTTTTTTCCAGCTGGTTTCAAAAGAAGTCTGAGCTTGGATGGATGAGAAGGATTTGACACCCTACTGCTTGCTTCGAAAGGAAGGGGGCCAGGAATCAAAGATTGTGGACGGCCTCTAGGAGCTGAGTGGCTTCCAGGAGATGGCCAGCCAGCAAGCGGAGACTTCATTTCTATAATCACAAGGAACTGAATTCTGACAACAAAAAAAAATGAGCTTAGAAGTGAATTTCTCCCCCAGAGACTACAGATAAGAACTCAGCCTGACTGACACTTCGATTTGTAATATGCTTTGATTTGTAATAAGTTACTCTTAAGTTCTGACCTACAGAACTGCGAGCTAATATATGGGCGTTGTTTTAAGTTGTTAAATGTGTTATAATTTGTTATCAGCAACAGAAAACCAATACCATTGTGGATAGTAAAGATAAACCCTGCTCAATTAAGATTGGGTAGGGTATATTTTAATAATTTAGGCTATTTTTTGGCTTGAAATAGGTAGAAGTGATAAGTAAGAAAAAATTTATTTACTTAGACTTAAAATGCTTGGTACTCTCATAAATTCATAAGTACAGTAAGCAAGTCTAAGTAAGTCTATATTACTTGTTATATATACATGCATTCCTCATCTACTCTGCCACACACACCTTCTTAGACTAACAGTTTTTTAAAGAAGTCATTGTACTTAGATCATTTTCTGATACATATACTAAGCGTAAGAAAAACTTGTATTCATTGCTATTGTTTTTCATTTGATAAATATTTAATATTGTCAACCATCTTCCAGATACAAGTTTCAGAGAAAACAGCCATCAAAATAGGGAGAAATAGGGAAAAAAGGAAGGTCCTACCCTCATGAAGATTACATACTTATTGACAGAATGAATGAATAAATGAATGGGTAAATGGACTAATCACGATTTCACTTGCAACTCCTTAACTGAAGGTTTTAGAAGTTAGCACTTTATAGATAAATTTTGGGAGAAAAGGTAAAAAAATGCTGACAGTTTATAGCTGACCTCCCAGGTTTGGCATGCTCTTACTCTCTTTCTAGGCAATGTTTACTTTGAAATGCCATCAAATCAATCACTGTAACAGTAAAACTCTGTCTTTTTCCTGGCTTCAAAGCACTTTCACAAATCCTAATCTAACAACCATAATCCAAGCTCTGAGCACAGAGTAGGAAATAAAGTTAAATCACTGTTAAAATCCTATACATGGACCAATACCTTGAGTAAGCAATGTATCCTAAAAACTGACAGTAAGGAGGAGAAAACTGACCAGTACTGGCCCTCAGCAAAACTGTTAGGTGGGCGTGTTTATTTGTCACCTCCTTTCCTTCCATTCAACTTGCATAGCTGCTGAGTGTAAATTTTAAGGCTGATTTCTGGGTTCTGCCACTTGTTAGGTCTGTAACCCTACATTTAAAAAAACCTTCCCTAGATCTTAGTTCAGCAAATAATGTCACCCCTTTGGTTCGTTTCAGGAACTAAATGAGATGATATTTATAAAGTACTTGATATGATTATTACTCCATCCATTATTTTGCAGTGGTTCTCAACTGAGGGAAATTTTGCCTTCAACAGACGTATCGCAAGGTAGGACACATTTTTGTTAGCCATGAATGGTGAGGTGCTACTGGCATCTAGTGGGTAGAAGCCAGGGATACTACTAAAGCTGTGATAATGCAGAGAGCAAATCCCCACAGGAAAGAATTTTCTGGCCAAGAATGTCAATGGAGTCAAGATTGAGAAACTCTGGTCTAGGCAGGCACATGGCTGCTATCTGCAGAAATGTTTGTTTTAAAGGCCTGGAACTGTTCCTCACAAAGCTCTGTTCCCTTTGTAAAGATACACAATACCCAGTTAACGTGTCATTCAAACTTATTTGTGTATAGTTGTCTCCTACAATTGTTTAAAATTTTACAAAGTGAACCTGCAAATAGAGAGCTAAGAAATGAATCTCAGGTTGTAATTTTCAGTTCTAGGGGATGAGTGGAAAGAAGAAGGGATGTGCATTTTGGAACTCTGGGTTAATTCTTTAAAAGAACAGAATACACGTAAGAAGTTAATAATTTCTGTACACAAACATAGCTCTCTACTCTACAAAATGTTGAAGAAGAAAAGCTGATCTTTTTAGATATCTCCAATTTGGTAAAGATGTTTCTGGTAAGAAAATTTCTGCTTCTTAATGATGATATCCTTTAAACTCCAGTAGAAAAACCTTCATTGATACCAATAGCACAGAATTATTTAAGTAAATTAGTAACCTGATTGTTACTGATTGACTTTATCAACTATGATCCTAGAACTAATCCTTGTAGGAAAAAATAGTATTCAAGAGTGCAAGAGCAACATACACACAGCTTTACTTTATTTTTCTCCCGATAATTCTTCCATAATGTGCATTTACCACAATGGCTATGGCCTCAGTCACACAGACTCTCAACAAAGCTTTTAACGACTGAAAGATCAAACACAATGGTAAGAGGAAGCTCTGGGAAGAAAGGTAGGGGTTGTGGGAAATAATGGCCTGATATGAAATAGAAGATATAAGAATTAGAGGATGAGAAGGACAGGAATGAAGATATGATCATAGAAAAAAATTACAGTTAGATATTTGATGAAAAAAGTAAGGAAGAAGAAAGAACCAAATCTAGTGCTTGGTTCTGAGCCTAGAACTCTCTGAAGATCTAATGCCATCCAAAGAAATCGACATAGGAATGGAGGTGTATATTACCAGCTGAAGGTCAGTGGAGGAAAATGTAAATTGGGAAAAGACTCCTCTAATTTTTTCTAGTAGGAGATTGAAAATATCATTTTTACTTGAGGCTTTCCTTTGTGATATTTAAATATATTTCAAATGTAATAAGTTTGAAACTTCATGGGGTAAGATATGATCTTAAAAGTGTAGACTATCAATATATAATGAGTAAAAATAATCACTTTATATCTTCTGTACTTAAAATTAAAAAGTGGTTTATTTTATGTACCATCTTGCACTCCATTCATCTCTATGATGATAAATATGTCCAAACAAGAAATTCTCTCCAGAATAAAAAAAAAATTATGTTTGTAAACATATCAATCAGTTATTAAGAAAAAAGTATGTGTTAATAAACTTTATAATAGACCTAAAACAATAAGAACAGTGTTTTTTCAATTTCCACTAACTGACCACCATTCTGTGATCTGTATCCCCAAGACCATTATACTAACTTGAAGTGTGGATATTTCTAACATGGATTTTGTTTTATTTGTGGAAAACAATTACAATATTAATGATAGATTCCAAATGACTGGAATTAAGTAAAACATGTCACATGCTGATTCATAAAATAATAAAGGGAACATAGAAAACCATGGTCAAGGGAAGTTAATGAACACACTAGTGTATAATATACACTCATATGGCATACATAAATACTTTTAATAATAAAACAGTAATTTTGAACACTCAATATTTTTAAATCTGATGTGGAGGGCTATTCTCCTTGAAGGCAAGAAAGGGATCATATATTTTTTTATCTTACCTATAACTGTGGTTTCAAGGAATTGCTTTATCTATAAAGAGACATACATACAGAGGAAGAAACCTAATTGACAAGTAAGATGTGGCTCATTGAGTCAGTCATCTTTCACTACAGTGAAGAGGACATTCATTTGTCATTCTGTCACTAAGTAGCTGTTAAGAAGTAGTTTCACAGTGCTAGATTTGGGACATACAAAAAGCTTATAGTCAATCCTGTATGGTTATAGTTTCAAAATGGCTTCTTATAAAGAATAGCTTAAAAGTGGAAATAATAGACATGCCAGAAGTTTTATGGACTGAAACTAGGTTTGATGAGTGTAATTTTTATCTGAATTTTTATCTTTTAAGCCAGATGTAGCATGCACACAAAAAAATTTGCTTTTCCAAAATGGGTATTCCAAGCAAGTGCTAAGCCAAAAACTCAGTTTCTTTATGGCACAAAGCAGCAAAAAGTAAGATATTCCATGAAGTACAAAGTTTCAATCTTTGGATTTAGTTGTTTATTTCCAGTTTATTTTATTATTGATATTCATTTTCAAAACTCATGTATTTTACTTAGGAAATACTTTAGAAGCCTATTTTCACCTCCTTGTTTATAAATATTTGCTATTTTGAGATTAGTTTTTAAAAATTTATTTCAATTTTATTTACCTGAATTCTATATCATTTTGTTTACTTAGATTCTAACTTGATAAAAAGTATTTACCTTAGTACACACACACACACACACACACACACACACACACACACACACACACACACGCAAAACTTCTCTCCAGAAGTTTAAATGCTCTAAACACTTACCATTAAATTAGCTATTTTCATTGAGGTATAAGAATATCACTCCATGGTTCTTAGGCATAGATAAGCAAAAATTTTGATGGCTCTCTCTGTAGATATCTCTGCCCTTAGAGTTATCTTTTCATAGTTCTATACCATAAAATTCAGGGAAGGGAAGGAGGAGACAGTTACACAGTTTGTCCTAAATATAAAGAAGTAGTAATAAGTCTTCCATTGGGCTAACTGTCCTTGTGGGCACCCGGGAAATGCAGCATAATAATATAATTATTTTGTTGTTATTTACATGTTGGCAAGTACTCCTAGTTTTCTACCCTTGCGTGTGTTTCCCTGTGTTCTTTAGTGTGTGGCCACTCAAAATAAAGTCTACATCCTCAACCTTTCCTTGTAGTTAAGTATGACCATAATAATAATTTCCCCCCATTGAGATATAAGCATAAGTATTGAGTGTGACTGCTAGGTAAGTGTTGTGTGCAACTTTAAAGGCCAAGCTGACCTTTCTTCCTGCTCCATCCTTTTCACTGGCTGGAATGAAGGTGTGATGCCTAGAGCCCCAGCAGATCTTAAACCATGAGGTGAAGCCGCATGATGAGAAAAGAGGAGAAAGAAGAATCTTGACCCCTGACACCATTGAGCCATCACACCACCCCAGATCTGCCCACTTACAGTCTTATATGTTACTTAAACCACTGTTAATATTTTGTATGTGTGGGAGGGGTAGGAATTATATTCTCTCAAACCTAACTGTAACTGGTTCAGTACCATGCTACAATTGAAATAGATGATAATAATAAGTAGCTACTATGTGTCAGGGTAGTCACTGCTTTAAAAAAAAAAAAAAGGGAGTCATGCCATGTCATTTATTTCATAGAATTAAAAAATTTTGTGAGAAAAAATGACGTCAGGGCTTCCCTGGTGGCACAGTGGTTAAGAATCCGCCTGCCAATGCAGGGAACACGGGTTTGAGCCCTGGTCCAGGAAGATCCCACGTGCTGTGGAGCAATCAAGCCCGTGTGCCACAACTACTGAGCCTGCACTCTAGAGGCCAAGAGCCACAACTACTGAGCCCCCATGCTACAGCTGCTGAAGCCCGTGTGCCTAGAGCCCGTGCTCCGCAACAAGAGAAGCCACCGGGATGAGAAGCCCGCGCACCGCTATGAAGAGTAGCCCCCGCTGGCCGCACCTAGAGAAAGCCTGTGCTCAGCAGTGAAGACCCAATGCAGCCTAATTAATTAATTAATAAAAAATGACGTCAAGTAACCATGCTAGAAAATAAGAAGAGGAATGAATAATTAAGTAAATATTATTTTCACAGAGTGAAAGGAGGGCTTTAAACTTCCTCTGAGACTGGAGAAGTAAATGTAGAAGATGGAGGTAAATAATTTTCAAACACATGAAACAGCTCTTATTCATTCATTTATCTATCTAATTATTCAACAGGTATTTATCAAGTGTTTATTGTGTCCACAGCCATGTTAATCAGTTTCACTGACTTAATTATTCATTTATTTGACGTTCCTTTGATAGTTCACTTTGTCACTTCCTGTATAAATTAAATCATTTAATTCTTACAATATTTTGTAAGAGTGATTTTACAGTTTAGGAACCTGAAGGTTAGTGAGCTTAAACAACTTGTCCAAGATCACTCAGCTAAAAGTGGACAAACAAGGCCTGAGCCATGATTTGTGTGATTCTAAAGTCTGTGCTATATATCAAGGGTCTGTCCCTCCTTCTAAGGAGTTCACATTCTGGTAGAGGAGACCAAGCATATACATTTTAATAGAATGTGAACACTGACATAATAAAGTGTAAAGTATTTAAAGCAGAACAGAATGTTTGATTCTTCTTGCTGGGTTCATGATGGGAAGGCATAAGGGAGGTTTACAAAAGAATTAACCATGAAGCTGAAACTTCTAGGACGTGTAAGAATTCACCAGGCATAAAATGAGAGATGGAAAGTTCTGAGCAAAAGAAAGAGCATCATGTACAGAGGTAAAGAGGTGTGAAAGAGCATGACTTTTCAGACTGTTTCCGTGTGCTTGCAGCAGAGTTTGCTGTGAGGAGCTGTAAGAGAACTGGTGCAGAAACGCAGGACGGGGGGCAGGGGGTGGGATTCAAGGAGGGAGCACCTGATGATATCTGTGACCAGGGAGAGATTAGTCAGGATGAGGGCAGAGGAAAGGTCGTTACATTTGATGATAAAGAAACCTAATCAAAGAGCTTCAGAAGTGGGAGACTGAAGCAGAAATGGGTAGACGTGGAGACACTGACATTTTAAGACAGTTGAAGTGAGTGGATTCAGACACGTGATTTTAATTTGGAGGAAGGTCTCACCACCACCACCCTGGCAAGGTTTGGTTGTTTTATTTTAAGGGTGGAAGACAGTTCAGCATATCGGGGGGAAAAGGAGCTAATGCGGAGGGAGAGGCAGAAAGATTATTAATGGTTGAGGGTTCCGGAGGAGGCTGGAAGGGAATAGAGGAGACAGCACAGATGGAAAGAGGAAAGACTTAAACTGACTAGAGCATGTATTTATCTGAGAAAAAAAGGTAAAGATGAAGAATCTCTTGTAAAAGAGAAAATTTCAGGGATATTAAGAGACTACTGAGATTAGTATAAATTAAGTCAAGGATTTGAGAAAAATTACAAATGATTTGCTACCACTACTCAAGAATTTAAAGAATTTAAGCAATAAGTAAAAGGAACCTCAAGCAGTGTTGAGGGTCCAACTAAGGTTGTAAATGAAAAATATATTATTGGGGCTTCCCTGGTGGCGCGGTGGTTAAGAATCCGCCTGCCAATGCAGGGGTCACGGGTTCGAGCCCTGGTCCGGGAAGATCCCACATGCCACGGAGCAACTAAGCCCATGTGCGCTACAACTACTGAGCCTGCGCTCTAGAGCCCGCGAGCCACAACTACCGAGCCCATGTGCCACAACTACTGAAGCCCACGCGCCTAGAGCCCGTGCTCCACAACAAGAGAAGCCGCTGCAATGAGAAGCCCGCGCACCACAACGAAGAGTAGTCCCCGCTCACTGCAGCTAGAGAAAGCCTGCACACAGCAACGAAGACCCAACACAACCTAAATAAATAAATAAATAAATAAAATATATTATCGTACAAAAACTCTGTTGGGCAAATATACTAATATGGAATGTTAGTTGACTTAAACAATAATGTGGTCTTTGTTTTCACTGTTGAGATAATGAGTAAAAGGATTATTTTTTCCCACTGACTTCGATCCAACAAAGCTTTTTATTCTGAGTACAGACTTTATCACTCGTAGCTCCTGTGTTGCCGTTCCAAAGACAGACGCTAGAATCTGGAAGAAAAGATGCTGAGTGTGTGCTTACAATGGTGTTTAAGAGTACAAAGATGTGGGCCCCCTCAGTCTTAAGGTGGGCAGGAAGAGTAGAGAGTTTCCTCCTCTGCATGGCAAAGACAATCATATTCTATGAGGTCCACCATATGGGAAGGTACTATAAAGTACGAGCATGCACACTTTTGTGGGTAGATAGGGTGATTATGAAAGGTTGGTGCTACAAGTGGACTAGGTGGAACCAAAGCCACCCAAAGATAGAGAAAAGTGTGAATCCAATACTGAGGAGGAATGCAGGGAGAGGAAAGCAGTGGTCATTTCAACTGCAGACTGGAACCTGCACCAGTGAAAGCAGAGCTAGTCAAAGCATAGGACCTCTTGGTTTATGAATAATTAGAGCGTGTGTGTGTGTGTGTGTGTGTGTGTGTGTGTGTGTGTGTGTGTGTGAGAGAGAGAGAGAGAGAGAGAGAGAGAGAGAGAGAGGGAAAGGAGTAGGAAGACACAAATAGTGTGACTTTAAAGACAGTTCCTAATGCCATATTTAGCACTGAATGAAAGGAGTTTACCTCCCCCAAAAAAGGCTAACAGAGCTTGGACAATGCACATCTTAGCAGTGGTCACGATAGACTAAAAACTCCCCTCCATATACCACATAAATCCCTCCTCAGAATCTTGTATATCCTAGAGAGAGAAAGAACTCATATGTGTACATGAGATGGAATTTGGAATAGAACTAGGGCCAAATTTATCTGCTTATGAAAAATAAAATAGGATATTTCTTCCTTCCAATTCTTATAGACCAAATTCATACTCATGATACAGACGAGTAATTCTGTTCAATATGATTTTTTGATAGACAAATCTTTCTTACACATCTCTCTCCTGCCTTAAGGGACAAACACACACACACATACACACAAACACAGAACATAAGTGTCCCTCTCTTATTAAACATTCAATCTTTACTTTGCTTATCACTGTGCCTGCATTGAATATTTTAATAATATTTTTCATGCAACTAAGGATATAAATGAAAGCCTGGATCTTCCTCATCTGCACAGACCTAATTGCCTTAAATACTTACTACCCTTTACAAATTCTTACATGAAAGACTCCATATCTTTAGAAATTGATGCCTTTCAAAAATCTGTAGGTGACCTCATGAGCATTTCTGCATTCTTTTGCAAAAAAAATACTGATTTTGTAACCCATTCCTGTTTTGTAAATGATCATTACAAAGTCTACGCACGTTTCCACACACATTTCTCTGTAGGTGGGAACTTCAGACCTCACCTTGGCCTCACCTTAATAGCTACTCATCTGGCCATTTCATGTGCTCCCATGACCTATGATGGAAAGCATGAAATTATGAACTTGGTCCTAGTTCTACTTATTCTACTGATTCACTAGAAAATTTGGATGCATATTTTAAGTTCTATGCAGCACAAACTTTCTTTTATTGACTAAAATGTAGGTTTACTAATGTTTGATGTGCACCTATTGTATATTAAACATTACCTGAGTAATTATCTCTTAATCACATTTTTAGATTCTTAAATAATATCTGATTATACAGAAGGAGAAACTATTTAAAATTATGGTTCATGTTATTAAACTTCAAAGTAGACACGTTGTTCTAAATAATTCTGTAACACTAAACAAAAATTAAATAACTATGATAAAAATATAAACTGAACCTTCTCAGTGGTTTACTACGAATTTTGGATGGGTTACATTTATCTTCACTTTATTCCTCCAATTTGTTTAATGGAAATATTTGCCTGGTGAAATGGTAATGGATAAATTACTAGGTTAAATTTATTCCAGCAACCATGATGAGAAAAAAAAACATACATTCTCAAGAGCAAGTGTTTTGAGCTGCCGAAGTTTTACGTAAACTATTTTGGCTGCTTTGCTAGTATTTTAGGTCTTCTAGTAATTCACAAGTATATGCTCCAGTTACTATCACATCATATTAAAAGATCATGAAACCTGATCTGATATCATTAAGGATATTGGCTATTGCAGTAACAGTTGAATTTTCTGCAGATTTAAAATATGTCAATGACATTAATTAAAATCATCTATTTTTAAATTATCATGTCATCTGCCTCTCCCTTCTTTTGACTTTTGGGCAGATACCTGTAGCAAAGAAATGGTTGCTAGATGAAATATTTGTAATGTCTTCCTATTGGGGCCCAAAACAAAGCCAGTGCATGAAAAATTTTCAAAAAATAATTCAGTCTTTCAAGTCTCTGGAACTTCAGAAATTAATACCTCAAATGGTATTTTGAACACATCTCAGGTATCTGAAGGAAGTAGTTTGCTCTTGGGTTACTGTGGGTCTCAATTCAACAACTCCACATTTCAACCTTTTCAACTGGCCACTGACATCTGTAACACTTTGCTATATTGTAATAAAATAACTGACCTGTTTGTATCATTTGAGAATTCAGATTCACTTTTCTTGAATTTCCCACAAGTGGCTAGCTCATTCAGAGGAAAAGTACTGAAATACATGGGCAGGAGATAAGATATTATAGGTACAATCTGGGTTTATAAAATACTGATAATTAATGTCTGGAATCTTGCAAGTTTATGTATAAATATTGCAAATAAAACCATATCTATATCAATGTATCCTATCAGTGTTTGCTAAACCAAAATTAGTTGTTATAATTTGTGAAAAATGCCCAACTATCACCAAGAAATGAATGTTACAAATAAAAAGTTTTACAAATAATAACATATCTGAAATAAAGCATATTTATTACTATAGTAATATTTATATATTTATTACTATAATATTTGTTCTGAAGTATAATCATTTTTAGAATACAATATAGGTTATTAAAAAGTCTTTACTTTCAACAGATATATAAATAACACCAATGTGTATTATATGGATTTATTCAAATAATTACATATTGTAATAATCTAAAAAACACATCAAGTAAATAAATTATTAGAAAAATGATCACTTAATGCTTATAAACTTTACAGCTCTTTCAATAGTTTAATCATCTGCAGTGAGCTTGCAATTTGAATATTTGAAGTTTAAACAATACATTTTGAAAAGCACAAAATGTTCTGAGAAACATATATATAATTGTTTCTATAAGATTTAGGACTTTTGGCATATCATGTGATCAATTCCCTTTTTTCAAGCAGAAATATATAAAAAATACTACAATCCCTGTTTTATTTGCTTTGTTTTATTTTGTTACTTTTTGCAATTAAATGTACACGTAATAACCCACTATCAAATAGATTTCTGGAAATTTCAATCATTAAAGCAACATCACCATGAATCCAGAAAAAAAGTACAAATATTGTAAAAGATGAATATTGAAGTAAATACCTATCCCAAAGTGTTAGTTCTCTACAATATTGAAAAGATCATCTGGCTTCACGTTAGAAGCCAATTATGTACAGTACAATGGAGAATAAAGTAGGTAAAGACTATAATGGCTTGGTAATATCAAAGAAAATAGAAGTCACTTTTAGACTGAAATGGAGATTATTTAGTAAACTATAGGAAAGTAGGGAGATTTTAGAAGGTAGAGAATGGTGGAGCTGAAGGGCTAAGCAAATGAGAGTGGTAGGAGTGGCTAGAAGCTGAAAATGGGAAGAGTAGACCAAAGGCTAACAGACACAAGAAAAGCCACAACTATTTATTGAAATTAATTTTTTTGTTACAGGACCAGTTGCCTCCATATTTTAGCCAACGCACAACCTTTACCTTCTGTTGACACCTGCTTTCCCCCCCAACTCCCTCACAGCAAGGTCTCAAACTTTCTTCTTTGGAAATAGAGTGCAGTGCAGGCAGAACACTGCTCCAATTGTTACACGCCACCTAAAAGAGTGGATGCCACATCTACCAAGATAGGAAGAACTGGTCCACATAGATGAAGGCAGGTACTGAGGAAAGATGTATCTGCTGATGTCTGCCGTTTGACAAGTAAAGTGTAGCACTCAAACATTTTCAAGCTTGATATCACATTTTAATATAAAATTAGAAACACCTCCTTTCCTTCTTCATCGATTACATCACTCAGTTTCAACCAAATGCCTGAGGTAGATAGATTCTTATAATTCTCTCTACCCTAGAAAGCAAAAGCTATTAGTATATTAGTTTGCTAGGGCTGCTGTAACAGAGTACCATTCTGAGTGGCTTAAATAACAGAAATTTATTTTGTCACAGTTCTAGGGGCTCTAAGTTTGACATCATGTTGTCAGCATATATGGTGTCTTCAAAGGCCTCTCTCCTTGGCTTGCAGATGGCCACCTTTTTTATGCCCTCACATGGTCTTTCTTCTGTGTACATAACATTCCTGGTTTCTATCTGTGTGTCCAAATTTCTTCAACTTATGAGGACAAACAGTCAAATTCGATTAGGGCCCACCATAATGACTTCATTTAAACTTAACTGCCTCTTTAAGGGCCCTAGTTCCAAACAAGCCACATTCTGAAGTACAGGGTATTAAGATTTCAACTTACAAAATTAGGTGGGGGAGGGGGTTACTAGATACCTTTATGTCGGATGGCATTAAGCTGAGCTTTTTTTCCCCTCATTTTCCTTGTGCTTTTGGTTCTGTTTTTGGTAAGGCCTGGGCTTTTTCTCTTACATATTTTTACATAAAGTGCCATCAGACCTGTGTTTACATTTTCTTTTAGTCCACTCCCCTGCTCTGCTCATGCCCACTTCTTAAAGTACATACTAGCAGTCACTGTTTTGTTTTTGTTTTTGTTTTGCGGTACATGGGCCTCTCACTGTTGTGGCCTCTCCCGTTGCAGAGCACAGGCTCCAGACGCGCAGGCTCAGCGACCATGGCTCACGGGCCCAGCCGCTCCGCGGCACGCGGGATCCTCCCAGACCGGGGCACGAACCCGCATCCCCGGCATCGGCAGGTGGACTCCCAACCACTGCGCCACCAGGGAAGCCCAGCAGTCACTGTTTTAAACACATGCCCTGCCCTGAAAGTCTGCATTGGAACATGACAATCCAACAGCTGATCAAAGACATAGTATAGTTAAATGGTAAAAGGCATTTTAACTGAACTCTAATTAATATGCCTTTATCACCATGAAAAACTAAATCGATTCGAAAGTGGAAACTATAGGAGAAGATTAAATAGTCAAATCCCAATGAAGAGATTATGTAGCCTCATGGAACAACAGAGAAAATACCTGCCTACTAGTTCTTTAGTTCCCAGTGGGCTGGTCACACCAGCACATTGTTCTCATAACTCTGTCTTTTCAGGAAAGTAAAGCACTGGGGATTCTTCTGGAAATAATAACGAATTTCTCAACAAGACAGATAGGGAATATTTTTATAAGGATTTGTGATGACACAATAAAACAAATTTAGGCTTAAATGTCATGGTAAACATTTGAAAGAAATGGTTAAGCTTTAAATAATAACTGAACTAAAAATGTATAACTGTGTCTGTATCTATAATTAATTGTTTATGGTACAACTAATTAATATTTTTATGTTTTAAATATATTAAAATGAAGAATCATTATAAAATGCAGATACTTCTAAAAAGATTATCGTAAGCACACGAAATAATTCCATCTCCAAAAAGATATTATATATGTATATTTCTGACAATAAAGAAAAGCAAACTCATTATAATACTTAAACAATATTGAAAAGGGTGCAGCGCAAAAAGAAGTTTGCCAAAGTCTAAAATTCCTACAGATAATCATTAACTTTAAAGTAAAGCGATACAGATTTCTTCATTTAATATAAAAATATGTACATACACAAGTATATAATTCCACATTTACGTATATATATATATATATATACATAAAGATGTATATGAATGCATTTAACAAAAATATGAATATACCCTCCATGTGTCTCATTCTTTCAAATGAGTACAGAGTACTGATGATAACAATTGTGATAATATTGGCAATGACAACTATTACTAGGCATTGAACTAAGTTCTTTGTATGTATTAAATAATGTTTAAAATGCTATAATTTAAATCTCATTTTCTCCCCATATTCCTGCTGAGTTAATCATGAATAAAACAAAAGATGACAATGATTGCTAAGAAACTATATTTATCTATCTATATTTATCATTTTAATAAGGAAGTATAGCAAATAAAGATAAATAGTATGAGAACCCCTGATAAAGAATTCATAATTATTAATTTCAAGCAATAATTTACTCTGTTTCTAACATACTGGGACTTAGAATTAAAACATTTTTTTTTGCTTCTGTCTATCTAATACTCCAAACTCCTTTTGTGGAACTGTTCTATATCTCCAAATCAAATGATTCTGGTATGACTCCAAATCCCAGTGGCCCTCTTCATTAAATTAAACTCTTAGGTGGTAATGATGCGGATCTACCATCCTAGTTACCCATTAACTTTGCCATAGGGATTTTTCTAGGTGTAAACATATGACCCATTACAATCTACTCCAAATCCTCTGATATGTATTTTGCAAAATGGAGTTAGAGAAGGAGCTTTATTTGGGGATCATGGAACTCTAAGGATGATGAAAGGGTAGCAGGAAAGAAGGATGGAAAGGGAGAGAAGAGAGAACTGAAAGCCTAATTTGTATCTGTAGATTACATCAGGCCTAAAACAAATTATGTGCTGGAAAAATTTAACATTGGCTCTCCATGAAGAAAGAAAAAAAACACCATCCCGATTCAAAGTGTTTGTTCATTTCTGTGGTGTAAATACTTCTGTCAAGGCTGATTTCAAGCTGTTTATATTATTACATCAATGAAGGCAGAACTGGGAAGAGATGAACAGTAGCACATCATTATTTCCACCATTCACAAACAATACAGACGTAAATTACTTCAAGAGGACAGATAATAGTAAAATCTAGTAAGATAAATAGAAAGTGATAATCTCTGATTTATTTACCTTGTTCTTTGACCACTGATATGGAGACAAAAAGATCCTCCCTAAAGACATATATTTATCAAACAAACACTGAATGCACTAATGCACATGAAGCTAATTGTGTCCAACAGGTAGAAATCACTAGATAATTTTTATACATGAGTATTAGTTTATTTTAATTTCAAAAAAGAAAATAATTGAAACACTGTTCTTTCATTTACCATTTGGCTGCCCTCTATCATACAACAGAACATTCTATTCAATTCCATTCCCTAAAACAATCATTCCATGGGAAATCATTCTGCTTTTGACAAAGGGCTAAATATGTTGGGGGACTTCCCTGGTGGTGCAGTGGATAAGACTCCACTCTCCCAATGCAGGGGGCCTGGGTTCAAACCCTGGTCAGGGAACTAGATCCCACATGCATGCTGCAACTAAGAGTTCAAATGCCACAACTAAGGAGCCTGTGTGCCGCAACTAAGACCCAGTGCAACCAAATAAATAAATATTAAAATAAATAAATAAATAAAATGGCAACAATCATTTAAAAAAATAAATAAATATGAGATGGGATATATCTTATAAAGTTCATATGAATAAACTCATCAGTATAGCTATGGTTAGAAGAACACAGTTATATTTAAAATCAAAGAGATCTGAAGTATAAGACATCACATTATGTTATTGAAAACAGGCATTTTAATATTTCAAAGTAATGAATTTTATTATTTAAAGGTACAAATGCAGCCTAGGAAGATTAGAAAGGAAAGGAAAAGGAAGAGAAGGACAGGAAGATATGACCTAAATCATGCAGCAGCTCTTGAAGCGTGGCATGCAGAACTGACCCAGGAGAAAACTGTGGCAGAGACCTGCCATTCTACAAGCAAATGTGAATGACTGAGCCATGGGAAATTCCAGGAGCAGAAGTTCTGGAGGTCAAGATTTTGCAGAGTTTGACCTGGTTGTGTCTACCTGTTGCTTCAGCAAAAATTTAGGCTAGGCTCCAAGGGAAGCAGTGGCATTAGCATCATTAGGAAAGGAGAAGGTTGTCTATTAGAGACCCTGGAAATGGCTAAAATCTAAGTTCTGAGACAAGTAGCAAGAGTTTACATATTCAGCAAAATATTTTATTCCTTTAAAATGGCCATGGATTGGTAGATGACAGAAAAGGTAAGATAATATTGAAAGAAAATGGAAACGTGGTGTCCAGACATTTTAAATGTTGAAAAGAGACCATGGAGAGTCCCTCAGATTGGTGGGAAGTAGTACTGTGTACTAAAGCGGGCTGGCACCCAAGACGAATTATCTGCTTGGGACCCAGGCCTCATTGTTGGGAACACAGGAAACTTTCTATGACTCAGTTTCTTTATCTGTAAATAGAACTGGTAATAGTGCCTACATCTTGGATTACTCTGATGATTAAATACATGTAAGGCACACAATAAATTTAGATATCTTTATTTCAAGTATTTTTGTGTGGATAGCTGAGTGAAATATTTTAAGCTGGAGAGCAACCTAGGCCAAAAGGGTGAATACAGAATTAATTTCACCTCATCTACCCAAGAAGAATTATGAATAAGTAGGATAGAGAATGGGATGCAGCAGGAGGTTAGAAAAAAACAGGGGCATAGGAGTCCAAGATGGTACTAATGTAAACTAGAGTAAGAGGCTTGATGTACAACCAAAAGAAAGGTCTAAAAAAATCAAACAGTAAGAAAAGAAGAACACTAGAGGCATCCCTCCCTCCCCACTGGAGGAATGAAGGCCAAACTGGTAAAGGTGGTGGCTATGCAGTCAGTAAGTTTAACTAGATATTAAAAGGGGATGGATTTAACATTCTAAGAAGGAATAGATTTCTCTAGTGACTAAAAAGGAGGTAAAGAACATTAACAGCTCTGGGGTTGAGAAGCAGAAATGGAGTGTTAGGTGGAAGAAGGGATCAAAGTTCAAAAGTTTCCATAAAATGGAAAATACTGTCCAAAGGATTAGCTGTAAAGAAAAACAAACACCTACAACCAAAAAAAATTCCCTTTTATTTATTTGGGTGGCTACTGCCAAGTAGAACCTGATATTTAATGCACTGATACAGATTATAATAAGGAGATGGGGAGACAAGACAGGGAGGAGAAGCAGTGGGCAGAAATCCAGCTGGGCAACATGTTTACCAAGTTTTGCCTACATGTGCAAAAGTGGTGGAGAGAAGAAAAACAATTTCTACCCTCATGTCATGTTTACAAAAAGGGGGTGTCTAGTTTCTAAAACAATACTCAGGACACAGTAAACCTTTAATAAATATTTGTTGAATGATCGAGCAACTTAAAATTTGATTTAGGCTAAATCTCAGTTACGTAGGGAAGGACAGGAAATTATTACAGAGTTGCTGCTTTTTCTGTTAATGAAAATGATCAAGAAAAACAAACCAAAAAAAAATCAAGAAAATAAAAAGAGGTTCAAGACATGGCATTTTTAAAAAACAATCAAACTGCCTCTAAACCAGCAGTTTTCAAAGTGTGGTATAAGATCCCTGGGAGTCCCCTAGACCTTTTTAGGGAGTCATCTAAATCAGAACAATTTTCATAATATTATCAGAGATATTATTTCCCTTTTTCATTGCATTTACATTTGCAGTGATGTTGTTAAAGTAATGCTGGGTAAAACTGTTGGTGCCTTAGATTTAATTAAGTCAGTGACACTGCACTGTACTAGTTAGTGGGTAACAGCCACAAACTCACTATTAATAAGTATGTAGGTAGATAGATAGGGTAAATGAATGAATGAACAAATGAATGTACAAATCCAGTTTCACTTAAGAATGTCCTTGATAAAGCAGTAAAAATAATACAAATGTTATTGAATCTTAACTCTTGAGGACCTTTTTAATGTCTTATATGGCAAAATGAGATATCTGCATAAAGCATTTGTGCTATTGTTTAAGATACGAGCTGAACTAGCCATGTGTTTTCATCAAACATCATGTGTACTTGGAAGAATGACTGACAAAAAAAATGGTAATTCAGATTTCAGTACCTGACAAACATTTTCACAAAAATGAATGACATGAGTTTGTCACTTCAAGGAGAACAAATCATATTACTTGTTAACTTAAATAAAATTTCAAAGCAAAATTAGAACTTTGAAAAACTTGTATCGACCATGCTGAACTTGACTGGGTGCCAATATGTAAATGGTTTTTGGATGAAATCAGTGGAAATATTAATAAATGTGATGTTTTGATATTATATAATGACATACGTCAACATTTGGGAAATCTGTGTAACTCAGTGAGCCAGTATTTTCCAAATAACCAATGCATTTTACAAAATCATTTATGGATAAATATGAATTCAAAGAGCACACTAGACCTATGGATTTTAATTTAGAAGAGTAAAAAAGGTAACTGATACGATTTCAAGATTCCACACTGAAACTAGCACTTGAGAAACTCCCATTTGTTGAGTTTCGTGTAGTATCAAAGAAAAATATCCACAATTAACTGGAAGAGCTACTAAAAACGCCTTCCTTTCCCAATTACATATCTGTGTGAGGCTAGATTTTCCTCATATATTTCAACATAAACAAAATACTGAAACAAGTTGAATACAGAATCTTCCAATGAGATAAACATAAAATAGACTTGTACAAATGTAAAACAATATTTTCTCAAGAAATTGTTTTCTTTTTGAAAAATAGTTATTTTCACTAAAAATGTTATGTTAACATGCAATGTATTTATTATTTAATAGTATGGTTTTTAAATAAATATTTTAATATTTTCTAAGTTATATTTCTGATATAGCAGACATCAATAGATATAACTCATGCAGAAAATAGCTTGTGGGGCCCTCACTAATTTTATAAGTGCAAAGGGTCCCTAATTTCAAAACTCTTGAGAACCACTCCTCTAATCTATGTAACTGCCAACCAAGAAGAATCAGTAACTGGACCTGTGCTATTGATGGCTGACTTTATGAAATCTTTGCTTTATCTTATGTCATACTCAGCTTCTTCACTTGGTTTTACTCCCTTCAGGTTCTGATTTCTTATCTATAGCTTCATCTTTCCTAACACATATGCCCTAAATGTCTCCCTCTGCTAGATCTCTCACTGCCCCTGATACTTGATGTTGGCTCTCGAATGTAGTTTTGTGACTCCTGGCCTTGGCTTCAGTTTGCTCTTTGTTTTGCAGATCACATCAGCTTCTAGATGGCTCCTCTAGCCCAGCACAGAAGATACTACTGCTCAGCACCTGCCCACCTGTCTGTTATCTACAAGATGATGTACAATTTGACCTAGATTGCTGAGTGGTAGCTGCAATTTAATGATTTTTATTACATCATCTCCCCAAATTTTAGTTACATTTCTAAATTATGACCTAATATGAGTACATAAACTTTCCCTTATTAAGCATGGGGAATTTCCTCATATACAATTAAGATATTTGAGATCAGCACCAGAAAATATCATTTATTAATATGAATGATCTAAGAAACTGTTAAATAAAAAGCTGCTTACTGGGTTTTTGGATCCTTTTATTCGACCATAAGAATTGCAGGTGTGCCACATTTTCTTTGTGATCACTATACCTCAAATTTTTTATGTTCCCAAGTATCATAAGCCCTTTTAAGTAAAACAAATAACCTGTGGGCAAGCAGGGTAAGACCTTTTGTCCAGTAGGGCCAAACACCTAAAGCATGTTATTAATGATCCCTAGAGAAAGTCTAGGCTACAGCACTCTAACGAGTTTATGAGCATAATATGATGCAGCCTTCTTAAAAAGCCAACCATGATATTTAGCGAGATGACCCCTAGGTTTTTCCTAAGAGTTTCTATAAAGTTACAAACATTGCAATTTGGTAGTAACTTCTCCAGAAACGCCTCATTACTGCCAGCTACGGAGCTTTATTCATTTTACTGCAGCCCTGCCTATTTGCACTTTGACTTTTTCTTCACAGTCCTTGGCTTGTATGAAAGAAAGAAGATAAAAGGAAAATAAAATTAAAGATGATATTCTTATGTATTTCCTCAAGAGGAAAACGCACAGTTGTCAAAATTGCTAAAGGAAAAATTTATCTATATCTATATCTATATCTATCTATATATATACACACATTTGTTTGAGTACCATATTATATAAGTGATAAGGTAGAAAAATGAAGTGAGAACTACAAATGGTTCCTTTGGGCTAACTTCTGGTTTTCAATTGACCTGTACTGCCATAGAGAAAATCTTTGGGAAATCAGGCATCCAAATCTAGCTTATTTGCAATCCTGCACTTATTTGTATAGAAAAGAATGCATCTGGAACGCCATACTTTCTGTAGGTAAACTAATATTATTTACTACTTATGTGCTTATAAACTAATCCTCATTCTAAGTGTGGAGTATATAGTAATGAGTCCTATGATCTGAAAATGAAACAATCTAATAATATCAGATGCAAACTGAGAGACATAAACAGCTTACCAAATGAGCTCCTATCCTCTATTTCTGCATATGTGAGATTATAACTGTGGAAAGATAACACAGGTCATCAACTATCTCATTATCTTGAAAAATATATGATGCCTGTTGAAAAACTATATATTTGGTAATATTTTAAAATGTGCAGTTTACATGTTTTGAAAAACACGTGAGTACACTTCTGACAGGAAAATTTCAGTTGGCTTTAATCCAGAAAAGTTTACCTGACAGTTCTAGTGGAAGCATAATTTTGCAATTAACTTGTTCCATTATGTGGGAAAAGCAATTATTAAGTACAGCCTAGATTAATGAGGAGAGGAGTTGGTAGGAAGATTACAAGCTGACCATGTGTCAACCCATATAAAGCATCCATACTTTAATTCTACTTGATTAGATAAGAGCAGACCTTGGAATCAGGATTAGTTGGGAAACTAGTTGTATTGGAGTTTCAGTTTCGTTTCCCATTTGGATTGGTTATGAAGAACAAGAAAGAAAGCGTAAGAAAGCAAGAAAGAGTAACCTGTTTAGATTACTCATTTAGAGAAGCAGTGTGCAAAGACAAGCAAAATATTACTTTCATTGTTTTTCAAATGTAGGAATGGTACAGTAGGAGCAACAGATTTCCAAACATTTCTTTAAACTACTTCCGTGATTTGCACTTGAAGAGATACTACTTATGAGGCTGCAGAAGGCTTTAGTATCAATTATTTTGCTTTGTAGAATAAAATAAGAGAAGATACACATAACTCAATGAAGGAGTTGCTCACTGAAGGCTTTTAGCACATACAACTCCTTAAGGAAAAGAATTATACATATCCAAATAGTATCTCTCTAAGTAACATTTTGCCTCTAGTACTTACTGGGAAGAATTAGTGTTAAGTCATTGGCTTTCATAAAAACTGTTCCAACTGGAATCTGGGAGTAAGTGAGGGCTTAGCCAACCACTTTAAGGTTGCCCAAAAATGTGCCCCCATCTGCAACATGTGGTACACATGTGGCATGCGGTCTACCTGCCATGGGTACAAATGAGAACGTCAAATTCCTGGAAACTACCCAAGACTTACTGAGTTAGGAGCTCTGAAATGGCAGCTGGGAATATAAATTTTTCACAACCAGCTAGACTGTTATTTGCACAGTAAAATTTGAAAACACTGTGTTTTTTTCAGGAAATAATTTGTATCAGTATAGAAGATCAGGAATTATTTTCACAGATAGCAAAAGATTGATACCACAAAAGCAATAATTTGTAAAAGATCATTGAGTTTATTAAGGACTAAAATGAAATGAAAAACTAGGTCTCCTAATTTTAAATCATTATTCACTAATTATACCTTACTGACCCTATGCAGCATTTCTACAGCATTCCACCAAATAGAGCTCCTTTAGATCTAATGCCAAGAATAACATAATCTAAGAGTAACTGAATATTCATAATCTATTCCCCCAATTCTTCTATTTCAGGCAAACGGCCACCTAGAAAAGGGAGAGAAGCTATTAATTCCAAATACCTTAAGCTCTCCACTACTGCAGTCTTGCAAAGATGCTGAACTACCTGATTATGTCTCTTGCTGTATTCCTGTTTGTAACATTTTCATTAATGTATTCCTGTTTGTAACTTTTTCATTTTAGCCTCTCAAAAAGTGGCATGAACAAATTTCAGTGCATTAGCAGAATTATTAAACTGTAACAACCAACAGAAAAATGTAAATCACAGCTACCTAAGGATTTTTATAGACTACAAATCTAATTCCCATTTATAAAGTAGATGCCGGCAATTTATGTATGAAATAATATATCCTTTTAAATTTTGTGCCTTTAATTTAGCTTCCCTTGCAAGTGTTCATAGCACTTTAATAATTCCATCACATTACTCAAAGATATATGTTTCCCTGGGACATTTTAAAACTGTAAGATCTCACGTAGAGCTTCAAATGGATTCAAATGTGAGGAGATTATTTTAAGTCTCAGATTTAACCACAATCCTGTTAACCACTGGTTAATAAACAACGTTATTTTGTTTCAGAGTTGTGTGTTTGTGGTGAGTGTGTGTGTGTACCTTGCTATGATCAATATTCTGTCCTAAGAGACTTGAAACCTTTTAATCTTGTTTGATACCCAAAAAGTCATTTCTAATTCTGCTTTATCTTCTTTTCTGTTCTGTTTGTAGATATACTAGGAGGAGAAAGATGAAGATTCTTTATCCTTCTATCACATCAAGGACTCTCAGAACACACATTATGAAATAACCAAAGTCTAAACATAACAACACCAAGTTGTGCTTACCAAATTTGTAAACCAAACTAAGATACCTCATTAAAATGACTGAAAGCTTCGAAAAGCATCTCTTCAAACATGCATCAAATGCTAAAATTACACATGCTTGCTTGAAAGGCTCACAATTTGACTGCCATAGCTTTCCTAGACACACCAATTGATGTGCAGGGTGCCAGCCAAGATAAGCCATGGAGTCAATCAGTAGGAAAGGAAAGAGTGAAAATACAATGCTTTATTTCTATTGTTAGTACTGGTAACTACAGAACTCACATCAAGCCCAGTCTACGTGGCTTTAAAAAAAATCCACAGTACTTTAAAAGGGTGGTGATAGAGGGGATAGAAGTCTGAGAGTAGAGGAAAGGAACCTATAAAGAGAAAGAAAAATGGAGGAGGGAAAGCTTCTTCCACAGAAATTGCAATCTCTAGCAGGTGTTTCTTCTGGATTACAAAATACGGATAAAGGAAAATGACATTAATTTACCATCTGAAAATAGGCAATAACATTCTAATGTTTGGGGATAAAGTTTTATGTCTAATAGAATGTAGATTTAATGTCATTTCCTCCATGTTGAAATATCACCTTCAGAGTTATTTTTCCAAGGTTACATGTGATGAGCAAAAATGCACATGGGAAATTTGTTCAGCCCTTTTATTTCAAATTATAGCACGTACAGAGAGAAAACATTTCAATTTAACAATCATTAGTCAAATGAATTGTTATTCATCTTGATGTGTATTCATGCTTAGGATTGTTTGATTTGCTAAAAGCTTAGAATACTACGTAAAGTGAAGAGAACTTACATCCATACTGCAAGGACAGAATAAATTACCTCAAGTGTGGACTATTATCATAAAAAAGATGTTTCAGACTTGCAAAAACACACATTACTTCCATCTGGTAAAAGGTTACTACTAAAATATTTATAAATATCACATCATAATTCACATGTCACACATGGTAGTGATATTCAATTTTCATGTCTCCCAATTAAAAGCTATTATGTGTATGGTATAATACACAGTAACACATTTGTGTATTTAACAGAAAAATAAATGATTTCCTTAATATCTCCTCAGGGATTACTTTCTTATCCTGCTGTGCAAATAATGTAAATATACTATTGAAGGAGGTAAACACTACGGCTTACTGAAGTTTGTTTTCAATAACATAATAGAACAAACTATTTCTAGATGGGTTTAGGCTCATAATTGCTGATCTCTCTTTTTCTTTTAAACATTCTCTCAATAGAATGGTTGAATACTGTGCAGCATTTTGATATCTTCCCTAGGAATAAAATGTATAGTTAAGCAATATACATAAAATAAGCCATTTCCCACAAAAACTTGAATAAAGATCCTAATTCACTTATGTGACTCAAATATATATCACACATTGTTTAACCACAACAACTGGATTGTAATTAATATATAATGGAGAGTACATTTGAGTGCAGTTACCTAGGTGATGAGAATAACTAGATGCCAGTCCAAATCCCACTACTTTCACAGAACAGAGCATGTAAAGGCAAAGCCACTTCTGGTATCTGGTATGTGTACCGGATACCAGAAGTAATTCTTAAATTACCTTCAAAGAGGTGTTGAAATATTCTTTGGCTATTTCTGACTCCTCCCAAGATAAATTTAAATTTCTTCTTGAAATTTTTTGTTTTTAATTTTTCTTACACTGGAGGTCACAGAATAAATGTAAAATGTTTTAAAAAATTTACGTGAAGGGTACAGATACAGGATAAGTTAAGAAAGACTCTAACACTGAGAACTTCTGTAACTTTAAGGCAGTCTGTCTTCCATTGTAAAGTTTCCTAAAGCAACCCTCCTTTGAAGATTTTCTTTTGAAGATGATTTGTGCTTCGCTCTTCCTAAGATTCCGCTTCTATTTCCCCACATATTACTTTAGTACAACGTATTCATTTTTCTCACTGTAGGACTATATTATACCATTTTCTGCACCATATCAAAAATTCAAATAAATTATTTAAGTTCCTTTATATGGTCCAGTTTAAATTAATTATTTCTGTCTGTTATATACAGAATCATGTCCTTAACCATGTTCAATAGGCTATAAGTCCCTCTTTCTCCTCAGCTTGCAAATATCCTCTAATATCTCCTACACAAAAACCCTTTTAATACTTTTGCCCCCTTAAATTTTCTTAAAATAGAAATGGACATAAAAGTTCTCTGTAAATTGTAAGGCACTATGGAAACATTTGATCTCTTTTGTTGCTATTGCTTATTCATCCATGTATTTATTCAGTAGCTATTACTGTTTGCCATATAGTATTCCAGCATCTCTCAAATATGGTCTGAGGACCTCTCACATTCCTTATACACATTTAGGGTCTCACAGAAGATTTAAACTACTTTCATGGTAATACTAAGGTGTTATTTGCCTTTTTCATTCCCATTTTCTCATGAATGTACAGTGGTTTCCCAAAGGCTGCATGACTATTAGCTCTGGTGGCTAATGAAGAGTGTGCTTGTGATGTATTTCTCAATTTTAAAATTATCTAAGCTTAATTTTTCATGTGGTAAAAATCACTAGCTATAATCCACATAAACCAGAGGCTGGCAAATGTTTTCTGTAAAGGACAAGATAGTAAATAGTTTATGCTTGGCAAGCCATATGGCATCTGTCACATTACTCAACGCTGCAATTACAGAGAGAAAATAGCCATAAACAATATAAAAATAAACAGGGGTAGCTCTGCTCAAATAATACTTATTCACAAAAACAGAAGATGGGCTGGATTTGGCCGGCAGGCCACACTTTGTCAACCTCTTTGGTCTTTGGGTCCTCACTAATTTTTTAAGGGTGTAAAAGGGGTTCTGAGTATATGAATTTAAAAACCACTGTGGAAGGCTCCTGAACTCAAATGAACCCTTGGGATGCTATTTTCAAGGAGTCATCTAAAGGGAAAACCAGACATAGTACATTGGGATCCCTGTTATACTGGCAACCAGTGAAAGATGATATGAATTGGGAAGGGGAACTACTGCACTCAATCCAGGAGGAGGGTCTGGGTACTATCACGGAACACAGTATAAAGAAATAATATCTATATTTTCCGGTACATAGTCAAGATGGGGAAAGCCATTTTGGGCTACAGAGTTCTCTTTTCTGTACTATACATAAATCAAAGCATAAGATAATGTTTAGAAAACCTTTGTGTATTTGTGCTTTCAAGTAAAATAAAGTGAATTTTTGCCAAAATTGATCTGTGTCGTCTAAATTGTTTATTATTTTAATTGTTAAATTTTTAAAAATCATGAATCTTGAGTAAAGTCTTCCCCCCACATTTTTAAAAGAAGTAATTTTTAAAAGAAGTAATTTGCTAGTCCATCGTAAATTCTATTATGTTCCGCTAATTTATTACTTATCTCATAGTCAGAGATTCTAAAGGTGGAATGTATTTTCACTTCAATTTCAAAGTACTTGGATTCATTAACTTGGCCTGAGTCTCTGGTCAGCAAACGCTAGGATCTCTGATGTTAAATTCCAAATCATGACTTCTATGAGAGGGTTATAGACTCTAAGCAGCCTGAATTAGAACCATTTTTTATCTGTATAGAATCTTGTCCTCATATAGGAACAGAGACATTTTTTAATGGATACAAATCCTGGTTGATTAGGAAGGATTTTACATATTTCCATAGTTTTATTAAGTCTTACTAGACTTTGATAGTAACATTATCCTTGAGAATGTTATCCTTCAGAATGCTAATCTATGGAATACATAGTTAATGTCATGGTCTTATTATTTATTTATAATCTTTAGGCATTCTATTTGAATTTGGAATCATATCAATGCTCATAATTTACCTTGTTACTTTAATGTTAGTTTTCAGTATATTGCATGATACAAAAGATTCAAACATAAGATATTTTCCATTTTTTATTTTGAAAAATAGTTTTAGCAAACACCAGTTATATTTTGAAATTGGCTTATGTGACCTTAGTAGCCATGTGGTTATAATGTATCAGTTACAAAAACAATGACCATTTTGGTAATATAATGAAATGCAATCACCACAATTTAATAACCCTTCTATTGACCAAAATATTCAACTTCTACCAATCTACCTTTCAGAAATACAAGTACATATTCCAAAGATTTGTGCTTAAGAATATCCATTACAACATTGTTTGCAATTACACAAATTAGACCAAGAAATGTAAATGTTTATGAACGCAGGAACAATTAAATTATTAATGGGACAGCCATTTTACAGAATACCATGTAGTCATTTCAAAGAATGAGGTTGAGCAACAAGATAGTATGGAAACTCTCTACAAATTGTGCAAGAATATGTACACTCAATACCATTTCTTCTTCTCTTTCTTCAGATGTATATGTATGCAAACATCTATGTATGCAAACTTTAAGAAATGCACTGGAAGGAAATCGCCACAGCCTTTCAACCAATTATTTTGAAATTTTAGTGAGCCTCAGAGTTATTTGGACGTTGGGGAAGGGGAAGTAGTCTCACTTTAAAAAGTCGTCCTATGTCAGATAGTAGCCCTTGAAATCTGCCTTGTCAATAGGATCTAAGACAACTCTAATGCAGGAGGAAGTGGGTAAAACTAATGTACAGTCAGTATGAGAAGCAGTACTCTAAGCATTACCTGCAAAATCTCCTGAACAAGCATTTCCTCTGCACTAAATGTATCTGTAGCTCCAAGCCTATTTCTCTAGGCATCTTCAGCTACCTCTGTTTATAATGCTTCCTACAGGCCTGTTTATCTTTTGCTGTATATTTTTAGCTCATCTTACTTTATTTTCCCAATCTCTTTATTCTCTCGTGTAGCCTGCAAAAAGTATTACTCCATGCTTAGAAAGTTTAGATTATCTCTCATCTTCCTACCTTTGTTTTTATAGTTTCTTTACCCTCAACCCCATCTTCACGTGTTAAATTTTATCCTTGTAAGCCACCTCTTCTTTAAATCTTTTCTTTATTATTCTCAACCACTCTTCTTTATCTTCACAGCCAACTGTAGTTGTCATTGAGCACTGCCTTTTCGTATTAGCATGTTGTAATTATGTGATTCTTTGACTTAGCTCTCCATTAAAGCAAGCACTGAGCAGGGTAGGGTCTTTAAGTCTTTGTTGTGTTAGAGTTTCTGATACTCTGTAGATTTTCAACCCATGCTAACTGATTTGAAAGAAGTGGTTTCATTGCATATTTCCAATGCAAAGTGACAGGGCAGTTTTATTTAATACATTCCCAAGTGCTATGTTTTATTATATTTCATTCCCAGAACATTCTGCACACGTCCTTCCATGCCCTCCTTTTTTTCTCCATACCATCTCTAAGGCCCCACAGATCTCAGTGGGAATTGCAGACCTAATTAAGAGAAAATCCAGTGTCCAGAAAGCATACAAGATGCATTAGTACTCTCTAACCTGTCTCTAACCAAGTAGTTCTCTAAAGCCCTTTGTATATTTGAAACAATATGTTTAGTTATTGGAAATGAATTGCTAAATGTCTTTCTTCTCTGATGGAACCTTCTTCCTAAGGGTATAAACAGGGTCTGTTTTACTCATTACCATATCCCCAGTAATATAGTGGTTGGCTCATAAAAGATGTTTATATACTGCCTGATTAAATGACTAAAACTCCCCATTCCTTCAACCCTCCATCTCATAAAATGGTTAATCTTTATGCCAGAATGTGGAGATCACCTATAGACAATGTTCCATTTTTCTAATGCCAAATGATGGCAATATTTAAGGCCTAAATAAATACAAAATCAAATGAAAACAGAAAGATTTTAAATGTTTATGGCATCAAAAAAATTGGCTTTACTATGTCTTTGCGTGAGACATTAAATAAAATTTCTCCCACAAAGCAAACAAACAAATGTTAGCGAGGATGTGGAGAAAAGGAAACCCTTGTACACTGTTGGTGGGGATGTAAATTGGTGCAGTCGCTGTAGAAAATGGTATGGAAGTTTCTCAAAAAACTAAAAATAGAACCACCATACAAGCCGGCAGTTCCACTTCTGGGTATATATCTGAAAACAACAACACTAATTTGAAAAGATACATGCATCCCAATGTTCATAACAACATTATTTACAATTGCCAAGATATGGAAGCAGTCTAAGTGTCCAGAAACATATGAATAGATAAAGAAGATGTGATACACACACACACACACACACACACACACACACACACGATAGAATACTATGCAGCCATAAAATGGATTTCTGCCATTTGCAGCAACGTGGATGGACTTGGAGGGCATTATGCTAAGTGAAATAAGTCAGACAGAGAAATACAAATACTGTATGATATCACTTATATATGGAATCCAAAAAGTACAACAAACTAGTGCATATAATGAAAAAGAAGCAGACTCACAGACATAGAGAACAAACTGTGGTTACCATTGGGAGGAGCGATGGGGAGGAGGGGCAATACAAGTGGAGGGGAATAAGAGGTACAAAGTATTAGGTATAAAATAAAGCTACAAGGATATACTGTACAACACAGGGACCTTAACCAATATTTTATAACTATAAAAATGGAGTATAACCTTTAAAATTTGTGAATTACTATACTGTTACACCTGTAACATAAAACTGTAGAGCAACTATACTTCAATAAACTATGTGAAATAAACAAATAAATAAATAAAAGCACTGGTGTTTTCACTTCATGATGGTTGCTCCTGCAGAAGTTAACATGTGTTGGTTTTTTCTCAACAGTGATTATCATCCAATAGAAAGTAACTGGAGTAAAATTCTAGGAGGAAAATGCCCTGCAGCAGTATGTCACCACAGTTGCCAATAGGCTAAGCAACATCCTGATGCCTAAAACTATTCCTTTTTGACATCCAAGAATTTCAAAACAGCACATCCCTATCAGTATGCAGCTAATAAAAATCCATACTAAAATTTGCCCTCAGTATATTTATTATTTTAGCTTAAGGTAAATCATGACAGTCTTTAAAACTGGGAAACATTTTATTCTTCATATACAGTGGTTTATGTGAGGATTAAAACCTGCATTAGTTATAGGGCATGTATAGTTACTTATCTGAATTTTAAAAATACTAGGTAAATTGCTACACAGAATTAAAGAACAAATATGAAGTAGATAAAGGCAAAAATCTCCCTGGGCTCAAGGGCTACAAATGGTAAATTTGCTTACTAATAATACTGCCACTAATATGACTGGATAAAAGAAGAAATATTGATTCTTAATAGGCCCTCAGTGGGATTTATGGTTGAATCATGTGTGTCAATACACCCCAGAGTCTTGTAATACCTTAACTCTGAGGTTTTTATCAAAATCTGACTTTTAATAAGCAATATTTATGCTTAATAAATACTTGAATACTATGATTTAATATGGGTATCTCCTAGTGCTCTGAAAATACTAGTTTCATGGATATCATTAGGTCACATGGAAGAAAAATAGTTCTAGAGCCAAACACACTTGGAGACGTCTAAAATATTAAATTGACTTTTTAAAAAATTCTATTTCTCAGACCTGTAAATATGTTAATGCTTATTTTAAAAAATAGAAAGGGTATAATATGAAGTGTTTCTCAAAAGATCTCATTTTAAACCTTTTTACCCCTGGACATACCTTGATATTCTAAATTTTGCCCTTGATTTACACTGAATCCCTGAAAATTCCTATAAAATCTCAAAATATCCTGAATATCAAAAGCAACCTTGAGCAAAACAAGCAAAGCTGGAGGCATCAGGCTCCCTGATTTTAAACTATATTACAAAGCTGTAGTAATCAACAAAGTATGGTGTTGGCATAAAAACAGACACATGGATCAATGGAAAAGAACAGAGAGCCCCAAAATAAACCCACACATATATGGTCAATTAATTTGCAGCAAAGGTACTAAGAGTACACCACAGGGAAAGGGTAGTCTCTTCAATAAATGGTGTTGGGGAAACTGGACTGCCACATGCAAAAGAATGAAACTGGACCTCGTACACCATACACAAAATCAACTCAAAATGGATTAAAGACTTGAAAGTAAGACCTGAAACCATAAAGCTCTTAGAAGAAAACATAGGACATAAACTTCTTGAGGTTGCTCTTGGCAATGAGTTTTGGGATTTGACATCAAAAGCAAAGACAACAAAAGCAAAAATAAACAAGCAGCTTGGCATCAAACTATAAAGCTTCTGCATAGCAAAAGAAACCATCCACAAAATGAAATGACAACCTACGGAATAAGAGAAAATATTTGTAAACCACATATCCTATGAGGGGTTAATATTGAAAATATACAAGGAACTCATATAGCTCAATAGCAAAAACACAAATAATCCAATTAATATGGGCAAACAACCTTAATAGATATTTTTCCAAAGAAGACATACTAATGCCAACAGATACATGAAAACATACTCAACATCACTCATCATCAGTGAAATGTAAGTCGAAACCCCAATGAGGTATCCCTTCACACATGCTAGGCTGTCTATTGTAAAAAAAAGACAAGATATAACAAATACTGGTGAGGTTGCAAGGAAAAGGGGACCCTTGTGCACTGTTGGTGGGAATGTAAACTGGTACAGCCATTATGGAAAACAGTACAGAAGTTCTTCAAAAGATTAAAAACAGAACTACCATATGATCCAGCAATCTCACTTCTGGATATATATCCAAAGTAACAAAATCACTGTATCAAAGAGCTTTCTGTATTCCTATGTTTATTGCAGCATTATTCATGATAGCCAAATACGGAAACAATTGAAGTGTCTGTTGATGGATGCACGGAAAAAGTGTGTGTGTGTGTGTGTGTGTGTGTGTGTGTGTGTGTGTGTATTTATGAAGATATATGGACTATTACTCAGCTTTTAAAAAGAAGGAAATCCTGCCATTTGCAACAACATGAATGAACCCAGAGAACATTATGCTAAGTGAAATAAGCCATACAAAGAAAGACAAATACTGCCTAGTATCACTTATATGTGGAATGTAAAAAAAAAAAAAAAAAAGAAAAAGAAAAAGGGAAAGAACAAAAGTAGAACTCATAGAAACAGAAAGTAGAATGTTGGGAAGGTGAAAGGGTGAGGTTGGTAAAAGGTACAAACCTTCAATTACAAGATGAATAAATTTTGAGGATCTGATGTATAGCATGGTGACTACAGTCAATAATATTGTATTGTATAATTGGAATTTACTAAGACAGTAGATCTTAGTTGTTCTCACCAAAAAAGAAAAAAAGAAAGAAATAGAGTAACTATGTGAGGTGATGGATGTGTTCATTAATTTGACTGTGGGAATTCCTTCAAAATGTATATGTATATCAAATCATCATGTTGTACACTTTAAATATATTACAATTTTACTTGTGAATTATACCTCAATAAAACTGGAAAGAAAAAAAAGAACTATGAATAGTTAGCCTGTATTGCTGTGGCCCTCTTAGGACTGTACTTGCTTTGTTGAATTATCTTTATGCCTTTGGCTTGCACTGACATATGCTTTGAGACAGCTATTGGACATCCCTTATTAAATTTATTCTAGGGATTTTGCTAGGATAATATCCACTGCATCTTTCAGTGTCCCTTTTAAAATCAGTTGAGATCTCTCTATGATCTAACTAATTTGGCTTATTTTCTTCCAATGGACACTATGAACATTGCAATTGCTCATGCTTACTCATTGCTTTGTCCACTTGGATTCTAAAAGAAAAAGAGCAGCCAACTTCTAGGACTAAGTAGAATTAACTTTTACATACTATTCTTTCCCTTGTTTTTCAAATTTTCTTAAGCTTGTATTTTTATTTATTTTATTAAAAATTTTGAACCAATTTATTGAGGTATGATTGACATGCAAAAAGCTCTACATATTTAATATATACACCTTGATGAGTTTGGAGATAAGTAAACACTCGTGAAACCATCACCACAAAATATTCCATAAATAACTGTTTATATTTTTATTCTCTAAATACCTATTTTTAATCCTTTTTAATATATACGATGTAGAGTTAATAGCCACCATTAATATTTATTGCAGTCTTATTATATACCAATCATTGTCTAATGCTCTTTTTGTGCACTATATCATTAATTGTGACAGCAGCATTAAAATGTAGGTGACAGCTGTTATGTTCATTTTACAGATAAGGAAGACAAGCCTTGTGCAAGTTAACTTGCCCAAGATCATGAAGCTAGTAAATAGTGAAGCTAGCATCTGAACCCAGGCTTTCCTGACTTGAGAAGAAAAGTACTTACCTCTGACTGGAGCTGGATTTCCCAGCACTTAGTTCAGCAATTTTTCTTGAGTTATACATTAACTTTTCAATCCCACTGTCATTTTTTTATCTCTCAGACCAGCCATTAGTAATTAGGAGAACATCCCTTTGGTTTTCTGCGAAGCATACACACTCATTCTCTGAAAAGTCATTCACAACGCTTGGGTTCTCTGAGTAAATTTCTATCACTTTCTTTTTGCAGTGATGTAAAGAAGCAGACATAAAATAATGATGTTCATTTTATGTGCTCTGTCTTTTTCTGTTACAGGAAATGCAAGTTAAATTGTAGTGTGGGCAAAAGTTCTAAAATCATCTTATAGGGCAACAGAATTTTAAAGCTGGCTCTCTCTTTCCCCTATCCATCCTCTTTCTCAGTATCTCAAGGTATGAGTTTAAGTGTCAGGCAATATAGCTTTGAAACTCATATCCTTTCAGGGACACTAGGAGATAATGACAGCTTAATCACTCTACCTCCTCCTGAGAAAGAGAGACTGTCTCAAATGGTTCTCTGAAAGAAGGTCAGATGATTGCCGTATGATATGTTCTGTAGCTACACAATGAACCGTTGCAATCCATACTACTTTAAATTGAATAACCTTGTTCTCTTTTTAAAGTGAAGGAGATTGTAGATCTACGAGAAGAAAGATCTTTGCTTTATTTTAAATGAGTGTAATAAAACCACAAAATTATAAAAAATACAACTGAAGAGAATCTATGAGGGATCTCTTAGTAAGTTCAGCAGAAGGTACCTCCCAGGGTCTGCCCATAACAAGTCTGTGCTGTGAACCCATACTTAACTTATGGCTGATACAAGGTGTTTTTTAAATGAGAAAGAAAAATATGTCATGATAAATAAAGTTTGGTTATTAATACTAAAGCTATATAGTTGATTTATTTATTAATACTAAAGCTATCCAAAGAGTATGTTAAAATAAGAGGAATTATTTTTTAATTAAAAAAAATATTTTATATTGAAGCATAGTTGATTATGTGTTAGTTTCAGGTGTACAACAAAGTGATTCCATCACACATGTACATGTATCTCTTCTTTTTCAAATTCTTTTCCCATTTAGGTTATTACAGAATATTGAGCATCATTCTCTGTGCTATACAGCAGGTCCTTGTTGGTTATCTAATAATGTATAAAATGTCTGCAAGACAGTGAATACATTGGAATATAAAACAAAGTGGTATCATACTGACTGATAAGTATCATAATTATGTCATATAGATTACACATTGTAAAATGTAGGCTTAGCTCTGTTCGTTTATTAGTAACACAAAAATATTTTAAAATAGAATTAAAAATAAGGATTTTTGGAACTAGACAATGTAAATCCCAGTTGTCCTACTTACTACATGATCTTGGACAAATAGCTTATATTTCTTAGCCTTAGTTTGCTGTTCTTAGAAGGAATTAAGTGCTACTACGAGCATTACATTAGAAAATATGGAAGCGTTTCCTATTTCAGCATGTACTAAAGTAGAGCACAGCAATAGGCTAGTAAATCTTGGAAAACAACGTTCGTTTATGTTGTTTACCTATTACAAAATCAAACAAGAAAGAAAAAAGAATATATAATGTAAAACTTCATTAATTAGGAGTTAATTGGGGTGAAAAGGTTATCATCCTTAATTAGTTAAAAGTTTGAAATGTAGGGTATTCATAAGCAAATGTGAATTTATTCCCTTCAGGGCCATAAAGTAACACAAACAAATTATTAAACAAACGTTAAATAATTGTTCTGACAAAGCTAGTTCAATGAACAGATAAGAGACACGTATAATTAGCATATTCTATGCAAATGCCCTGGTAGAATACTTAAATCAAGTGAATTTTCTTAAATAAGTTAAACATTTTTTTGTATGTCCTCACCCAACCCAAGTGAAGCTATTAATTTAGTTAACTAATTCTACTAAGCAAAATTGTATCTATCCATCTATCTACCTACCTGCAAATATAGTCCACAAAGTTCTATAGTAAAATCACTATGAATTCTGTATAAATTTAATTAAAAATTAATAAAATCTGGTTATCAGTGACTTTGGTAGCAGAATAAAAGAGGATGTGGAAACTAACTGAAAAATCAGAATAATCTTATTTTGATTTTAGCAGTTCAAATACAATAAGTGTGGGTTTCATTTAAGATATAGTTCTTGACCAACATTACCAAATTACCTGATGGGGGATACAGTTACCTAGGTCACTTAGTTGGAGATTCAAGTTAAGTAAGCTGTCATTAAGTTCAGAAATCTGAATGCTTAAGGGGAACTTCTAGATATTTGTTAATCTGATAACTTGGGGAAATATTTCTAGACATTGTCACCATTCAAAATTTGCTGTCAAATTTGGTTACTTAGACATAGGTCCATACTGAACAAATGACTTGATGGCATACTTCTAAAAGCGTTACAAGGAATGAAAACTGTCAGCAATATACAAAACCCTATGTTAAGTGTTTTGAACATGAAATGAAGCATGAAATTTATTTTAATTAAAAATAAAAATGTTTATATCCATCCATTCATACATCAATTCATTCATTCATTTTTTCACTCACTGAGCACCGACATTGTTTTGCATCCTTTAAAGGGTATCAGATACAAAGATCTAGTGAGGGTTACTGAATAAAACAATGAAATGCTCCTCTTCAGAAATTTATGTTAATAATGAGCTTATTCTTTCCAGAATATAAAATCGTTGCCATGAGGCTAGCACCCAAAAAGGAAGACTTTTAACAGAAAAGAGGGTCTCAGGTATTAAACAATGCCTGGCAAAAGAATTACTAGAAACAAACATGCAAAAGCCAGAAAAGAAAATCATAGCCATTACACAACAGAGGCTTAAACATTTCTGTATAATAAAGAAGATCACATATTTTGCACAAAATAATAGGTTTCAATAACTTTCACCAAATTCAAGGACTTAAAGTAGCTTATACATTCTATTTAAAAAGAAAGGTTACTTGATGCCTAAGAAGACAAAACTGTCTCCATTCTATGTCTTTCTTGGTTCACATGTCACACTCTTCAAACTCCTGTTTACACAGCCTACCCCTGATTATCTACCTCAGACCTTTCAGAGACATTTCTCTTTATCCGATTTTTCATGAATTACCAACAAGACCAACAAGTCCCTCTTATTAGTATTATCCATAGTATTAGTTATTTGCCACCATCATAGACATAATCTCTGTTCTTACTACCACCAGTGTGTACTCTCACCTTTATGGTCAATGTCAGTGGGAATCACTGTTATGTCCCTGGAGTCATCACAGAAATTATGGCCTGTCAAACACTGGGATAGACAATGTTCGATCCTAGGAACACAGCCACATACTTTTATATATTTTTGTGGACCAAGGATTTTTTGTTGTTGTATCCATGGGAAGGTAATAAATAAAATACTTAGAAGGATATCAGTGTTTATAAGGCTCATACCCTTCACCAAACAATAAATTAATCTTATTCATATGATGGCTACACTAAAATTAAGTGTAATTCAAGCAAGATGTAAGAAGTTGTTTATTGTACTACGATCTAGACATATTCTACCAAACTTTTGGGTGATTGCTCCTTATAAATATAAAGCATGGCTTTGGTGGGAAAAGGATAAATTTGAGTTTTCTGGTCAAACAGACCTGTCTTCCTATCTGCATTCCAATCTTTCTATCTGTGAGTGTGGATGGCCAATTTTGCTTCTCAGAGCCATAAGTCAAGTATATAACGATGATCTAATCACTGCTCTGGGTGCTAGGGATTGACAGTGCAAAAGAAAACAGTTATGCTCTCCAAGAGTTTATATTCTTTAGCCATATGAAAGGCCACACTATTGTTGTTTTCACATATTATTAAAATTTTCTCTATGAAATATTCACAGTTCCTAACTTTAATCATTGTGTTCCAATTAGCAATAGACAACTTCTTTTGTTCTCTTCATATTTTGTTTCCTGTTAACAGACTTTATTTTAGAGTTTAAAGTCACATGATTCGTAAAGGGTAAAGGGAAATTTATTCTACCTGCTCTCAGATATTTTTCTACCTAATTCTTACCTTCCTCAGTATTTCCCTACACACAGACTCTGTATTAGTGAAACTGTTCCACTCCATGCCTACATTTTTTACTTTTATGGATTAAAATATTTCTACTTCACTTATTAATGTCCTGTTATTGATGTTCAACCTATCCTGTGAGAATATACTTCAAATCCTACAAATTACCTATTATCGTTTCACCAACTTCAGAATTCTCATAGCAATCAAGTCCTCCACATCTTTCTTAGTGTAAATTATATTTAGTCATATTATTTTTAATTCTTTATGTTTTATCTTTCTAACAAGTAATATGTTTCTAAAGCCTTAGGTTATATTTTTTATGCTGCATTTTCTTACAGCTTATACTATAACTGAACTATGTTTAATATGTCTCCAATATCTTAACCACCTGTGATAAATGTTTTAGGTACAAAGAAAAAGTATGATGGAAAAAAATCTGTTTCCTACCCACATCTGAGTAAGCTTTGCCACTTACTATCTGTATGGGCTTTAAGTAGTTGCTTCAGTGCTTTGATCCTCAGTTTCATCATCTATAAAATGGCATAATTATCGCTTTGTTGGCAGATTTAGAGAAAATAAACATGCAATTTATAACTCCTAATACATTGTGGTTTATACAAGCAAGGCTTAAATTGATAATGAGAACTACCTTCTCCTCTTTCTTTAAAATACACCCTCTTGAATGTACACTGGCCTTGAATCTACTTGGGGATGTATATCTGGCCTCTTAAACAGTCAGAAACTAATTTCTGACTAGCTGCCTTTCCTTGGACTTATCTCTGTTACCCTTTAGTAAGTTCAATACTTCTCAAAATATTTTCTAAGGAATGCTACTCTTGAGAGATGATATGGAAAAAAAAAAGAATCCATAGAAATACAATTCTATAAATTGTTGCTTACAGCTTGCACCTTTTAAAGATTAACATTGCACATCAAGTTATTAAAGTCTCTGAGAAGTCCTGCAACACAGAACCAATTTAATTTTTTTTTAATCTCATGCCTTTTTTTTAATCTGAAATTGACCATGTAACTTACTTGGAATAACACATGAGAATTACCTGTGGAAAGAGTCTTACTTAGAACTAAAAGTTTTTATAAATTCAGCCTTAGTTCAAATAACTACCTAATATTACTTTGGATGAGTGATATGTGGAATAAAGTCATTATTAACTAAATATCTGATAACCACATCATTAAAAAAATAAATATTTTAAAGAATAAATACAATAGGTAAACATAAGTAACTAGGAGAGAGCAAACAAGTTTAATATTATCTACCCTTCTCCCTTTCACCTCCTTAGGATTTTTTCTTCTAAATCATGTGGCTCTCCTTGAAAATTGTCTCCTCTCTGTTAGCTAAAATTATGCTTTCTACTGGAATAAATCAAGAGTATTAATTTTCATTTGTCTAGTCAACTTATTATTATTTCCATAAGATTTATCCAAATCTATTCATTTGTAATGATTATTTTGACCTGACTTTGCAATGGGTAGTAGGGTTATACTGGTGGCATGAAGTTTTCATGTTACTACATTTTATATTTTGCCATTAAACTCACTAGAGTTTAAATAGTCTAAACAGACTATTTAGACTATACAGAAAAGCAATTCATGCATTTTATTTATTTTAATGAGATTAATTAGAAAAAAATTTCTCATAGAAATTACAGTTGCTTATAATTATATAAAGAGCATATAAATAAGCTTTATGGTATTACTTTTGATTATTTATTAGAAGCAAATATATCCTCCATTAAACTTGATACTCACTTTGGTCTTAATCCTGCTTTTGCTTATAAATTACAAAAAAGCAAACATTTCATTTTTGATTTCCTTCCAAGTTGCCTATATAAAATTCTTAAAAGGCTATTAATTTTTCTTAATTTTATATTTTTTCTACTGGTATTGTTATACTTTTTAGGTTTCTACTTTATTTTATTGGTATACTACTTTAATGACATTTTCTTAATTTATGCATGGCTTACATCAGATCTAAACGGCAATAAATCAGGAAAGTGGCATTCAGCAATAAGGATCTTAGTTTAGCTTTTTCTCTGTTTCTAACTCAAATCACCCTTAACTTCCCTAGCAGTGAAATGTAAGGGATGGGGAGAAAGTATTTAAGTGGCCGTACATATTATGAATCACCACATGGCTTCAGCTGCAGGTCTGCTTCAACTTGAGGACCAATTACATGATAATGAAAAATGAAAGCACTGCCTTTTTGCTTTGTTATGTTTGAGGAAGCATTACTCAGAATATCTTTCTGGATGTCTTCAGACTTTGTGTATAGGAAGGAAATCCAGCACATTTTGGAAGGTGATCACAGTAGAACGATCTGTTTTTTTGGTATTAAATTAACAAATGCAGAAATCAATGCTTCTAGAATTAAAAATTTATTTTAAAGTTCAGTTCACATGTCTCTAGGGTATTAAAGAAGTTAAATTAAGCTCAATTACCTAGTAATAAAGTCTAATTTAAAACTTCAAAGATTATTGAGAAATTAAAAAATACTATAACTAACGTTTCTGTATATATTATCTGTAATTGTCAATGGAAACATCTTGTCATTTTACCTTTCCTTTTTGTTAAAGAAATTAAGTATTACAAATAAGGTTGTTGACCCCTTTATTCCCACTTCTAATCCCATTCTCTCATTGCTAGAGGTATTGACAATCTGAACTTCTTACTGTCATATTTTGCTCTATATACTTCTGTACTGGTATTATTTACAAGGAATACCCACTGCTTTAGAAATTAAAAAAAAATTTAAAAACACAGCTGCTTTAAATTTTGTTGGACTAAGGCACTTAAATGTATCAATTCAAAAATACCTATTTTTTAAAGCAGACATATAAGTTTCAAATTGGCCATACATATCGTGTATTTAAACTTATCTGTCAATTTCTTTATCACTTTGTTAAGTCAAATTTAGACTATCTTATGCATACTTCCACATATAATAGCTGGCTATAATTAGCTGTTTTATCTTTAATGTATATATTAGAGAATTTAATTTAGTATTGCATCTAGATTATCTTCTTCATTTGAAACGTTAGACACATAAACTGATACTAGATTAACATAAGAGAGTAAGAGTTTTGTACAATTTACAATAAAATGGTTAATTACAATGTAATACTTTTAATGGATATCACTTTCAGTAAACCTTGAATCTGAACTGAATATAGTGTTGAAATATTTGAATATACGTTGCTGTTTCCTAAAACATCAACTATAGTACAAAGGGTGCATTCTGTACAGAACTGAAGAAGTTTACCTACTGAAAGGAAACTGCAGATGATTCACACCATCCACTATTTCCAGGATATTTATAAGGATTCTGACACCTCCTTAAGCCAAAGGCTTTCTATAAATTCCCTTGTAGCCAGGACTACTTATGTCTTACATAGTAAGACCAGAAGTTGCATAGTGGTATTTCCTCACTCTATTTCTGTTTGCTGGCATCAATGTCTTGAACCATCTGGACTTTGGTTGAGTAAGCGTTGCCTGTTTGATTCTTTGAGGATTTTAAAGTTTCTACTATCTTGACTGATTCTCTGACTTTCAGCTTAGACGTACAAAGAAGTAGAGTGATGCCCCATATTCCTCTGATCTAGTCACACCAAGTTCATAGGGTTGTCCTCGTAACTGGGCCAAAACATTCTTAGCTTCTAGACTTTCAACATATCCCAAATAAGTGTGTATGCTATAAAAGAGGCATTAGATTAAGAGTTAGAGGGGAAGGGCTCTTTCTGTAGCCCTTTCCCTACAAGGCATTTAACCACATATAGGTTCTTCATTCTCTTGTCTTGGGGCTTGTGAGAACCAAATGAAAACTGAATGTGACAGTGTCTTAATATGTAAAACAGCTAAACTTTCATTGTTGTTTGTTGCCTCTAGGTGATTTAAGACCAGCAGTGTCTAAAAAAAAGGAGACTATAAATGGTATTATGCAATTACTAGTTGAGACATCTAAAATTCCATTCATCTGAAAAATATATGATGCTTAGTAAAACAAAGAACACCATAATTATCATTATTCATACATTATCAAAACCAGACACTCTTTTATCCTTTCTCATCATTATGAGATATGGAGAATTTATAAGCTTATGCCGATTAAAACCTGTATGCAATTAATACCAAGGATTACTAACTGCAGAGGATATGTAAATAGGAAATGTTTAACAATCATAAGCATCTGAGTAAAAAATATATCTCTAATCCAATTTGTTTTTGTCATCTACACTCATGATAATCCTCTCCTGTGCTTAGTCAGGTATTTCCCAACATAATCTTAGTGTCATTTTTCCAATTTATTTGCTATTTCTTTATAAATAGTAAGAATTATCATTAATTAAGCCTACTCCATATATTAATAAGCACTTTACATATTTTAGTTTATTCCCATTTTACAGGCAAATAAATGGAGATTTACTAATTAGCCTAGGGTCACAGAGTTACTAAATAAGGCAGCTGGGATTCTAAGCTGCAGACCTGATTCTAATAGTCACTTTTTAAAACACTGTCCCCCTGTACACATGGCCCTTTATTTCAGTGCAGTGGTTCTCAGTATTGGCTACGTAGAAAAACCACCCAAGAACTTAAAAAATCTTCTCATTGCAGGGCTCCTCTCTCAGAGATTGTGATTTGATTTGTCTGTGATGGAGGGCTGTGGTGAAATCTGAACATAAAGTTTAAAACCTCCCCAGGTGATTTTAATGCACAAACAACACTGAGAATCTCAGATATGGCCAAAATTGTCCACTTTGTGGTTTATTCTCAGAATACACAATATGCTTTCCTACCCTCTGAACCTTTGTTTAAGCTGAGAGATAGAGTTCCCTGGTTGAAAAAGCAAAGACTTTGGTGTAAAACAGAAATAAATGGTTTTGAATCGCCAATGTATCACACTAATTAGCTACATATAGTGAGAATGAGACTCTTGCAACATAAATATCCTCATTTAAAAAAAAAAAGAAAATGAACCTTGCATAATTATTCTAAAGGATATAATAATGCATATAAAACCACAGATATATAGGTGCTGTGGCTTCAAAGACGTTTATGTAAAAATCATGCTTCAAATATGTATTACAAAATGGTAGCTGTCCATAGGCAGAAACAAATTCAATGTTTAAAGATGTGTCTTGTATAAGATTCATGTGAGCCTCTCACAGTCAGGAGGGATGCAAAGAATGAAGGGGTACTTCCAGGGAGGCTCTTTGGTTTTAGGTGGAAAGAGGAATTCTGATGGGATAACATCTGATCAGGTTAATGGTGAGAAAGGTTCCTCTGACTTCTATATATATTTGCTACTTGCCCATATCCTAAAAGCTGAGTAAACAGCTAATAAGTCTGAGAGCAAGATCATTTGCAAGCAGTACACTGAATCACAAGATTAACTGTCCATTAGAATAGACAAAATGGCTCTTAAGGTTGGGCCTTCTGTGTATATTGCCTTTTCTCCTTGTACCTCGCCCTGTCAAAATCTCATCATCTTCTAACATGTTATCTCAGGTGCCATTTTCCTTCCAAAATGCTTTATGAATGCAAAGGTAACAGACAGAGCTAAAGACACTTCCAGTATCTCTTGCATTAGCTAATTAGAATGCAAAATAGAAGGCAGAATTTGTATCATTAATTCACCCATGAATTCAAATATAATTTATGGAGCACTAACTCTACATGGAGCAATAACACAGAATAACAAAATCCCTGCCCTATATCAGTCTCATGGGAACGCCAGGCAAAAAACAAAATTGAATTTCTGTGCGATGCTGGAGATAACAGAAACAGGTTTGGATTTAGTTATAACAAGACAGCATGATTATCAATGTCTCCTGTGTAGATGGGTCAGAAAAGATTTCACACAGATGAATATGATTAAAGTAGTTCTGCAACAACCTTTTGATTGTACAGATGTTAGCGTCAATCATATCCTTAACTAGGCTCTACTGTTTATAATTCTGTAACATGAATATGATATGTAACTTCACTGTACCTGTTTCCTCATCAAATTGCCCCAGAATTTAGAAAATACATTAAAAGAATTTAGCAGATTATCAAACATATGATAAGCCATCAACAAATCAAAAGATTTTTTTATACAAATCAAACATTATTATGATAGCATTCTAAATAGAAGACAGGATTTTCAAAAATATGGAATCATGAAAATCATGGCAATTTCAAGGAAACTTTAGGATTTATTAGAGATTAAGCATTAGATATTTATGAGGAATAAAGGGAAATATGGCTAGAAAGCTAGGCTGAGGCTAGAACTCAAGGGCTTTGTATATCATCCTAAAGAGTATGGACTTTACCCTCTGGGCAAGAGGGGAAGGATGTTACTAGGGGAATGGCATAAAAAGTTTTCAGGAGAGGAGTAACATGATCAGATTATAATTTTTTTTAATTTAAGTTTTATTTTATATTGGGGTACAGTTGATTTACAATGTTGTATTAGTTTCAGGTGTACAGAAATGTGGTTCATTTATACATATACATATATCCATTCTGTTTCAGATTCTTTTCCCTTATAGGTTACCACAGAATATTGAGTTCCCTGTGCTATACAGTAGGTCCTTGTTGATTATCTATTTTATATACAGTAGTGTTTATATGTTAATCCCAAACTCCTGATTTATCCCTCCCCCCACCCCCCTTTTCCCTTTGGTAACCATAAGTTTGTTTTCTAAGTTGGCGAGCCTGTTTCTGTTTTGTAAATTAGTTCGTTTGTATCATCTTTTTAGATTCCACATATAAGTGATATCATGTGATACTTGTCTTTCTCTGTCTGACTTACTTCACTTAGTATGATCGTCTCTAGGTCCATCCATGTTGCTGCAAATGTCATTATTTCATTCTTTTTTATGACTGAGTAATATTCCATTGTATATATGTACCATATCTTCTTTATCCATTCCTATGTTGATGGACATTTAGGTTGTTTCCATGTCTTGGCTATTGTAAATAGTGCTGCAATGAACATCGGGGTGCATGTATCTTTTTGAATTATGGTTTTCTCCTGATATATCTCCAGGATTGGGACTGTTGGATCTTATGGTAGTTCTATATTTAGTTTTTTAAGGAACCTCCATACTGTTCTCCATAGTGGTTGTACCAATTGACATTCCCACCAACAGTGTAGGAGGGTTCCCTTTTCTCCACACCCTCTCCAGCATTTACTGTTTGTAGACTTTTTGACTGCTGGTGATTTTGACCAGAGTGAGGTGATACCTCATTGCAGTTTTGATTTGCAGTTCTCTAATAATTAACAATGTTGAGCATCTTTTATGTGCTTTTTGGCCACCTGTATGTCTTCTTTGCAGAAATGTCTATTTAGAACTTCTGCCCACTTTTTGATTGGGTTGTTGGTTTTTCTGATATTGAGCTGCAAGAGCTGTTTGTATATTGTGGAGATTAATTAAGTTCAGTTAAGAAATGGCAAAAAAGACATTAATATTTAGAAATAAATAGTTTGAATAGTGAATAGGAAGAAAAGAAATATATTAAATTGTGTCTGAAGAGAGAGTTTCAATTGATTTAGTGACCAGTTAGATGTTGAATGTGGGTAAATGTAGGGTCCATTTTGACTCCCAAGTCCCTGACTTGTATAAGTAGGTGAAAGTAAGGAACATGACCAAAGATGGTTAAAAAGTGTGAGGAGATTTTAGGGGAAAGATAATAAATGCAATTCTAAGGTACATAACCAACTGCTAGGTTGCATACAAACTTATGGGCCTCAAAAGAGAGAAATAACTTGAAAATATAGGTATACTATATCCCTACCTATCTTGATAATTAATAGTATTTATTCATTGTAAAGTTATTTGTCCTCATTTCTAAACACAAGAAAGAGCACTGTAAGCTGTTACTCAGTTAAATGTTTTATGCAATATTTCACTAAATCCAAAGACACTCCACAAAAGGTAATATTAGTAGAATCTCTATTTTTCAGAAGTATCTAAGCTTTTAAGATAAGTTGTTTTTCCAGATAGCAGGTGAATAAAAATAGTATTTCAATCTATACTCCTGAATCAAGTGTCTAAGCCCTTTTAGTATCGAATATTTATTCATCTTTCCTTAGAATATACTTATATAAATTATTTGTAATTTTAGCATATTCAAGCTTCATATCCAAACACTCATTCTTTCTCCCTATAGAAGCTTTTTACTAAATTCTGATATTTATTTTGCCCGGATGGATTTTGGACATCACTATGTAAGTCAACAAACTGACAAGGAACCCTGCTTTAATGTATTAGTAGTAGTAGATTTTTAATGCAACTAAATTAGAGACAATTAAATCTTCAATAAAATGAACTTTAAAATTATTATTTAGGTATAAGATTGATATATTTCAGGCATCAGTATATTGATAAAATATTAGTAAACATTTTATAGTGATTAAATATAAAAACTTTAAAAAATATCCTATACTTACCTTTATCAAAATTAATAGAAAATCAATGTGTAGCATTTTTCTTTGAAGGTTGGAAATTTATATTTTTAACTAGCTGATATCAAGACTTGTCATTTATCTTTCTGAGGTTCAAAATAGTTTTCCTCTAACTTTCAGCAAGCTCATTTGATTAATTTGGAGATTAGTCATACTTATTAATTAGATGTTAAGTTTATATACCCATACATGTACACACATGCCTCCATACATACTAAGCAAAATGAATATACACTTATGCAAAACATTGATGGTGATGAGACATATTTTTGCATGTAAAATGTCAGAGAATTTATATCATATTTACAAGAATGTAGTGGTTGAAAGTGGTAAAATTTAGTTGAGATGTTTTTGATTACCATTTGTATGGAAACAACTACTCCTGGGCATAAAACAAAGGATAAGGAGCACTTTCTCTCTTCTAAGAAATTCTCATTTGTTCAAAGGGTCACTAAATAAGTATACTGTGCTAATTTCAAATACACTGCTTGTCAGATCCAAATCCACCCTCCATTGCCTGCTCTCCAAAAATGGAGATGGGCTTTAAAAATATTTCTCCTTTGCCAACTTGCATGTTTCTAAGCTTTGTCAGTAGATGGTACTAGAGGGACAGTGGAGGAAGAAAGGTTTCCCTTTTTGGTCCCAGTGTGCTCCTCTCACCAGGCTTCTGCACTGCAGTTTCTCTAGTGCCCAGCTTCAATAGTACATGGTGGCCTGAAGCACCCAGCAACCAGCAACTCCTTCTGGTAGGCTTTCGAGTAGCTTAAAAATGAATTCTAAGGCCTGGCACCTCCCTGTAGAAGGCTTCCTTAAAAACCTGCTACGGTGACTTTGCAATCTAATGGTAAATACCAGTGACACATTTCCCTGTAAATAGCTGACACCAGCATCCCCCTGGGTTGTTTAACAACATGCAACATCTTGTGGATGGCTTCTCACATTACTCCTTCAGATGGCAGAGCAGTGGAAAACTGGCGCCTCCTTGGCTTTGCAGAGGAGTGGTGCTAATTAGGGTCCTCCCTATGAGTGGCTTCTTCAGCACTGAAAAGGAAGATTTCTAGCAAATTCTGCTGGTGCAGCACCTCAGTGACTCATCCATTATCCCATGAGCCATGGCTGTATCCTCTCAGTCTGGATACCAGTCCTGCAAGAGGTGTGGAGATTCTTCCTTGGGCACAACACCTCGACTCTAGAAGGAGTGGCTGCTTTTTATATCTGCGATTCCCATATTCTATTGAGTCCTCTTTAATTATTACTAGTCAACCCTTTGTTACTGCAATATTCTATCTAGTTATTCTGTATATTAAACCTTCCCTGTTTAAATTACTGTGTAGTTTCTGCCTCCCAGTGGGTCTCTGACTATTACATACATCAAAAGTAACGTAAGACTTAATCTAAAAGTCAAGTAGCAATAAAAGAAGATAATAATACAAAATGTGTCCCAAGGCATAGGAGGAATATTAATTAGGCTAGAAATATATGGTGGGATCCGTTACAAAGAACCTTTCATTGTGATGCCTAGGATATCACAATATCATATGCATGTTGGTGACCTGAACAGATTTTCACCAAAGAATGTCTGTTTCCCTTGGAAATCCAGTTTGATAATCATATGGTGGCCTGAAGCATCGTATGCTCCTGTCTTTAAAAGTGTGTATATATATTCATCATAATGAATAACTATGAGGAGAAATCTGAGAAGTCTGTATGGATACAAATATGTATTCAAACCAAGAACAACATCTGAAAGCATTTGTCAAAGATGCCAGACACTAAGAACACTATTTGTATTGTAAATATTAAAATTTTTGCATCTTGCTAAAACATATAAATGGTGGGGAGCCAAGGGATGTATTTTTAATTTATTTCACATGTCCATATTTTAATCATCAGTTATAGTTTGAGAACTGTAGGGCACAGCATTTACCACTTCAAGAAAGAGTCCAATTGAAAGCTGAAGGTATATACAAATATCTAAAAAAGCCAATAAAAAAGAAGTGCACCTTAGTCAATATCTAAAGGAACTGAGTTTAGTCTTCAACATTATCAAAGTCATAAAATGACATAAAATGGATATTCCACAGGGTTTTAGCTAATGCATTCCTTTCCCATTTTGTTAGCCTCAAAGTGAGGCTGAACTGTCAGGCACCTGTCAAGTAGAAGGGAACTTCAAGCAACACCTTCAAGAAGTAGAAAATTAAGTATATGTCAACGAAGCTGCTGGACTGAATGGGAATGTCAAACATGCCAGAATTATAGTCACTTTCTGTATCAGGTTGCAAGATTATTTATAAAGAGTTGTGTACCTGCACAACATAAATCAAGTTTTCATTCATCTCCTGCTAGCGATCTTAACATCACTGTATATAATTCCACTTGGCTAAGAAAGCAAAAATCACTGCATGAAGTTTTCTCATTAAAATAAAGACGTTATGCTATATTGATGATTGCTATCAAAATATTACATATAAAATCACAGTAGCAATGCTATAATTAAAATGGACTTGACTTTGCATTTCTATGTTTATATCATTTTGTTTACTCTAATTCTTGAATCTAAATACCTTTCTATTTTCTCAGGAAAGAGAGTTTCTACCACCAAAACTACAGTCCTCCCATGGAAAGAATTTTTTTAGTTAACCTGTTACACTCTTTTGATTTATCTGCCTTGGCAGATCATTTTCACTGAGTAAGGATGTTTTTGTAATCTGTATTACAGTGGTAAATCAAACTGACATTTTTAAATGTCCAAACTAACATGTTTTTCACTCATTGGTAATGAATACTTTTCTTTCATAAAAAATGCTGATAGTCATATGATAAAGATATATTCATTTGAAATAAGCCTACCTAATAAGCTATTGTTAAAAATAACTTTATTAGAGTTCACATGGAGATTATACAGATGTTCCAAGGTGAAGATTTGTTGATATATATCGTTTTTAATATACAGAATATTCTAGGCAGCAAACAACTGAAGTTTACCTATACGTTCTATTTAAATGTGATTGTTCTTTACTGTCAGCAGTTTATGTCTTACTTAAAATATAATGATATTCTAAAATTTAATTACTTTAATTGGTATAGGGCCACGGTAAAAATCATATTGGTCAAACTTCCTGAATCATTTTAGCTATGTCAATATAATCCTGGACCTCTAGAGATAAACAGAAAACTGAGCCAATTTGCTTGTTATAAATCTCTGGTATTTGGCATCATATAAGTAAATTTGGGAGTTAATGGCTCCATATAAGTTTCAGTTTACCTCAGTGTTTTGGTATTGAATGAAATTTTCCATTACATGATATTTAAATGCATGCGAAACATACAAAATGCAAAATAGAATAGTAGTAAAAGGAATTATTTTATTGATAATAATGGAAATTTTTAAAAACATGGAAATTTGGGCATGGAAATGTACAGAACCACAGAAATATCATTTTCTAATTCATGTATACTAGAGTCAGAAGAAAGGAATAAATATGGAAAAAATATAAAAACATTTGTTTTCTTTATTATTTAAAAGATATATGTACATAAGAAATCTACATTTCTAATTTTAAAATGCTATTTTCAGAAGTTGTGTAAAGGTATTCAGGGGCAGTTAAATGGTACATAAATATAGGTATTTTTGATTAAGTAACTAAGTACACCTACACCTTAATTTATTCTAGATATTGTATCAGGTGGACTAAAAAGATTTGATTACTGCTCCAGAGAATTTTATGATACGAAATTATGTGAATATAAGGTTTCAGCCAGAAATATAAACTGTTACTATGATACCTCCAACTGTCCATTTTTCTTACTGTGGTAAGAATGCACAAGACTGTCTGTGAATCTGATTTATAGATAGCTTTTTATCTACAATTGTCTCATGACTTTGATAATCTATGGGGTACCAACAATACTGCCAATGTGAAAAATGACAAAAAGTCATTTGTAGATTGACATTTTAAAAATTCTTAAAGTGTGCTGTGATTCATGAAAATGAAAACACCTAACTGTAGTTAAAGAAGACCATAACATGAATTAACACATTTTCAAAATATTATAAGCTCTTTTAGAGATATAAGTGGCATTCAAATTTCAATTGTTAAGGCAAATATTAAACTTGATATGAAATACTTTAAGCTACCATTCACAATTATAGAAAACATGAAGTTGCATTGTAACTGATTTAAAGTATGTTTAATGTTGAGGAATTGTAACAGAATTCTGTTTCCATCAGATGAAATACTGTGTGTATTTTTGCAAGGGAAAAAAGAACAGAATCACCATTTTTTGAATATCTGCTATGTGTCAGGTGGGGAATTTATAGATATTATTAAGTTGATTCTTCACTACACCTTGTGATATAAGCATTATTATATATTTACAACATAAACTGCCCAACACATTTATAGATGCAAGAAAGCATGAAACAGAAATAATAAATGAGACTGGGTCAAAAATATCTACAAATGCAAGCTGATATTGAGACAGGCTTGGGACATGGGACTCTTTGCTGCAGTGCTGCAAAGCTTGCACCTGGACACATGTCTCCTCGAGCTACAAAATACAAAGAAACTATATGGGACTATAAATAACTCTGTGCATGCTGCAGTTGGGGCAAATTCTGGACCCAAAAAATACAAAAGACAAAAAATCCCTACTGCCATCTCTGAAGTGCCTGGAGCAAAAACTGGGTATAGGGGAGCAAAAGCCGGGTACTGCGCATGCCCTCCGGGCACTCAACACTACAAAGGGGCGGGCAAACCACCTAAGCCACCCTTCCGCCCGACCCCTGGACGCACCCCTACCCTCACCCCCTATAAGGAACGAGCTCGCCCCCCACCTTGGGGAGCGATCTAGGGAACCTGTTACTTGTTTTTGCTCCCTTCTGCAGCTGAAGCAGGGGCCCCAATAAAGCCTTGCCTGAATTTCTTGTCTGCCCTTCTAATCAATTTCTATTAATTGGGGAAGGCCAAGAACCCTGATCAGTATCAATGTGACTCTGTAATAACAGAGTGGACAAACAAATGGCAGGAGATGAGGTAAAGGAAGATAGAGTATAAAACTGTCAACATAGAAATGTTTCTTTTCATACTTGATTTTCAAGCATAAATCAAAAGGGCAATGTAAGCAAAGCAAAACACACACACACACACACACACACACACACACACACACACACACACACACTGTTTTGATGTACTTGGCTTTCCTACTCCTGGGTTTAGTTTAAGGTTCTTTTGTTGGATACAGTGGAATTGCCATTAGTCCTTCACTAATAGCAAAGAATTTTCTGCAGAAGAGCCATCAGCTTTGTTTCATCACATTACTACTAGACAAAGAGATTTGCTTCTTTTTAGTTAGTATCTTCCTTAGGAGAAATAAAAATTGATGCATGCTTAATATAGACACTCTGAAAAAAACAATAAAAGGTGAATAAGAAGATTAAAAACTATGCACAATTCTGTCACTCAAATAAGCACTATTATTTCTTTTGTTATTAGTTGAATTTCCTTCACGATGTTTCATTGTATCACAACTGCGTCAGTCTCTATGCTTGTGTGTACTAATAAGGATATATGCCATTTTTACTATATCTTATTTTTTAATGTTATCACCATGAAGGATTGATAGTTTTTTAGCACTTTGAATCTATTTTATCATAAACTTGCTCTGCTTTATTACATATTCTCTGAAAATTTAAATACATATATTAAATATTAAATACATATATATAGCATTCCCAGGTATAGATAAGCACTATTATTGAATATTTATGTTTTCTAATTTTTAATTACTAAAAGGTCTGCAATGAGCATCTTTACATATTAAAATCTGTTAGCATCTCTAATTATTTCATTAGTGATATACATTTCTAGGACTTAAGTATAATATATTATAGAATAAAAATATTATAGATACTAACTAAATTAAAAAGATTTCCTGTTACCTGTACTAGCTCCCATTGACCTAAATTCACTTCATTCTTTGATCCTTTGATCTCTCGTTTGAAACAAAAGTTCAAAATAATACCTTGTTTTATCTTATTTCTGGACAGTGAGATAAAGGAAGAGATTATTCACAAAATGGTTCAATCTGGGGCTGGATAGGCATTTATCAGGAATATAACCAAAGAAAATGCTGCTATTTAGACTATAAGTCAATTGTGGGGGTCCCTTTAAAATCTAAGAATCTAGGATTCCTTGAAATAATTGAGAAGGCTAATCAAGTTCTTTCGTAAAGTAGCCCCACAAAGTGAAATGCATATATAATACTATATCTCACTAATTACTGCATGGATTATATGAATATACACTAAACTGATATTTGGATTAGAGAGGACTTTAACAAATTTTATTCCATACTCTTTTATAGTAAATTTGCAGTATTGTTAGTTGAGAATAGATTACCTTAGAATTATTTATGCAGCTCTAATTTTTTGCTGGTTATTTTACACTTCTAAGGTCCAATTAATACTTATTTTAATTTGTATACTGGCTCAAAGTTTTAGTCATGGAAAACAAGACTTCTTAAATCTAAGTACTATGGAATGCTATCTCTCAAAATATTTATCCTAAAGGGAATGAATGAGAATATATTAACACAATGCCATGTTTTGAGGAGATAATTGAACAATATTCTATAGTAATATTTTGGAAGAATGTGTTTTCTTGCTGAAATGATGTAATCATTCATGCAACTATACTACGTGGAATACACTTCCAAATTGCTGAAACTAAGGAAAATTCACTTTGGAATTCTAGTTGATTTATAAGTGTATTTGACCAAAATTCTCTCAACTAGGATATCCTTTGAGTGACTAACTTTTTTCATCATCTAATCCAGAATAAATTATTGCCTCAACAATATTATACTCTATCCAACTGAGAATATTAGTTCCTAGGTGTTGGCCAATGTAGAAGTGAAACAGTGAAAACAATTTCACAATCATTTGCAAAATTCTACCTCTATTAGCATGTGTGCATTTTTCTGAGTTAGAGTACTTTCATGGTCTGTGAACTCAAAAGTATAGTCTGTGTAATGTAGACCCGAGACTGAAACCAACATTTCAGTTATTTCTCATACATTCATCCTGTAAGTCATTTATACAGGCCTCTGGCCCTGTTTATAAACTTAAGTTTTACAAAAAAAGAGCAATAAGGAAATGATAAAAGGTTTATCTTTTCTTTGACTTTAAGGTTTCTTCCAGGATGGAAACTGCCTTTCACAGTTAGATCACTTATCTTCTTAAATTTGCTATCCCGTAAAGATGTTTCTTTATTCTCTAACACTACTGTGGTGAAATGTTTGTAGGCAGTATAATTGCCTATGCTGACTTTATGGCAAAAGAAGAAATTCCAGTTTCACTTTGTATCTCATTGGTGCAAATAAAATATTTAATATTTGTATTAGTTTTCTATTGATGTAAAAAATGACCACAAAACTAGTGCCTTAAAATAATATGAATGCATTATTTTGCAGTTCTGGAGGCCAGAAATAAAAAAATTGGTCTTATAGGGCTAAAACCAATGCTTCAGCAGAGCTGCATTCATTCTGGAAGCTCTAGAGGAATCTGTTTCCTTGCTTTTTCCAGTATCTAGACCACTACATTCCCTAGCTCATAGCCTTTTCTTCCATCTTCAAAGTCAGCAGTGCAGCATATTCAAATTTCTCTCCTGCTCTGACACTTTTGCCTCCCTTTTCCCCTTGTGATTACCACCCTCCCAGATAATCTGGGCAAGATCCTTAATTTAATTATATCTGCAAAGTTCCTTTGCATGTAGGTAATATGTTCACAGGTTTCAGGGATTGAGATATGGACATACTCAGGGCCACTATTCTACTTACCACAATATTTAAGATAGTTCATTTAAAGCTGCTGTCCACACAATAATATAAACACACACACGTACCACAATTTGTAAACATTTAGATAAAAGTACAAGGCAGAAAACCTGTCTTTAAAAGAGAACTTGAAGTTGTAATGATATAATCCCCATGCATGAAGATTCTTTTTCCTGTCTTATTACTTCTGTCTGTACACTCATTTACAATATATCTTATTGTAAATGAGAGAGAAAGAGTGTGTGTGTGAAAGAAAAAGAAATTAATTGTCCCATGTCTCATGACCATCTGTTTTGCTAGTGTATTCTTTTTACTATTTGTATAAAATCTTCATTTCAGGAATATTCTAGTTACAACTACTTGTCTCCTCTGCTTATTTAATTTTTCTCCTTTACTTGTGCAGATACTGATACTTATTCGATACATTTTGGAATTTTTGCATATCACATTTAAGATAGTCATCACTGAAAGAAAATATAGTAAAAGTATAAATGCATAGCAACTTTAACTGACATATGTTGCCCAAATAGTTCTTTCCCTTACAAGTCCTCTGAAAATAAGCAATTGAAACACATCATCTGTATTCACAGTTTACAGATAACACGGAAAAAAATTAGATAAGAAACTCCCATTGTAGGCCAAACTCATAATAATCAATTTTGCTCCCTCAGAATCAAATGAAATGAAAGTAACTCTGATCTTAAATGTTTAAGGCAATTACAGATATTGGGAGGTGATCATATAACCTGAAACTTAGAACTATATTTGGTGTATATGCAGGAAAAATGAGTTCTCGTGACTACAAGAATAAAAAGATGATTGGTTCTACAGATAATAAATAGTTGACTCTTTGCTTTGAAATACCATATTCTATCCAAACTGCATTCCTTTATGTCTCACAACATTTGTCATAGTTATTTTCATCTCTGGACCTTTATCCATGTTTATTTATTGTCTTTCCTGAAATGACCCTGCCTTTGCTCTCTGCCTATCTAAATATAATACAACTATCAAACAACATAAATACTAGGAAAAAAGTCAGCATAAGGTACTACGGAGCTTGGAGGAAGAGCACGTAAGTCAGGTTGGGAGCAATAGGTGAAAATAATTTTATTATTGCTTCACTTAATATAATCCTGTAATATAGATAAGGACAACACAAGTCTCCAATGTTTATATGTTACAAAAAATTCCTTATGTAGGAGGAAGGTTTTTAGTTCTTTTAATAAAGATTTTATATAAAATTGAATCTTAAATCATCCTTCAGTTTTACAGAGAGTAAATGGAATCTCTTCGGATAATGAAAATGTACTTTGTTTTGATTTCTTTAAGTATGTGTGTGTAAGAAAGAGAGAGAGAAAGAGAATCCCAAATATAATTTGCAGAATTGAAAAGAAAACAAGAGAGAATTTGAAAGCTTAGAAAAAGACTTCCCAAAAAATTACATAAGGATAAACTCTAGAGGTAGCCACTAAGAGGACATTACCTTCCTTAAAATACCAGATAATTGGATTTTTACAGATTAATAGAATTTTAGAGGATCTAAATTCAGAATTTCCCAGACTGTGTCTTCAAAATACATGTTATCAGTAGGTATTTCTCCCATTTACCTTCTCCCCACAGCCCCAACTCACCGTGGGGAAGATAAGGTTTTTGTGACTTTTTTAATAGACTTTATTTTTAGAGCGGTTTTAGGTTCACAACAAAATTGAGCAAATGACACAAAGACTTCCCATACAGTCCCTGCCTACACATGTGCATACCCTCCTCCATTATCAACTTCTCCCACCAAAGTAAAACATTTCTTACAACTGATGAACCTACAGGGATACATCATAATCTCCCCAAATCCATAGTTTACATTAAGGTTCACTCTCGTGTTGTACATTCAATGAGTTTGGACAAACGTGTAATGAATGACCTGTATCTACCATTATATGATCATGCGGAGTATATTCACTGCCCTAGATATCCTCAGTGTGTAATGACCTGTATCTACCGTTATACGATCATGCAGAGTATTTTCACTGCCCTAGATATCTTCAGCGTGTAATGACCCGTATCTACCATTATACGATCATGTGGAGTATTTTCACTGCCCTAGATATCCTCAGCGTGTCATGACCTGTATCTACCATTATACGACCATGCGGAGTATATTCACTGCCCTAGACATCCTCAGCGTGTAATGACCTGTATCTACCATTATACGATCATGCGGGGTATATTCACTGTCCTAGACATCCTCAGCGTGTAATGACCTGTATCTACCATTATACGATCATGCGGGGTATTTTCACTGCCCTAGACATCCTCAGCGTGTAATGACCTGTATCTACCATTATACGATCATGCGGGGTATATTCACTGCCCTAGACATCCTCAGCGTGTAATGACCTGTATCTACCATTATACGATCATGCGGGGTATATTCACTGCCCTAGACATCCTCAGCGTGTAATGACATGTATCTACCATTATACGATCATGCAGAGTATTTTCACTGTCCTAGATATCCTCTCTGCTCTGCCTATTCATGCCTCCTCCCCCACAACCCATGATAGCCAATGATTCTTCTACTCTCTCCATAGTTTTGCCTTTTCCAGAATGTCATATAGTTGGAATCATGTAGTATGTGGCCTTTTCAGATTGGCTTCTTTCACTTAGTAATATGCAGTTAAGGTACCTCCATGTTTTTCATGACTTGAAAACTCTTTCCTTTTTAGTGCTGAAAAAGATTCCATTGCCTGAAGGTGCCACAGTGTATTTACCTATTCACCTACTGAAAGACATCTTGGCTGCTTCCAAGTTTTTGCAATTATGAATAAAGCTGCTATAAATATCCAGATGCAGGTTTTGTGTGGACATTAGTTTTCAACTCATTTTGGTAAATACCAAGGAGCTCATTATGGTGAGATGTGTTTAGTTTTGTAAGAAACTACCAAACTGTCTTCCAAAGTGGCTTGTTTCATTTTGCACTCCCACCAGCAATGAATGAGGGTTCCTTTTGCTCCACATTCTCACCAGCAATTTACTGTTGTCAGTGTTCAGGATTCTGGCCATTTTAATAGATGTATGGTCGTATGGCATTCCTTTAAAAAACTGTTGATCAAATAAATATGTGAAAACTACTTCAAATGAAAGAAATATTTTTGCTACAGAAATGCTCAGATCCAATGTAAATATGCTCTGAGAATCTCCAAGAGAAGGATGTCTGTATTTCCCAAATGTATTTGATCAGAGTTCATTATTTCTAGCATTCCTATGAACATCTAAAAGAGAAGCCTTAGTCTCAGAAAAAAATGAGAATTGCAATTTTATTCCATTCCTTATTTATTTAATTTTTGTATAAACAAATTAGTTAAGGTCAAGAAAAACAAAAAGACTTGCCAAAGTCACATGGCAATCTGGTAAAAGAGGTATGATAACATAGTTTAAAAAGACTGTACTCCAGTACTTATAAGCTGTATAAACAAACAAATTTCTTAACATCTCTGTTTCTCAGTTTTATCATGTGTAAAATGAAGATAATAATAGTACACACCTCACAGACTTACCTGGAATATAAATGAGTTAATATACGTAAAGCTTAGAATAGCTTTGGCACATAATAAAATCAGAAGAAATATTAGCTAAAATTAGTATTAGTAATAGACTGGAGACAAGAACAAATGACCAAATAAAGTTGAGTAATGTAAATTATTATTTCCATAAGTTTTTCGTCTTAAATGCTAATGGCTGCCCTAGTAACAATAGTGCCAAAATTGTTATTAAATTATTAAATTTTGGCTCTGTGTTTTTACAAAACAGATTTCAACTAGGACACTTATGAATAAACTGCAGTTGCATTTACAAACTCACAGAGCAATCTTAATGTATTAATTAAGTTACATGATACGTGGAACTTTTGCGTTCTCATTTCCCCAATTCTCATTTTAGCTAGGACTAGAGAATACAGAATTAAAGCAGTCTTACAGGAGAATACTAATCAAAGAAATAATTTCTCACACAAAAGAAAAATACTGTTTACAATTCATATCCTAAACTTGCTCTTATTGTTTTAATAGGTACCCATATAAAAATCATCTAATAATTTAACCTTTTATTTTTTATTTTATAACCAAACTAAACTACAGTAATCTCTACAGCTTTTTTCTTTTAAATATGATATAAACAATTTGGCATTCAGCTTGTAAATTGCCAGTATTAGTCTCTGTTATACTTTTAATCCTTAAAACTGTAACTATTTTGTGCTTGGGCAAAAGTCATTTATCTCCAAATCAAAGCCATTCTGAAAAATATTATATAAAAATAAAATAATTAAAAAGACTATTTTGCCATATGATTTACTTCCATTAATAGCATAATGAAATTATCTGTCAATAAACAAACTAGATAAGCTAAGAATCAGTATTACGAGTTGAATTGTATCCCCCAAAATGTTTATTGAAGACCTAATCCCTCGTGTCTATGAATGCAGCCTTTTTGGAAACAAACTTTGTAGATGTTATCAAGTTAAGACAAGGTCATTAGGGTGGGTCCTAATCAAATCTGATTGGTGTCCTTATAAGAAGAGAGAAATTTAAGCATAAACACACACAGGGAAGAAGACACCAAGTGAAGACACTGACACAAGGAAGTCAGGGAAGTGCAGACAGAGGCGGACATTGGAGTGATGCTGCCACAAGCCAAGCAATGCCTGGATCTACCAGAAGGTGAAAAAGGAAAAGATGAATCCACCTCCAGAGGCTTCAAAGGAATGTAGCCCTGTGAACCTCTTATTTCATACTTCTTTCCTCCGGAACTGAGAGAGAATAAATTTCTGTTGTTTAATCCACCCAGTTTGTATTACTTTGTTACAAAGCCCTAAGAAATGAATACACCAAAATCTTACTGCTCTATATTTTTTAGCATTACATGGAATACGAGTAACTATTTTCATTCATGCCAACTTAAGGCTAACAGGTGACTGGGTTCCAGATGGAAGTAAAAAATAAAATGTTCTGAAAGTCTTTACATTGAATTTAACATGGCATAAACAGAGGAAAGGTCATGATGGAAAGAAGGACAGGGGTTGGTGTGAAACATATCTGAACTACTGGAGATACAAATTTTTCTTATAACATATGCGTTATTTACTATTAGGAAGAGTATCAACTGTTAGGAAAAGATAAAACAAAAATGACATCAAAATGGATTTCCTTCCCCATCTTTGCTATGTTTACCATTGTATCTATTATTAGGCTTTTATTTATATATGTGTTAAAACTCTGTGATATAACAAAACGTGTAATATCTAGCAGGGATTCCAGGAAAACTCTTGAATTGCATCACATTATTTTGGTTACAAAGTGATACTGAGTTCCCCAAATTGTAATTCTCACTATAAAATCAGAAACAGAATGTCAGCTTTATTTAACAGCCACCAATTATTTGTTTTGTTTTTCTCTCCCTTAAATTTTGTAGGGGAAAAATGCCATTATATTAAGAGGACTTAAACACCAACAAATCAGAGCATCCTTCAAGGCAGAAAAAGTCTCTAAAAAAAGACCCTGATATTTCTTTGTCAACAAATATTACCTTCAAAATAGGTAGCCAACAATAAATCGTTCTATGCTATCTCTTCGATCTTTGAGGGAAGTCTTGTGTTTTCTTACTTGAATTATTCTATCTCTTTTGGATTCACACAAGCTTTTGCATATTAATAAGACAGAAATATACAGCAATAATACCATTTCTATTGATTCAAAACTATTCTGAGGCTCTATTTCTAAGTTTCTCCCACTGGAACAAAGGAGCCTGGTGATGACAGTGTCAGAACCAGGGCAATGTCCCCACAAACAGATAATGAAATGAAGAAGACATCTGTTCTCTTTATTTGCCCACACATCATATCTTGCGATATCTGCTTGCCTTGTTGTTAGAAAACATTACAGTTTTTTTTCCTCTGTCATCAAATAAATACAAGGGAATTGCTTACTGTGGGGTTACATGGTCATATTCTGCCCTGTTGCCTCTGCTAACCATAGGCCACTGTTGAAACCTGGAGAAGATTTTGGATACAACTGAGACTTAAGGTTTCAGAAAGAGAGGGTAGGAACAGGCACTGTGGGAAACACTATGAGGAGGGTTGCCACTCCAGCGGAGCCCAAAGTGAAGACCTCAGTCTCATGGTGGCCAAATGTAGGGGCCAGCAGCAAGACATACAACACAGATGAATGCCTTCAACATATGGGGATTGCTCCCCTACTTTGCTTTGTAACACTAGAGAGGAATTATGGTGCCAGGCTGAACCTGCCCCTCCATATCTTGACCTAGAGAAACCAGAACATTACTTGTTTTCCCTTCCTTCATACTTCAACACAGAGGTTCCTGACAGCCTGGGAGTCTATTTACCATGCTCAGTCCAACATTATTTTCTCTTGCCTGATAATCCACCAATAGGCCCTAAGAGCCAGGACTACAAGAAGAATCAGCTGTATCAGTCAAGGGCCAAGCAAAAATAATAAGGCAAACTTAAGTGGTAAAAATGGTACAAATGCTGAAAAATGAGGAAGGGACTACTTTAAAAAGTATGGGCAGATATAAGAAAAACAACAAAGCCGAGTTCAGTACCCTAGGGCATGGTCACCTCCCAGGTCTGAAGGAGTAATGCGAGAGAGTAGTTCCTGGAATCTAGAAAGAGAGAACCCTGTGGAGAGGGTCTCATCATCGACGCTATAATCTTCAGTCAAAAGATGTAGCCAAGCTACAGTGACCCCACAGGGATAAAGCTACGAGAAGAAATAGGCTGATTTCATGTTCCTCCCTTTTGGCAAAATCCTCAGGAAGCCAAAGGGCAAAATCCTATTAATGTAGTCCATATAGTACAGCTTTCCAGGGCACAGAGCAAAGAAGAAAAAGGTGTACGCGGTATTCATAAAGGAAAGTTATTCAGCACACCAGCCAAGACATCGCTTTCATGAAAGGAAAAGGACATTTTTTGTGTGTAATGTATACATAAAATATACCATCCCTAACCATGTTTAAGGTAAATAATCCAGTACTATTTCCACGAAACAAAAATTAGATTAAGATAATGAAAAATGATGAATACAAGAAGAGTGAGCAATAAATTTTATATAATCCCTAGTTACATATAAATTGATGAGAATGTGACTGAGATCCATAACATAAATATTAAGTAAGAATTTATAAAACATCGTAAACATACCTTAAAATTTTCTAGGAAGACTTAATACTAGAGTAAAACTCTATTTTAAAACTATTTAACAGAACTCAGAAGTAGAAAAAGAAAGTCAGGATTGAGGTATCTAATGTTTCCATCTTGATGACGGAAGTGAGCATTTCAGATATTTTGGCAATAGGCAAAGTGAATTTTTTCACTTCTATATGTAAGTACAGAAATCTAGACAAATATAACTGTTAGAATGAAAGTGATTATAAACAAAGTTGATGAACCAACAGAAGAAGTACAGGAAAAGGCAATTTTTTTCTTAAAGATAGTAGGATGAAAGGAATACAGCAAATATTATTTTTCATTAAATAAAATTTTGTAAGTAACCTTATTAAAAATAAAGGCCCAAATTGCTTTCCAAGTCAAAATATAGCCATTGACTATTTGTAAAATCACATCTGAAAATACAAGTGATAAATGACAATAAAAGGATGATGATGACCTCAGGCAACTGTAGAAAAAAAAAAGGTGTGAAAGAGAGTAGAAGTGGTGATATTAGTGTCAGGTAATTTGGTGTATAAGGCCAGAGTCAATAAAAACAAAGTATAATGCAGTTTGTAATAACAAAAGGTATAATTCTAAAAGAAGATAAAAATGACTACTGTTTTGTTTCAAATATAATAATGAAATACATAAGATAAAAACACCCAGATATAAGGTGGTGTTTCACTTTTTTAAATGAAAGTAAAATTACAGAATTTTAATAATAATTAAAAACTTCTTTCAATTGCTATTTTCAGAATACGGACTCAGAATTTTATGGCCTCATGACCACTAAACATTTAGTAGAAAAACTGCTTATTTGGTCACACACACACTTTAAATAATTCCTAAAATTACCTACTTTCAGTTATATTATTTGATCACGGAATAAAATAAAAATAAATTTAAAAAGCTCTTGAAAATTAAAAATTATGCCTCTATAGATGAAGAAGTAAAACAAAATGGAAGTTACAAACTATGGAAAAGTGAACAAAAAGGTAAAATCTATCAATGGCATACAGCCAAAATTATTCTCTGTGGTTTCATGGCAGAGTCCTAATTAATGTTTAAGGGAGAGGTGAGCCTCCCATCACCTTGATACCAAAACCAGACAAAGATGTCACAAAGAAAGAAAATTACAGGCCAATATCACTGATGAACATAGATGAAAAATCCTCAACAATATACTAGCAAACAGATTCGAACAGCACATTAAAAGGGTCATATACCATGATCAAGTGGAGTTTATCCCAGGAATGCAAGGATTCTTCAGTACACACAAATCAATCAATGTGATACACCATATTAACAAACTGAAGGAGAAAAACCATACGATCATCTCAACAGATGCAGTAAAAGCTTTCAACAAAATTCAACACCCATTTATGATAAAACCCCTCCAGAAAGTAGGCATAGAGGGAACTTATCTCAACATAATAAAGGTCATATATGACAAACCCACAGCCAACATCGTTTTCAATGGTGAAAAACTGAAACCATTTCCACTAAGATCAGGAACAAGACAAGCTTATCCACTCTCACCACTATTTTTCTTTTTTTTTTTTTTTTCACCACTATTTTTCAATATAGTTTTGGAAGTTTTAGCCACAGCAAACAGAGAAGAAAAAGAAAGAAAAGGAATCCAAATCAGAAAAGAAGAAATAAAGCTGTCACTGTTTGCAGATGACATGATATAATACACAGAGAATCCTAAAGATGCTACCAGAAAACTACTAGAGCTAATCAATGAATTTGGTAAAGTAGCAGCATACAAAATTAATGCACAGAAATCTCTTGCATTCCTATACACTAATGATGAAAAATCTGAAAGAGAAATTAAGGAAACACTCCCATTTACCACTGCAACAAAAAGAAGAAAATACCTAGGAACAAACCTATCTAAGGAGACAAAAGACCTGTATGCAGAAAACTGTAAGACACTGATGAAAGAAATTAAAGATGACACAAACAGATGGAGAGATATACCATGTTTTTGGATTGGAAGAATGAACATTGTGCAAATGACTGTACTGCCCAAAGCAATCTACAGATTCAATGCAATCCCTATCAAACTACCAATGGCATTTTTCACAGAACTAGAACAAAAAAATTGACAATTTGTGTGGAAACACAAAAGACTCCGAAGAGCCAAAGCAATCTTGAGAAAGAAAAACGGAGCTGGAGGACTCAGGTTCTGGGACTTCAGACTATACTACAAAGTTACAGTAATCAAGGCAGTATGGTATTGGCAAAAAAACAGAAATATAGATCAATAGAACAGGAGAAAAAGCCCAGAGATAACCCCATGCACATATGGTCACCTTACTTTTGATAAAGGAGGCAAGAATATACAATGGAGAAAAGACAGCCTCTTCAATAAGTGGTGCTGGGAAAACTGGACAGCTACATGTAAAAGAATGAAATTAGAACACTCCCTAACATCATACACAAAAATAAACTCAAAATGGATTAAAGACCCATATGTAAGGCCAGATACTATAAAACTTTGAGAGGAAAACACAGGCAGAACACACTATGACATAAATCACAGCAAGATCCTTTTTGACCCACCTCCTAGAGAAATGGAAATAAAACCAAAAATAAACAAATGGGACCTAATGAAACTTAAAACCTTCTGCACAGCAAAGGAAAACATAAATAAGACGAAAAGACAACCCTCAGAATGGGAGAAAATATTTGCAAATGAAGCAACTGACAAATGATTAATCTTCAAAATTTACAAGCAGCTCATGCAGCTCAATATCAAGAAAACAAACAGCCCAATCCAAAAATGGGCAGAAGACCTAAATAAACATCTCTCCAAAGAAGATACACATATTGCCAACAAACACATGAAAGGATGCTCAACATCACTAATCATTAGAGAAAAGCAAATCAACACTACAATGAGGTATCACCTCACACCAGTCAGAATGGCCATCATCAAAAAGTCTACAAAACAATAAATGCTGGAAAGGGTTTATTAAATGTGGAGAAAAGGGAACCCTCCTACACTGTTCGTGGGAATGTAAATTGATACAGCCACTATGGAGAACAGTATGGAGGTTCCTTAAAAAAACTAAAAATAGAACTACCAAACAACCCAGGAATCCCACTACTGGGCATGCACCGTGAGACAACAATAATTCAAGAAGAGTCATGTACCACAATATTCACTGCAGCTCTGTTTACAATAGGCAGGATATGGAAGTATCCTAAGTGTCCATTGACAGATGAATGGATAAAGAAGATGTGGCACATATATACAATGGAATATTACTCAGCCATAAAAAGAAACAAAATTGAGTTATTTGTAGGTGAGGTGGATGGACCTAGAGTCTGTCATATAGAGTGAAGTAAGTCAGAAAGAGAAAAACAAATACCATATGCTAACACATATATACGGAATCTAAAAAAAAAAAAAAAATGGTTCTGATGAACCTAGGGGCAGGACAGGAGTAAAGACGCAGACCTAGAGAATGGACCTGAGGACACCAGAAGGGGGAAGGGTAAGCTGGGATGAAGTGAGAGAGTGGCATGGACATATATACACTACCAAATGTAAAACCAACAGCTAGTGGGAAGCAGCCGCATAACATAGGGAGATCAGCTCTGTGCTTTGTGACCACCTAGAGGGGTGGAATAGGGAGGATGGAAGGGAGACGCAAGAGTGAGGAGATATGGGGATGTATGTATAGGTATAGCTGATTCACTTGGTTATAAAGCAGAAACTAGCACACCATTGTAAAGCAAGTATACTCCAATAAAGATGTTAAAAAAAAAAAAACAGACGAGGTGAGCCTCATTGCAGTCAAAGTTATTCAGATTATTTTTTAAAAGATGGGAAGATTCCTAAATCATTTTACAAAGCTAGCAAAGCCCTAAGAACAACAGCAAATAAAATAGAGGGAAAAACATTTATAGGTTAATGTCATACATATAGATTAAAAATTCCAAATAAAATATTAGAAAATCATTCCAGCAGTGCATTAGCATAATGCAACAGAACCAAATAGATTTAAGCCCCGAATGCAAGGGCATGCCCATATTAAAGGATTCCCTGAATATATTTTATTGCAGCAATGTTTAATTATAAAAAGCTATAATGGTACAAATATATTTTATATTGGATAAAATTCAGCAGCTATTCATAATTTTAATAAACTCTAAAAGAGATTTTTAAAACATAAAAATATTTATATATATATTTTAAAATTCTTACACAAAATTCATGTTAAATTTCAAAATACTAAAAGCTTTGCCAAACAAATTATAACAAACATAAGAATGCTAGACTTTAATGACTGTTTAACACTCTGGGAAATTTTATCAAATCCAACAACTCAAGAAAACAAGCTGCATAAGTATTAATAATGAAGAAATAAAAATTACATTTCATTTTTATGGTGACATGATATTCACCTCTAATATTCAAATGACATCCAAAACATAGATACATACATACAAAACAGAAATATGGCACTTGTATGAATATGGTATATGTATGTATAAACCTATGCATATAGTGTATATGTATTTTATTACATACATGCATTAAAAATGAGAATCAGAATTAAATCTCATTACTGTTGGTGGCAGTACCCAAAATATCAGAGCAGAAAGCTCTAAATGTCAGTGCTCCAAAAGTGATGTTTAATTTTAAATCATTCCAAAAAAATATCAATGGCTTTGTGTGTGTATATGTGTGTGTGTGATGGGATTAGAATGTATTATTTAAAGTTCTCTTGGGAACACAAATGAGAAAGAATGTTGAAGCTACCTTACAAGCAGAGAATACTATGGAGTCATTTTCTCTACCTGTTTTAAAAACTTACTTTAAAGGCACTATAACCAAAACAATATGGCATTCTCAGAAGAATAAAAAAAAATAGATGTAGGAAAGTATAGGGAGCTCACAAATAGATCCAAGTATTTACTGGGAACTTAATTTGAAAATTGTAGTTTTTCAATGCAATAGATATAGAATTAATTACACAATAAATGGTATTGTTGCAATGGACTACACACCTAAAAGAACATCATTGGATTTTCTGGCAAGAACAATGATTATGATACCATTCTGGATAGTGTAAAGATTTTATAACATAAAAATCACAACTAGCCAGGGGTTAGGGGAGAAAGAAGGATGAATAGCAAGAGCACAGAAGATTTTAGGACAGTGAAACTCTACCTGATACTCTGTGATGAATGCACCTTTGCCTTATTTTTGTCAAAATCACCAGAATGTACAATATCAAGAGTGAACCCTAATGTAAAATACGGGTTTTGGGTGATACATCAATGTCGGCTCATTATCTGTACCAAATGTATCACTCTGGCAGGTAATGTTGATAGTGGAGGAGGCTGTACGTGTGTGTAGCAAGCGGGTATATGAGAACTCTGTGTACTTTCACTTTAGTTTTGCTATGAACCTAAAACTACCCTAAAAAATAAAGTCAGGTTTTTTAAGAAGCACAACTATAAAGTGAGTAGAAGAAAAACAGGAGAATTTTAGCCTTGGGTCAAGACGGGTAAAACAGAAACTATAAAAAGAATATTGGCACATTTGACTGCATAAAAATTAGTGTATTATGCAGCACTAAAAGAGACAAGATGTTTTTCATTGTATACATGTTTGGCATTGACCATGGAGACAGAGTGCCCAGGTTTAAATCTTGGCTATGAAAACATAATATATGATTTAAAAGAAAACAAAAATCTACATGGTAAAATATAGGTTTTAAATATTTATATGCAATTTTTACACTGAAGTGGGATTTCAAGAATTCAAGAGAGAAGCAGAAACATTTTGCTCAGAGATTATGGTACAAATCAATTACTTGCACAGAGAAATAACAAAATGTTATCCATATGGTTAATATGCAATAAACTTAGCATAATATTATAAACATATGTTAAACTTTTAAGACAATGCGCTACAAGACCAGAAGTTATCCACAAGATAAATGATTGACAGAGATAGGATTCGTTGCGAAATACTCCCAATAATTGAATGAAACAGTGTGTGCTGTGTACATTTCTCAGGGGCTCAGTTCTTATGACTGACGTGGCACATTATTTCTTGAAGACACAATGTTGCATGAAATAAAAACACTGTAATACAGCTATAGGTAATGCATTAGAAGAATAATGCTTATTTTTCCCTTTTGTGTAACAATAATTAATGAATCAGGTGACAGCTAGGAATTTTATATGCATTATATATTTTAACCAATGAACAACCATTCAAGATGGGCACTGTGGTTATCATTATATTTCCAGATGAGGAAACCAAAGCTAAGAAAGTTTAAGTAATCAAGCACAGTTTCAGTTAATAAAAAGTGGGGCCATTATTCATATCTAAATCATTTTTTCTGTGTTTTAAGACTTCAACCTAGGACTTTACCATCATGCTATTACATGGGAAATGCTTGGGAAATAATTTGTGTCTAGATCTGGCCTAGAGTGACCCAAGCATCATGTCAAAGTGCTGACATCCCAGTGTACCATAAACAGCTGATGTGGCTTCATGCCTTTCTAGACTTTTTTCTCCACTGTTACATACTGAAGGTGACAGTCTTCCCATTACATCTAATACTTTGTTTATGGATGCTTACAAGTATCAAATGATTATGACACTAATTCTAACAGATTATAAATGGCAGCAATATAAAAATTCTTCGTTGTAATTCTAAACCATACCCATGCAAGGTAAACTTCTTCCTCAACTTATATGCCCTCCTCATTGATACATGTGCTACTGTATTTCCCATTTGCATACACTATTATTTTAGCATGTTGTGTAAATCCACAACATTGATTCATTTATAACTTTATTTCCTTGCTCCATTATTTTTATTTCTCATCCCACAGGTGCTTTCTTAGGTTGCTTTACTAGGTATGTTATCTCTGTTTCTTTCTTCCTTTTTAAGTATTTTTGTGTTAATTTCTTTTGTTATTTTTGTTGTCTTCCTTACTGACATTTCCTTTGCTATGCCAGTTCCCTAGTTAGTATAACTGTAGAATTTTTAAATCCTGTTTTAGAAAAATATGGTATTAGGGGTCAGAGACTCAGAATCAAATATCTAATTCACAGATATCCTTAACTGACTTACTCAATTATTGAATATTATTTTTCTTTCTTTATATATATAAATGGGGTATTGGTATTACCTAATTAGAGTCTTATTTGAAGATCATATAATATGGCATATGAGAGAGGATTGTTAAAGATACAATGCAAATAAAAGTTATATTAATTATAGCAATTATAATTTGTCCATTCAACCATAATATTTATGAACTCTTACTATGTGCAAGGTATATACAAGGTGCTAGGGATACAGTAAAAATATGTTTGTTTAAGCATAATAGGCATTAAGAACCAAAGTGTGTAACTGTTTAAATACAATTGTACTTAATTATATAGAGAATTAGAGGTCACTTAAGAGCATATAACAGAAGAATTTGACCTAGTCTGTTGGGAAACATTTTCCTATTGTTACAGGCTGAATTGTGTTCCCCTAAATTCATATGTTGAAGCCCCAACTTCCAATATCTCAGAATGTGACTGTATTTGGAAATAGGGTCTTTAAAGAAGTAAGTTAAAATAGCCCATTAGGGTGGATCCTAATCCAATCTAACTGGTGTCCTAAGAAGAAGAAATTTGGACACAGAGACATTAGGGATGCACATTCACATAGAAAAAGGCATTTGAGGCCACAGCAAGAAGGTGGCCAACTGCAAGCCATGGAAAGAGGCCTCAGAAGACAACAAATCTGATGACATTGATCTTGGACTTGAAACCTTCAAAAATGTGAAAAAAAATGTGTTAGTTAAGTCTCCCAGTGTGTGATATTTTGTTATGACAACCCTAACAAACACTTATAAATTGCTGTTTAAGAGTCTCATGCTCTACCAACTGAGTTAGCTGGGTGCACATAAATTATTGTTTACTATCTCAGCTAATTCATGGTCATGCAAGTTGCATACAAAGTGCATATTCCTTGCTGACTTGGTAACCCTATATCCTAGTTGAGACCAAGTACAAAAAAGGAGAACATCTAGTTTGCAGTCCTATCTATTGGGTGGGAACAGTATTTCCACATACTAATTAACAATTCAACTGTGAGTACTACAACATTATATAAAGTAGTTGATGAATCTGGATTTATTAAGGAAGAGAGACTTCCCAGAAAGTTCTTTCTGATGAATGTAAATTTTGAGAGGGAAAGTTCAATGGACACTAACCAGTCTTTCAAAGGTAATCCTTTGTTCTTGAAAATCATCTCTAAGGGTCTCTTAGGGAGTGTATATATGCAACTTAATCCCATGTTCCTGGCAGCGGTCCCTTTAAGTCCTGCATATTCGTAATAATACTAGGAAGACATCACAAAGGGAAATCCTGATTGAATTTAATACCAACAGTATTCAATCCTAGAGCCATATTTGCAATGTTAACATGTTTGCCCTTTCATTTTTTTCAGTACTTCTAAATATAAGCCTGTTTGATTTATACATTTTTAATAGCTCATCAGGCACAATTGTCAGTGAATGCTGCATAAAATTAAATCACCGTAGTTATTAGGCAAGATCTAAAAATTATGACTTATTTTCACATATATATGATATGTCTGAAATCAAAATATCTATGTTGAAATATCAAAATAGAGAATATCAAAACTAGAGAATATCAAAATATCAAAACTAGAGAATATCAAAATATCAAAACTAGAGAATCTCTAGTCTCTTAATGTATGTAATAATGATTACTAACACCAAATGACAGCTTTTCTTTTCTTTTTCTTTTTCCAATTCAAACCCTTAAATGATGTCTTTTAACAGTGTCAGCAGCCTAAAATCTACCTTCATTTTTACGTTTATATATTGATGCCTTACCGTCATTGTATCTTGCCCTTTTTGCATAGGACAGGAGTTCTCAGTATTTGAATTTAATCTTATTTATGCCATGCCTTTCTTCCCATTTATTTAAATATCCTTGAGTGCTTGCAATGGTTACATCCCTAGTCTAGGGACTAAAAAGAACATAAAATTACTATAACATATAGAGTTTATAAATACCTTGAGTGATAGATATTTAAGATAAACATATGAACTCAGAACAAAGTATTGTTCAAACCCTATCATTTTCAAAGCATATATTATAAATGTATAGGTCTCTAAATTCCTCTTACCTACAGCTGTCCAATCTAAAAAGAGGAGGATCTATAATATTATTTATTATCTACATTAAAACTGAGATCCAGGTCAATAGCTGGCTTAAACAGAGAAGGCATATGTAAGAGATAAGAAGTCGATAGATATTTAGATAAAAGACAAGAAGTTTAAGCAGGGATAATATCATGAATTTAAGAGAAACGAATAAGCTTCAGGACAGTGAATAGATTAATATGGCTTGTATAGAGTTGTCTGCTTTTTTACTTCTTAGATTTCACCATCACCTACCCCTTTTCTTTAAACACTTTTGCATTTGTTAAATACCTTAAAATTTTTAGCAAGGCATTGCCAGTTCTGACATCCCTAATGTTATATTTAAATCATATGTTCCAGCCCTGTCATTTTCAAAACAAGAAATGCTTCTATGATCAGGTATTAAAATGTCAATTTACAATTTAGAGTTTTTAGAAACAGGTTTTTTAAAAAACTAAAGTACATAAAAGGTATTCAACAATCTATGGTAACTACTGTTTCTTGTCTCTTACTTTGTAAGTTTGACAGTATTTTTCAAAAAAAAAAAAATTCAACCAGAGGATTATATCAAACATGAAAAAAAGAATTGGAAAAGCTCAGACACACACACACACACACACACACTGAAAATAACAAAACCCCAGGAATATCTCTTTTGTGACATGGTTTCTTTAACTGATTAAAGCAATATAGGAAGAATAAAGATCAATTCTACCAGGATGTCTTTAAATATAGTCTATTTTTAAAGGTAGTACTCAAAGCAGAAAATTTTATTTTTCGGTTGGTTGGAATACTGACTGACTTAGAACTAAAATAAATTCTTTCTTCTGTTTATTTTTCTCCTCCTCAATTCTCCCAAAAGGTATCTGGGCAAACAAACAAAAATTATAATTTCTATAAGAGAATACAAAATTCAATATTATGTTTATTCCTAAAATTACATCAGAGAGATTATTTTGAACAAGCAATTTCACAATGTATTTCTACTAATTACAAATCCAAAGAATTCCAGGAAATTTTAATATTGTGGCTGCATCTTAGCTACCTGATGCTAATATTACTACTCAACTTTGGAGACAGCTCCATCTGCTTGTCGCTATTTTAAAGACAAACTGATGGAAACATACTGTATAGCAGGGGAACTCTACATAATGTACTGTGGTGTCCTAAATGTGAGGGAAATCCAAAAGGGAGGGGATATATGTATATGTATGGCTGATTCATTTTGCTGTACAGTAGAAGCTAACACAACATTGTAAAGCAACTATACTCTAATAAAAATTAACTTAAAAAAGAAGAAGAAGAAAATCAAGGTGGATCTTAAAAAAATTAAAAACATAAAGAATCTCTGTCTATATTTTAAAGACAATCTCCATAATGTTTGGATTTTGGCTGAATATGCCTGGGTAGTGCTGAGAGGCTTTTATTCTTTGCTGGATTATATCAGTTGTAGAAAAAAAGGAAGACAGTGAAAACTGCCTTCAGCTTGGAGTTAAAATGGGAATTAAAAAATGGCCTTTTGGACACTGACCTTTCCACATCTTAAGAAGATTGATGACATAATGTTTAATGGTGCTACTGCAGTACTTAACACCACATAATTCACTTTCGTAGCAAAGCAAATGACTTTTAAACTATCTTAAAAAAAGATGACATAGCTCAGGCCACCAGATCAAGATCTTTACTGCTACCCTTGAAGAGAGAAAAATATTTCTCCAGGGGAAAATGCTTTCACATGGATCATATTTGGCACCTGGTTTGCTATTTTCCACTGCATTTGGATCAATAGTAACTTGAATTAGTAAAAGGAATTCCAGACATAACTTCTACTTGCCCAAATATATCACAATTCTTACTTTTTAAGTAATGTCAGACTATTAACAAACACTAAGGTGTGACTTTCCTAAGATATTTCAAATATTTCACATTACTGTGCCATTTTATATTTTTAATGATAAATAGTATATAACATTATCAATTCAAAAATGTGTTAATCTCAGATTTTTATACATATATACTTAATTTTATTAAAATCTTTAAAAATAAAAGGATAAATTCATGAATGTTACTTGCCTGACTAGATGACATGCCATTCGTATTAAAATGCATTACATTTAAAATTAGAAAAGATAGTCACCTACGTAGTTGTAAATAATAATCATATATGGACGTGCATTTTAAAATGTTTAACCAAGTTGGAATTTCATATCAGTTTGAAAATAAGCTTTTAAAAATGTCTTGAGACTATACATTTACATATAATATAGTGATAGAGCTGAAGATAATTAAATGAATATCTTAGAAACATATTATTATCCAAATCCACAGAATTAAATTCAGTTTGTTGAAATGTGACATCGATGTACAAATTGATATCATAAAAAAAATCACATCAAATAAAGGTCATACTCTGGGTAAAGTCCAGATAGTTGTTTGTTAATATTAAGAAACATGAGGGAAAACATTAATTTGGTGGTGAAACAAACATTTTTCCCCCTATTACCAATACCATTACAAATAGGAGGAAGGAAAGTTGAAGTTGCAGATTTTTTAATTTAACAACATGGAATTACATAAATAAATATTTTAAATGAAGTCAAAACATCTAAATGAAAACAATGTATTTCCTATTCTTAATCTTTGAAATGATTCACCTCAATATTCAGAGACTGTTACTAGTTGGCTTTTAAGTCTATAGGTCATTTTGTTCAAATTTTTAAATAAAAATACCTAGTAAGGAAACAATACAGAATTCTCTTTTTCACTTGTTTGTTAACGCTTTGATAGCATTTTGAGATAGTCTGACAAACCCATGCTTGCAAAACTGCTAAGAGTGGTATGTAAGACAGAATCACGTAAAATGGCCACTTTTGAATAGAATCACGTAAAATTGCCATTTTTGAAGGTTAAAATAATACTTCTAAGTCAATCCAAATTCTAGAAAAGAAGCATTTAAAACCGACTCTGTAGTTATTGCGAATTGTGCTTTCACGGCATTTTCTTTGGAACTATTCAAAAGTTCGGGAAAATGAGCAAAAGTCATCATGAATATATTAAAATTTACAATCACAACATATCTCAAGCTACTTATATATTAAAAGCAAGATATTATATTAATTCAAAATCTCACCAATAAAGTGTAAGGAGGAGGAGGAGAAGGGAGAGGGGGATAAGGAGAAGGGTGGGGGAGGAGAAAAAGGGAGAGGAGAAAAAGGAAAAGAGACATTTATATAACCTTCAGTTTTCAAAACACTTTGGAGAATTACCTCATTTTATCTTTACAAAACGCTTGGAAAACCTTTATTTTCTATTCTGCTGAAAAACTCCTCCATGAAATTAAGCAGCCCCACTCTCTATCACTTCTTTTAGCACTAATCCACATTCTCTTTGAAGATGAAGACCTGAATCTCTCCACAAAACCAATTCCTCATCCTAAGCAATCCTACTTTCAACCTTCCAGGTCACCAACTTTCTTTCTCATTTTTCCTTTTTCCCCTTCATCATATATGATGTATACTGCCCTCTCTAGTTTGTAACTGTGTCTTTCCACATACATTTCCAAGTCTACCTCAAGATTATGCTATCTAATCACATAGGCTTAATAACCAAGTTATTAAACATCTTCAAATTATTATTGAAAAGAAAATAAACTTTGAAAAAAATCGTTAGGGGTTCTACTAACAGTAACATGTATACACAATAATAAGGGAATCTGTGAAGCCTATTTTTGAATCTCAGATGGTAATTTTATAGATGAGGTAATATGTGAAAACAGATGTTGAGTACTTATTTATGAAAATAAATGTATGAGATAAAAATATAGATAATACATAAATAGGTGTTTTCCATGGTCTTGATTTTGTAAAATTATCATTCAAAGCACAAAGCCTTTTCAGATTTAAATTTATGATAATAAGAGAATAAAGACCCTAAGCGAATGAAAATTTGCAAAAATATTATTTCAAAAGTAACATTCTAACAAAAATTAGGAGAGTGATCTGAGTATCAATAAACCCCAAATTCCTAACGAAAATATTTACTAAGAAAAAAATAAGAGCTTTACACAAATAATATAGTATAATTGTAAGCCCTTTTGAGGACAATAATCATGTCTGAACATGATTCATTGCCATATATAGATCTGTAAACTGATAATAATGAAAAGTACAACTTTCCTGTTACAATGGATTCTTCATTCGTTCAATCAGTAAACATTTATGAAACTTCTATACTGTACTAGGCATTAAGAATACCAAAATTAAATACATAAAAGTCCTTATACTTAAAATTAAAAATTAGCAATAACAATATATCATTCATTTTATGAGATAATTTTATCACATGATACAAAAAAATAACTTCTCTATGTATCTTAAAATTTTATTCATATATACAACTATAAAATGTACATATCTTAAGTGTATGGCTCAATGAGTTTTACATATGCCCTTGTAGCATATATGAAATTGTAATACGAAAAAATATGTATAACGCATTTAGATCAATATATAGAACATATCCAAATATCCTAATATACTATTGACAAATGTAGAAGTTATGTTTGAAGAACAAAAGCCCAATAGTAAAATTGTAAACAGTGAAAAATACATGAAAAATTGGTTTCAAATATTCTAAAAAATAAGAGTGCAGAAAGATAATTGTGCATTTAGAAAATCATGATACAGAAAAAATTTACGTCATTTATTTTACAATGTGCTGAAAATTTTAATGTGAATTTCAATCACTTTGAAGATTTTCATCACTTTGAAATTTAAGATAATTATATTTAAACAGCATGAGAAATAACTATAAAATTATATCAATATCGATTTCAAATATATAATATTTGATAACTTCAACTAATTATGTCTACCTATTTATTTGAGAAAGTATAAATTACTAGATTAGTGTAATAGTCATGGTAAAAGATTTTTGTTCCTGTTGTTTAAGCCAAAAAAATAAAAATCTTACAAAAAGTTATACTAGTCATTTGCCAATGCCCTTAGAAAAGAATAATGTTTAATGAAATATACGGATGGGTAGACACACAATAATATAGGATCAGAAGGCATAAAAAGGAGTCTTAATCCCTTTAGCTTTCTATTATCATGCATGAACAGCCTAACTGCAGAATGAGAAATACACATAGAATATTCACCGCCTTGAACAGAGGGTTTAACAGACCTTGGATGGGCATAAACCTTGCCAGCGTTACTTATCTGAAAGAAGCCCATATTCAACCTTTCTTTATTTAGGACTGAAACACTAAGGGCTAAGACTTAGTGAAAGGGTCTTCAGCATGAAAATATCTCTGCCTCACTCAAAACATTGCCTCCTTCATCCCCTTTTCCTTTTGCTTTTGTAACTTAAGACTCAAAATTGTATTCTTCATAGAACAAAAATCATGCACTGCAAATGGATACTCTTTTGCAACTCTGAACATCAGATAACTGTGAGAAAACAAAATCATTTGAGAAGGAACCTGAAGATTTTTTTTAGATATGTTTAAATTGTCATATGTGATAAAGTTATACATAGTCCATTTGAAAACTGTATTTAAAGAAAACTAATTACAATACATCCTTTGCACAACATTCAATTAAGTTCCTAAAAAAATAATTAATGTTAACTGCAGAAAAAATAATCTGACCCTATGGCCAATCATACACCAATGACTTTTACCACTATTTCTTCAAATGATAATCACTTTCTAAATTGTTGTGTGTTCTAGATTTTACACATATGAAAACAAGAATTTATGCATTATATTCACTGATTTATATGTAAAGATTCTATGTATCACCCTCAGACTTACATGACCTTTTTCAGAAATAAAATGGAATATTTTTCATTTTTTCCATTAATTTTCTTGAGACAAGTGCCAAGTGTGCTCAATAATAAATGTTAGAGTTAAGAGTACAGTATGTAACCAAAGATTAAAACACCTTAATTATACCAAGATAGACCTTATGAACATGTCCCCTTAACAAGTTGAAAATAGCTGAAGAGAAGCAAAATAATAATAAAGCATACATTGGCAAAGACTGATGGCTGACTAGGTAATACGTACTTTCTTCTACATAGTAACAAAGACCTGATTTCATTAAAGATGACAAGGTCTCCACCAAAAAGACTACATTTCAAGCTTCCCTTCACACTAGGAGTGGCCAGTGAGATAAAAGTAGATGTTATTATGATGCTTATTAAAGAGCTTATTAAGAGAGAGAAGGTACTGGCAGATGCCCTTTTGGCCTTTTCCCAGTGCTTATCTCCTGTTCAAAAAGAGGATGTCATAGCTGGAGATCGAGGCCATCTTCAACCTTGAGGATAGAAGCCATCTACTAATGATGGCTTAGTAGAATATAAGATACCATGTTTCCTGATGCTTTTATCAATTTAGGATTGCTAACTGCTAGATTTTTTTAATGCAAGAGAATAAACTCTCCTGTATTTAAGCTCTTACAGCCAAGTTTCTGTTAGTAACATATGAATGTTTCCTAATTGATATAGAGTATAACAAGGAAATATAGGATTTATCCATTTACAGTCAAAATGTTATTTACATATAAAGATCATATGAAAATGAAAGATAATGAAGGCAACATATTTTGGCCAAAAAACTTGGCTTGTGTCATTTGATAGAGGCATCCAAATGTAACCTAATCTTCAACATTGACTTCATTCCAAAAAGGACATTGATTAAGATGCACACATACACACACACTCACTCACATATTTATTATTTTAAATTTATAATAAAAAGTAGAATGTTTTTTTCTAATCCAATAGAAATTTACTAAGTTTTTCTCAAGTATCTCTAACAATTGCACCTTAAGGTAAGTTACATTTTAATATTAACTTACATTTTATACATACAATAAAATAAACATTTTCCGTGAGTAAAATGAAATGATTTTTGGAGAAATCAATAGGAAAGAAGGGTAAGAGTTTGAGACGAATAGATATAGAAGATGTGGTACATATATACAATGTAATATTACTCAGCCATAAAAAGGAATGAAATTGGGTCACTTGTAGAGATGTGGATGGATCTAGAGACTGTCATAAAGAGTGAAGTAAGTCAGAAAGAGAAAAACAAATATCGTATATTAACGCATATATGTGGAACCTAGAAAAACGGTACAGATGAACCAGTTTTCAGGGCAGAAATAGAGACACAGATGTAGAGAACAAATGTAAGGACACCAAGGGGGGGGAAGTGGCAGGGTGTGTGTGTGATGAATTGGGAGATTGGGATTGACACATATACACTAATATGTATAAAATGGATAACTAATAAGAACCTGCTGTATAAAAAAATAAAATAAAATTCCAAAAAAAAAGAAAGGTAAGAGTTTGGGTATCACAATTAAGAGCTGGATAAATGGTCAATTCATTGAGAATTATGATTCCCTACAAAATGATGAGAATAGATTATCTTTAAAATAATCTTTAATAGATTATCTTTATTATAATAGATGATCTTTAAATATATCTTTAAGATATATTTCAACAAGTCGTGAAAACATACTACTAAAAAATTCACAGACATTCTGAATAGAAGGCATTGGAAGACAAATAATTAATATTGAAAATTTGATAAATAAAATGTAATCGTAGATTTTTTAAAAACTATAGAACAGCAGTGAATGTAGAAGTGAGCAGCAAAGGTTTTTGTTTGCTTGCTTGTTTGTTTTGAGGTGATGAAAAACTTTTCATTGAGAAGAGAACATGAGCTGCGTGTTGTAATTCAACACTGGGATGAGGGTGTAGATTAGAAGGGGAGGCATTTCAGATGGTTAAGCATGTGGGGCTGTCACGTGTTTAGGATGTTTAGCAGCATCCCTTACCTCTGCCCCATAGGTGCCAGCAGCATCCCTGGAGTTGTGACAACAAAATTGTCTGGACATTTGCAGGGAGAATATAAAATGGGCTCCTTGTATTACTCTCCTAGGGATGCCGTAATAAAATATCACAGACTAGGTGGCTTAAACAACAGAAATTTATTTTTGCACAGTTCTGGAGGCTAGAAGTCCAACCAAGATTAAGGTTTGGTTTCTTCTGAGGCCTCTCTTCTTGGCTTGCAGATGACCATCTTCTCACTATATCCTCACATAGCCTTTATTCTGTGCATACACATCCCTGGTTTCTCTTCCTCTTCTAAAAAGACACCAGCCCTATTGGGCAACAGCCCCACCCTTATGACCTCATTTAACCTTAATTACCCCTTTAAAGGCCCTACCACAAATATGGTCACATTGGGACTTGGGGCTTCAACATGTGAATTTTGGAGGGCACAATTCAGTCCATAAAATCTCCTTTAAAAAGGAATGCACTAGGAGGGGAGGCTAACAAGAAAAGCAGTATCAGATCCATGAATATTGTGCTAATGATCTAATATTTCCCTCTTCAACATATGGGGAGACACTGATCAATTTTAAGCAGACTTGGACTTGAATGAGAAAAACTTGGAGATGGGGTGACTGATTGAGGTTCTCACATTAATAAAAATTTAAAAGGAATGAGTATCTGAACTTAGGCAATAGGGATAGAAAAGAGGGGAAAATTAGGTATTTAGTAGATTTTTAAAAATTAATTAATTTAATTGTTTTTGGCTGTGTTGGGTCTTCGTTTCTGTTCTGCGAGGGCTTCCTCTAGTTGCGGCGAGCGGGGGCCACTCTTCATCGCGGTGTGTGGGCCTCTCACTGTCGCGGCCTCTCTTGTCGCGGAGCACAGGCTCCAGACGCACAGGCTCAGTAGTTGTGGCTCACGGGCCCAGTTGCTCCGCGGCATATGGGATCCTCCCACACCAGGGCTCGAACCCGTGTCCCCTGCACTGGCAGGCAGATTCTCAACCACTGTGCCACCAGGGAAGCCCCAGATTTTTTTTTTAATATCTAGATCAAACAGGTAACTTAAAGAAAAGAAGTCAAGACAGTACTGGCAAATGTGATAAATGCTTAGAAACACAGAACCTTAGAACTGAAAAATATTTCAACACAATTGTAAGAATCTGCCATGCAAAGCAGGAATCTCTTTTTCAATATCTCTGATACAGACTTATCTAGTCTTTACATAAACACTTCTCAGGTCCACACTCAGCAATCTATTCCAATTTTTAACAGTTACTGGTTGAGCCAAACTTTCAATATTGCAAACATTTTCTTAATTATGTGATGCAATTGTTTCACATATAATTCCCCACTCAGAATATGAGATCACTTCACACATATTTTCCCCTATGTCTTCCATAATTAAATTCTACAGTACCCAGAAAAAATTTTTTAGCTCTGTTCAGGGATATACTAATATTCTACCGTCATTTACATAGTCCTACAGTGAGTTCAGCTCATTATTCATTTTTTTAAAAAGATTTATTTATTCATTTATTTATTTTTGTCTGCATTGGGTCTTTGTTGCTGCACGCAGGTTTTCTCTAGTTGAGGCGAGCGGGGGCTACTCTTCATTGCAGTGCACGGGCTTCTCACTGCGGTGGCTTCTCTTGTTGCGGAGCATGGGCTCTAGGTGTGCAGGCTCAGTAGTTGTGGTGCACAGGCTTAGTTGCTCTGCAGCATGTGGGATCTTCCCGGACCAGGGCTCAAACCCATGTCCCCTGCATTGGCAGGCGGATTCTTAACCACTGCGCCACCAGGGAAGCCCTCATTATTCATTTTAACACCTTAAAGTTTTGTTTTTTCCCACATGTAGGTGGCAGAGCCTCTTTATTTTTATTTTTTTCGGCCGTGCCACATGGCATGTGTGGGATCTAGTTCCCTGACCAGGGATTGAACCCACGCCCCCTATATTGGGAGCACGAAGTATTAACCACTGGACTGCTGTGAAGTCCCAGAGCCTCTTTCTTTTTATTGTCTTTCTATAAAAGTAGAAAGAACGATTCTTACAGAAGGATGGGGCAATATTTCAACATGAAGTGCTAACATTTCCTGCTAGCACATTTTCTCCCCAGGCAGTTTTTAGCAGACATTTAATTATAAAAACTAAAACCCAGCAATAAATAAATTCTAATTGACACTAACAATTTTAATATGCAACTTAATAACTTAATGCTCTTCTAGAACACACACATAAGCACACACCTATGCCCACACACTCACCCATGTGGGTGTGGGGGGAAGGTGGTGTGTGTGTGGGAAGTGTGTATTCCACACTAATTCTTTAATTCATGTATTAAGGGAAAATAACTACTAGAGATTCTTTGAGTGATAATGAGCAAATATCACTACATAGTACCATAACTTTGGGCTCATGGTTTGACCTAAAACATACAATATAGTGATTAATCTTCCTATATCAGCATATTGATATCTTGTAAGAGTAAAAGGACCCAGTATTTCACAGAAGTTATTTACTTTATAAAGAGTCTACCTACATCATACATAGTACTCTTAAAACACATTTTGAAAGCTAATCTTTATGGTGATAAAATATTAAACACACACACACACACATGCACCTACATACCAGTTATTTTTCCCTCAGCCAATCTAAAAGGAATAAAAACTTTAATCTGAGCTTCTAAAGACATATCTCTTAATTTTACAGGATGATATGGCATTCCTACAACATGACAGGGATTAATTTTCTTCAATTATCTTCAGTGTGACGATTTACCTACAGAGTTACTCATTTATTAAACATAGTGCATACATTAACAAATATCCTTTACGCCTAATGACACTAGTAGCCTTAAAAAATGAATTCTGTTTTTGTAGTGGACATAAATCATTTTCTAGACTTGGACACAAGAAATGAACAGTGTGGAGGCTGACAGTTCTGACAGGGGACACCATATGTTGAGGCCAGTGATTAATCTGACAATTACTAAGCCCTTTTGCTGGTCCAAGATTTTAATGTGAAAAAAATAATTCAAGTTACAGAAAAGAATGAAAGTTATCAGAACCCTACCAAGTAGTCTTAAGTATTTTGCTGCTAGCTGTATTCTAGCTAACTTTGGGTTGCAGAAACAAGAATCACAGGGCAGTTTCCTGGGCTCATGTATACTGAAAAGGCTCAAGTCCCTCTGAAGGATAAATAGGAAAACAACAACAACAAGATTTTAGTTATAATTAGGATTAACTGTGGGAACGTGTACTTTTAGTTTGCTACCTCAGGATGTCCACTTTAAGCATAGACCTCTGGAAAGGTAGATACACAGAATTTACTATTCTCATTTAGAGATGATTAACCTGAGGCTCAATTTACTTGCACAGACCTGGCAGTTTTTCTGAGTCCAGGGGACTCTTTTTCTTGATCAAACCTTTTGCTTCTAAAGAAATGATCAAAGTGCAAATCTATAAATCTCCTGCAAAATAATTCACCAAAGGTATTGCTAAAAACACAGATTCCTGAACTCTACCCCAGGGTACAGAATCAAATTTCACACGGAAATTTGAGAACCACTGCTGTAGGAATTCCTAAATATTCTGAGAAATTTGAAGAAGAGAGTTTAATAATTCTGATTCTAATGACAACTCAGGGTTTACCAAAATGTGATATAGAGCCGGATAATACTGATCTTGGAGGGATTTAGAAAGAAAATTCTCCATAGCCTTACAGGCAAGATTGGTCTTCCCAAGCTCAATCTCCATATAAACTAGAATGAACATGAAATAACCATTGCTTACCTCTAAATAACAGATTAGGAAACTGAATTGATATTTTCAAATAAGAATTTCTGACAAGACCAAACAAGACCAGGGTATTTTGGAAAATTCTGGAAGAAATGTGTACACCCTGAGAAACAATGCATTCTTTAATTTCTATTTTGTATATGGGATAATTTCATTGTCAGTGAACATTACAAATAAGGGGCACCACAGTAGCATTCTCTGTCAATGATACCACAGTTCTCTAAAAATAAAGTATACCCAATAAAAGACTACTAAAAGGTTCACTGATGAGTTTCTTCAAAATCCTCAGTATACCTTGCAAGACGCTATATAATCTAGATCCCGCCTGTCTCCTCTCCCAGGACCACGGCTTGCTGACATTTTGTGGAGCCTCAGCCATTCTGCTTCGTTTTCAGATGCTCTCCCACCACAGCCAACACCATCCCTCCCTCTCCCTGTCCTCACAGCCAATTACCTTGGTTAACTCCTGCTTATTCTTTTGTCAGAGCATAAAGGGAGGCTTTACGTGGTTACTTCTACCTCTGCCTTGACTGAGCTGGATCCAGGCCACTTACATGTTCGTAGAGCCCTTGTGCTGCCTCTTCACAGCACTTAATGCAATTAAAATTAATAGTTATATTTATTATTTTTAATATATCTCTCCATTGCTTGCCTATAAATTCAAAGAACTCAGGGACCGTGACTTTCTTGTTCAATATAGTTATTTCAGCACTTAAAAGTATATGACATGTAGCAGGGCTTATGCAATTTTTAAAAAATAAATGCCTATGCAACTATATGTATAACTAAGACAAGATTATTTGTTTATCATCATATGTAAACTCTGAATTATACCTTAAATTTTATCCTCTAAAATTGGGTTTTTCTTTTATTCCTCAGTAATTGCTAAATGGATAATAATGTCATTGTGACCTCTTTAAAACAGACATATTAAATTAAAATTAAAATAATTAGGATCTTGTAACTTTTTAATTTGTGTTTATGGAAAATGATTAAAAATCGTGATATTAACTAATCTCTTAATTTACATAATATTACTTGATAGTACATGATATATTTTTATTATTAGGGATTTACTCAATTTTAGGTACAAATATGAGCTGTAAAAGACGTAAAAAAGAAAACTTGGTATACTATATTTTACATTTAATTAGCAAAGACAAGTGTCTTAAAATGCTTAACTCTCACCAAAAGTTCATGCTGGTTTAAAGACATGTTTATTTTTGTTACATTTTTGTGATAATATTTCTGATACAGTTACTACATTATGAGCATAGGGTCCATAAGTAAAATAAGATAAAGTGAAAAGATATAAATGGGCTTGTTAAATGATTTCCAAATCTTAGTAACCTAGGGAACTATAATATCTGTGAAATGGATTTGATATTTCAAAAGATATTTCTCCTATGTTATTCTTTCAATTGACCCCAGAATGGCATTTCAAAGAGAATTACAAAGCAGTTAAACATCCACAATTCAATGTCCATACTTATTGGTGTTTAGTATAATTCAGAAACATATGGAAGCAGATTCATAATATTATAGATTATACTAGCTGTCATTTCATTTGATTGGATTTTTATCACACAGAATGGATATTTAACAAGTAAAGGTGACACAAGTGAATAAAAGTGAAGGAATATTCTGCTTGCAGATCATATAAACTTCCTTTGTGCTGAACTAATGAGTAGGTGATTTTTCTGGTATGACTTGACAGAGCATGTAAATTAACCAACAATATGAAGCCTTGGAGACTAAAGCAACGGCTGCAATGGATGCTAAGGTTCAGAGAATGTAGCATCACCTTTCAATAAGGTAAGAATTGATGTATATGCATCAGTGAGACTATGCTGCTGACCATAAAACAGGTCCCATGACAGAAACAGTAATATGGGCTTTTGCACACTGTGCTAAAATTTAAATTCTCTCCTTTTATTTTCCAGGTGAAACATGGGAAAATGGAGTTCAGTTTGCTTCAAATTGCCAGCGATCTCTGACTACATAATATTATGAAGAGACCACGGGCTCCAAACTTACAGGATGCATGATCTTTGATAAATAATTTTTCAAAGTACCTTGGTTTTGTTCTTAGTAAAATGAGATTAATAACTACAACACAGAGTTGTGGAACAGAGTATTGTTTATGGATAAATGCAATATTGTGTCTAAGATAATGTTATCCTTTCATGAAAGGCTCTTAGTTCACCTACCATGTAACAATTAGATAAAGCATTCCACTGCTTCTCTTGTTTTGCTGTATAAAATTCCTTTATACAGGTGGAGGTGGAATTCTCACTGTTGACTCAAGCTACACTGACTGCAGGGAGAAAAAGAGGAGGGGACAGGAAATCAAGTACAGAGGGGTAAACAGAAAGGTGAGAAAGCATTAGAACAAGGGAGAGTATTCCATATGAATGACAAGGAGATGCACAGGTACTGTTGCTAGATACTGGACTGGCTCCAACACCCATTTCACCCACTTTCTGTGTGTCTTTTTGTACAGTAGAGGCTGGAAGAGGATATCATTCACTTGCTAAGCTCCTTTGCTGCTAGGGTTTTCGATGATAGTTATAGTCTTCCAATCAGATAGAATCAAAGAAGGTTTGGAAGGAGAAAGTGCAGCAGAGGCTGTGCCTTTGTTTTTACTTGCAAACATGGTCATGAAGGCATCTATTTTTTCCTTCAACAGCATTAACTAAGTTCCCAATGTCCGGAAGTCTGGTAACTTCTGAATTAAGTCTTCTACAGTTCTGAATCCAGCAGTATTAAAGGGTAGAGGTCTCTTGAGTGTAGTAGCTCCCTGACTGGGGGTATATGTGGATCATGGTCCTGTGGAGTGATTCTTAATCCAGTGGCTTCTCATCAGAGAAGAAGCATTAGCTCCCTTGGGTAGCTCAGTTCAGTGGGGTGGCTTTTTGGTTCATTCTTGAGAGCTCAATCAGTTTCTTCAACTCTACCAAGGCATTTAACAACCTGCCAAAAATCCCTGTTTATTTAAAATAGTTAAGTGGATCCCATTCTCTGAAACTGAATCATGCAGATGGAGAGTCTAATAAAGTCCCATGACAGTTATAACCAATGGAGGAATTATGTGGACAAGCAACAGCTTAGACCATGTGAAAGACACCACTTATTTGGTTAAGTCTTAATGTACTTTTTCTTTCATAAAACATTATGTTCTCACTCAAATAAAAAGGATGAAATACAGAAAAATGTTACTAATCACCCACCATATATGCTATATTAGGCAATGTACCGTGATAGCAAGAAGAAAAAATACAGTACTACTTTAAATGAGCTCACAGTCTACATAGGGAGGAACACATCTGTAAGAATTTTAAATATAAGACAGAGTGTGGAATCACAATGAAGTAAGAGTGCTCTAACAGCACAAAGGAAAGGGAGTGATTGTGTCTGTAGTGATGAGGGAAGTATAATAGCATTTCTTGTGATTCTAGTGATTGCAATCTTTGGGGAAAAGGTTTCTCAAAATGGGATCCACAAAACCAGTTCTCCAAGATTAATAGGTTCTTTATAAATAAAGTATCTCTGTAATATGTTTGGAGGAACTGGGTTAAACCTAAATATGTTTTGTTTTCCTAAAACTATTTAGAGCCTTTAATAGCTAATGTATGTTGGATGTCTCCAAAAAAGGAACATAATCCACAGTATTTCATACTTTTTCTTGACAAAAGAATGCAATTTTCATGGACTGTCAAGAGTACTATTCTAAAGAACACACCTTGAAAATAAAATGTGACATAAGGTAAAGAATAGAGATTCTTATGAATACAGAAAAATGGCTATTGTATATGTAATGCCCTAAGAAAACTCAGACCAGGATAAATGCTCACTGCTATAATTAGTTAGTTGCTAAACTGAAATGTATTTTCAATGCCATGCTAAGGAATTTGGAAAATATTCTGCATTCAAGAGGAAGCCATGGAAATTTGTTTTTTGTAAAAGAGTGAAGGGTAAAAGGGAGCCACAGTTTAGGATAATCATGTTGCATTAAGGTAACATATAACTACCAGTCCTGATGGAATGGCAGCTCTGGAAACCAAAAGATATATTTTTCGAAGGCAGAGGGATGCCTGTGCACTTGATGTGCTGGAGGAAAATTTGTAATGCAAAACACACCTATACACACATGCACACACATACAATACTAGCAAAACAGAAGTCTGTGTATCAATTTCTCAAAAATGCCAGAAACTTATTGCAGGAACTTTCTTGAAAATGCTTTGGAGTTAAACATAAAAACTATTTGATTTCATGGCATTGAAATTAAAGGTTTTCTTTTCCACAATTTTTTTTTAGTATTGCTAATTATGCTTTACTAAGGTAAAAATATTTCACTTCAAATATTTTTAAGTACACAAACAACAGTTAAATACTTCAAAGAATAAAATAAACATCTAACACTCACTGAATACTAATTATGTACAAGCTGCTATTTTAAATGATTTTTATACAGTAACTATTTTGTCTTCAAAATAACCTTATGAATAGGTACTATTACTATCTCAATTTTATGGATTGTGAAACTGAAGCTTTGGGGAATCTACTCCCTTATTCAAAGTCAACACTGTCTGGCTACAGGTGAAGTTGCTATAATAAAGAGACACAAACATACAAAGGCTTGAATAAGTTTCTCATCCCAGAGCTCCAGTCAGATAAGTAGTGCAACTTTGCTCCACAAGATCATCAGGGATCCAGAGTCCTTCCATCTAGTGGTTCTGTCATCCTTGGGGTGTTGCCTTTATTGGTATGACTGAAGTGAGCTCTTCACCACAGTGTCCACATTCCAACCCACTGGAAGGATATAAGAGCACTGGAGGGCAAGGAGGTACTTTAAAAGGGTGAGAACCAGAATCTGCCTACATCACTTCCTCTCAAACCCCACTGGCCATAACTTAGTCATACGACTTTCCCTAGGTCCAAGGTAAGGTGAATAATTACCAAAAATGAGTAAGAGAATGAATACTGGGGACAATTAGCAATCAGACTTCAAGAATCTTAGTCAATCACCTGGGGTCTCACCTACTAATTAATAGGTCTGAGATACAAACCCAGTTCTATCTTACTTAACTCTCAGCTGATATTCTATACCTAAAACCAACCTGTGAAATAAGTATTTTAACCAGATTAATAGACGTCACTTATGATGAGAGAGATGAAGTTATCTTTTTAGGGTCAGCAACTATTCAGAACCATTGCAATAAATGAAACTATGTCTTTGGTACACAATAATTATTTTTAATCATATTGAATACATTTTTCTCTGATTAGCAATGCATTACTCTTTATTTTGTTTTTTGTTTTGTTTTGTTTTTTTTTTGGTATGCGGGCCTCTCACTGTTGTGGCCTCTCCCGTTGCGGAGCACAGGCTCCGGACGCACAGGCTCAGCAGCCATGGCTCACGGGCCCAGCCACTCCGCGGCCTGTGGGATCTTCCCGGACCGGGGCACGAACCCGTGTCCCCTGCATTGGCAGGCAGACTCTCAACCACTGCTCCACCAGGGAAGCCCCGCATTACTCTTTAAATCATACATATGACTTTTAGAACATTTTGTGCTGTACAGATATATCACTCCATTCAACCCCTTTATTGACAGAATCCCAATCCTCTGTGAAAGTGTCTTCTTTCTATCTATGAGAAGTTGACTATAGGTCTCTAAAAAGAACCCTCTTTGTGATTCTTTTCTGGGAGAAAATTTAATTTGACTAATGTTATTTCAACTTATAATAGCTTTTCCAGGAGAATGTACCTCTATAAATCCGAGGATTACCTGCATTGACAGTAGGCAATGAAACCTAACTCCTGGAGCTCACCAGTCAAATGTTGCTGAAGCTTTCAATGAAAGAGAATCGGTATGCAAACTGGATGACTTAGGCATATAATGGCAATCTCTTTCCAGGTCAGTATCTACAGAAGTGCATATGAAAATAAAAGTTCTCTCCTGAATCCCACTAAATTTAAATTTTATCAGAGAGGCAAGGGATCACACAGAAAGGGCCAAGATTAAATTTAGAATAAAGCAATCTTGTACATCCCTTGAGCTTCCACTACTAGTGATGATAGCAATCGGGGGTGCCTCTCTGTGCTGAGCTGAAGTGGATAAAGTGAGGGCGCTGGTCTTTCTATCTGGATCCTTTCACAACTACTAAAATGCGCTTTTTAACTTTCAGGTACATTAGTAGTGCCATAAAGAGTTGAAATCTCTTTTTATATCACTTTAGCAGTCATTTGGCTGTATCCCAGGTCATTGTTTCTTGTATGCTACAGTAAACCTCTACCTAGAAGTGTCAGGCTGTGAGAAGCTATCAGCTGTCTGCATGGCTGACAGGACTCCAAAAAAATACTCTGCCTCACACACCAGAAAAGCTCTCTGCTTCATTAAATAGTAGCAACGGCTCTTCTTAAAGATCAGTGAAAACTTCCAAATACATTTTGTTAATTCTTACTCATAACATGTATTTTTAACAATGCATGTAACAATGAGCTTGGGTATTGATTTTTTTTTTTTTTGGGTATTGATTTTTAATGAAAAATAATGCTCAAATTTATCCAAGTAATTTTCTTTTATGTTTGTGACCTTCATCTGAAATTAGTCCCCAGTATTCTATAATTTTTAAATCTCTAACAAAGAAAGGCATATATACTGATGACTAACACTTCCTTTATTTTTGTCTTAGTTCATTATATAAATTTAAAACCACAAGAAAACTAGTGTAAGATTGAAAGTATGAGCAGGTGCTTTGTTTTCAGGTCTATAAAATGATATCAAGTTCTGCTACTTAGTTTGTAGCTTTCCAAGCTCACAAATTTTTTAAAAGTGTTATAAAGAGGTAACGAGATATTATGATGGTTATACATACACAAGCAACATGTATTATGTACAAATTCTTCTAATAGATTTGATATATTTATTAAAATAATTCCAGGGAATTTCCAGTCTCCTGGGCTTTAGCATTAAGACCTTTAAATCCAATTCCTTTGGCTTGATTTCTACTACAATTACTATGTGAATTCTTTTATTCAGATGTTCATTTACTCAACAAATGTCTAATAAACAATCACATGTCAGGTATTGTGCTAGTACTCAAGAATACAATGATGGGCAAAGAAGACATGGATCCCTTTCATGTCTTTTAGAGCCTAGTAAGAGCTACAAATATTAACAAAATACTTACCCATGTATAAAAATACAAATTGTGTTAAGTTCTATAAAGAAAAAGTATAGATGCTAACTGGGGGTATACAAGGTGTAATGATTTAATCTGTGGCTAGAGAAGGCTCCTTTGAAGAAGTGTATGAGTCTCTAAAATTTGCAAAAATGATGTGTGTGACATGGTAGGGCTGGCTAGAAAATGTGAGCTGTTAGATAAGGATGAAAGAGGGTCCATACTCTGAACTTGGGAGCACTAGACTTCCAAAGAACAAATTTTAAGATACTGAGCTTGAGCTTCCGCTATTTAAATTTGGGATGCTCCCCTAATCATTCAGTAAGAAAACAACTTAAAAACCTATTTTGTTTGTTTTTAATTTTTGACGAGGCAAATGAAGGGCCAGTTTAAAGAATGTATTTGTTAGCCTCCCTGCAGCTAGGCAAGACAGTGGGACTTAATTTTAGCCAGTGATGTGGTGCTAAATTGTCAGGTATAAATTACAAGAAGAGTCTTTAAAGGAAAGGCTAGAATATGGACATGAGGGCTGGAGCACAAGCATCCATCTTGGACTCTGAGGTGATGCCATGTGCAGAGGATACTGGGGGAGAAAGATCTAAGGAGCCTTGTTCTCTGATGTGTCCACCCTACCATGCTAAACTTACTGCCCAAATATTTTTTTTAATAAGAACAACATGAATTTACTCTATCTCTTACTTTCCATTCTCCACTCAGCAACCAGAGTGACTCTTTTTAAAGTTACATGACGTTATGTCTCTTTTCTGTTTAGAACCCAAAATTTTTCTAATCTCAGACTAAAATACAAAGCTTCAAGCCCTTCAAGGTCCCTTGTAATTTGGTCCAATTTACCAATGCTCTCCCTCTTTCACTGTGTTGTAACCCCCACTAGCCCCCTTTCTAGTCCTTAAACAGGAGTAAGCATGCTCCTGCCTCAGGGTCTTTGCACTCACTATTCCTTCTCTTAAAAAGCTATTCCTTCAATAATCCTATGGCTAACTCCTTCATGTAATTCACATCTCTATTCATTAAAAAAAAGAAAATGTAAGTGCCTCTGTGACCATTCTAAACAAAATTACAGCAAACATATCACTCTGCCTTATTAAATTTCCTCTTCTGTCTTATTTTTCATAGTACCTATCACTCACTTCCTTCTTTTCTTCCTTCCTCCTTTCTGTCATTTATATTTCTTTCTTCTACCATTAATTGTAAACTTAGAACAACAATGACTAGAACCTAGAATAATATATAAAACATTTGTTGAATACAAGAATAAAAACCTTTATAAAGTTCACTCTAGTTCAGTACAGGTTACAGATTGTTACAACAGCTAAAATAAAAGCTCATGTTTTCTTGTAACCTACCAAAGCTGATGCTTTCCTGTAACCTACCTAGATTTAAAGAGGAAAAAAGCTTTTGTAATTTTATATCCACTCAAAGTCTACTGATAGTACTTTCCAGCTACTGGCACCAACCAGCCCATGCTTGTGTAACACAATACCTCAATAACACTGTAGGGAACTTACTAACGCTCATTAGAAAAGAGAAATAGTGTGTGAGAAGAAGACATGGAGACAAGGTAAGATATTTTTCAGAATTGGGAAGAAATAGAGAACAGCAAGGTCTTGGAGACTAGACAGAATCCCCTAGTGTTAGTCTTGTTTTAAAAAAGACCCTAAGGTATCAGAAAAAAATAGCAATCATACCTACATGCATTACAATTTAAGTATCCCCTGTCTTGCCTACTTCTTTAGAGAGTCTTTATTCATTCAACAAATATGAATGGATCTCAAGGCAGTGAGGGTAAATTGTGAGCAAAAATAGACACAGAACTTGATATATGACTTTTTCAAGGAAAAATCACACAGGTAGGAAATCACTACGATTTATGATTTCATCATATTTCATCTTCTGAAGTTGAGTTATGAAAATATACACAGATGACTAAAGAAGTTTATGCAAAAATATTAATGAGGTCAATTTTGACAAACTGAATTTCTAAAATAAAAAGATATAAAATATTCTTTTCATTTAAACAAGGAAATGGAATTAGGATAAAGTGAAAGATTAAAGATTCTACTGCATTTAAAGGAGTATTCATTTGAATCTACATTAAAGCTCAATCTATTTAGAAGAAAGGTAAGATATAAATATATTCACTATAACATGGCTTTAATATTTTTAATCAGAGTAAGTGATTAGTGTTCCTCTCAGCCTGGACAGTACCAGAGAAGCACCGTTAAAACTTAGCATTTGTTATGTAGAAAGCTTAAATTCTATCTTATTTCTTCAAGTAAAAGTCAGGAATTTGGCATTTTCTTGATTTCAATGACATGATACCTTTCTTAGAACCCTTGGCTGAGGAAGTGGCTGATTTCAGTTCCTAGTTGTATTTGATCTTTCCTCACCAGCTGTGCATTCTTGACAGAGAGAAGAGAAGGAGGAGAAGGTACAGGTAGTGGAGGAGTTAGTCTATTCATATTTCATGAGACCTTCCCTGTGAGCCCTGCAGTTGCCACCAAAGCACATGCACACATAGTATCCCTCACACTCCAAGGACCACTGACACAGAATAAGGGTCAAGGTATGCAGCATGACAGACTCTTGGAAGTCTGCATTTTAGTAGCATTTAGACACAAAATATTTGGTCACTTTTGACCTCAATAACTCCTTGAGGCTATGGGCTAGACCACACAGGAATTGTCTACTATTCATCATGAATGCTGTATCATAAAAATATCAATTCTCTTTCTTATATCTGACTAAACAGAGCTATGAAGAAACCAGAACAAAGAATGAAAATCTGAAAATACAGTGAAACAGCATAAATAGGTGGTTGTTACTTTCCTACTCTAATCAGTGTTGCCTATTATAAAAATCCACACAAGAATAATCATAATTTATAACATAAAAACTAGAAAATAATGTGATCTTTATTTAACATGAATACATTCTAGCGTAAGACAAACAGAAAACCAATTCTAGAAAACCTTTTTCCTTCTCACTAAGGTTTGCAGTGATCAAAGCTTCGATAAAAAATAATGGATCCAGTATAAAATAAAGTTAAAATGGGCATTCATTCAATACATGAAATATAGGTTCATGTAGAGTTGCCATATAGTGGATTTAATTAATAAGGACAATTTAACCGCTTCTCCATATAATCAATTGCCTAGAATCATGAAACCTAAAGACTACTGCATCCTATTAGTGTAATAACCTGTCTTTTTAATGAATGTTAGTCACAACAAAACTTGATCATCTAGAACCTCATGATCAAGTGGACTCATAGATATCTGTATATTTTTTAAGAACAAATTAAGCTCAAAATATTACTGCCTAATAGCAGATGTGATTCAAAAGCTTGCAAGAGAGCATAACATAAAAATGCGCTTTTTAGTTTGCAACAGTTCTTCCTGGCTGCCATAGGTTGGTGTCTCCCAGGAAATAGACTGTGAAATGCAGGTGTCAATGTGGGAGATTTATTAGGGTACCCGATTTCAGGCGCACAAGGAGAAGGGACAGGAATGGACAGAGCTGTAGGCAAAGCTGTGGTGCAGTCACAAGGCCTAGGCCAACCCTCAAGGAGATCTGAGGCTAGCTAGGGTGGGGCAAAGGGGCTTTGACATTCTGCTCCCATGCTGACTGGTCACTGGATGTGGAAATAACCCTAAACCCTAAGCATTTCCCAAAAAGGACAGCTTTTGGCTAGACAATCTTTCCACCAGCTAGGAGAAGAATTCTTTCAGTCCTGAAGAGAGATCTGTGATGGTACAGTGCAGCATCCATAAAACTTGCTTCTTCAAATATTAATTAAACACGTTCTATGTATAAGTTACTATTAGAAGAGGAATCCAAGCCTTTTAATACAAGTTCCTCTCTCCAGGAGCTTGACAGCATAGACAATACATATGTACACATATAGAATATACTTAATATTACTCTTAACATTAAGTACATTGATATAACTCAACAGTAACTATTTAGACACACAGATGATAAAAATCAAAAACAATAATATATAGAAAGGAGGAGGCCATCTGCATATGGGAAGTATTGGGGAAAATCCCTCTGTATTGATTTAGGACTATAAAAATAAATAGGATTTTAACATGAGAGAATGAGGGGAAAATATTAACAAATAAAGAACAGTGTTAGCAAAGGCATGCAAGTAAATGTGAAATGGGACCTGTCAGAGAATGAGCCACAAGGCCAGTCTGACAAGAATATAGGTTATATAAAAACAGTTTGTGGAGGTAATATTATAAAGGGAAGCTGGTGCACATTTGAAAGTATAGGTTTTATTGGAGGTTTTAATGATCTCCACTGAAAGATCACTACCTGTTTGTTTATGAATAGATGGAAGGAACGATATTTTAAGATATGACCTTTTCTCTAACTAGTATAGGCAATTGACCTTTCCCAATAATTCCATGTATTTTTTAGAAAGCTGTCCCTAGAGTAGACAATCAAAATGTTTTCTTTTGCTGGTGGGCCTCTTAACAGGCTGTTATTTAAAGGACCTAAAATTTTTTAATTTTTAAATGAAATCAAAACTATTTTTTATTGGTCCTCCTAGAAAGAGTAATTTACTTTAAATAGTCCATATTTGTTTTCAGATTGGAGTTCTTGCACCAAATTTCCCCATTCTTTTGCTGCTATCCAACATAGCGTTTTAAAATAATATGCTAAATTTCACACATGATCGAAGTCTAGGACCACGCTTCAATCTATGTAGGTTAAGTCTATCACTTACGGACTCAACTAACATTGGAATAAGACTAAATACTTTGACTAAAATATAGTAAGTAAAAATAAACCTCCAAGGCCATAAATATCAACTACTGGATTCTGAGTAGTACTAATACTGCTACCATTGTTATTGATAGATGATTTTCAATGAGCATTGTCCAATTAAGAGACTGGACATTTGTAAAGGATTTATCCTCTTTAATCTTCATAATATTATGACTCAGGAACTGTTTTTATTCTAATTTTTCAGATAGTTTTTCATATAAGTGAATTGCCAGAGCCATTGGTCATCAGTGAAGTCAGGATTTGAACTCAAGTTCTTTATCGGAAATATATCATCCCTATTGAGTACATAAAGAAGTTGAGGCTTATAGGATTAAGGAATTCATCCTGTTGAAGTAAGGGCTATTTGTCTCAAAAGATCACACTTATTAACTATTAGGCTATCTGGTTTCACATAAAAATTTATTTAACAAGCATTAAAATACAGATGTTGTAACAACAAAAAAAATGGCTCATGTGAGTTTCCAAATATGTACAGAACACAATCCCAACCAAAAGCAAAGAGGCACTGGTGTATTCTGCATATCACCAACTCATTATTATTCATTTCCATTCCCTGAGATAATTATATCATATCTTGGTCTTCAAACCTCTAACACTTGTCCGCCTATTCTCAGCTGATGATTCTGACAGATACTTTGAAAAAAAGAGAAGCAATCAAGAGAACAGATCTTTTTCCCAACACCAGATCTGCCAGGCTACCTACATTTATAAGCTTTCATCTGACCTCCTTACTGAACTTAATAAGTATTTGTACATTTATCTAAAAGCATCTAATGTACATGTACTCTGGATCCCATCATCTCTAATCTACTCAAGCCTTTTAGGTCCTGAAGTTATCTGTCCTCTTTCTCATATCATCGGTGTTCACCTTTGCATTATTTGTATCTTTTTTCTTTTAAGTTTTCTCTTGATATAATGTTCCTCTTGTGCTTCTCTACTTCCATTCACAGAAAAAAAATCCCAAAAGGGATCATCAATATTTGTCAATTCCATTTGATCTCAATCCCCCACACTGCCACACACATAACCCTTCTTCTTTTCAAGCCCTTTCCCATTGGGAATTTGCCCCGCTACTCCCACTAAAATTCTGTTGCAAAGGTCACCACAGACCTCTATCTTGCTTAAATCCAATGGTTAATCCTTTTTATCAACATATTCAACTTTTCAGCATGATTTCACGTAGTTGACTACTCTCTCCTTCCAAAAATATACCTTTTTGGCTTCCAGGAAAAAACAGCCTTCTGCTTTTCATTCTGCCTCAATGGCTGCTTCTTATGAGTAACATTTCTTGGCTTTTCTTCCTCCAATCAACTCTTAAGTGTTACTGGCCCTTGAGCTAAATCTATGGCCCTCTACTCTTCTATATTATACTCTCTTCATAGATGATTTCACCTACTCTCAAGGCTTTAAACATGATTTGTATGTTGTGACTTCTAATTTTACATATTCTGAACTGACTTCTACATTAGCTTCAAATCATAAACAACTGATTTCTTCTCAGCTCCCCTTTGACAAGACAAAAGAGAAAAGCAGTCCCTGACATCCAGGATGTTTCCATTTTTCTCAACATTCACAACCAGTCCATCAAGATGTCTATCCTCAAAAGAAATTTTGATTTCCTTTCACCATCTCCACAGATAGCATCCTTTTCACTCCACCATAATCTTTGGAATAGATAACCCAGTATTCTCCTTATTGAATTTTGTAAAAACCTATGCCTTCTACAGTACATTCTCCATGCAAAACCTGAATAATGAAAAAATATGTAAACATGACAATGCCATTTCACTACCTGAATTCTTGCAATGATTTACACTTAGAATGAAATTAAATACTACATGTTGTAAGATTACTACATGAATGGTTCCTCAGTACTTCTATGATAATATCTTGTAAGACTTTTACCTTTAACTCCCTTGTTTCATCCATACAGGTTTTCTTTTTGCTCCTTGAACACATCTAGCTCTTTTCTGACTCAAGGTCTTTTCATTTTCTTCACACTGTCTGGAACATTCATCACTTGTCACCCAGATCCTCACATGGCAGGCTCCCTCACTTAGTTCAGGTTCAAATGTCTATTCAGAGAGATGTTTCCTTACAACTTTATCTAAAATAGCACACTCCACCCCAGTTACTCTGTATTGCTTTATCTATTTATCTTTTTTCTTTTGTAACAGTATTTAAAAATTTTGAAGTTATGGTCACTAGTTACTTAGTTACTTGTCTATATAATGGTAGCGTCATACAAGCAAGAGACCTTCTCTACCTGTTTCCTCACTATATTCCCAGTGCTTAGAGCAGTGTCTGCCAGAGAAATTAATTTTTTTTTATTTTTAGGAGTGACAATAGGCATATATTGAATATCCCCAGAATGGCAGAACAATGTTTAACATTCATTTGCATATATTATGTCTACTGGAGCTCAGCCAATAGCCAGAAGGCCAGTCTGATGCCTGTATTTGAGGTCTAGACCCCTAGGGGAAGGCCAGCACTAACGGCTGATGGCCATCATCTGCTCTGCCTGCAGTTCATGGCCTGGCCTTAGACACAGCCTCTGGCTGCATAATGTTGTCCTCTCCACAGGGGATATACCCATTAGTTACAATATAAAGCACAGACCAGGCCAAGTAAAGAGTATCACACACACAGGAGGAAATAACAGAAGTGACGCTAACAGGAAAATGAAATCCTTTCTTTTGTTCACAATAGATATAAAAGAAAATATGACATAAAATATACATAGGAGTAAAAATAGTTACTTTTGAAAAGGGTCACTTCTAGGAAGAAGGAATACTATTAGAAAAAAATTCTCTGTTCTTTTTTAGAATCTTCAACTAAAAAAGTTTAGCTCGGGGGCTTTCCTGGTGGTGCAGTGGTTGAGAGTCCGCCTGCCGATGCAGGGGACACGGGTTCGTGCCCCGGTCCGGGAAGATCCCACATGCCGCAGAGCAGCTGGGCCCGTGAGCCATGGCCACTGAGCCTGCGCGTCCGGAGCCTGTGCTCCGCAACGGGAGAGGACACAACAGTGAGAGGCCCGCATACCAAAAAAAAAAGTTTAGCTCGGGCTTCCCTAGTGGGGCAGTGCTTGAGAGTCCGCCTGCCAATGCAGGGGACACGGGTTTAGCCCTGGCCCTGGAAGATCCCACATGCCGCGGAGCAACTAAGCCCATGCGCCACGACTACTGAGCCTGCTCTCTAGAGCCCACGAGCCACAACTACTGAAGCCCGTGTGCCTAGAGCCCATGCTCCACAACAAGAGAAGCCACCGCGATGAGAAGCCTGCACACTGAAACGAAGAGTAGCCCCTGCTCGCCGCAACTAGAGAAAGCCTGCGTGCAGCAATGAAGACCCAACACAGCCAAAAATAAATAAATAAAAATAATAAAGTTCCCTTTAAAAAAAAAAAAATCTTAGCTCATCTAAATAAGTCCAGAAAGTACTACCTTTTCCCAAGTGGTCATTTTAAGTCTGGATATTAAAATACTATTTCTAAATTCATTGGTTCAAGAAGAGTATTTAAATATATCAGTCTCATAGGAATAATTCTTAATGATAATCACTGACCCTTACATAGTTTTTATTTACTGTATCAGCCACTGGTTTAAGTGTTTTAGTAACAATATTTCACTTAATTCTCATAACAACACAATGAGGTCCATATCATCATCACTGTCATTTCACAGATAAAAAGCATAAAGCATGTAATTAACTGATAGATTTGGGTTTGAACCCAGGTAGTTTGACCCTACACTACATGTTCCACATAAATATTTTATATTTCCTCTCAGGGGTAGGCCCTATTCTTTAGGGTTGTCTATCTCCTTCTACCATCTTCCAGTCGCTTGGTATCTTGCTTCTCACAAGGTGCACTCGATGAGCTTTTTCAGTGCCATGAAAAGGTCTGTGTCTTTTTCCAACTCTTCATTAAACTGACTCATGAGCTGTCCTTTCAAAGATAGTATTAAAGGCCACTAAGACCCTCAGAACTCTCAGGACTCTGACATGTCCACACCCTGCAGGTTACATTAGTCTTGCAAAACACACATTATATTCCTTTAGTATGGCAAATAATTAAGAGATCTTTGCAGCAAAATAAAGACACTAAGTACTCCATGATGCATTAAGTAGTTTGTATGTTAACTTTCATAGAATCATCAGAGACGGTTCTTCATTATAAAGGATGTAAACATTGTTGTTTGTTTTTGATAAATCATGGAGAATGAGCAATGAAGGAGTTTTCTTCATATTGTCAATTATTTAGGCATTACTGGCATCAATACAGATAAGGGACTTCCTATTTCTATGGTTAAACAATAAAAATTACACCCTTAAAAAAATCTTGTTATAAAATTCTTATAGCTAGTCTAAATTCTCTTATTTTTACTTAATCCTATGTCTTGGTTGTCACAGTTTTTTATTTGGGGAATCTTTTTTATAACCATAGTCTTTTATATACGAGAGTTACCTTCTGTTCTCAAACTAAGTGACAGTAACTCTTTGAACCCTTCTTCAGAGGTCCTGGTTTCCAGGCCATTAATCATTTTAGTTGCCATCTCTGAGTCTAACCCATGTCCATCCCATCAGTTTTGAAAAGTGGGAATTAAACTGCACACTCATTCTTACTTAAACTGAGACTTGTTTTCCAATACATACTTGCAGTCATCCTGCTAGGAGAACATTCAAGTGTTTTGTTGTTGTTGTTTGTTATAGACTGAACAAATACCATTGTGTAAAGAAACAGAATGCATATGATTCGGAGTTTTCAGTAAGATCACATTGCTTATTCATATTAACTGGTTTCAGACCAAGGTGATTTGTGCCTAGTCAGCTATTTTCTATCACACTATCCCTTGTGAAGCATTGATTATGTAACATTCCTCCAGTGTTTCAAAGTCCCAAGAAATCCTAGCTCTCTCTGTCTAGATTTTGGCAGTGGCATCCAAAGTGGTATCATTCTATATCTTACTGAACGTATTTTGATAACATAACTGAATAAATTTTGCCTAAGGACATATCTCTAAAGAGCAATATCTGATACGTCCACAGATTGTGATATTCATTGGATTTAATTCTTCAATTCTCTAAACAGTTACTTAACTAGCCATTGTTTTAAAGTAGGTTTATTAGTTGTATTTGTAACAAACCAGTTTCATATAGCAATCAATAACAGTAATAACTCTGTAGGAGTCAGAGTAAGTGCTATGAGTTTTTATTCCAGCATCTTCTCTATCTTTACTATTACTAACTTAATGTGTACTTTATTCTATGCTCATTACCAGACTGAATATTAAAATGCAGTTTTAACATGTATTGGTTCAAAAGAGAATTGACATAGATGAAACTCATACTGTTGCCACTGAAAGTCGTAAGTTTGCTATCTCTTTTCTAAACATAACTCTTCCAATTTCTGCAACAACATATGAACACACATGAGATTATACATAGACAATACACACTGTACCTAATGAAGCCCTTTACATATTCAGTTGCCATAATCTGTATATTTGGTATATGTTTTAGTATAAGCTTATCAAATAACAAGCATCCCATTAGACACCAGTGGTCTAAAAAATCTAGCCTGTATTGTGCTGTGGTCTAGCACGTTTGTCAGAGTATCAAAAAGAACCAAATGAAAAACTCACTTAAATAAAAATATACTGCATTTATTACCTCTCCTCACAGATATACTAAAATGCCCACTCACAATACCCCTCACTCCCATGAGCATTTTAAATCCTATATCAATGACTGTACAGCTGTCAGATAATTTAACTTTGTTCACTTTAACATGTCTTTGGCTAAGAATCACTCATGCATTTATTTAGTATTCTACTCAAGACATTTTATGCTTGTCACAGACCTCAAATATCCAAGGAAAATGAGAACTCTTCTTAGACAAATACATAAACAAATGTACTTGCTTCCTGTGTCCATCTCTTGATTTTTTTTTTCTGTACAGTTAAAAGAGAATATTGCTCTACGGAAGAGATACTAAAGAAAAGTGAAAGAATTATATCTTGCTTCAAGGGATTGGCAAGCTATAAGGTCTGATTTTGTTTTTCACTATTTAATCTAAGTTGCTTAAATCCACTCAAGTTATTTGAGCACTACTTACATATGAGGTTTATATGTAACCCTCATATGTAAGTAGTATTTATAGTATAATAGTATACTATATTATACTATAAATCTGGTTCCATATTCAGCATTCCATTCAAAATCCTTTAGAGAAAGGATATTGTTTACAGGTAACATGTGTTTGCCAAGCTCTATAGCTTTGTGGGTGTGCTTACTTACTTAATCACAGAGCTGCCTGTCTGAGACAGAGAAATCTGCACCTGTGCAAAATTCACTCCAAGGTCACTGACAGCGCCTAGAATATTGGCTCATCTGGCTATCATCCAAACTGTCTAGTGGCTATTTAAGTCTCTCTCCCCGCTGCCTATATAGGTTATAATGAAGGATATTTCAGATTAGGTTTCAGAACCTCAAGACATAGTTAATCAAAGTGTTGTTCATGCTTTTTGACTATTACCTTTGAACTATTTAGTTATCAGAATGCTGAAATGGCTATGAATGTCAAAAGTCATAATAGTACAGTATAAGTTTGTATTTGAAAGTGTAGAAGCTGTTCATGTCTACGTATCATGCCTGACACTGAAGGCAAAGAAAGGTCAGAACAAGTGTCAAAAAGAGCTACAAAACTGAGTCATAGTATATGTATTTTAGTTAACAACTTTGAAAAGAAAGCTAGATGGAAAAGAGAACACTGATTCCAGCTTGTTTATTTCTAAACACTTCCTATTTGTATTTGGAAGTTTTACACTTTATAAGTGAAGCAGCCTATTCTGGGGGGACTAATTCACTTAACTATTTTAAAATTCAAAAATCTCACTTGAGGTATATTTAGAATAGTTATACAAATACATTCCATAGGAATTTTTATTTTGATTATTGCCTTTTAATTCACATTGTTTGAAGAATGGTTGTTTCTTATTTAATTAATTTCTCTACTAGTTTTCTTTTACTGCTTTGTCATAAGTTAAACTCTTAAAAAATTATATGACTTAAAATCTGTATGTCTCATTTTGTTTTTGTTAGTAGAAATAGTTTAATAATTGTTTTTATCTCAACTATTTTAAAGCCTGGTCAGGATGTCACCCATATTTTATTCTCTCAATATATTTTCTATTATATTTGAATATTTATGTTTTTTTCTTAAATATATACGCAAATTGAAGTACATATGGTCTGTATGTTTGCTTTGTCCATTCCTTATGCAAAGGTGTGTTTGCCAAGAATAAACAAATACTTTTCCATTTTTCTAGTGAAACAAATGAAAAAATAATTTTCTTATAATTAACATTCTGTGAGCATCAATCAAATATTAGACCCTTGCTGAATAATTTATATTTAATTTGATACAATATGAAGTTCAGTTTTACAAATAAAAAATCACTTATCTCTAAGAATATTTTATCAATAAATATACATATTTTCAAATATGTATTTGAATGCCTGTTTAAATTACTGCTGCTACTGGAAAATAAAGGATGCTCTTCTGCAACTTTCTCTTATTGAAGTACTGAGACTTCAAAACCAACAAATAGTTGGAATGAGAAATAAGGCAGGAGTTCCCTCAAAAACTTAAAGATGAAGATTGAAAAATAAGCATTGAACTTTTCAAAAACAAAGTCTGGAGGCAGCTTCCATAAGAAATATTCAGTTGCTACTTCTCATAGGATCACTTCAACAGCTAAGGTTTAGATTCACTAATACCTATTAAGGGCAAGTGTATCATTCCTAGCACCACATCTCTAGAATTCCTTCTTGGTCCATGTGAATGTCTGGAGATATTCTTTCACTAGTTTTGTTATTATTTTGAATTGAACTAATGTCCTCATTCATGATGAGTACTGAAATGTCATATACTCATTACTGATCCTAATGCCTTAACTATAGTAACTGAGGCAGGATGCAAAAGAGGGTTAGAAGATGATAATGACTTGCCTCCTATATCAGGACCTGTTTTGGGGGTGAACTCCCTGCTGGATGAAATATTAACAGTCATTGAGTTCAGTGGGCAAGCCGAAGTGCCTAGAAAGGCATGTGATTTAATCATATTCTGCAAACAGTTGAAGCTCAGTGTTAGGATATGAGGTTCCTGGGAATGTCTGTAAGGAACACTGGTTGACTTCTTTTGCAGCATCCACCTTTCTTTCTTGTCTGGTAATCCTTAGAAGAAAATCTTAAAATTTTTGTGGAATTGATTCCACCCTAGCTCCAGCAGAGGACCCTGAATGGCTTAAAATTTCAGTGCATCTCCTGCTTTAAAAATCAATAATTGGTTTAGAGATGGACACAAATCCAACTGATACCAGAGAGGTAAATCCCAGGACTTTGCAGAGGCTTCAGAAAAAGGGTCTCTCTCTACTCTTGGACAATAGGTTGTGAGGTTATGAAAGCTCCTGGGATAAAGCTAACATCCTGGAATTCAGAGGAAAGTGAGAGAAGCCAGGAATGATGGTGTTGCTGAATTTCTACATCAAACTTGAAAATAGATTTATCTTTTGATTTTCTGTTTTTAAGCCAACACATTTCTTTATTTATTCAAGTCAGTTTGAGGGTTTTTTGTTTGTTTGCTTCTTTGCTTGTTTTTTCTGGCATTGCCTATACAAAATATCTTATCTGATATAGTTTTCCCATTTATGCCTTAAATACTGATGGGAAACCCAGAAGAGAGACATTCAGAAATCTAAGCAAGCTGGTAATTGTCATAAGTGGCAGAGTCCTAGTCACTAGAGGCTGGCCAGGACAACAGAAAATAAAGATGGAGCCAGGTAAAAGCATACCATTGGCCTAGCCTTAGGAAGAGATGTACTAAAAGTAGAAATCATACCGTCCTGTGAACTGTTGGGTCAGAAACTCAAGTGGAGGAATTTCATTAAGAAGAAATTGAATCATTGATGTCTGGAGTAAGACTATGCCTCAGGAATCCACATACAATCAATGGAGAGTGAGGATTATTTTACAACAGACAAGAGTTGAAGCAACTGCATCTTGAAGCTAATGTGGAAGTCCACAACACTACTGAGAGAATACTTTAAGTAATAAAGCTTACTGGATGTTTAGCAATAAAATAAAATTGTTATGCAAAAATGCATAAATAAAATGCTTTTTGCTTCTTATTAAGATTTTTGTGAGACTAAGTTGCTTTTTAGTAAGCAAAGGAAGAAAGGTCAGGAAGATTGTAATGGTCTTTTTTCCTATACGTTATGGAAAACGCTTATATTTATAAAATGTAATGGGAAACGTAAAGAGAGCTGTGTGAGAAAGAAGACATGGTAAACAAAACTATGGAAAAGAATTGTAGAATGATACTTTTTTTGTTCTGACAACTTATATCTTCCTTAAGAATAGAATCTTTGTTTATTACTCTGCCTTGAGCATAAGAGGGTCCCAAGAAGCATTTATTGAAAACATTTTTTGCTTTTACTTCTGAAACTTTAGGGAAAATGTCATGTAAGTTATAGGAGAATTTTTTGTATATACATCTCTACCTAAATAAATATAATTCCTAGAGAAATCACACATTATTCTGACCAAAGCACTAAAGACCATATAAATATTAGAGGTGAGAAAATTTTCAATATCAGAACAGAGTGAAATCCACACACTTTTCTTATACTTAATTAAAATAAAGGTAACCTATTTTATTGTTTTGCCATTATAAAAAGGCATTCTGTACCATTTTGTATTAGAATATCTCTAATTTTATGTTTGGATTTCTCTATAGTTAAATTATATAAGCTTCTCATCTTTAAATGAATTAATATTTATCCATCTCCCACTGTGATAAATTCCCAAGGATTTGATAATTTATATCCCATGGATTCTCTATATGTCTGGTAAATACTTAATGGGAAGGTAATACTGTTTCCAACATTGATGCTCCGGAGATAATGCATCTTCTTTACACATAACTTGCCTAATTGGCGAAGACTTCTGGAAAGAAATTTGTGCTTAGGATGAATTGGGTAGATAAGAGGAAAGAGTTATCTTTTATAGAGAGAGTTGTATATAATCTCAGTAGTATCCAAGAAAATTACATCTCCAGGGAATATAAAGATGATGTTAGGGCCCAGAAAAAAGGAACTTGCTCAAAGTGACACAGGAACTAAGGGACAGACCAGAAGTAAAATAATGGTTCTTTAGATACCAAGGTCATGCACACCAGTGAAACATGTAAATATTTAAAAGGACCACAAGAAGTAAGATTTATGAGTTCTTTAAACTGATAAATGGGCAAAAATTCTACCATAATTATTCCATCTATTTAGCATTCCAAGAGCAAGACTAAATGATTAACTTGCTTCAGGTAAAAGTATCAAATAATTGGTAAATTAACAGTGACTTAATTAGTACCTCTGTAAAGCCTACACAGGAGCTACTAAACTGTGGAGGAACCTCCAGATATTCTGACTCTGATATTGTTCTCACCACTAACAGGATAAAACTAGATGGCATTTTCTTCCAAAGCTTTGCATTTTTATAATAAAAACTGCCACAATAAATATATTTTAAAAGCTACATTCCATGTCTATTATAACATACATTTTCTACATATTAATTCAGATACTTGAGGTTACTCATGAGTTTATTCAACCATGGGTTTACTCAAAGCATAACACAGACTACTTTATCAGGCAATGTAGAGTGAAATATGTCTAAGCAGATGACAATTTTAGGAAGATACATAGGGACAGCACTAATATTTTGGAGTAAAGCAAAATTATTGCAAGTTACTACCTAATCACTAGATCTACAATAGTTAAAAAGTAGCTGGATGCAGATTTACTGCATTCTGTTCTCCTGCATTTATGTAATGAAGGACTACTGAGAAAATTTAATGCTTTGGGGCACTTGTTCATGAGTCAAATCCTGAAAGCAAGGGAGAAAAAAAAATTAACTGATTTTCAGCCAAATTCTATTACATCGTAAATTTACATGCTGACCATGTTTCCTTTTTTTTCTTATCACTTCTTTTCACTTCCCATTTTATCTTGTAGCATTGAAAGCTGCTTCAAGGTCTTTAAGTATTTAAGCACATTAAGGACTTCCAAATCTAATATATCTACACTGAAACCAAAGAACAAGAGTGAGACTCTAACCCTCAACTCCAAAATACTGCTCTAAAATTAGTATATGCTCAAATATACTAATATGCTCAATACATCTGTCAATTTATTGTATAAATTGGGGAAATCATAGCAGGTAAAACTCTTAAAAAATAAGTAGAAAGGTAAATATATAGTTCTTTCATATCAATGATACAATAACCCAAAATTCAAAAGGATTCATCCTCTAGTATTAAAACAATCCTTTTTAAATATTTAGGCTTTACCAAAACTGTTAGGAGTAGAACAAATGGTCTGTCCTTTGAGACAGCAGTAAGCAGTATTCACCTGAATAAATAGTGTAAGTGTAGACCTGTATGACTGTGTGTGTGCATTTGTGCACAACAAGCTGTGGGAGGAAAGAGGCAATGAAAAACAGTATATTAAGCACTGAGCAGCATTCACAAGTTATGATCAATTCAACAAAAAACTACTCTAAATCAAACAAGCAAATATTCTCAATGCAAGTAATTTTAAAAGACATATGCTTGAAATCATAAATAAGTATCACTTTACTTTGTCTTTTCTAAGAATTTTTATCAAGAACAGTGATCATAATTTAATAAATCCCTATTGTCAGTGTGGGGCATCTGGATGCTACTAGTTTCCACTCAACCTGTGTTTCTGCTTCATTCTTCTCTGTTGAATCTAAGTTGATCCCTTACTGTGACACTTCAGAGGAAGGCACAAATGGACTAAGCACTAGAACCTCCCAATTTATTGTATAAATTTCCTCTGATCCTGCAAACCTCAAACTATGACTTTGAAACAAATGTCTCCTAAAAGAGTGAATTACTCAACAATGTTAAATTTGCAGTCCCCTTTGGTGAAAAGCATTGTACCCAGCCAGAAGGCCAGACATCTTAGAGAGTTCACAAACCAGGGGGGGGAATAAGGCATCATTACAAAGAGATAAATAACGATTTAAGAAATATTATAAAGAGACGCATGATGATTTGCAAACATTTGCTTTGTACTCAGAGAGGATTTCATGGAATGGTAGTATTTGCCTTGGGCATCAGGTGATAGGTTTTTAACATGGGGCAAAAAAAAGAACTAAAGGATGAAACACATTGGAAAAGTGCAACACACTTGATAGAGCAGTAAACAGACCACATTAGTTGGAACAGAGACAGTGTGGGTAAGAAGTAGGGGCAAAGGTTGAAAAAGTTGGGGCCAAGTTTACCATGGAGTTCTATACTTTTTCATATATTGAATCTCTCTCTGAAGGATTTAAAAACATTTAACTGCCTTTCATCTTTCCCACCCCTGTTTTCTCATGAAGACTTTAAATACACAGAATAAACATGCATTTGAAAATATCAGTGGTAATCACATTTCATTCCTTTATATCACAACAAATGCTCTATTAGGTTGGATTAAGGAAAAAAAACAGGAACGAGGTAATGAAAACAAGAGGAAGTCAATGAACGGCAATTTGAGTAGAGAGGAACTAGGCACATCATATCAACTGGTCAGTTGGACATCAGCAACTTGAATGTCTGTGTTTTTGTAAGATATGAACATCTATGACAGATGTCAAAATACACGTTCTATTTATAAACACTCTGTACCCGATTTGGCTGAGATTTTCCTCTTAAAAGGTTTCATTCCCAACAACAAAGTAAACCAGCAAGAAAACAGCAGATGGGATACAAGTGGTTCTTGAATTAAACAGGTTTCATTATCAAATGGGACTACAAGAAAACATAAAACAAAATCCTACTATTTGCAAAACTCGGACAATGACTGTTGTATTCTATTTCAGTTTGTGATCTGGCATATCCAGTAAAGTGATAAAATGTTTTTATGGTATTGAACTATAATAGAACATGCCCCAAATATTTTATATAAAATAAAGTTCAAAACAATAAAATAAGCATAAATAAAAAATATGCAGCAAAAGAGAAAGATTTCTTGCTCTCATACTTTTACATGGCACTAGTGCCATCTCTCTCTTTCTAAATTTAATAGAATCTATTACCTAGTTATCACTATCTGAAGTGAAGAGTTTCTATAAATCAGAACTCTATATGACTGTTCATGTATAAGAGAAATGGGGACAAACAAATGCACAAAAAATTATATGATGTCCTATAACAATAATAGAGAAATGATGATACTTTCTATTTTTACAGAGTATTAAATACATATAAGATCGATGATAAAATGACCTTGACAGATAAGATTCAGTAGAATAAAAGATAAAACAGGGTCTCAGTACACACGGTCCCTTGTTCTGTGAAACATCTTGGTTCTTAACTCTCCTTTTTCTTTTTTTCTTGGAGAAAGATTCCTGGAGCTCATCTTACTATTGCACAGAAAGCTTTTATGAAAAAAAGGCTTTTGTGAGGATGAGACTTCCTCAGGTGATTGAGCATTTAAAGTTACTTCCAAAAACAAAGATGAACCCTCTTTCTGTGTGTGGTGTTGGTATAGTACAGAAGACAAAGTCGATTCACAGTTCAGACAAGTCCAAAAAAATGAAATATAACAAACCATCTACTTTACACAGAGAGGTATTTGTCCAGAACTAAAATGTTGATTCCTGAACTAAAGAAATAGCACTGCTGTCCTCTCCAGAAACCTCTGCAAGAATTTTTAAAATTGTATAAAGATCAACAGAATGTGTCAGTGGGAAAAAGGAAAGTCCTGAAATACAGAACAGATGTGTAGAAGAAAAAGACAGTAGGATACAGACTGGGGAAAGGGAGAAGGAAAGAGAGGAGAGGTAGGGCATGACGGGGTTTAGGACACACTACCCCAAAATATGGCATCTTCGCATATTGAATATTTTGAGCTCAAAGAATTTAAGAAACAATATGTGCAGGAAGGAATTTGTGACTTCCTGAAATAGGTCATAAAACCTAATGTGAAAGGTGTCTTCCTTATACCCAGAGGATAGGAGCATTCTTATCTCCTAAGATGCAGGAACAAAGGTAGGAATCTGAATAAACAGGCCTTGCCAAGGTTTCCCCAGTATACTACTTTGTCCTATCATATCTTTACATGACTTTCCACTCTTCATCAAGTCCAGCCAAAAAAAACACTCAGGTTTAACCATATCTTTGTGTTCTTTGTGCGGCTCCTAAGTCCTGTAAAATTTACATTAGATGTATATGCTTTCCTCATGTTAATCTGTCTTTTGTTACAGGGGTCCCAGTCAACAATTTAGAAAAGTGGAAGTGGGAAGGGTTAGAAGAAAAAATCTGTAAGTGGATTTATCTGTAAGTGGAAGGGGAAGGGTTAGAAGAAAAAATAAATAAAAAGTTAAAAATAGTAAAGATAAATGGCAAATATATAGAACTCAGAGTTTTAATGGGTTTCAACAAATGGAGTGATACTAATGAAAAATTATGAATGTTTTAATGTAAGAGAAGGAAAAACTTTTCAAATAATTTTAAAATTCACCCTTAAGAGATTGCACTAACTTTCTGCTGACATTAAGGAAGAAGTCCCCGTAAGTAATGACCAGCTTTTAAAAGTTTTGGAAAGTTATCTTTTAAACTAAATTTATTTTGGACAATTCTTTTCTATTATGTCAGAGATAAATTCATTATTTCTTTAAGAAAAAGTGACATTTTAAATTACTTCATAATATATTACAAAACAGGTAGCACCTTATAGTAACACCAATGAAATATTATCTATATACACAAACTGTGATACTATTTTCAAGCCAGAGTTGACTTTTATTTGTATAGCATTTTTCTCATTTAATGGAATTAGACTATTAATACAAATGTAAGAGCTATTAGTGGATAAAACAGCAGAAAAATTACTGCCAGTACTGAAGTTACTGAAGACATCAATTCCAAATGTTCCTAGCTTGCACATATAAGGACTCTAAAACAAACCAGCAAAGTAACTCAAAACCCAAGCTCTACTCTCAAACTTGTATCTCAGTTCTTTCATATATTAATCAATTTTGAAAATGACTATTTACTATTCATAAGCCTCTTTGCCATGCATTATAGGTATACAAAAAATGTCGATGTTCTTTACTTTCAATAGGGGACAGTAACATATAAGCAGGAACTACTAACAGGATTTCAGCGATATAGCTGAGAAGAAATTAGAAAATGCTGTGCGAAAACAAAGGAAGAAATTATCATTTTATTCTAAGAGGGAAAAATTTCAAAAGTTTTTGTTTACAAAAAACTGAATGGACAGACAAGAGTTGAAGTGCTTGTAAGGCTGGAACTGAGGAAGGTGGACAGCCTAAGCAAAGGCTTGCACACTTGGAAATATGTGAAATCTCATGTGACTAAAGCAAAGTGATTGTGGAAGGATGTAATAAAACTATGAATCTGGGAAAATAAATCAGCGGGGACTGAAGAGGGCTTTGAATGATGTGCGAAATGTGTACTCTGATTTGGATGGCGTGGAAAAGACACAAACATGTTTTAGTATGGAAATTATAACTCCACTCATGATTTAGAAAGATAAGTCTAACAGGGAAAACTATAAGTAGGTTACTACCACAGTCTAGGGGGACTAAATTCACAGCAATTGTAGTTAGAGTGAAAATCACGACTACTATCTAAATTCCAGATGGTGCTTAAAATGGGACTGTTTCACTGCTTTACAAATGTTAATTATTTTAATCTCACAACAACCTATGAGATAAATATAATAATTTGCTCAATTTTATAGTGAAAGAAACTGTGACAAAGAGAGGTTATGGACTATTGTCCCATACCCAATATAACAGATGGTGTTTGAATCTGAAGTCAGGCATCCTAGCTCAGAATCCTCACTCTTAATTCCTGTACAGGACTGCAGGTATGTAGATCGCAGAAGAATTATAAATGCAGAATCAAAATTATTTGGTAAACTAGGAGTGGTGAAGGTCAGTAGTAAAGATAAATCTTACATTAATTACAGGATCATCAATCTGAGATTGGTAACACTAGAGAAAGAGCTAGTTTACAATGGAGGAGAGAAAAATAAAGTTGGTTCTGTAGTTGTAGTTAAATATGAGAGAGGCATAATCTCTCTCTGTTGTAAAGCTTTGACCTAAAATTTCAGAGATTTCAGTCAGTGACAAGAGAGTCCTGAAATCAAAAGGTTAATTAGTGCCACTACAAAGAAATGCCAAGACTATGAGAAAGTCAAAAATCACTGCAGGGAGATGACCGGGGGATGTGCTTTAAGAGATAGAATAGAATCACACTGACTTGGCCAAAGAAGCAGAGATTAGCATCCATGTGGATCCATAGAGAAAATCTGTCATTGACAGCTTTCTATTGCTCATCTCAGTCCTTGTGATATACAGTTATGTCTTCTTTCCTTGAGTTACTTAAAATTGACTGGTGTCCTTTTAATAAACCTCTTTTTACTTGAGCTGGTCTTACCAGGTATCTGTTCTTTGCCTTCAAATGAGCATTGACAAAAACATGACCCAAAGCAGAGAAAAAAATCCCCCCAAAAGGGAACAATCTCTGATGCAAATGCCATAGAAACTGAGTTGGAAGAGGATTGATTTGACATTTTATCCTAAAGTCTTTTTCAACTTTTAAAAGGCTATTAGGGTAGTGATATTCTTCTTTCATGAGATTATGGATTCATTTTCAAGATCAGATTTTAAAAATTATTCCGGAAGGAAATTTTTACACTTAATTGGATCAAACACTCATATCGAAAGCATCACTTTCAACATATAATTCTGCAGTGTTGGTAAATATAGTATCAAGAAGAAGACTAAGTGATGCTACAATGTTATATAGGAGGAAAACGTCAGGAAACAATTTTTTCTTCTGTTCTCTGTTATAACTCTTTTTATCTCATCTGATTATCTTTTTCCATTTTTAACTGTTATTATATCTATCATTAAATTCTTCCTTCCTTTCCTTGCCCTAGAGTGGGGTAAAAAGCAAATACTGTAAACCGAAATTCATGGATTATTCTAAGAATCTCATATAATTGCTCTTCCAACCAAACCCTTTACTGACATCACAAGAAGGCCTAGTTTGAGAAATCAAGATCAATTTATTTACTGTGTTCACTTCCAAATATAGGTATTAATGAATGGTAAAAGTCCACAATGACGATAAAATAAAAAAAAAAAAAGATTATCAGCAAGGGATATGCACAATTCCCAAACTAGATTTTAGACTAGATAACAGCACTGATTTAAAAAAAAAAAACTGTTTAAATGTGTTTAAAGACATCATAGCCACAGATGTCTCATCCAAATCACTTGTGTAGAATTTTAGTTGTCTAAACATGGATATTTTTAAGAGTCCAATGTAATTTCAGGAAATCTTAGAATAATTTAAATTAATTAACTTAAATGATATAGACTACGCAGAAGAAATGAAAAGAAATTTTCATGTTCTATGGTATCTTGAGAAAGACAGTGGGAATAAAACATGATTTGGAGTAAAATAAGGGAGATATTAAACAGCACTGAATATAAATGCCTCAAGATAACTAGGTAGGACTATCTGGTGGGCATTCCCTTCATATCCCTATACTCTTGTTTCTTGTTTCAAATATCATTTGTTGTTTGACAATAAGTGATCTTGAATTATTAAAGAAAATCAGAGGGTTGTGTTAGTAAGCTCTGATTTTCATAAGCAAAATAATTATGTCAACTAACCAACTGAAGCTAAAGTTTAAAATTATTAGCAATGTTTCTAGTTTCTTTTCTGAAATTAAAGTAACTTAAAAATGTTAAAACTAAATATACTTTCACATTCCTTACTTAGCCAACACCTAGTGGATGAAATATTAAAGCAAATGGAAAGGTTGCTACAACTAGGAACACTGACATAGAAAATAGCCTAGATTTTTGTGATTTCTGAATACCTAAGACTTTTTCAAGAGTACTAACCTAGAAGTCAATTTTTGTTGCAAAGTTCTTCATGTCTCCACAGTAAAATTGAAACAAGGGAGAAACATCACAAAGATTAGAGAAGGAAAAACTCACCAGGAAGCTGACAACTGTAGCTGGTACTTTAGAGATCATACACTGACAGACAGAAAACTATGTCCCAGCACTGTGTAAGTTTCTTTAGTATCAATTTAGAAATCAGAAAACAAGAATGCTTGAAATGCACCAAATGAAGAGTAAAATGTAACTGTCTGACTTTTATGCAACCAAAAACACTAAGAATATTTTATTAAAGATCCAATAGATGCTTGCATTATTACACTGACTGGAATTAAATATGGAAGAGAGGAAGACTGGTAAATAGGAGATACAAATCATACTATTCCTATTAGATATAACTTAGCTATAATTCAATAAAGGTATGTGAAATAGGATTGAATTTAAACACAGAACTATATAAAGTCATAAAGTTATGCTTATATCAGTTATTACTTGTAGTTCATTTCATAAATGGGTATTCTTAGTATCTAACTTTGTTATAATTTATGACCCGAGTATACAAACCCCTTTAATTTAAAACAAACAAACAAACAAACATTTGAAATGGGCATTTATCCCAGAAAAAATAACACATACATACAATTTATTTTTCTATGACTGTACTGAGGTCTACCTAAAAATACGCTACTATCTATTCACCTTTACTTACTTGACCAGGATTAAAAAGTAGATCGTACTTAAGAAGTTGAATTATGCTAATATTGAGGCCCCTTTTTTTTTTTTTTTTGCGGTACGCGGGCCTCTCCCGTTGTGGAGCACAGGCTCCGGACGCGCAGGCTCAGCGGCCATGGCTCACGGGCCTAGCCGCTCCGTGGCACGTGGGATCTTCCCGGACCGGGGCACGAACCCATGTCCCCTGCATCGGCAGGCGGCCTCTCAACCACTGCGCCACCAGGGAAGCCCCTGAGGCCCTTTTAAAATGAGGATTTGTAACAAAATGTTCACTCATTTTTCACTTTATAATTCTATGGTACAAACTGTATTTGTTAATATTCATATAGAACCTGCATTTATCATGATTTAAGAGCTAGAAGTCATATAAGGTTGCTTTCTACACATTAACATGTCAAATTCTTTATTTAATCATACAAACAATATGGAAATATTTTTTATTTTTCTTTTCTAAAGTATAGTTGATTTACAATATTAGTTTCAGGTGTACAGCACTGTGATTCAGTATTTTTATAGTTTATACTCCATTTAAAGTTATTAAAAAATAATGGCTATAATTCCCTGAACTGTACAATATGTCTTTGTTGCTTATCTATTTTATACATAGTAATTTGTATCTCTTAGTCCCATGCACCTAATTTGCTCCTCCCCCATCCCTTTTCCCACTGGTAACTACTAGCTTGTTTTCTATATCTCTGAGTCTGTTTCTGTTTTGATATATATATTCAATTGTATTATTTTTTGAATTCCACACATAAATTATATCATATAGTATTTGTCTTTCTCTTTCTGAATTATTTCACTAAGCATAATACTCTAAGTCCACCCATGTTGCTGCAAATGCAGAACTTCATTCTTTTTTATGGTTGAGTAATATTCCATTATATAAAAGAGGATTGCTTTTTTTAACTTTCATTTTATAATAGTTCATTATTAGTGTATAGAAAAGCAACATATTTCTGTACATTAATCCTATATCCTGCAACTTTGTTGAATTCATTTATTAGTTCTAATAGTTTCTGGGTGGAGACTTCAGGATGTTCTATATAAAGTGTCATGTCATCTGCAAGTAATGACAGTTCTATTTCTTCTTTTCAAATTTGGATGCCTTTTATTTCTTGTTCTTGTCTGACTGATGTACATAGGACTTCCAATAGTATGTTAAATAGAAGAGGTGAGAGTGGGCACCCTTGTCTTATTCCTTAGTTTAGAGAAAAGGCTTTTAGCATTTCACCATTAAGTAAGATATTGGCTGTGGGTTTGTCATAAATGGACTTTATTTTGTGGAGATATGTCCCTTCTATACCAACTTTGATGACAGTTTTTATTATGAATGCATGTTGTATTTTGTCCCACGATTTTTCTGCATCTATTTGAGATGATCATTTGATTTTTGTGCTTCCTTTTGTTAATATGGTGTATCACATTGATTAATTTGCAAATATTGAACCAACCATGGGTTGCTGCAATAAATCCAACGTGATCTTGGTGTATGACCCTTTTTTTATATTGTTGCATTGAGTTTGCTAATATTTTGCTGAGGATTTTTACATCTATATTCATCAAAGTTATTGGACTATAATTTTCTTTTTTTTTGTAGTGCCTTTGTCTGGTTTTGGTATCAGTGTAATGGTGGCCTTGTAGAAAGAATATGAGAGTGTTGCATCCTCTTTAATTTTTTGGAATAGTTTGAGAAGGATAGATATTAGTTCTTTTTTATATGTTTGGTAGAATTCCTCTTTGAAGCCATCCAGTCCTGGATTTCTGTTTGCTTTTGTTACAAATTCATTTTCACTACTAGTAATCAGTCTGTTCAAATTGTCTGCCTCTTCTTGATTCAGTCTTGGTAGGTTGTATGTTTCTAGAAATGTGTCCATTTCTTCTAGGTTGTCCAACTTGTTGGAATATAACTGTTCAGAGTATTCTCTTATGATTTTTTTGCATCTATGTGGTATTGATTGTTATTTCCCCTTTCATTTCTAATTTTATTTATTTGGGTCCTCTCTCTTTTCTTCTTGGTAAGCCTGGCTAAAGGTTTAGCAATTTTGTTTATGTTTTCAAAATCCAGCTCTTGGTTTCACTGATCTTTTCTGTTGTTTTGTAATCTCTATTTTATTTATTTCCTGTCTGATCTTTAGTATTTCCTTCCTTCTACTGATTTTGGGCTTTTCTTTCCTTTATTCTAATTCTTTTAAATAGTACGTTAGGTTGTTTATTTGAGATTTTTCTTGTTTCTTGAGGAAGGGCTGTGTAGCTATAAACTTCCCTCATAGAACTGCTTTTGCTACACCACATAGATTTTCGAGTGTTATGTTTCCATTTTCATTTGTCTCGAGGTATTTTCTGATTTCCTCTTTGATTTCTTCATTGACCCACTGATGTTTTAGTAGCATGTGTTTATTCTTTTCACATTTTTCTTGTCATAATTGATTTCTAGTTTCATAGAGCTGTGATCAGAAAAAAGGCTTGATGTAATTTCTCTCCTCTTAAATTTGTTGAGACTTGTTTTGTGGCCTAGCACGTGACCTATCCTGGAGATCATTTCATGTGCACCAGAAAAGAATGTGTATTCTGCTGTTTTGGGAGGTAGTCATTTAAGTTCAAACACTTTCTAAAAGATCTACATTTTTTACTCCCCTAAGCCACGTTTTGTGTTTTCAATGTCATATTTTACATCTTCATGCTTATCTCTTAACTGTTTATTGTAGTTATATATGCTTTTACAATTTTTTGTCTTTTAATCTTCATACTGGCTTATTTAAGTGCTCGATCCTCAGTCCTTACTATATGTTTTCCTTTCCTAGCTGAATTTTCCCTTTTCTATAGATTCTTACTTCTTTTAGACTTAGAGAATATCTTTTACCATTTCTCTTAAGGTAGGTTTGATGTTAATTAATTCTTTTAGTTTTTGCTTGTCTGAGAAGTCCTTTATCTTGCTTTCTATTCTAAATGATAATCTTATTGGGTAGAGTATCCCTAGGTTGCAGGGTTTTCCCTCTCAGCACTTTGAATATATCATGCCACTCCCATTCTGGCCTTGAATATATGATGCCACTCCCATTCTGGCCTGCAAAGTTTCTGCAGAGAAATCTGGTGATAGCCTTATGAGAACTCTCTTATATATGACTCTGTTTTTCTCTTGATGCCTTTAAGAATTCTCTCTTTAAATTTTACCATTTTAATTATGATATGTTTTGGTGTTGATATGTTTGGGTTCATCTTGTTTGGAAACCTCAGTGCTTCCTGTACCTGGATATACGTTTCTTTCTTCAAGTCTGAGAAGTTTTCAGCCATAATTTCCTCAAATACATTTTTGATCCCCTTCTCTCTTTCTTCTTCTGGGACCTTTATAATGCAAATGTTGGTATGCTTAATATTATCTCAGAGATCTTTTCTGATTGGATCTTTTTTATATTTTCTAGCTCCTTGTTAATGTGTTCACTGTGTACATCAATTATTCTCCCTAATTCAGTTAACATTTTTATTACCAATGATTTGAATTATTTATCTGGTAAGTTGTTTACTTCTATTTCATTATTTATTTTTTAGGGGTTTTCTCTTGCTTTCAATTGAGAGTAGTTCCTCTGCCTTTTCATTTCGCTTAACTTTCTCTGTTCTATGAATTTAGGTGAAATAGGGTCCTATGAAGGTCTTGAAGGGGTGATCTTATGTCGAAGTGTTCCCAAATATACTACATGCGACCAATGCCTTTGGTGAGAGAGCTGAATTTGACATGGACACAAGTCATGTCTTTCCTCATGGTGTGCTGGCAACTATCACCTTGGCAGGCAATGAAGCTAGAGATGGAGGGGCTAGAGCTGGCATTGGTTGTAAGGCAGGGCTTCCCCTTTGCTCAGTAACCATCACTGCCTTATCAGGAGCAAGGTCTGACACTAAGTTGCTGGAGCAGAAGCCTTGAGGATCAGGCCTGAGCTGGCTCTATTCCCTTTGAGTGTGTGTTTTCCCTTTCCTGGCAGCAGGAACTTTGTCTCAGAGTGGGGTAGGGCTGAAGCAAGCGGTGCCCATGTGGGGCCCACGTGGTCTCTTGGCTGGTTTCAGCCATAGACAGAGGTCCGATGAGCTGCCTGTGCACACACCCATGGCTCCACTCAGATGCAGCTTCAGTTGCATCCCCTTTGTTCCTCACAGCTGATCACTGCCCCCAGCCTCCACTACCCCTGCCCTGTTGTGGAACCACTACACAGAGCAGGCAGGGCCCACATGGCCTCTTACCATATCTTGGGGGGTGAGCTGTGATACAGCAGCCGCCGTCAGAGATCTGGGCTGCTTCTGAGGCACCACCTGAGTAAGTGCAAACAACAGCTGCCACCCCCTCACCCAGGCTCCACACCAAGACCAGGTCATCTCTGCATCCCATGGCCAAGCCTTTTCCCTGGTTGTGGCTGCTCCATTTCCAGTGCCAACCTGTGACATGGAGTGACCAGGGCCGAAACATGTGCTTGGCTTGGGCTGGGGCTCATGGTGAGGTAACTGCAGGAAATCTGGCAGCTACTAGAACAGAACTCTCTCTGCCCTGCCTCACAAGAGGAGCCCAGGCTTCCCACAACCCTTCTGTTAGCAGTCCTCCAACTTGCCAGGGGCGCTTGTCTCCCCTATGCAGGATCCCAGGACTGGGACACCAAATCTGTGGCTGGAACCACTCTCTCCCCAGGGAGGGTCTCCACCCACGTAATATCCCTTTTGCTCCAAGTCCCCTCCCAGGGACACAGGTCCCAAACTGATCTCTTTTCTTCCCTTCTTACCCAATTCTGTGTATATCTTTCTTACAGTCTTGATTGTACAGAAGTCCCTCTGCCAGTTTCCAGTTCCTTTTCAGTGAGAATTGTCCCACATGTAGATATATTCTGATGTGCTTGTCGGGGGAATGGTGAGCTCCACGTCCTCTTACTCCACCATCATGACCTGAACCTCTCAACTCCGGAAATATCTAAAATATAAGCTATGAGTTTCTCAACGGAACATACTATGTTTTGTCTTCCTGGAATGTTCTCTGCCCTTCCCCTACCCAACTCTATGTCTCTACATACCTTGCATTGCCAAGACCGATATTCTCTAGTAATTCTCCCTGACCATTCCATTCCACAAATCATTTCCTTCTATAAAATTTGCTGTATATAATTCAATATTTGTCATTATACCATCTTTACAAAAAGTGGTCTATTGGGCCTGTTAGGAAAAAGTGCTGAAATTATCAGGGTCTACAAGCTGGGTCAGAGTTTAGGGTAATAATAAATTACACATAAATACATTCCTCAAGAATTATTGTCTAGCATGGAGAGAAAAATAAATACTTGGGAGCAGTACTCCTAAATGGACAAAGCCTAAGTACATGTCTGTAGCTACTGAGGGACATATTGTTATATTTGGTAATGATATTCAATAGAGTAAAATTGCTCAACACTCCCTACTCTTTTTTTTTTTCCTAAAGAAATGTGTTAGTTTCCTACTGTGACTGTGCTGAAACAAATTTCACAAATTTAGTGCCTTAAAAGAACATAAATTTATTCTGTTATACTTCTATAGGTCAGAATTCCAAAATGGTCTTATGGTGCTAAAATCAAGGTGCCCAAAGGGCTGCATTTCTTTTGGAGGTTCTAGGACAGAATTTGTTCCTTGCCTTTGACAACTTATAAAGGCATCTCACATTCCTTGGTTCACAGCCCTTTCCATCTTCAAAACAAGTACTCCAATCTCTGCTTCCATTATCCCATCTCTTTCTCTGATTCTGCCTCTCTTGCCTCCCTCTTTCACTTAGAAGAACCCTGTGGTTACACTGGGCACACCCAGTTAAACCGGGATAATCTCCCCATTTTAATATCTTTACATTACATCTGTAAAGTCACTTTTGCCATTTAAGGTAATATAGTTGTAGGTTTCAGAGATTAAGAAATGGATATATTTGGGAGCCATTATTCTGTCTAACACATGAGCCTTCCTTCATTTGAAATTAGTCCAATGCTAGGACTTTTTCTTTACAAAGTATTTATTTCTAACTTTTAAATTTATAAATACTGTTCTCTTTCCAACTGATTTCAAGATTCAGACTGATATAGCTTCACTAATTATTGGTTGAGAAAAAAGTATCATCAAGTGAGCCAATCAACAGACATTGGAATTCATCTGAAAGGTGGTCAATGACATAAAATAAGAAAAGGAGACCAGTGGGTTTTTTCCAAATACAATTCTCCAGGAAAATCGTAAAAATGGATCAAGAGAGTTTGAGTAGCACTTATATCAGTTGGAAGCAATATAAATTCTAAGTTCAAAGAGTGTAGTTATGTTAATTACATAATGTTCCCAACTAGATTATAAATCTGTGGGTGGAAGAGGTTATATTTTTTTTAAATTTCCTATTATAAGACAATATATACTGTTTTAAAGAACATGAATATGAGATTAACATTAAATAGGATTAATGATAAATTACATTAATTATATGTTAAAATGTTCAATATTAACATTCTAACTGTGTAAATGAAATATAACCACTAATGTGCAATAATTCATGGTTAAAATAAATGTATTGTGAAACATGAATGGGGGAAAAATCTAGGATATTCTAAATAAAATGGTCCATATATTTTTTTTTTTTTTTTGGCTGTACGCGGGCCTCTCACTGCTGTGGCCTCTCCCGTTGCGGAGCACAGGCTCCGGACGCGCAGGCCCAGCGGCCATGGCCCACGGGCCCAGCCGCTCCGCGGCACGCGGGATCCTCCCGGACCCGGGCACGAACCTGCGTCCCCTGCATCGGCAGGCGGACTCCCAACCACTGCGCCACCAGGGAAGCCCCAAATGGCCCATTTTTAACTCATATTCTTGATTCCAACATTCCAACACGAATGTCAAATTTTTTAAAGAATTTCATCAAGTAAAGAAAAATAAACTGCTACACATTTAACTTTTCAAATATCTGAATTAAGAAAGTCAAGTACTTTAAAGCCCATCTAATTTATTTTTAAGTGTAAAGTTAACATAATTTATCATTTCTATGATTTTTAACTTCTATGGGTTGCTAGGAATATCAAAGGATAAATTACAAAGAAAGTCAGTTTCTTTCATATTTCTGTGAAAAGAAAAACCAAAAACAATACTGCAACAAGGCTGGCTCACGAGTACAAGTTTTGAGGCCCGGACAAAGCTTCACCTTGGGATACATAAACTTATAATGGATCTTTGCTTTCCCACCTAACTGAAAGTGAGAAAGTGCTAGAGAACTTTCTCTCCTGGTCCAAGATCTCTGCTCTGTTGAACAGTCTGAAGGAATAGATCATTTTGTGTGCAGAAGAATCATTGCTGTTATTCCATCATCTTTCAGACTCTAGCATTCTTTTTTTTCTTTCTTTCTTTTTTTTTTTTTACGCGGGCCTCTCACTGTCATGGCCTCTCCTGTTGCCGAGCACAGGCTCCGGACGCGCAGGCTCAACAGCCATGGCTCACGGGCCTACCCGCTCCGTGGCATGTGGGATCTTCCCGGACTGGGGCACGAACCCGTGTCGCCTGCATTGGCAGGCGGACTCTCAACCACTGCGCCACCGGAGAAGCCCAGACTCTAGCATTCTTAATTCTGGTAGAGACTGCACCAAAAATCACACCACTTTTAAAGGGACAAATCCAGGACCAAGGCCCTCAGGATCTTACACTCTTGGTTTGATTTAGTCATAGCAAAGTCATTTGCAACACCTTGATTGGATGGGTTCGTTTGCATTGTACTTGGTCTCTTAGAAAGTGTTTAGGAAGCAAAAAGATTATATTACAGATTCTACTGAGTCCTTGTATCCTTGTTAGTAGGGCATTATCTAGTTTACACTAATTTCCATGAATCCTCAGCTCCAGAAACCAGACACTTCCTAAATTGGATATCTGCCTTTTCAATTGCACACATCTCCTTGTCTTCGTTTAGTCATGTCCCCTGACTACCTCCCCAACCTCTGTCCCCTACACCAACTAGCTTGGCCAGGGGTCACTGAACAGGGAGCCTGTCCTAGGTTGGCTTGTGCAGTGACAATTCCATACAAGATTCTTTTAGACCAAGACCAATATAAAGGGAACAGAAAGAACTTTTAAGCTGTAATCAATCAGTTACAAGCTAGAGTCAGAAAGTCAATATGGCCTAAAGAGTAGAAGAAATGAATGGTTTGCAATATTTCCCATTTGGATGGAAATTAAAAACCATAATTGACCTAAAATGAATGTGGTGTGAGGTGGTAGCAATGTTTTCTCTTTCTTGTCTGCTTCACACATACCAGATACATCACCTATCTGACAGAAACACACACACACACACACACACACACACACACACACACACACACACGAGACAGAAAGAGAGAGAGAGAGAGAGAGAGGAGAGGAGAGTAAGAGAGTGGATATCCTGACTTTTTTTGTCTCTATTTTGAAACCCATAGGTACAACTGAAGACAGATTTTCTCAGTATTTTGTGTTACAAATCAGCTCCTGATGTATGCCAGTCACTGTACTAGGCCTTACAGCTACAAAATTGGGGTGTGGCACAAAACAATAAACACAAAAGCACACAAAACAATATCAAAAAATAAAAAGAGCTTATAGTTTGTGGGGAGACTAGCATGCAAATATGTAAAAGCCAGATGATCCCTCTTCTTTTTCATATAAAAGGAATAAAACTATGGTCATATTAATTCTTAGATGGAAGAGTACCTCAACAATGAAATCTTGTTTCAAAGGCTTAAAACTGAGCAGTCATATCTGTTTATAATAAAAGCTAGAATAAACATATAGGGAACTACATTCACTTAATACTAACAAAAAAATATAGCCTAAGTATCTCTAGACTAAGACAAGAATAGTCCTTGCCTCTGTTGTCACAATTATCACGCTGCTATGAAACTATTTGTTTTCATGACAATTGCTTATTTACTTAGGGTTTCTTTGAATGCAGGGACTTATATATATCAATGTAAGTCTAGCTTAGTTATATCCACACATAATACGCATTCAATAACAGATTGGTAGAGAAGTTAATGAATATATTCTACATGTTGCTGAATCAGTAGTCATACAATTTAAAGTTGTTTTAATATGCATTTAAACTTATTATTCTTTAAAATTAAGTATACATGTAAACATACACAAAATGACAGAACACTAAAAAAATTATATTCAACTTATCAGGGCCCATTTTCAATATTTACTCCTGTTTGTGAAATTATTTGCAAATTTAAAATGAACAGGATGGGATGCTGACTACAATATACTAAACATTGCTGATTCCATGTATTTCAGTGTAAATCAGACTCCGTTGGATCCTTTCAAAGAAGCATTCTCAACTTCTCTCACTTTCTCTATTTTTACAAATTTTCCCCTCTCCTACTTAAGGGATAAGACAACATACTCTAAGAATATTTATAACAGTGCTATTTTAAAAAATTTACAAATAATAAAATGTATTTCTACTTCTACCATTTTGTGTTCCCAAACATTCCTTTCAATTTATGAAATTGTGATGACCAAATAATCAATTTGAAATATGACTATTAATTTCCATATAAAACTTGCCCCGAAAAGAACTGCTCCATTAGGAATAAAAGCATTTGTCTAGAGTGTCCTATTTATTCACGTTTATTCAAGAGAACAAATGTGTATAAGAAAAATCAATTTTCCTGATGTTACCCCCTTTATTCAATAATAAATTAGCTTTCCTAAAGTTACCCTCTTTAATTATTCACAATTAGTAGAAAATTAAATAGATTCCTACTTAGGAAAAAACACTACAACAAACTGCAAGGCAGTCTCAAGATGAATTCATGTACAGATCACATAGAAAAAATACATGAAAATAAATGTATTGTTTATATTTTGATTAGACTTTTTGCTTCTTTTGAATACAATATATTAAGTATTTTTTCTAGTTTGCACAGGTACAGGGTAGTCATAAAGCTCCTGCTAATTATGAACATGAATAATTGTTAACAACAAAGTCTAACACCAGGTTTTTCCAAAGTTGCTGCCCTTGATTAAAAAAATATATATATAAGTATTTCTTCTCTAAAATGAGCTACATGTATTATTTTAGTGTTTAAATTCAAGAGCTTCTATTCACTGCAAATTGTATTAAATGTCAACAAAACACCAGTAGATGCTTTTCTTTTAGTGGGATTTTTTTTTTCTCACAGCAAAGCTAGGATATCCAATTACATATCATCTTAAAGTATAAATCCTTTGCTTTTTTTTTTTACGCTTAAGCTAGTACATAAATTATAATCCCTAAAATTGGAATTATTTTATTTACTTGCATGCCACATCTCCAATTTTCACTGTGTTAAATGATTTAAATGTCCTAATCCTTTCTATTTCTGTATAATATATTAGTATTCAAACCCGCCTTTTTATTCAGTGAAATTTTTGATAGATAGATGAACTACGTTCTGAATAATTTACTATTTGTTTCAAAGACGTGAAATAACATCTTTGTGCTTTGATATGACTGATTGTTTATTCACTTGCACCCGCCAAACCCAAGGCTCATCTCTATTGGCACCTCAAGACTACAGAAACATCAATACTGAACTGGGAACATTTTCTTCTGTTCTGCTAAAAGACCCTATGTTACTATTACTTACACTTGTTTTATACCAATCACTAAAATAGCCTGGCGCCTCTTACAAAGAAACACCTTTAACTCACTCCGCATGGGCTAAGTAAAAATGGGTTTAAATCTGTTTAAAAGCAAATGATTTATAAAAGAAAAGTATGAGAAAATGTTGTAAAGACATAAAGAAAATGGCAACAAAATGAAGGTAAATTTAGCTCCATTAAATTCTATTAATTTTTGTGTGCTTAATCTAAGTCAAAGATGAATCCAATGAAATGCCATTCATGGTGGCGAAAAAGTCCATGCAACTTTATATTACTGTTCAGTGGGTGGGTGTCAATATAACTTTTCCCGTGGATAGAAAAAATTAGGCTTTTTAAAAAAGTAGCTGAGACCACAACTGCTATGACACTTTTCCTTCCTACCTTCTCTATGTAGCAATTATGTTTATAATCAACAGACAAAATGGAGTGTTATAGGATGCAAACATTGTTGAGGAGTGTATTATCCCAGGTACTACTGAAAGACAGAAAAAAAGGAAAACCATTAATAGGAAATAAAAATTGAAGTTCTATGTAACATCATCCTTTTTTTCCCTCAAAGAGGACTTTTCAAAATCCTTTTTTTCTCATCCTTTTTTTTTTCTTTTTTATCATTTGCTAAACTCAAGGATAGTTTTCACAACTATTAGTAGACCTTAAAATATCCTTTTATGCTCATCTTAATGTGGCAAAGCTAGGATATCCCATTACACATCATCTAAAAGCTTAAGCTATATATTATGGTTTCTCTTCAGATCGTATAAATCCTTAGCCTTTTTTTTTTCTTTTAAGCTTAAGCTAGTACATAAGTTATAATCCCTAAAGTTGGAATTATTATTTTATTTACTTGCATGCCACATCTCCAATTTTCACTGTGTTTAATGATTTAAATGCTCTAATCCTATCATTTCTGATATTTCCATGCTTCAATATTATGATAAGCTCGAAAGAGTAAGAGCTTTGTTTTATTGTTGTTGTGGTGGTTGTTTTGAGGTTTTAGTAAATTGGAAACTGAATATAACAAAGGAGTCTAAGGGTATTAAATCCCTTCATAAAGGGTCTTATTCATTTTGGTTTTTACATTTTATTTTACAACACTCAACAGAGTCTGGCAAATGCAAAATTCTCAGATCAATTTTGAAAATGAATGAATGGTGAGTCATCATTTTGGTCTTATACTGTTTACCTAATGCCTTTTTCTGTGGTATAGAAAAGTCTATTAGCATTTTCCAAAAGGGTCTTGTGGTCAAATTAGTTTGAAAAGTGTTAACATATATAGAATTTCTGAAAATTCTGAACTTCTGAAATCTTATACACTTTAGCACATTAAGCAGTCCAAGAAATGCCAAAACAGTAAATTGCAAAAAAAAAAAAAAAGGAAATGAATCTCTTATCCTGCATAACTGATTTTAGGAAATGCTCATAGAAGAAACGTCTTCAATAGATTTCCTCTGACCAATATAATTATACTGGGCATATGTTATACTCAGCACTTTGCTAAGTGTTCTGAGGATACAGGCATAGCACATGGCCTGGATTTTACCAAAGAAATAAAAATTATGCCTCCAAGTGCATGGTGAAGGCAATTTTTTTTTAATTTCTGAAAGTTAAGAAAAGCATAATTCACTATGTCAGAGGATGAATCATAGAAAAAGGTAGTCCTTGAAATATTTTTACTGAATTTGAATAGTCTAGAAGGTGATAGTCTAGATAGAAATAATAGTCTAGAAGGTGAATGACATAAACATGATGGTACAGTAAGCAGCCTCTAAGAAGGCCTCCAAAGATACCTGTCTGCTGGTGTTCACACCTTTGTGTTAATTCCCTTCACTTGAGTGTGGGCTAGACTTAGATTCACTTCTTATAAATAGAATACAGCATAAAAAATGGAATGCTACTTCCAAAATTAGGTTACAAAAAGACTATAGCTTTTGTCCTGGCATGCTCTCTTACTTGGTCTCACTCTCTCTCAGATTCCTCACCCTGAAAAAAGTCAAATGCGTGGGTCTGAGGCAGTTCCATGAAGAGGTCCATATGGTGAAGGACTGAAGGTTGTCAAAACCACTTGAGTCAGCCAAGAAATGGATCTCCAGTGTCCCCCATCCCTTTTCAAGCCTTCTGATGAGACCACTTGACTGCAAGTTCATGAGAGACTTTAAGCCAGAGGCTCCCAGCCAAACTGCTCCTCGGTTCCTCACTCAAACAAGTGATGATATAATAAATACTTGGTTTGTTTTTTTTTTGTTTTTTGTTTTTTTAGCTGCTAAGTTTTAGCTAATCTGTTACTCATCAATAGAAGAGTAATACAAGTGGAAATGTGTTAGGTAGTTGAGTGGATCGTTATAAGAGGCTCAATCACAACACACTCTCGACCAAATGTATTCAATGCCTCTCATTACCAGGAAAACAAATCACTTGCTCAGTTTAAACATCTAAAGACTTGTGTGATCTGTCCCAAATTGTCTTTCTAGTCTCTTGCCACTCCATCCTCTCCATGGCTCCTAACCACCAACCAAACCAGAGCAATTTAAACTCCCTATGTTCCATGCTTCTTGCTTCTGCATTTTTGCTCACCTGCTGCCCTTTCCCTCTCCCTCAAATCATTTAATCTCTAAACGCTGAATTTAAAATAGTATTTTGAAAAGGGGGTTGGAGTCACATAGAGCTGGTGCTACAGGTATCAGTGACTCAAAATGTCTTCATCTTGAAAATGTGGATATGGATACATAATCATAAATTGCTTTGTAAAATAAATACTGGAATGTAGGCAAAAATCTAAGAATTGTTTCTGATACAAAGTAGTTCCTTTATAAAAGTTCCTCTTCTCTTCTCCATCAGTCCCCTGCCCCAGTCCCAGTCAGAATTCATATTGTTTTTCTATTTATGTTCACATAGCAATGTGTACAAATTTGTACAAATATCACTAGTCTACCATTAATGTGACACATACAACACATACACATACACACACACCTTAAATACACAGTTAGTTGTGTGATGTGTGTGTGTGTGTCTGTATGTGTATCCTTACAAGGTATTGAGTTTCTTGAGGACATGATGTTATCTTGTGGAACATTTTATACCCATTTCGCCCAGTACTATTCCCTACAAGTGGTGGTAATAAAATAAATGTTATGATTGTTTGCTGAGTCAAATGGAATCACAGGAGATACTAATTAGATTAATAATTTAAGAGTAAATTTTGCAGAATCTTGAATAGCAAGATGAATGATTTATTTGAATCTGAGGTCCCAGGTTACAGGGACTCATTTTAGGTTATTTTGAAGGAGACTAGCTTGGAGAAGTCACATTTTATACAGATTTATCTGGCCAAGGGTACAGAAATACTGAAAGGGGAAATTCTAGTGGATAGCTAAACCAAAGGATATTAGTAATGGGATGGAGAATTTCTTGGCAGGCACTTGACCAAAACAGCAATATACATATTTATTATGTAGGGATCAAAATTCAGTTCACTTATTTTGTGTGTTATAGGTCACATAAAGTGATAGGCTTCCTATTCCTGGAGGGGTTTTTTATTTGTTTGTTTCTGTTTTAATTTGTTTGTTTTTAATAGCAAGTCATTTAACATAAATTCATATTGAGATTTATTCAGTTAGCAAAGAAATCCAGAAACAATTTACAACTCCATTTTGTAAACTGAAATGCTTTTCTTTCTTTTTTGTTTTTTTTTTTGTTTTGTGGTACGTGGGCCTCTCACTGTTGTGGCCTCTCCCGTTTTGGAGCACAGGCTCCGGACGCGCAGGCTCAGCGGTCATGGCTCACGGGCCCAGCCGCTCGCGGCATGTGGGATCCTCCCAGACAGGGGCACGAACCCGTGTCCCCTGCATCGGCAGGCGGACTCTCAACCACTGCGCCACCAGGGAAGCCCAAATGCTTTTATTTCTATACTGACTTTTTCTTGTGTTTGGATGGCCTATGACTTCACATTTAATAAATATGTGATAAATACTGATGACTAAATATCTGCGTTTATAAGCAGAGATTATGCTTTAGTTAGAAAGAAACTCAGCTAAAATTTTTGATAACTAAGTTCTGTTATTGGATAAGTAGATAATTGAGACTATTATTTTAAATATTGGGAATCTGAATTTTCTTATAGAAAGAAAATAAAGTTTTATTTACCAAAGACAATGCTAATTTATTTCACTCTTCCTTCAATGGGCCAGAAAAACTCCAAGTCTCAGTTATAATCAACATTTTCACTGAAGACTCTGAGAAATCCAACAAACTTGCAACTTCATTGACTCTCTAGAATCAATACTCAGTGATCCCAGACAGGAGCAACCAAATTATTTCACTGGAGCTGAACCCACTTTATGGTAGGTAGAATTGATTTTCAACCTGAGTCTTTTTTAGCTTAACCAGTATAGATTAACTGCTTTAGCAACTGCATCAAAAGACAGGCCATTTGAGTCAATCTACTTGTTTTCATAAATTGCTTTGTGATTACAAAAATTAGTTTTGTTCAACCACATCTATGACACCTAATTTTTTTTTTTTCATTTTAGCTCAAAAGTAAAGAAATGCATTCTAGGTATCATACTTTCTAATTTTTTATTATTATACTCTGTACATTATGATGCATTTATCAGCATAACAAAAGATATTTTAAGAAAATGTCCTTTCTTTTATGCCAATTAAGAAAGCAGCCATTCTGGGCTTCCCTGGTGGTGCAGTGGTTAAGAATCCGCCTGCCAATACAGGGGACACAGGTTCAATCCCTGGCCAGGGAAGATCCCACATGCGGCAGAGCAACTAAGCCCGTGCACCACAACTACTGAGCCTGCGCTCTACAGCCCGCGAGCCACAACTACTGAGCCCACGTGCCTAGAGCCCACACTCCGCAATAAGAGAAGCCACTGCAACAAAGAATAAGAATAATAACAAAGAATAAAAAGCCTGCGCACTGCAATGAAAATCCAATGCAGTCCAAAAAAAAAAAAAAAGAAAGCAGCTATTTTCATGTATAAAGAGAAGAAAAATATCATTGGGTTGAAAATTTTACCTTCTAATTCTATAAAATCAGATTGCTTCCCTGAACAGATATGGGAGGAAAAACAGCTTTCAATATCTTACTAAAGTACTACTTGACAGTTAATAGTTATCAAAAAATACTATAGAACATACCATAAACATGAAACTCGTTTACTGTTGCTGGTAATGTTAAATTGAAGACAGATCACATCTCAGACAGGAAGAGAAAGGGGCAGTGCCTCTAGTTTGCGTAGGATATTGGAAAAGCAGATGTAAGTTGATTACATAGGTTGACCATTTGAAATTGATGCTATTTGACCTTGTTGATCAAGTTTTAGGTGTGCTATGCATCACTGAATGGGATTCTTTATTCTCCGGCTTCTTCCCTGATTTCCTAACTATTCACCAATCACTACAGCAGACCAGAACTTAATCAAAGAAGCATTCTTGGTCTAATTTCCTGCATTTTAAGTGAGGCAGTAAGCAAAGATTTTCCAGAATAATTTCCATTTGTTCTACAATCTTTTATTCATTATTTCATTCAAAAAATATTTTGTCAAGTAGCTGCTAAGTGTCAAGCACTGTTAGGTGTTTTGTATATAACTGAAAACAAAAACAGACATGATTCCTTCTTGTATGGATTATCTATTTTATTGGGACAAGTGTATCCCATGTTCCAACTAAATTGATATTTAACTACTGCCTAAAGAGACACTGTCCTTTCCCACTTATACATCTTTACTTAAATCTTTCCTTGTACCTCCAAAAATACTCTCACTCTTGTCTCCTCCTATTCTAGCACTATCCACATTTACAGAATAAATTAAGCACTTTGCTTACTATGACACATTCTTTGATTCTCTAGCCAGAAATGATCTTAACTTTTCTGGGGAAGAGAAAAAAACGGGAGAAGTAACTTATGTTTATTTATTGAATGCTACTATGTGCCAGAAATTGTACCAAACCAACTATCTGTATAATTTCATTTAATTTTCATCACCTCATTATCCCCATTTCCTGATCAGATGTAACATGTCTAGGAGTATACAACTGGAATCAAAGCTAGGATTCTGACTCCAATCTGTTCAATATCAAGTTGTTTTTTTTAATCCACCAAAGCCACCTATCTGAAATACTACAACACTCACTCAGGTTTGTGCTATTTTTAATGTCAGGCACCGCATGTACCTTATATTACAGAAAATTAAATTCTTCTCACTCTACTTACAGTAGGTGCTAATAAATACTTATTTAATAAAGGACTAAATGGGTTACTGTGCTTGAAACCCAGTTATAATTTGTGTTGTTTCTCAATAAGAAACTTAAGAACATTCATTCCTTCTTTTACTTACTGTCAAAGCAATATTTCTAGAATAGAATTTTGGTCAAACGCCTGATCTGGCTTGATAACTAATATGATTTAGGGAATACATTATAGGGGGTCAAAGATGAGTTGCAGGATTCTGGTTTGAAAACGTGGGTATATGATGCTTCCATTTCTTAGCATGGAACTCCAGGAGGAAGAGGAGAATATGAGGCATGCTAATGAATTCAGTTTGGGTCTGTTGAGTTTGCTATGTGTGTGAGACAACAAAATGGACATGTCCAACGGAGGTGGGTTTGGGGGCATAGAGCTCAGTTAAGAGCACTGAGTATGAGAAACACATTTAAGGTTAGTTAGCAAATAGTATTTTCTACTTTCTTTAGAACTTTAATAACTAAATATTTTAATTCATATATAAATTAATCTTGGTGTATGTGAAGTTAGGATATAATTTATTTTATTCCTAAAAATTAATTATTCTCAGCATTTCTGAGTAATCCTTCTTTTCTCCATTTATTTACAATAAAGTGCTACATCAAATAAATGTCGATACATACTAATGCCTGTTTTTGGATTAGTATGCTCTCTAAAGCTTCTTGAAAAGATGTAGTGCAGTAAATAATAAGTAGTGAGCCTATCCATGCCATTAAAGATATTCCTCCAGATAACAACCATACGTTAAAAGACCATCTTAGGTGATTTCCCAACTAGCTACAATTTCATAAATTCTACCATCATTAAACACACATTTCTATGTCTTGTCCACAAGAGAAAATGACAGACATTTAAATAATTCAGTTAAATCAAGACATATTAAGGTTATAGTACTTTTCAAAATCTATCCATATTTAGCCACATTGTAAAATTACAGTGACATTAGAAGGGATTTTTTCCTTGTGAACCTGTAAGGCTTCTAGGGCTTTCCTCTTTCTGGTCTTATCATTCACAGACCACTTGATTACTCATCCATTTCACTTTTCCCTTTTTGCCAAGGATAAACATCAAGATCTAGGGATTAGTTAACTAACCATTTCACCTTTTGAAAATCAACATATTTGTTTGTTTGTATTAATTTGTTATAAGAAGAGGGCAGAAGATTGAAGCATTAGATGTCAAAGCAACAGCTAAGGTTCTTCCAAATCCTTAAATTCTATGGTTCAGTAATCCTAGAGCATTACAAAGTACTGCTTTAGTTTTCATGTCGGCACATAGGTTTTATATTCCATGGACAAGAGTATCTTTGTGAGAGGAAAATATTTTGTCTAATTTGTAACACTTTCTCCTCTCCTATCTTAGATTTCTATTTCAACTCTTTCCATATTTATGCCATTTCTTAGTTTTTTGTAAATGGGCAATATGGAAGGAAAATACAAATTGAGAAGATCTGTTTTATCTCTCATCAGTGACCTAAGTAGTACTTTTTCTTGTTTTTCTAGAACATGCATAAGCACAATATATTTTGTACTCAAAAATTTCCCCTACCCTTCTTTCCATGTTTCAGAGTTTCATTTTTCTTACAATGTATTTGTCAGTTTGTGCTTTCTCCCATCTTTTACACATACTGCAATAAAAAAGCTAATTCCAACAGAAAGCTCCTTCTCTACACAGATGCATTAGTTCATTAGATATCTATTTGCTTTCTTTCTCATTAGAAAATCTGTGAGACTGTAATAAAGATTTCATTTTTCAGAGCTTTTAGCATGTGAACACTCCTATCTTTGCCATGAACTTGTTTTGTTCAGATTTGCTTAAAATCTAGGGAAGATATTAGACTCTACAAAGCATTCATTTCCTTTGCTTTATTGCAAAAGATGATATCATCACCTTCTCCCAAGATTCCTGTCACTTCCACTTTGCCAACTGATGTTTCCTTGATAGAATAAGATCCAAAATAGCAGGCCTTATTCAACTCTCTGAAAAGTAAAGCTTTCAGTGAGGCCAAAATTATCAGACGATCTGCTTTTAACAGAATGAGCCTTCAGATAGATACCTAGATAGTTTACACTTACAGTTTCATCTAACTTGCTTCTTTGCCAATTTAGAATTACATGCCACTATTCGCCTCAGTCCCATTAGTATAATTGAAATAAGTAATAAGGAACTTAGACTCTTTTTTCTTCTATCCAATTTATCCAACCTATTCAGACTTCTAACTTCTTACTCTTAATAAGCATTGGTTATACTTGCAAACCAACCCCTGGCTGCTGGCAAGCATACCCAGCTAAGACATACAGACTCATGTAAAATCTTGGCAAAATAAACTGGAATTTAAAATCTTCTTTCTTTGAATACTATCACTTATTTAAAATTTCCATTTTAGAATCATGAATTTATTAATAATGGGAGCTAATATTTATATAGCACTTACTATTTTAACTATTCTAAGCACTTTATGTTCATTATTTTATGTAATCTTCACAACACTCCTTGATGTCAGAATCATTATTAACTCCATTTTACAGACAAGGAAATTGAGGCACAAAAGATTAAGTAACTTATCCGAAGTCATTCAGTTAAAAACCGTAGAGGTAGCTCCCATATTTGTGCTCTTAATCATTATGATACACTTCTACAACAAAGGCAGTAATGACATAGAAATAGTACAATAGCCGTACAATTTTACACATGGAATGGAGGTTAGAAATTCTGTCCCTCAGGAAACCCTTTGCATTTAAGGAGCATAGATTCTGATTGTGGTGTCCAACAGCTACATTTTTTTTAGTGGGGTGTTAAAATGTCATTCAGTCCTAGAATCGGAGTGAGGTAAACAAGGTAGAGCGGCGATATGCCAACCCAGGAACATTCTGGACCTCTAGAATTGTAAAAGTGGGGCGTGTAACTATGGCAGAGAGTGGGAAGTGGAAGGTGAGGGATGCAAAGAGAGTGGTATAAGAGGAGATTTGTAGCATGGAAATATTTTGTCTTAGACCAGACTCCGCTTAACACATATACTCTATGACCATTTACCTTATCTTGTCAACAGAATGCACTGCCTTTTTAAAACATCCCTGAATAATATTTTATGTTTTACAATGTTTTGTAAGCTTTCTTCAAAAAGAATGTATTATAGCTCTATGCATCATTAGAGTGTCAAATTAATTTTAAGTGAGAAACACTCTCATACACTTTTAAAGATGTTTGCTATATCACTGAAATGGAGTGATCCTAGTTTGGGATGAAGAATACATCTAATTCACAGTAGGAAAAAAAAGAGACTCGACAGATATTTAATACAGAAAACAATTTATATGAATATTCATAATTGCAGTTTTAATAGTGATTTTGAATCTGCTTATTTAACTGAGATTACAAACATGAAGTAATAAAAGGAGAAGTTGTCTACCTTGATTTTAAAGTCTGGTACATAGGCCATAGTGATATTTTTAAGGGACTGGTACTAAATCAAACAAGCAGTTTGTAGAGGACTTTGGACCATCTCCCATATTTCTTACATTAGCAGCACCATGGAAAGTGGCCTGAGCACTCTTCATTATGTGAACAATGTTATTATAATAGACTGTAATTCTACAAGAAACAGCAATTCTGAAAGGCTAATGTTTCTTTTTAAGATACAAAAGTAGCTATTGAATGCCTCAGTACAGATATGAAAGATAGGAACGGTGATTTTAAGTTTCATGAAAAGAGACACGTTTCTGTCAAGTTTCTGAGATGTAGGCACAAGGTAGATGTTTAAGTGAATGGTTCAAAAAGAAACACTACTTTTCATGGGGACTTTTTGTTTTTCATTATTCTTGTTCAAATGCTCATACATCATGGTCCTCTCTTATAACATATGCAATACCAAACACAGTTTGACACATGCACAAATTTTAGCTGTTCATCACCAACATTTCAAAATGTGGCTGGTACAAGCTACAAAAAAATGATTTACTGAAAATTTTCTTAAAGTAAAAGCACTTCAAATCAGCATATTTTAACATAACATTTTAAATTCCAACTTAATACTTGTATATTAACCTGACTAAATAAAATCCACGTTCCTGAACTAATTACAACATTATGGGTGCCCCCTAAACTTTTAAAACTTTTTCTTTTAACTTTTAAAAACTAAAAGTCATGTTGGGGTCAGTTATTAGGGTCTTCTTCATTATCTACAGTTATGGCACTGATTGTAAATATACTACAGAATCAACCTCCAAAAAGTACACGTGCAGAGCTAGGAGTCATATGACTTATTATTTTTTTAATAGAGTGGTAAAAAATCATTATCTTTAATCATTAATAACTCACAAAAATATTTACATTTCAAAAATACAGCATGAACTTTTATATTCTTTCTATTCTTGTATTTTCATTATTGTGAATGTTCAACTAAGAACTAATAACAACATTAATAATAGTTATCAGTTACAATTTGAAGAGTATTATATTAATATACATTTTTAACCTACTGGTTTTAAAATGTAATCATTAATTGTATTTTATGTTTTATAAACTGTTTATATCATTTGTCACATAAATAATTTGGGATGTCCTGATTTTCTTGAAAGCAATTGTAATGTCTGGAACATGGCGGCAGTTCATGCAAATACGTGAAGGAATGAACTGCGAGATTTTACAGATTAACTTGCTTTAATTAGCCGTTACTTAATAAAACAGAATTTTCTTATAGTTCAATTGATCAATCTAATATATATTGCTTTAATGACAATTGTATATTAATTTAATACAGTTGCATCCAAGCCTAAATGAACACGTATGATCCAAAATGTGTTTATTACGTTACCCCAAAAATTTGTGCTTCGTTTATTTTACATATAGACGCACTCTCTGTTTCCTTTAAAATTCATTAATTGAAGAAAGTCTAACAAATCATTAAAGTCCATATGGTGCTTTCAATTAAATGTGTTAGTGGATTAAATATGCTTTATATGTCATCCCTCACCACTTTTCTCACTTTGAGAGGCACACGCCAGCCTCTGTTCTGCTCTATTACCTACCTATAAAATGTTAAGATACCTATTTTCTGTCATTATTATTTAACATTTCTTTGCTCTATTATCAGGAATTTCCGGCTAGAAAGCCTTCATCTTGCCTTTGAAATACAAGTGGCCTTAGGGTACAGGAAGAAGCTGACTGCTTTCCTCCCAGTTTTGCATATATGCTACTTTAAGATAAGAATGTGAGGCTTTCTCAGGGCACTTTCAAATATCCTTAAAGAAGGAAGATAGATATTCTATCTTTCCTTCCCTTTACCCTCTCCCCTTTCATGTTTCATGCATTCAACAACTGCTTATTACTTGTCCACTGTGTTCCAGATATTGTGTTGGGTGCCCAAGCCACAGCAGAAGAGCATCCTGTGAGGAGTTTTAAGGGCCAAGTCATGATGCCAATTACCACAAAAGTAGTGGACACTTAGGATCCGTCCCATCTCTTCACTTTCACTTTTTCTCTGGAGGTACTGATTGCTATGCTGGTATTACTATACCAAGTCAGAATTGAAAATAACAAGACACAATAAGATGCAAAACTGTGAGCTTCCTGTATGAAAAATATCCAAGACTCTCAGAATAATTTTAAACTTTTAAGTCAATAAATATGAACAACACAAACTGTTTTCTCTGAGGCAATAATGGATGAACTGACCCAATATGTATAGTGGGGTTTACTCATGAGAGCAAACCACTGAAGCGGCTTCCTATATAATCCTGTAAAGTCAGATAACATAGACTGGTGCTAGTGCTGTTTGAAACACCAAATAAAACACAAAGAGCTGAACAAGCTTTCATTTATAACAGACTGTGGAAATAAATGACCAAGAAAATGATCATTCAGTGAACAAAAAGAGAAGGAAGGTGAAGAGAAGGTCATATCATCAAAATATTCAATATTCCTCTATAATATGCAATACAAATTTACCACTCAATGTCTTATTTCATAATTACAACATCTCAAGGCCTTTGAAGGCAGGGCACATGGCCACTATAGGGCCAGGCAACTTTGCATTAATGCACAGTATTTCTGCTAATAATATCATGGGCATGTCAAAACTCAAAACTTCTTCTGTCTTGTCCTTTTCAGTGAGTAAATTGGCTGAAAGAATAAATGTCTTTGTATAAGGGCAAAGTGTAAGGTAGAAGAAAGTAATTGAGGAATCCAATTTTCATGGAACAATCTTAAAAACCATTATTGGATTTTTGACTAGTGAAAGGAAATGTGTTGCATTCATTTAGTGAATTCAAATGTGACTCAATCAACTAATGTGAAAATGCAGAGTTATGACCTACTCACCCATGATAATGACTATGTCATTTACATGTGTTTGCCACTTTGATAGGGAATAAATGGTTGAAGATTTTATAAAGGATTCATTTGATTCTGCTGAGATGTCTAATGACAGAAAACATCTCAAATAGAAAACCATTAGAAGATTTCATTTTGTACCAGTTTCCACAAAAACGCATTTCTTTCTCAATATCTACTATTTAGATGAACAGAAACAGAAAAGTTAACTGTTTTATTACAGCTACAAATTCAATTTATTGGTGTTTTTGTAGGCTAGCCAAGAACCAATTTCTAGTAAGTTAACCCTAAAAAAATGTTTCCATGCATCTAAATATATATACATTTTTTGGTTACAGCCCACTCAGAATTCTTGATAAACAGTGAAATATTTACCATCCCCTTGTAAGTTAGAACATTGGACTCATACTATTTTACATAATGAAAAGTAAAAAAGATGTAAAAATACCTATCCAAAATTTTTCAAAAAAAGTAAAGTCAAGGGCAAATCAAAATATAATCAATAACAACTCTGGGTTTGATTTTCAGCATACTTCTATCTCTGAGTGATCCCACACAGAAGCTGGATCTCAAACATTTAAAATTTATTTTTAATATTCAAGTGGAGTAATATACGGTTATTCATGTGAATCTAAATAATATAATATTTATGCACATTGCCTAAAGGAACTTACAACAAACACATATATAGTAATTATTATATAATGTCAGCCCATTATTATGATATATTTATGTATTTTATTTAAGATATTAACAGTAAAGAAAATAATAAGAAAATAATGTAAACTATGGCAGTATTAGTAAACAGAGTGAAGCATTATCTAAAAGATTTATTTGTAAATATATGATACCCAAACATCTTTCCTAAGGTAAAATCTCAAATATATTTCAAGATGTAATATTCTATAAACCATATATGGATATGGGGGGATGCTTATGTAGTGGATTTGGCTATGATTATAAAACTATATCTGTTTATATAAAGGATAATAAGTATCAAATTGGAATGTTAACATGGCATCAACTAGTAAAATTGCTAATGTGGTATTAATGCAAATTCTTAGAAATAATAATGTCAACACAGCAGGCCACTTTAATAATTTATTGGAAAAATAAAACTAAGCTTTTTAATTGTTCATTAAATTATAAATAACTAATAATATGTTAAACAAATGATAATATAGAACAAAACTAAATGAAAGAAATACCTTCAAAGATGACCTTAAAAAATAACCTTCTGTAAACATAAAATACGCATGCCAAGTAGCAATAAGAATAGCCAATATGATTTTTACCACGTTCAAAAGAAGGGCTTTTTAAAATATGAACAACTCAGAAGCCCTCTTACTTTTGTATACTTTATGAACTGATTTTCACTTTGATAAGATTAATTTATAGGCTGAATTATAAGATGTCACCCATGACCCCTGTCCTCTGTTGTTACTCCTGTAACTATGTTACATTATATGGAAAAAGAGATTCTGCAGATGTGATTAAAATGACTAATCACTTGAATTTAACTCAAGGAGGTTATCTGGGTTGACCTAACCTAATCATACGAACTCTTTAAAAGCAGAGTTTTCTCTGGCTGGTAGTAGAAGAATTCAGACATTTGAAGACTGAGAGGAATTTGATTAAGAGGGAGTTTCTCCACTGCTGAAATTGATGGGGCTTCAGAGCAAGGACGTGAAAGTGGCCTGTAAACGGTGAGACCTTCCATTGTAAAGGAACAGATTCTGTCAACATCCTGAAGGAGTTTGTAAGTATATCTTTACTTAGTCAAGCCAACCAATCAGGACACAGCCAGACAACATCTTGATTTCAGCCTTATGGGATTCTGGGCAGAGAACCCAAGTAAAAAATACCAGTCTAACTGGGTAAGTCTGCTTAGCCAGCTTACTTTAATAACCAATTAAGAATGAATTTCCATTAATATTTCTCTAAAAGTCCTGAATATATTCTTCATTTACAAGTTTTAAGGATGGAATGTCTTTATCTAGGCAATTCCCCCAAATAACTTTGTACAAAGTATAAATGATAAGTATTATACCAAAGTATAGTCATAAACTTTAATAGTGGGATTACCTCTGAGTATTTGATTTTTGGAATCTCCAGGCAAAATGCAAATTACAGAATACATGTTAGAAATCACAAATAATGATAACTAGTCCTACAGAGTTAACTCTTTATCATTAGTATTCTCCTAAAACCTCATAACAGCAACTTTTATTAAGGAGAATATTTAAACTTACCTAATTTTCCTCTTAATTAGGTAATGCTAATGTGGTATATGTCAAATTCTCCACTTTGAAAATCATTTGAAAAATATTAACAAACTGTTAATGATTCAGCATCACATTGTAACTTCAAGACAAGAACTTCTTATGTGCAAATAATTTAACTTAATCATCTTTGTGTCACCGTTACAAAACACAATGGCACACAAAAGATTGTTATTAAATACTTACTGAATAAATTAAGAACTTTTTTCACTATACTTACTCAATAATTGACATTATTATTTACTGAGTGCTTTCTATGTATCAAGCACTGCTTTACATGTCTTTTCTCATGTATCCATCGATCAGTTGGGTTTGGTTGTTTTGTATGTGACAGAAAATCTAAAATAAATAAGATGGAATTTTACTTCTCTTTGTCTTAGAAGGGGCCTGAAGGGAGACACTCCAGGGCTAGTATAATGATCCATGGCATAAAGGACTCAAGTTTGGTGATCAACCAACTTCAGTATGAGTTCTAGCTCATGGCCCAAGAAGCACCAGATAGCACATCTTCATTCCATCTGTACAGGAAGTAACATTGGAAGTTACAATCTAGATGTTGCACAAAACATTTCCTCTTAAAAGACATTGTCCAGAACCAAGTTATTTGGCAACAGAAGTCTGAGAAAAGTAGACTTTATTCCAGGTATCCAACCAAAAATCAGGAATTCTATTATTTAAGAAAAAATGGAGAACCAATGTTGTGATAGTTTCTCTCATGTCTCTTACCCAAAAAATACAAGATAGATACAATTTTTACTGCAGATTAGAAAACTAAGTGGGAGAGATTGTCTTTCACAAGTTCATAATAATATGTGAGAGCTAAAATACAGACCCGTGCTGCTCAATTCCAGAGCACTGCTACTCAAAGGATAGCCTCTGAACCAGTAGTGGTTTACAAACAGGACAATACTATCCCACCAGGAGATAAACATGGAAATATCTGCATTGCTGTGACATTGAGGCACATGATTTTTTATTTAAAAAAAGCATTCGTCCATGATTGATTGAGAAAGGAAAACTGAATCTTTCAGAGGTATGCAAAAAAAGTACTCTTTTAGGGACTTCCCTGGTGGCACAGTGGTTTAGAATCTGCCTGCCAATGCAGGGTTCGAGCCCTGGTCCAGGAAGATCCCACATGCCACGGAGCCACTAAGCCCATGTGCCACAACTACTGAACCTGCGCTCTACAGCCCACAAGCCACAACTATTGAGCCCACATGCCACAACTACTGAAGCCTGCACGCCTAGAGCCCATGTTCCGCGATAAGAGAAGCCACCACAATGAGAAGCCCACGCACCACAATGAAGAGTAGCCCCGGCTGACCACAACTAGAGAAAGCCTGTGCTCAGCAATGAAGACTCAACACAGCCAAAAATAAATAAATAAAAATAAATTTATTAAAAGAAAAAGTAGTCTTTTAGAGCCTGCAATAAAATCATTATATTGATTTGTTGGATATTCTAAATTCTTTACACTGGCAATTATTATTTTCTTTAGAATTTAAATAAAATTGCCTCCATTCTCTTTACAAAAACTGTGGGAAGTACAGTGTTTACCCGAACTTCTGTAGACTCCTATAGAATTACATAGTCATGGGTACCTTTCTTTCCAATTCTATGATCTCTTAAATTTTGTCTATTTACTTCCTGTGGTCTTCTCTCTTCCACCACTGCATAACCAACATCATATCTACCTATTTTCCTCCATTTGTTCTTATCCCCCTATATTTTCTTTCTTGTGATCTCCTTGGAATTTCAAAAAAAATTTTAACTATGGAGAGGAGTTTTGATTTATCTTTTTCTCACTGAGCTCATCATCTTATTCTTCCAAGAAACTCAACAGTGACCAACAAGTGTGCTCTTTTACAACAGGATCAGATACCTTCAAAGACAGAAACAGCTGAGATAAGTTTTCTTGATGTTATTTGCTTGTTCTAAATAGCATTTTATTTTCATCTCTCTGTTCTTATGATATTATTTTAGTACAATATTTAAGGCTTTCCACAACATGAGCCCCTACACAGTTTTCAAAGTATGTCTCCCACCAGGTTCTCTCTCAGTTCCCTCCTTCAGTCTCTTATAGAACTGTAAAAATAACTCTATTAGTATTTATATTGCATTAATATTCTTTAGATATCTGTCTGTCCCTCCCAATAGAATATATACTCCCAGGAGGAGTAAATTATTTCATATTTGTCTTTGTCTCCCCAGCATTTAGCAAGGTGTCTTGCATAATGAGGCATTTAATATATATATTACAGCTGAATTTCTTAAAGAGAATTAATTATGCTGACTTCAGGATTACTTTCAGGCCTTCATCTCAAAATTTTGCTACCCATTTATAAGTTTGAATTTGCCAAGAAATTTCTTTTAAATCCACATATTTCCACCAAAGAAACTACCAACAATTTTGATACTTCCAGCATTTGTATTTGGCTGTATGGACAACCAGCCAGATGTTCCATATACATAAATCAATAATTCTCAATTCTAGTGAACTCAGATCCTTTTCACAACATACTTTTTATTGTTCCTTTTATTAACTGAAATGCAATTTATAGACAATGTAATGTAGCTGATTGCAAGACTTCAATGTGAGTTCCTATCTCATATATATAGGAGAATTAAGAAAAATTAACTTAAAAATAAGTATTTAAATTTTCAATTCTGTGTATTCCATAATGAATCAGTCATATGTTTGTAAATACACAAACAATCTCCATGAATGCAATAGCTCCAAAGAAAGAAAGATACAATATGTTGAACTGGTGACTGAAAACCATGACTGGCATTGCCGTTAGAAATGTGATCTTACAAAATGGAAAACAGCTGTTGGTAAACTTTCAAACATAATAAAGCACCGTTTTCTCTAACTTTAGAAAATAGTTGTAACTAAAGAAAAGTCAGTCTGTATTTTAACTATACAAAACACACTTTGGGTTTACATGTAAAATACAATTAGGGTCTAGGCTCAGATAATCAAACACATTTTCCTACTGCATGAGTGGGCATTGAAGCAGGAGAATGTAGTCTGTAGGCAGAAGAATTTTTTATTTTGTAGGTCATGTATCTCTGCCCACTACATGCTCTTAGCACCCTCCACATCCTGGTAATCAAGTTACCCCACGGCTTCCCTGGTGGCACAGTGATTGAGAGTCTGCCTCCCGATGCAGGGAACACGGGTTCGTGCCCCGGTCTGGGAAGATCCCACGTGCCGCGGAGCGGCTGGGCCCGTGAGCCATGGCCGCTGAGCCTGCGCGTCCAGAGGCTGTGCTGCACGACGGGAGAGGCCACAACAGAGAGAGGCCCTCGTACCAAAAAAAAAAAAAAAGTTACCCCACAGATTACCAAAATGCCCCTAGAGGGCAGTATAATTCCCATGGAGAACCACTCGTGTAAATATATGAATCACACATACTTTAGCACAAACTTTCTTTGATTGATGTCTATCCATACACATGAAATTTATTAAAATAGTAAATATTAGTATTTGTTTATCACTGCTTTAAATATAAAATTTTAATAAAATTCATTAAGATAAGTTCTCTTACTATCATTACTCCTAAACTGTTGCCAATCATTTCTTAAAATAATCCTTGTATTTACAACTATAGCTAATAAGAAAACTCATATCTTAAACCTTACTATCAACATACTGAAACTCATATTCAGCTTTGATTCTGGCTGCGGAATTTCAGAGAACTATGAAAGTTTTTTACTGTTTCCAAATGTATGATGTTCCCAATTTTTCATGGGCTTTGGTTTTGAATCACACGCTTAGAACCCCATCAAAGCCCTGGCGTTTTTAGAACTGGCCCTTTACTTCAGGCAGCAAGCCAGCAGGCTGATGAGGTGTCTAGACGATCATACCTCGTTTGTCACTAACGTTTCACTCTAATAATGAAAACGCTGGAGTTCAGGGATGTGGAGTCACATTTTTGATAGACTTCCTGCACAACTAATTGAACTATCCAAATCCAAGGTCCTAGTCATAGAGATTTTTATTACCTGCACCTCTGCCGGGAAAGTGATAAAGCAGGACAAAGACCATCCAATAAGATCCTCTAATAAGTTACTGACATTCTAATACGCACAACAGAGAAACCAACTTTGAGTAAAGTTCTTCCAGACTGCTTCTGCTTCGTAGAAATAAACTGATTGAGAAGTTAATAGCTGAAGCAGTAGCAGGAATGTACCTTCATGAAGTAGGCAAATCAAATTCCCCTGGGCAACCAGAGGGAAGAATAGGACAATAAAAGTGGCATTGACCTTTACTAGTCCATTCTGCTTTTGTTTTTATTTTTAATGTTGAATTAAATAAATGATATGTATTGGCATGTGAGGGCTGGCATGGGAAACTAATCAAATTCTGAAGTAAAAATGATACGGGTCATGTGATCACCAGTGAAATAGGGTGACAAATCCTTACCCTTCAGGGCTAGTAAGGTTCCCAACCTCTACACTCTTAGAGAAGGAGAAAAATTCTCCTTTCTGATGTATACAAAATCATCTCAGGAAGTAAAAATAAAAGGGCCTGAATTAATAGAAAATGTTAAGACATTCCAAATTCTACATATATCAAGCTAGGTGATTTTTACAACTTTACAGAGTAAAATTCTGATGCCCTGCACCTCAAAGGTGAAGGCAAAAAAAAAACCCGTTCTGGAATTAATATGCTCCTATGTTTCAAAAGAACCTAGAATTCTCTGGAATATAACTTTCTTCAGTGCAGGTCTGTTTTGTTCACTCATATTTCCTAAGCACTTTCAACACAATGCCTGGCACATGGTAGGTTCTCAATAACTATTTGTTGACAGAACAAACACATGAATGAATTGTCTTATTATCGTAAGTCTGGTAATATACACGTATTGATTAACTTGAGTAGGATGTTAACTGTTGAAAATATATTATGCTAGTTATTCTGCTTCTGTTCAAGATTCCTTGATGAATAATTTCTTTTTTTGTTTAGACTAATACATTCAAAGTAATATTAAGTCTAAATGTAACTAAGCAGGACCCTATTGGGCCTTCCTGAGACAGACCCCTCCCCCATAGCCTCTGCTTTAGCTCCTCTCTGAAGTATTCAGATAACAGCATCTGATGCACATTTCCTGAGCTGTTTACAGATGCTAAAACCCTCACCAAATGGAAGACTTTAACTACTTGATGACCATGAGCACTTAGCCCCAGGCCTCCTGGAGCTCAAGGATTAATAATGTTAACCCCTGTAACACCACCTGGTTACCTCACCATCAGCCAACCAGAGAACTGTGCACAAGTTGATCCTATACCCTGAGTCTCCCCTCCCTCATCTGGCCTTTAAAAATGCTTTCCTGACACCCATCAGAGAGTTAGGGCTTTTTGAGCACTAGCTGCCCCAGACTCCTTGCACAGCGCCTCACAATAGAGGTGAGAGCCTCACAAAAGGCTCTTTCCTTCACCACAACCAGGGGTCATTAGATTGGCTTTACTGTGGGAGGACAAGAGGACCCAAGTCTGGCTTGGTAACATAAAAAGTTAATTTTATTAGAATGTTCTCTTTTTATGTGGTGTATTCGCTTACCTTTCACATAAGTGTAGAGACCTTGATGTTTGTCTGTAAAGCCTAAAATGTTAGTATTATCAGGTAACATTTATTTAAAGTAAAGGAAAATAAAGTAATATTTAATGATAACCTACTATGTCCAAGGTACTTTGCACATATCCTTTTTAAATGCTCACAAAAACTGGGTGGGCATTTTTGGCATTTTAAAGAGGAAATAATTAAGATATATAAATAGGTGACACTTAGAATTTATACTTAGGTACATCTGAAAACCACTTGTCATCTTCACTCATATCAGATTACAAATGCAGTGCCAAGGACAGAGAGAGAAAGAGGGTGAGAATGTGAGAGTGAGCAAGAGAGACTGAATGAAAGAAAGACACCTTTCAACGTACAGTATGCTGGACCCAAGCAGTCCTACGTATATAAGGAAACATCTCCATCTTCCTATACAAACACTATTATCCATTCTCATTACTATACTTTCCAAAGACAAAGACTGGGAAACCTTTCCTTTCTCTTAGTTAATTTACTATATGAAAATAAAGGACACACTCAGAACACAACAAATGGAGATATGTGGTCCCTTTGCCATTCTCTCATGCAACATATAAAGAAATTTATTATTATTTAAACAAAACAAAATCATAAATTATGAACTTAGTGGAATAATGCAAAATAACCCATAACACCTGGAGAAGAAATAAATCAAAATTCTCCATATCAACCACTTCCCTAAACTCATCTAGTCTTAGATCATTCAAATGATATTCATTTTTTTACTAATTCCACAAATATTTATGAGGTATCTGGTCAGGCTCAGGCACTCATTTTCTAGGCACAGAATAGTGAATAATCAGTGGCATTGTCTTTTATTTTTGTTCTCCACTAACAGAGAAACAGATAAAAGTAAGAGTGCTAGATACCCAATATGAGTAAATTATTTGCTTAAAACTATTTAGGAGAATGTAGCTAATTAACATATTCTGTAGGAATAGTTTTTAAATAGTTATAGTTATTACAATTAATAATTAACAAAAACTGGGCACTGTATGAAGTACTTGACATACATTATTTCTTTTAATCTTTACAATAATCTCATGACATATATAATGTTTTTCTCATTTTATAAATGAAAAGGCTGAGGGAAATGTACACAGGATCATACAGCTATTAAGTGCAGAGCTAGAATTTTAACCCAGGCTCACCTTCTCCAAAGCCCATTCTCCTCCACTAGGCTCCAAGGACAGTAAAAGAGTTCTCTAAAGGCAGTTCCTTTATCACACTGAAACTTCTCTAAAACCTTTACAGTCCACATCTCTTTAGGCTCCCTTAAAGTCAGTATTTCCTAATCATAAATATACCTCTAGGACAGCCTTTATATATGTGAAATAATATGCTTCTAGTATTAGAATGTTTAACATGGTTAAAGTTGAGAATCCTGAGCAACAAGCAGTATCAGTGATTCTCAACCTATGACCTATCCAAATGACATGGAGAGACTTATGAATGCATACATTTGGTTACTGCAACATATTGTTATCAATGGAGAGGGTATAAAGTTAGTGGGAACATGACAGACAATAGCTATTTCCTGAGACTGAGAATTTTCCCAAGACTAGTTTGTGAGAGGCAAACTTCTAACTCAAGTATTCAGGTGGAATTTGTGGGTGCTTCAAATTTTTTGACATATTTTATTCACACTAAAAGATATTATAATCACAAAAAAACCTCAGGTCCTGGCTTACTGCCAAGAAACCCTGTTGAAAAGTAAATTATTTTTCTTTGATTATCTTAAAGCACACACTAAAGAAATATATACTATAATAAATATCTGTATTGTGTATGTTTTGTGTTTGATTATACTTACCTACACGGACTTATAAAACTTTATAGTTATTGATGTAACACAGGTGTTTGTGAATCAGACCTAAGGGCTATCCTTAATCTAAAAACAATAAAATTTTATTAATCTAAAATGGTAACATGGCAATACAATTGTGAGAATTTTCCAGGGCTTATGTAAGAAACAGAAAACTGAAGTGAGAAGTCATTGTTTTAAACAAATGGATAAATACGAGTAGAGGCTTCTTAATAGTCTCCAAAGATAAAATAGATGATAAAAATCAGGACTGATTTTGTGCTTGTGTTCTGTCTCTGAAACAGTAACAAAAAAATTATTTTAAAAAACAAAGAAAGTTAGCCAATGAAAGCATCTATCTGTATAGTAAAAAAGCAATGGCCAGTGATAAATGGCTTCTCTTCAAGGAATATCTGCTATATAATGATCATTTACTCTGCCCCAACTATTGTTCAAATTTACCTCATTTAATCACACATGAACTGTTGAGGTTTAGGTTAGAAGCATGCCAAATAGGTGATCCCAGCTGTTTATAAGGCGGATACAAGACTAATAGGTCTGTTTCTAAAATTGAACTTTTAAATTGCCCTGCTACACTCACTAGCAGCACACAAGGGGATGTTTAAAATTAATATCATTACAATGGTATCAGTTTATTTCACTTCCTAATGAGGAATGAATCCAAGCAGCCAGTCAGATTCAGTCACTAACCAACCATCCTAAGAGCTAAATATCTCGGAATAAAGAATACACAGAAATTGGTTTCAACAGTTTGGTAATATTAATGTAGCTAAATACTCCATTTTTCAGACAGAACATTTTGGAATGTTTAATAACCATTATATTACAGAAAGTATCTTTTTTTTCTTATCTAAAAAAGTGTTTGGGGTACATAATAATAAGATAGTTATAGAAAAAAATGTAGTGAATTTTACTAAGGCAAAATAACAAAACAATTGGTTGAGAAGAAAAAAAACACCAGAGTCCCAGTGAACCACAAATAGGTATTTCCAGCACTGAAAGAGCAAATTCAAGATAATAAGTTCTCCCATACTCTGTGAATATTTTCATTAATGCAATTTTGTGTTGAGTCCATATTCACTTTAAGTCTTTTAATAGACACACATGTGGTATGATAAATATAAAGAATACTTCTTTTTAAATCATAATATTTTATTAATTTCTAAATGATCACAGGCTACTTATTCAGAGACATTTTATTACTATACTCATTTTCTTCTTGTAAACATAATATGTTTATGAATTTGCTCAAGGAAGCTTCTTTGGATTTCTACTTTTCTCATTGTCCTTATTTACTTGAGGAGAAGATCGGCTTCTAATTAAAAAATACAAAACTATAATGGCCATATTTAACAACTATAAAAATTAGGTTAGATTAGAAGCACATAGAGAAAGAGCATATGATAGAATGAAGTTAGTGTCAGTTAAACCTTGAAAAATGAACTCCAACCATATTATGATCTGGCGGGCTATTTACAGTGACAACTCGATGACTGCAACAGGTAATATAATTATCCCCATTTTAGGGAGTGCAAACTGAGGCAAAGGGAGTTATGGCTTTTACAAAAAATTCCTTTACTATCCAAATCAATATAGGTGCTTTAGTGGGCTTGCCTTCTTTGCCATTTCTGTAAACATGTAAATAATATGTATTGATACTTATGAACAGAAATGAAACCACTGGTGAAATTAGATCATGGATTTCATTTATTTTGGGCCCTGTGACCTTGCCTATTATATATGCCAAGCCAAGCACAGTAGGCAACATCTGGATGGAAAGACACCAAATGAAGCAGTCATTCAGTTGTATTACTGTTGTGCACATTAGCTCAGACTTCAGTCAGCTAATGTTTTACTGTCTTTTTCTTTACACAGTAGCTCTTTTCAGAATGAGTTGATTTATTTAATTGGTGTTGCACAACTCATTAACACAAATTAAAATGGTAGGAAAAAGACATCAGCTACCAACTTTTATTTTCACCTTATACCTCTCTCATGCTTTCTCAGTTCATATATTTAACTTCTTGTTGATACACTTCATTGAATGTCTTGTTTCAAATGGTGAAACCTGATCTCATGATTCTCCAACCTAACCTGTTTCTGACTTCCCTATTTCAATTAAGAGTGTGCTGTTTTCCCAGATATCTAGACTCAAAACTTCCAAGTTATGTTTGATCTTTTTTTTTGCCTTACCAAATTCTGAGGATAGTCCTACTGATTTTTCTGTCAAATATTCTCACATATGCCCTTCTATCTCACTGCAATCACTGTAATTTAGGCTGCTATTACTATAAAAAGTCCCATTTAGTACTTGGGTCCTGCTGTGTTTGGTCATGCCAGTTACCCGTTCCTAATTTTCTTTGGTATCTAACAGATAAAATTTAAACTCCATAGTTCGTTGTCTAGGCCTTCTACAGTTAAGAACCAAGAGCATAATTTTATTGTAACCTCATCCATTTCCTATGCACACCCTCAACTTGTATCCACGGTGTTAGTTTCTTCAAGGTGAATCCCTTGTACTTTCACATCAGACTTTTGCTTGTATGAAGGCACTGCAAGGAACGCATTCTACTTCATCTCCTTTGTTCTGGAAGGGGTTTTGCTAACTTTACCTTCTCCCCAAAGCCTTCCCTGATCATTAAGACAAAAAACACTGTATTTTATAATTGAAATTTGCTAACAGCGTAGCACTTAAATGTTCTCACACACATAAAAAGATAAATATATGAGGTGATGGATGTATTAATTAATCCTTTCACAATGTGTACATATATGAAATCAACATGATGTACATTTTAAATATCTACCAATTTTGTCAATTCTACCTCAGCAAATGCTGAAATTTAAAAAAACAAACAAACGAAAAACAGGTCAGTATGGAATCCTCTGTCCCCATTAAACGTTCCGTACGAGCTGTGCCATCTGGCCCTATCTTCTCTACCTTATCTGTAGTTGCAGATACAAACATTCTCTTCCTCTCTCTCTCCCCACATCTCCCTCCCTCCCTCCCTCCCTCTCAATAGACTGTTTTCATCTAATCATTCCAGTTTCTGTCAGAAAGCCTCAGGGAGGTCTTGACCAACCACCATATCTACAAAAGTCAGTCACATCACATCACCTGTTTTCTTTCTAACACTTAAGAATACTATGCTTCTCAGATGGGGAAACTGAGGCTAGAGAATGTAAGGAATCTGTCCACAGTTGTTCAACTTCTGACCATCAGAGAGAAGGCATAAAAGACAGAGGGTGGGGCTCAGAAGGGTCTGGAGGTAACTATAGCGTATCCTGAACCGTGTTCTACAGTAGTTCCAGCCCCTCACTCTGAAAAACCACAGGAGCAGTCGTTTGGCTTTTATCATTTGAAAGATTTTTCAAAGTTTCCCTTCTTTTCTCTGTCCTTACTTCTTCAACAAAACCCATCTGGCAGAGCGATGGGACAAGTATGGGGAGGGTTAGGGAGCACTTGGCCACATGCAGTTTTGCCAGATTTAGCAAATAACGCAGAGGCACAACTAACTTTGAATTTCAAATAAACTATAAATACTTTTTTTAAGAATAAGTATCTCCCATACAATACTGGAGACACACTTAGGATAAAATACTATTTGTGTGTCATCTGAAATTCAAATTTAGCAGGACATCCTGCATTTTTTTTTTGTATACATAGTTGTTATGCAGTTTAAATTTTATTGACCTCCTGGTTTTTTAAAAAAAGTTAAATTTAAGGTCACACCTCTAAGTTCGATGCATTATATACAGATCGTGCAGGGTATGACTATGAAGAGATACAAATTAGTCCACACCGAAAAAGATTTACTAGGGTACAGAATCATTTTCATAAATACATATAAAATTCTTGTGGAGATAGAAGAGGACTGACTCTTCAGGTTTTCTGAGACACTTTTCAAAGTGATTCAAGGCACAAAATGTGCACTATTGTGATGCATCCTGCATTTTACCTGCCTCCCCAAGGCAGACAGCTACTCTACAGCTACTCATACAGTCCTATGAGTAATGGTTATAAGCCTCTTGTGAGTATACATGGAAAAGAAAACAATAAAATTGCTTTCTGTTGTTTTATTTACTTTAGAGACATTTTGATATCCTTTGACAATAAAAACAACACACGTATTTTAAGATGAACATGTATTTTACTTTGGAAACTGACATATTTATCAGCTCAGTTCCTTTAATTTTCTGTGAATTTATAGCACTTAATATCTAGCACTAAAGAAATTGTAAAACAGCATGGGATCCTCATGCTTAATTCATGTTTGGGTGAACCTGGACAAGCTATTTCATCTCTCTTTTTGCCTCTTTCTTCATCTGCAAAATGAAGATAATAGCAACATCTATCTGACAAGATTGTAGTTAGGAGGAAATGAGGAAATATACATGAAAGTGACAGTCCAGTACTTGCCACGTAGTAGACATTCATATCCAGTAGATAACAGCTTCCTTTTCCTTGCCTTTCCACTCTATTTCTGAGAATGGACACCATCACTTCCCAGGCCACCGAAAAATACTAGGCCAAATAGCAAAGACTTGTTCAAAAGAAATTTTGATTTTTACTCTTTAATAATACACAGGTACCAGCACAGCCACACTCCTTGTTATAATCCCTAATGATGATTAATTGATTGTTTGATTGGTTCACTCAATAAGTATTTACTGAAGACCTAACATGTGCCAGGCATTGTGTTCTTGGAGATGGGAATACGTGATAAACAGAGCAAAGCTGCTATTTTCCCATGAAAACTGCTTATATTCTAGGTGTGGGGGGGCAGATAATAAACAGATAAGAAAATATATCATATGATATTACAATATATTATATGATATTACAGTATATTACATTATATTATATTCAACTAATTAGGGCAAAAGTTTTGAAACAGTTTTAAATTGGATTATATGCTTAAAAACTTTTGCACAGCAAAGAAAAACATAAACAAGATGAAAAGACAACCCTCAGAATGGAAGAAACTATTTGCAAAAGAAGCAACTGACAAAGGATTAATCTCCAAAATTTACAAGCAGCTCATGCAGTTCAATAACAAAAAAACAAACAACCCAATCCAAAAATGGGCAGAAGACCTAAACAGACATTTCTCCAAAGAAGATATACAGACTGCCAACAAACACATGAAAGGATGCTCAACATCACTAATCATTAGAGAAATGCAAATCAAAACTTCAATGAGGTATCACCTCAAACCAGTCAGAATGGCCATCATCAAAAAATCTACAAACAATAAATGCTGGAGAGGGTATGGAGAAAAGGGAACCCTCTTGCACTGTTGGTGGGAATGTAAATTGATACAGCCACCTTGGAGAACAGTATGAAGGGTCCTTAAAAAACTAAAAATAGAACTACTATACGACCCAGCAATCCCACTACTGGGCACATACCCTGAGAAAACCATAATTCAAAAAGTCATGTACCACAATGTTCATTGCAGCTCTATTTACAATAACCAGGACATGGAAACCACCTAAGTGTCCACTGACAGGTGAATGGATAAAGAAGATGTGGCACATATATACAAGGGAATATTACTCAGACATAAAAAGAAACAAAATTGAGTTATTTGTAGTGAGATGGATGGACCTAGAGACTGTCATACAGAATGAAGTAAGTCAGAAAGAGAAAAACAAATACCATATGCTAACACATATACATGAAATCTAAAAAAAAAAAAAAAGATGGTTCTGAAGAACCTAGGGACAGGACAGGAATAAAGATGCAGATGAAGAGAATGGACTTGAGGACACGGGGAGGGGGAAGGGTAAGCTGGGACAAAGTGAGAGAGTGGCATGGACATATATACACTACCAAGTGTAAAATAGCTAGTGGGAAGCAGCCGCATAGGACAGAGAGATCAGCTCCGTGCTTTGTGACCACCTAGAGGGGTGGGATAGGGAGGGTGGGAGGGAGACGCAAGAGGGAGGGGATATGGGGATATATGCATACATATAGCTGATTCACTTTGTCATACAGCAGAAACTAACACACCATTGTAAAGCAATTATACTCCAAAAAAACAAAATAAAGTATAGATGAATAAAGTATAAATAAATAAATAAAAATAAGTAGGGTTATATGGAGATCACTGGTGATCTTGATAACAGTTTTTCGTTCCCAAGGAGGAAGTTAAAAAATAAACAGATAAGAAAGCATTTTACAGGCAGACAGAATTAGAAACTCAGGTAAAGTAAGTCAATGGAAGACAAAGCGGAAAACAAACTGGTCAGAAGAATATATATGTCAAAAACAAATATTTAAAGCTTTTTTAAAGCTCATGCCACTGTAAGTATTCAAAAGTAGGAGATGTTCACAAACACTTCATTCGACAAGCGTCATAAGCAAAAGATGCAAGACACCCGAGAAAAGGAATGTTCCAGTGCTGACCAATAAACTATATTAAATTCCTTGTTTATACTCAGGAGAGAGAAGTCTATTAGAATAGTGTCAAGTAAAATCTAGGGGTGATTTTCTTATTGTTGCACCCTGCTGTGAGGCAGCAAGAGGCTCAGCTTCACATGGTAGAATATCTCAGTTATTATGGAGAAGACGTACTCTTTAATGTTCCTTTTAATTACAGACTTAAAATGTTACTTAATTTTGACAACTTTTTTTTTCATTCTTGAATCATACTCTTCTATATTACTTTCCTAGTCTGTTGATGTATCATTGCAAATGGACAGATTTGATTTATTTTAACAGTGTTCCCCAGGTGTTTACAGCAATGTAGATATGTGCTTCTGCATCAAAATTGGGTGAGGTTACATGAATGATAGTTTGTGTAAGATAAAGGATAAATGTCTGTCTTCCAAAAATCAGGCAACTCTCTCTTTACTAATACAAATTAAACAAAGTAATATTTTGTATGAAGATGGAGTTATTAAAAAGGAAAAATTAATATCTGTTAAACTTAGAAATATTTTGAATCAAGGTTTTTTGGTGAAATTTTCTGTACACAAAATTATGCCTACTTAGGCAATAATATACATTCATCTTTTATTCATCAACAAACTAAAATGTGACACCAGATTCATGGTATTTTAAATAATTTGCACTAACTGAAAAGTGCAAGTAAAGCTCATGTCCTATCATCCCCCATATTATGCTCCAAGGCTCTGAAGTAAGTGGAAACTGGGGCTGCAGCAGGTGTCCACACCTTGGATTATAGTGGAGTTTACAGGAGCAAAAGTGAAGGAAAGTGGAATTTCTTCTTTTTTCAAAAAAGGGAAAGAAATTCAGTTTTATGAAGGCTCAAAAGATACAAACTTCAAGTTATAAGATAAATAAGTACTAGGGATGTACCATACATGATAAATATAATTAACACGGCTGTATGTTACATATGAAAGTTGTTAAAAGAGAGAAAATCCTGAGTTCTCATCACAAAAAAATTGTTTTTTCCTATTTCTTTAATTTTGTATCTGTATGAGATGATGGACGTTCACTAAAATTACTGACAATCAATGATGTATGTAAATCAAATCATTATGCTGTATGCCTTGAACTTATACTGTGCTGTGTGTCAAATATATCTTAATAAAACTGGAAGAAAAAAATTTAAGAAAAAAAACACAAAGAAGTATAAGGGAACATTTTTGAGGGATGAAAATATTATATATCTCGATTACGATGATAGTTACATAGGTGTTACATTTATCAAAACTAGTTGACCACACACTTTAAAAAAAAAACAACTGTATTTGATTCTATTTTTTCCCAGTTGTCTACTAGAAAGTTAATTTTATGTGTCAACTTGACTGGATCATGGGGTGCCCAAATATCTGGTTAGGCATTATTTCTGGATGTGTCTGTGAGGGTGTTTCTGGAAGAGAGCAGCCACTGAATCTATAGACTGAGTAAAGCTGTTTGTCCTCTCCAGTGTGGATGGGCATCATCCAATTTGTTGAGGACCTGAATACAACAAAAAAGGTGCAGAAAGGGAAGATCCACTCTCACTGCCTGGCTGGTTGAGCTGAGACATTTACCTTCTCCTGCCCTCTGTGCCCTGTTCTCAGGCTTTAAGACTCGGACTAGTATCTACCATCAGCTCTCGGGTTCCCAAGCCTGTGAGCTACACCACTGGCTTTCTTGGTTCTCCAGATTGCACAAAGCAGATCATAGGATTCCTCAGCCTTCATAACTGCACGAGCCAATACCTTACAATAAATTTATACACAGAGTAGTATACACACACACACACACACACACACACACACACACACACACACGGCACATATATTATTGGTTCTGTTTCTCTGGAGAACCCTGACTAATACAGTTAAATAACAAGTCTCAGAAATGAAATCAGCAATTGTATGAAACAGGGTTATCTGAATTAGGCTTGGAACCTGGCCCACCATGTCTGAATCTTCAGCTATGAAAAACATAGATTCCAAAGTTTAAACAACCAAACTATAAGTAAAATATAACATACATTAAACCAACTGAAAAGCAAAGTCCATCAGATTTCTAATGTCATGATTTCATTTATTTTGTTTGGTTAGTATTCACTTTTATTCAATGTATTGATTTCAAAAAAATAAAATCATTGAAGAATAGATTTTGTTCATCTCATCTGAAGGAAAGTGTCCTCATTTTTATATGTAATGTCAAGATATCAAAGATATTCAGGAAAAATGGATGACTATTTCATTATTCCATATTATTATAAATAAGAAGAATCAACTTAACACATAACACAGAACCTTTTTTGAAGAATATCAATAGATATAGCCAAAGGGTTTTGAAAATGTAGTAACAAAAGCATCAGTGTTTGAGACATCTGTTCTTCTGTGTAAGAAATAGGATATTAATACTAATCCAATTCCTCTAATGTAATATTTTACGTGAAAGAAAAGTGACCTAGTGGTATTGGTTGTTTTCAAAAAATATAAGAAAAAAGGAAGTTATGTGCCAGAAGTCATATAGTATGTAAAACAAAAAACACAACTGCAGTCTATCCAAATCTAAGAGATTTGCATCCATTATTCAGACATCACTTTATCTTTTCTTTTTTCCACATTGTGACCCATTATGCTTCCCATAATTAGCACAATTAATTCATTTTAGAACTCTTTAAAATCTTGTAAATTTGTAAGCACTGTATAAACTAACCAGATAAAATATTAACTTCTTTCATTTTTATTCTAATGAAGAAGTTGTATATTTTTAAAGAGTGGTTACTTTTCTTATGTTTTATGGTAACTTTTTGTTGGTTTTTTGCTTTATTTTACTTTTATTTCAAGAAAAAAGAATAACAAGCAAAATAATAATGAAAAGGCTAAGGATAAATGCACATCTTCTCTGTATCTTATTTTTTAATTTTACATGTTAAAAATATCTGAATTAGAAGACTGAGATGCAAAGTATCAAAGCATTCAGTCAGCTAAATTAAGCATTAGATCTGGTTATTTGATAAAGTGTAGATTAAACATTGGTGATAAACTGAATGTCTGACAGAGTTGAGAGAATCTGCTGGATTTCTGGTATCATAAAAATAAAACTGAAGAATCTCACTTCTAAATTAAGAAAACAGTCAATCAAAATAAGATATGCACAATTTCCACACATTCTGGTAACCATTTGAGTTTACGAACAGGATTGTACCAGTTCAAAGCAAGATGCCAACTTGAACTTATGTCTTCATTTATGAGAAAAAAACCAGATAAGTAATATATAAACAATGCAAAAAACTAGAATATAATGAAAATAGTTCTCAAGCCACCCTTTACGATTTTTAAAAACTAATACTGCACTTATAAAACAAATGCATATGATCTCCACCAAGGCAAAAATTACAGCATTAAGAGCACAGACTCTAGAGCCAGGCTGCCAGGTTCAGTCCCAGTTCTGCCCATGGTTAGCTGTTTGACACTGAGCGAGGAATGAGAGATGAGCCTTTTGTCTCCCTGCTGCCTCTGGTGGCTGTGGCCATGGTGACTTTCTCCCTTCTCTCTTTGGAGGCATGGCAGAGAGCAGGCTCAGGAGTATTAAGTTAGCTCACTGGAAGAGCTCTAAGCCCCTGGCTGATGCTGGCACCACTGGTTTGCCTGCTTCCTTGGTTTAGCTCCTGTCACCTCTCTTTTCTAAAAAGGGCCATTTCCACAAGCACAAAGATTCTAACCAGGTGTTTCCAGCTCTTTTCCCACCGCACAGTAAATGTAAAGTAACCCTTCTTCTTGAAACTAGCTTTGTCCAGCTTGGTATTTCACGCTTTTCAAGTCTTTCCAAGCCCTAATGATCAAGCAACCCTTTGCATATATGTGTACTGTTCATGGGCTGCCACTTGTTGTTTGAAAATATGGAAAGATTGTATTGACTCACTCCATCAAAAGTTCTTATTACTGATTTCTGGCAATTTTAAAATTCACATTTTAAGGACTTGATCCCATTCTCCCTCAATCTCTTTTCCATACTTCAGGATTATCAAATTGCAGGGAAAACGAAAGTTCTATCACTTGCTAAGAAATGAGCATCTTCCAAAATGAAGATTCTGAGCTTTTATTGTTACTGAAAGAATGTTTTGCTTCTTTCATATTTCCTTGAGTTGAATATTTTCCCAGGCTAACCCCTTTACTGATTTTCTTAGGCTCTCAACTCTGTTAATTCTCAATCACTTTTGTCTTGTTCTTACATGTTTTTTGGCAAATGTGTTCAGTTCACCCTTCATTTGTATGTTGTCCTTCGGTTGTGCATGCATTCTCAGTCCCTTCATCATCTTTACCCAACCTAAACCTCTCCAGAGGACAGTCCTCACCCAGATGCTTCAACACCCTTACATCTCCCTTATTCCTTAATTCCTGAACTCTGGTTTCTATCACTACTCTCTATTAAAATTGTTTTCTTACAGGTTAGTAATGTTCTCATAACTTGTAACATCATGTATTTTCCTATCTCTTATTTTAATCTACCTTATACAACTGTTTTACTCATCACAGTACTTTAACCTAGTAAGCATTTAGTAATTTTATTTAAGTTGAATTAAACTGAAAGAAAAAATATGTCAAGTATCATATTCTGTTTCATTAAGCATGAGTCTGTTAGAATCCAACTAGACCTAGCTCTAAGTCCTTGGTTTTATATGTAATTAACTCAGTTTTTAACATTATGTCCCTAATGACTGAGGCCCAGTTTTTTAAAACTTAAAATGGGAATATAATCATTTTCTGCTCATCTCACATGACTGTGATAAAGATTAAATAAAGGAGTGAATGGTATAATATGCAGCAAACTGCAATGCAGTTACAAGTTATTACACAGGAAAATATTTTTATTAAAAATTATTTTCAGCACATAAAAAGAAACTCATTTTCCAACAAAATAGAAAATTAAAAAGAACAGAAATAAAGCAAGCAAATGAAAATCACAGATATATGAAAGTTTATATCTACAGGGATTTTAAAATTAGAATTACTATACTTCTTAGATTTTGGGAAAGACAGTTGACTTCAAATATTCTTTAAAGTATAAATATGGAATATGGTGCCACAGAACTTGTATGAATTTTAAGTTTATTTATAAAATCAAGAAACACAGAACTGTAAATCAGGAAAGGTCATTGAACGCAACTGAGTGAAATTCTCTACGTTTACAGCTGGGATAACTATTACTGAAAGTTGTTTCCATTTTTAAGTCAAATGAAAAACAATCTGAGAGAGAAGTGGAATATTTTAGTTTTAGAGACAGAAGAGACTACCTTTCTGTATACTCAGTATATAATATACTCCATATATTTCTATACATTCCACATTTCTGTAGGTCACACAATCTAGTCCTAAAATACCAAAATTTTCATCTTCCCAACTGTTCCTCTGGACACTTTCTCCCAAATGCTATCCTGATTATATTATCAGTGCATACCCAATGCTGGTTTAAAACTGTAATAATATTTTTAAAAATCTAAATTAATATGTTTTGACTAAGAAGGTCAAAGAAGCATTGAGAAACTTATATTTTTATTAATTAAGTAGTAGATTTTACTTAAGGGAATGTGATCTAGTGGAAAATGATGCTGATAGACTGGTAAATGATACAGAAATAGAAGAAAAATATTTTAAAAGAACATTTACTTTCCCATAATCTTCACTTGAAAGAACATTATGGTTATTTTATGAAATAGACGATATGAAAGATAAATTAAAAGGTATTTTATGATGCTTAATATTTTGACAACAGAGCAAAACACATTTAAATGGCAAGTTGCTACTGTATTTTAGTAATAGAATACTAAAAATTGACGAAATAAAACTCACAAGGAAGTCTTTCCTTACACCCGAATCCTTTGACAATTATTTGTCTAATTTTTTCTTACACGGGGTTTTTGTTTTAATTTCATTGTTTTGAAGGAAAATCAAGGAGAAATTCTTGATTTCCATAGCTTAACTCTGTTTCAAAAATGACAAGGTGATTCATATTAGAGTTGGAATAGTGACTAGTATTTAAAAGTTAAAAGCCATCTAACAAAATGATGAGTGATATAATTTTGGGTGAATTTTATTTGTCTCTGGTTTATTTTCTTTATAGAAACTGAAACAACAGTTCTCTCCTCAAAATATTTTACTTTATATTATTAAAACAGAGTATCAGCATTTCTACAAAATTCTAGACAGTAAATGTATTTTCTTGATATACACATTATCTTTGCCAAAATATATAATATAGGGTATATAAAGACCCTGTGTATAAAAAAGGTATTAAAGTCAAGAACCCTGGAAACTGATACTTTTACAGAAACAATAGCTTTCTGGCACTGGTGTGTGTGATGATGGGAACCAAAAATATCTTAGAATAAAATGTTTCCCATGACAAACACAGTCACTCCAAATGTAATTTTCTTACGTAAAACACGTGTGTGGTTATTAAAATAAAGACTTTGTGCTTCAATCTAGAGATTTTCATACATTAAAGTTATCTTTAAAAAGTCATAGTACCCTCCTTGGAATACAGTATTATCAGGGAAACAATTTAAGTGGTTACTGGATACAGAGCAACGAGTACAGCAGTTTAGCTCTGGCCACATACTTCTGATCGAGGTTGTGGTTCATTCCAGGTTCCAGCAACCACTCTCTCCCCTTGCTTCCTCCCCTCAGGACTAAGGTCAGTGACAGTGCCCTACTGTTGCTGGCCCTGGGGTTCCCCTTGACCACACGTCTGTAAAGAGTACTTTCATTCAATTCTCATTGGTTATCTGTATGTATGTATCATTTATTTCCTGTCTGATAAAGTAGCAAAACTCTACAAAGTTACTTATAAACAAATGTATTTACAGGTTCAGAGAAATAGTACAATTATTGACTAATATGAGATTTAAGATAAAAAATGAAAAAGAATCCTGTAAGGATGATTTCGGTTAAAAAATTATTTCTATTCAATACTAATTAATCAGATCTTAGAAAATGAGGATGGAAAGTAGTCGATACTTCACTTTACTGAGTCACTACTTAACTCCACCTAGATAGGAGGAAACACAGGAGGACAGCCTTTTCGTGTAGAAGAGAATGAGGTTCAGGTAACTTTTTATAAACCAATGATTTGGATATTATTTGAAATTTTTTTGGACCTTCCTTATCTCTGTTGTCATCCTTATAAAACCAGATTTCACTCCAATTATTATTCGTTTTCCAGACAAGGCCGAAACCTAGTAAACTTTAAGTAAGCCATATATTAAGTCCATAATTTGGAAGAATCTGATTAAAACAGGAACCTCAGGTTTTTTACTAGAAACATCAAGTTAAAAAAAAAATTAATGAGGGAACTAAGAAATATAGTGGTCCTTTTTTTTTTTGGTGACTTTGTTCTTGATTTATAATTTATATATAATAAAGTACATTAATTTTAAGGATATGGATCAATAAATTGGTACATATGTGTATATATATATATTATATATTTATAGTAAGAACAGTAGTCAAGGCTAGACCCAGGGAGTTGATGTACTTCAAAAAGCAACTGACATGAACCATAAATGATTAGAAGAAGAGGAAATCCCAGTCCCCCAGCCTTAGCCCTGCAAGGAATTTCTGTAGGTTTGTGGAAACATGCAGTGAATGGTTGGGTCCATTTTGTTTAAATCTCAAAGAACATTGTAACTCCAGGGAGGTGGAAGATTTGAGGATTTGAGGCCATGTGGATAATATTTGACTTGCTCACAGCTTATCAGATCTTGGCCTTATCTGGGAAAAAAAAACAACTTAGAGTGAAACTTAACTTATAATAACAAAAGGGAGGAAAGGAAATTCAAAAAAAAGTTCCAAATAATTCAAAATCTAGGCTAACTGACCCAAACTTTTTGAAAATACTGAAGCATAACTCCTTTATTTAAAGAAGCAAGATGTTTCTGATCTATTGTTCAATTTAAACAGTCTTCTCACTGAAATATAAAATCCTTTGAAAGACATAAAAATATAGTATTTACATCACAAATTAGTATATCTTAGAAATAATATATCACTAATATTTTTACATAAATGATTTCAGAGTATAAAATAAGTTCAATATAAAATGATTATGATTTGTACCCAAACTGGGTAGGATCACAAAAATCAAGTGATATATTTCTCTTGAAATACAACTTGATGAATGCTTCAGTGAATGATCAATTTGTTTTATAGCTATAGGAGAGGTGGCTGATTTGAATTTGGCAAGAGTTTTACTAAAGTCTCAGAGCCAAGAATTCAACTGGATAAGGATTATCAAGACCGAAATTTGTTGTTAAGGCAACAGAACCCAAAAGACTGCCTTCTATGTCTGATATATCTGACATTTGATAATATTAGAGATTGTAATAATGTCTGCTGATGTGAAGAGCTTTAGGTTTAACATCCAAAGAAATAAGAAAATAATTCCCACATAGAAACACAGAAATGCCATTTTAAACAAAGTTACTATTATTATTTTATTTTATCTTTTACCATCGCCAATCAAGATGTATTTCTAGATATTGATGCCATGATTATGTAATACTTGCATTCACGTGCTTTCTTTAAGAGGCTAATTTAATTTTAAGTTGTTTGTGGTGTATGAATGCTTGAATTGACGCAGGAATGAAATTCCCTCCAGCTCACTAAATGGGTTAAAAATGTTAATCTCAGTGTTTAAGCAATGGCAAAAGAGACTTCATCAAGATGGAAGGGGAACTTGACAGGGTTATTCAGCCTATCATTTTTCTACAGACTGTAAATGCATTTTTTCATACCTAATTATCACTAATTATTATAAGATAATTGAATCATCATGAAGAAGTGATGGTAGCATTGAAATGGTAGTAAAGATAACAACTTTCAAATCTACTTAAAGTTCCTTGCCATATATGGTACAAAATAGGCCTCAGTTCTCTGAAGGTTTTGGCTAGCTTAGTGTTATTTAAATATATTGGGTAGAACTTGCAGTTCCAAGGACTGCCTGAGTGAGGATGGTGAGAGTAGGTGGGAGAATAAGGAAGGTGCGATTCTAAAGTCAGTGAATTCTAGATCCTTGCTCCCATCTCACACTGAACTTGGAACCATCCTAGGAAATTAAAACTATATGATCATAAACTTGCATATATCCACATCATAGTCGATAGGCACTTAAAGAAACTGTAAACTCTAAGAAAATATCTGCATATAAACAAAACCAAACTAAGCCATTACTATAAAAAAGATTACATCTGTTTAAAATAATGAGGCATTTTAAAAGCTTACATGAGATTGAGTATTACACATTTTTTGTCTATATTACTAGCTATATATCACTTCACCCTTCCCTGATTTTTCCAGGAAGTTAACCCCAGTTTTCTACCATATTTATTTCCTAGCACCTTTCACTTATAGGTATGTGTCACAGTAAACCCCTTGAGAAGATCAACCCTATCTTATTCATCTTTGCAACTGATTACTGAAGCCCCTTCCCTCACCAGCCACTATCCAGTTCAGCACAATGTCTGCACAGTGTCTGCACAGATAGACACAATGTCTATCACAATGTCTTGATAAATATAAGTAGAATCTTTGTACACTAATAAAACATTTAGATTTGGAAAATTAAGTGTTGACAATTATTATTTATTAAACCACTTAATAGCTGTCTCAAGTAAGCTTCCATAGAATAGACTCACCACTTTATAAATGAAATAAGTAAGACTTATATGGGTTAATTATATTATTGACATTTCAGCAATTGGATACATCACTGTGTTTACTTATATTCACTTTGAGGATATCAGTGGTGATTATAAAGCTTAGGACATTCATTTCAGAAAGCTATCACGCTACATAAACTATTGTAGGACTTAAAATAAATGAGCACAGCCCAAGATTGATCTTCTGATATGTATTAACATTACAAACTATGTTTGATTTGGAATATCCCTTATACCTAAAAATCTTATGACAACGACAAACATTATGTTATCATGACTTCTCTGGCTCTGTAATATGTCACCTACTTTAGAGGAGATAAAACTGCTTTAGAAATACGTTCAGAGACATGTAGCAGTATAACATGTCATGTTCACAGACATTTGTAGTTAGATCCTGGCTCACAATTTTAAGTAACTTCCGTTCATGAAAAACACATATAATTGGAAATGCCATCTGTCCGTTGTAATATAATTTGATAATTGTAATTCAAAACTACAGTTCCATTAAATTCAAGAGAATGCTAACACAATGTCCTTGCTATGTAAGACAGAGCAAAAAAGAGAGAGTGGGATGGGGCAGGGAAAAATGTCACATTCTCATTTACACAAACTTATACTTACTATTATTAAAATTGTGTTATATAGGTTGATGTCCAATATATTGAGATTATGTTTAAGTAATAATAAAAAACACTTCCAACAGCCACATATGATTTTCACTTTTATTATTACCATCCTCCCACTAAGTAACCAAAGATAACCCCTCTAGACCCAAAATGTAAACCATCTCTGAAATTAGATATGAAATTTTATACTTTCATGTATATAATCATAAATATAGAGTTGTTTTTCATGTTTTAATCAATGAATTTGGTGAAGTGGCAGGATACAAAATTAATGCACAGAAATCTCTGGCATTCCTATATACTAATGATGAAAAATCTGAAAGTGAAATCAAGAAAACACTCCCATTTACCACTGCAACAAAAAGAATAAAATATCTAGGAATAAACCTACCTAAGGAGACAAAAGACCTGTATGCAGAAAATTATAAGACACTGATGAAAGAAATTAAAGATGATACAAATAGATGGAGAGATATACCATGTTCTTGGATTGGAAGAATCAACATTGTGAAAATGACTCTACTACCCAAAGCAATCTATAGATTCAATGCAATCCCTATCAAACTACCAGTGGCATTTTTCACAGAACTAGAACAAAAAATTTTGCAATTTGTATGGAAACACAAAAGACCCCGAATAGCCAAAGCAATCTTGAGAACGAAAAAAGGAACTGGAGGAATCAGGCTCCCTGACTTCAGACTATACTACAAAGCTACAGTTATCAAGACGGTATGGTACTGGCACAAAAACAGAAAGATAGATCAATGGAACAGGATAGAAAGCCCAGAGATAAACCCACGCACATATGGACACCTTATCTTTGATAAAGGTGGCAGGAATGTACAGTGGAGAAAGGACAGCCTCTTCAATAAGTGATGCTGGGAAAACTGGACAGGTACATGTAAAAGTATGAGATTAGATCACTCCCTAACACCATACACAAAAATAAGCTCAAAATGGATTAAAGACCTAAATGTAAGGTCAGAAACTATCAAACTCTTAGAGGAAAACATAGGCAGAACTCTCTATGACATAAATCACAGCAAGATCCTTTCTGACCCACCTCCTAGAGTAATGGAAATAAAAACGAAAATAAACAAATGGGACCTAATGAAACTTCAAAGCTTTTGCACAGCAAAGGAAACCATAAACAAGACCAAAAGACAACCCTCAGAATGGGAGAAAATATTTGCAAATGAAGCAACCGACAAAGGATTAATCTCCAAAATTTACAAGCAGCTCATGCAGCTCAATAACAAAAAAAACAAACAACCCAATCCAAAAATGGGCAGAAGACCTAAATAGACATTTCTCCAAAGAAGATATACAGATTGCCAACAAACACATGAAAGAATGCTCAACATCATTAATCATTAGAGAAATGCAAATCAAAACTACAATGAGATATCATCTCACACCAGTCAGAATGGTCATCATCAAAAAATCTAGAAACAATAAATGCTGGAGAGGGAGTGGAGAAAAGGGAACACTCTTGCACTGCTGGTGGGAATGTGAATTGGTTCAGCCACTATGGAGAACAGTATGGAGGTTCCTTAAAAAACTAAAAATAGAACTACCATATGACCCAGCAATCCCACTACTGGGCATATACCCTGAGAAAACCAAAATTCAAAAAGAGTCATGTACCAAAATGTTCATTGCAGCTCTATTTACAATAGCCCGGAGATGGAAACAACCTAAGTGCCCATCATCGGATGAATGGATAAAGAAGATGTGGCACATATATACAATGGAATATTACTCAGCCATAAAAAGAAATGAAATTGAGCTATTTGTAATGAGGTGGATAGACCTAGAGTCTGTCATACAGAGTGAAGTAAGTCAGAAAGAAAAAGACAAATACCGTATGCTAACACATATACATGGAATTTAAGAAAAACAAAATGTCATGAAGAACCTAGGGGTAAGGCAGGAATAAAGACGCAGACCTACTAGAGAACGGACTTGAGGTTATGGGGAGGGGGAAGGGTGAGCTGTGACAGGGCGAGAGAGAGTCATGGACATATACACACTAACAAACGTAGTAAGGTAGACAGCTAGTGGGAAGCAGCCGCATGGCACAGGGATATTGGCTTGGTGCTTTGTGACAGCCTGGAGGGGTGGGATAGGGAGGGTGGGAGGGAGGGAGACGCAAGAGGGAAGACATATGGGAACATATGTTTATGTATGACTGATTCACTTTGTTATAAAGCTGAAACTAACACATCACTGTAAAGCAATTATACCCCAATAAAGATGTTGAAAAAAAATTTACATAAATACTATGTTACACATGACAAACAGTATCGTATTAGTTTCATATGTACAACATAGTGATTTGATGTTTATGTACATTATAAATGGATCATCATGACAAGTCTTGTAACCATCTTTCACCAAAGTTAATACAATATCATTGACTATATTCCCTATGCTGTACATTACATCCCCATGACTTATTTTAACTACAATTGTGTACTTCTTAATCCTATTCACCTATTTCACCCAAACCCCTACCCCTCTCCCCTCTGGAGACCACCAGTTTGTTCTCGTATCTACGAGCCTATTTCTGTTTTGTTTTGTAAGTTTTATTTATTAGACTCCACATATAAGTGAAATCATAAGGCATTCATCTTTGACTTATTTCACTTAACATAATATCTTCTAGATCCATCCATGTTATCACAAATGGCAAAATTTCATTCTTTATTATACCTGAGTAATATTCCATTGCATATATACATCACATCTTCTTTACCTATTCGTATATCAATGGGCACTTAGGTTACTTCCATATCTTGGCTACCGTAAATAATGCTGCAATGAACACAGGGGTGCATATATTTTCTCAAATTACTGTTTTTATTTTCCTTGGGTAAATACCCAGAAATAGAATGCCTAGATCAGATGGTAGTTCTATTCTTAATTTTTGAGAAACCTCTACACTATTCTCCATAGTGGCTGCACTCATTTACATTCCCACCAACAGTACAAGAGGGTTCCCTTTTCTCCACATCCTCACCAACACTTGTTTTTTGTTGTCTTTTTGATAATAGCTATTCTTACAGGTGTGAGGTGATAATTCATTGTGATTTTGATTTGCACTTCCTTGATGATTAGTGATGTTGAGCTTCTTTTCATGTATCTGTTGGCCATATGTATGTCTTCCTTAGAAAAATGTCTATTGAAGTCCTCTCCCCATTTTTTAATTGGATTGTTGTTTTATTTTTATGTTGAGTTGTTTGAGTTATTTTATATTCTGAATATTAACCCCTTATCAGAAATATTATTTCCAAAAATCTTCTCTCATTCAGTAGGTTGTCTTGTCATTTTGTTGATGGTTTCCTTCACTGGGCAAAAGCTTTTATATTTGATGTAGACCCACTTGTTTATTTTTGCTTTTGTTTCCCTTGCCTGAGGAGACAGATCCAAAAAACTATTGCTAACACTGATGTCAAAGCATTTACTGCTTATGCTTTCTTCTAGGAGCTTTATAGTTTCACGTTTTACAGTCTTATTAAAGATTTAAAGTCTTTAATCCATTTTGAGTTAATTTTTGTATACGGTGTAAGAAAGTGGTCCAGTTTCATTCTTTTGAATGTAGCTGTCCAGTTTTCCCAACACCATTTATTGAAGAGACTGTCTTTTCCCCACTGTATGTTCTTGGCTCCTTTGTCATAAATTAATTGACCATATAAGCGTGATTTTAATTCTGAGCTCTATATTCTGTTCCATTGTTCTATATGTCTGTTTTTGTGCCAGTAACATATAGTTTTGATTACTATAGCTTTTTAATATAGTTTGAAATCAGGGAGTGTGATACTTCCATCCTTTTTTCTTCTTTCTTAATATTGCTTTGGCTATTCGGGTTTCTTTATGGTTCCAGACAAATTTTAGGCTTATTTGTTCCAGTTCTGTGAATAATGCCATTGGTATTTTGATAGGGACTTCTTTTAATCTGTAGGTTGGTTTGGGTAGTATGGACATTTTGACAATCTTGATTCTATGAATTTGATTATTTTAGATACCTTATATAAGTTGAATCACACGGTATTTGTCTTTCTGTGACTGATTTATTTTACTTAGCATAATGTCCTCAAGGTTCATCAATATTGTCACATATTGCAGAATTTTCTTCTTTCTTAACAGTGAATAATATTCCACTATACGTATGTATACTACATTGTCTTTATTCACCTGTCAGTGGAACTTGAAGTTCTTTACACATCTTGGCTACTGTGAATATTGCTGCAATGAACATGGTAGTGCTAATATAATAAAGTGGGATTGCTAGATCATCTGGTAGTTCTATTTTTAATTTTTTGAGGAACTCTATTTTCCATAGTGGCTGTACTATTTTGCATAAATTCTCCATATTCTCACCAACATTGTTTATTTTTTTGATAACAGCCATCCTGACAGGTGTGAGGTGATTTCTCATAGAGGTTTTATTTGCATTGCACTGATGATTAGTGATGCTTAACATTTTTTTTCATATTCCTGTTAGCCATTTATATGTTGTCTTTGGAGTTTTTCATTTAGTATGTCTGGAGCAGAATTTGTATTTCTAACAAATTCCCAAGTAAGAGTGATGCTCCTGGTCTGAGTATCACCCTTTGAAAGCACTGGTTTAGACTAATCAACATTCACACTTCGGTGCTATGAGAGAGCATAGCATTTGGGAGGGTAAAAAACTGAATATTCAGACACTAGTAACAAGAAAGGTGAACTGGACCTGGTTAAATGAGTTTTTGCCATACCTCCATCTCAAATTCTAGTGCTTCAACATGAAGTGATGCTCCCTTAAAATGATTCTCTGTATCTACATTAATTCTTTATTTTTTCCCTTTCATAAGAACAAAAGCAACTCCTATTCTTTTTCCATTACCTACTATGCCTTCAAAGGCTTTCTATATTCATTATTTATCTTCTTTGAATATTCATGCTCTTTTCTTAACCTCTTTGTTTGAAGTTTCCTCTCTTTAAACAAAATATTCCTTTAATTAATCCATAAACCTCCTTAAATCACTTTCTTTTCCTTCTTCTTAAGCATAAACCTTATACTCTCAATCCTCCACATTGTGAATCTACTCTTTTTAATCAACAAACCAATGACTTGTTTCTCACTTTTTCCTTCATTTTATTTTTTTAAAATTTACAATCATTGGGCTTCCCTGGTGGCACAGTGGTTGAGAGTCCGCCTGCCGATGCAGGGGACACGGGTTCGTGCCCCGGTCCGGGAAGATCCCACATGCCGCGGAGCAGCTGGGCCCGTGAGCCATGGCCGCTAAGCCTGCGCGTCTGGAGCCTGTGCTCCGCAACGGGAGAGGCCACAACAGTGAGAGGCCCGCATACCGCAAAAAAAAAAAAAAATTACAATCATTAAAAATAACTCTATGTGTTGTCCAGTTCTATGGGTTTTGACAAATATGTAGAATGATGTATCTACCAGCACAATCTTAATAAAGAACAGTTTCATTAATCCGAAAAATTACCTCATGTTGCTCCTTTGTCTTGAATTATTACCCTCCACTCCCAGTTTCTAGCAATCACTGATCTGTTCTCTTTCCCACTAGTTTTGTCTTTTCTATATCATCTATAAAACAAATCATATAACAGGTAGCCTTTGTGGTCTGCAACAGATCCTCCTAATGTACAGGAACAACACCTCTTTTACTTGAAACCCTTCTTCTCTCAGGTTTCCATGATGCTACTTTCTCCTAGATCATTTCCAACTTCTATGACCTTTCCTGTATTGCATGTTCTAGCTTCTTTCTCTTAGTCTTTAAATGTAGCTGTTTTTTAAAAAATTTACCTTAATTTTCTTTTCTTTCTACACCATTCCTCCAAAAAATAAGTAACTGAACTCCTAGAAATCTACCTTCCGACATGTGTTCAAGACACATTTCCAATTGCCTGATGGTTATCTTCACCTAAATATCTTTGGCATAGAAACCTTAGTGTTTTCTTCTTGACATTGTCTTTGTGCTACAAATGCATATGCTTCACCATTAGTTCACACCTGTCATTATTCTTGTCTGGAGTACTGAGACTACACTGTGTATGTTCATTACCGACTTTACTTCAAGGTTCTCCTTGTCGTAACAGTTTTCCATGAATACATCTCTAACCCTGCGATAACTCTGTTTTTTTTAAAAAAAATATTATTTTATTAATGCTGATCATCTACTTAGATGCCTTTACCAATGAAAACATAATATTCAAAGTTTTACTTTTTGCGATTCAATTTAGTTACTATTTCCCCCTAAAGCCTCCCTTAACCACACCAGCAGAACAAAATCTCCTACTCTTCCTAACCTCTTGTTGTGTTATTTTCTGGACTTCTTTTTTGAAATGTATTGTGTTCTACCTCATGTTTAATTATTCATACATACATCATACTACATCTGCCCAATTTTAAGGGTTGAATCCTCAATTGATTTGATTCATATTTGTGTTCCTATGGCTCACAGAACAATGGATTTCTGAATACATACATGTTAAATGTATGAGTGTTAAAGCTGAACTGTTAAAACTAAGTTGTTATATTCTATAACATAAGTTGTATCTACATATTTACTTTAATGTTAATATTGGACCAGAATCCATCCTGTGCTAAATAATTTTCCTGAAATGCTCTGTTTGACATCTTACTGGATGAATGGCTACATCCTGTCCTGATTCTAGAACTTTCTAAATCTCCAATACAGAGCTCTTTTTGTCCTCTGATATTTGGTACCCACAAGTAAGGCCCAGTCATGACCCTTCTTCTCCGTGCTAGGAAAGGTGAATTGAGTCAGTCACAGAAAGCATGTACATATCAAATACAGTGACCCTTCCCTCTCCAGGGCAACAAGTATCTGCTTTAAAATTATGTTTTTTTAGGTCAACAGACAGCCAATTCATTCTTTTGCAGTCAATTTAACACCTAGAAAATTTTAATACTTGTAATTAAAGATCAGAAGAAAGAAATCAATTCTATTTCTAACCTTTGCCATTCCATTTTACTTATCTTCTATTAGTGGCATTAGTCACTGATATTGCTGCAAGTAACTTCATTATAAGGTTATTTTTCCTAAGCTAAATGATGACAGTTTTCACATACTATTCAGAGATAATTAAAAGATCTAAATAAACTGAGTATAGTATAAAATGAAAATCAAGTACCAGCTCATAAAAATAAAAAAATCCAAACCATTCAATAGTGAACAGTTTATACTAATGAAGATACCTGTCTTCATTAATGACATACTTTTTCTTTTCAGAAAATCAGATAACATATATTGAAGTATTAAAAATAATATGAAATACTAGTTATAATATGGTTGAGGATCAGAGAAGATCTGATTAAGTAAGATGGAAAATATCAGGGTGATGAAAGAGGACAGAGGGGAAAGATTCTGCATACCGAATGAAACTGGTGGCTAAGAGAAAAATGTTCTTCTGCTATTTAGCAACAAAAAGAATAGCCCTCTAAGAAACAAAAGAGCATGCTTGAAATTTTGTTACAAGCTAAAGGGGTGTACCCTGTGGAATTAGAGATTAAAACTAAAGGAAAAAGAGACCCGATAAAGGGTGAAAGGAAATTGCTGGCTGAATCAGTACATTGATTTTAAATTTCAAGGCTGGAAAAAAGATGTATGAAAGTATGTCCTTCCTTGTTCAAGAAAGGAAATAGATCTCTCCATGGTTTACAGTGAAGAGCTGTAAAATTAGATAGCCAGGAACTGGAGGTACATTTAAAATTGACCCCATTTATTCCTGCTCAATTTCCAGGGGACACATATTCTCTACTCGAAGGCATTAGGGAAGATCAAAAACAAGTCTGGGTTTAAGGTCGCAGAGACCACAATAGGTATGCCTACTCTACCAGTTACTCACATTATGCCCTTGACAAGTGATTTTTGTCCAATGATCTTCAATTTTCACACTTGAAAATACACCACTAGAAACAACTACTTTGTGGTGTTCTTGTTAGTACTGAGCAAAATAGCACGCGGAAAATAAAATGCGTAAAGGGCCCAAAATAGTACCTGATACATAGCAAATGTTCAATAAATGTTTGCATTGTCTGAGAACGCATTCATTTAAATTCTATTATGAAAATTTACACTACCTGTATTGGTACCTGAATCTCTGTTCTATTCAAAAGAGACCCATCAGTTTATTAAAAATTCAACACTGACTACATGGTTACACTCATAGAACAAATATGAAATTAAAAGACTAAGTTACACCATCCCCATTTATCTTTTTTTCATACCCAATTAGCAGACTTTGGTGACTGAGATTTATTGAATCACTTCATATTCTGTCTTAAACTGCTACTTAGAATTAAATATTCCAAAATAGCCTAACCAGCACTATGAAATAGGTGAGATTTTTATTGTTTATTACCTTAACACTTCGGTATTATTTCTATTGCCAAAGATCAAATTCACTTTTGTTCTTTTGTTTTGATTGATTTTTGTGTTTAGCTTATCATGGTAAATTTCAAACACATACAAATGAAAGAGAATAGTATAGGGAATTTCCGTGGATCCATCATATACTTTCAACAATTATCACTACAAGACCCATCAGTATGGAGAGGGTATCTAAAAACCATAAAATCTGAGAACAGTTGGTAAATGCAAGAAAAGGAAAGACCCAAGAGAGATATGACAGCTACTATCAAAAGCTGTTTTTAAAAAATCGGACAAATGATGTAGCTCAGGAAAGGAAACCTATACCAAAGGACTGAAGGTAAAGGGAAGGTATTCCCACACTTCTCTCCCACACCCGTCTCTTTGCTTCTCATTATTCAGACCATTGTACCTTCTCCTTTCATTTTCCTTGCTCCAGTTCCTAGTCTACCTTGATACAAAACTTCCATCAACTAAGTCCTCTGGGGGCATTTCTGACAAATACCTTCCTTACCTTCTATCCTTCCTTGCTAAAGACTCTGTTAAAGGCCATAGGAGAAAACACCATATATTTGGAACTAGAAAGCAGGTGTTTGGAAATAGTCATTATTTCAACTGCCAGACCAACATCATGATAATATTTTTAGGGCTGTAAATGGACCTCTGAATTTATTTTCTCATATAATAGATTTGATAAATTATAAGTCTAAAAAAGCTTAATTGGGTGCTAGCTAATATGTATTATTTCTATTTGATATATACATATTCAGAGTTACAAACACCCATCTTACAAATCAACATTTAAGAATATACTACTTCATTTGAGATTGCTGACAGAAAGGTAGTAAAATACACTGATTAACAGTGTATTAACTTTGGAGTTGAATTCCCTTGGGTCCAAAACACAAGCTGACCTTGAGCCAACCACTTCACCGACCTCTCTGTGCTGTAGGTTTCTTATTTGAAAAACAGAAATAACAATACTATTTGCCTCAAAGGATGATTTAAAAAATCAGTGAATTAAAACATGCAAAACATTTAGAACAGTGCCTGGCACTTTTTAATTACTATATAAGTGTTACATATTAAATTAGTATTTTTGACATTAAAACAACACTTACTGAAACTTTACCCTATATGTATTTATTATTAGCAATAATAAAATAACTAAGATTAATTGAACTCTTACTCTGCACTTAATCCTTACAGAAAACCTTATGAGGTAGGTAGTATCATGCAAGCAGTGTTTGGATACTGTTCATAAGCATACAAATGAGCTCTAAATAGTTAATCTCTTGCCAAGTATTCATCAACAAGGAGGTAAAATAAGAAGAAAAAATGTAAGGAAAAGACAAAGGTCATTAGAATACAGAAAATGATGGAATCTTAGCAACTTCTTAACAAATGTTTTAAAGGCACTGCAAGCTCCTAAAAATGATAAATCTGTGATCCTCATTTGCTTCTTTAATGATCAGTTTGCTAAACACTACCTAATGACAACATAACAATATGCAGAATATTTAATAAATGTGAAACGAATTGTGTTTCGAATAACAATCTAATTGAAAATTCCATTAACAAAGAATATTGCCATAGTGGTAGATTATAGATTAATCAAAGACTATTAAAACTCTCTCCTGTGGTGCTAATGATTTATTGTTCTTTCAGTATACAGCCTTGTGAAGCCTTTTATGTTATTTGCATTGTTTTACAATAGCCAGAATTAAGGAATAGCTCAGTTACTCATAGTACAGAAAATATTTGGAAGTTCTCTATCATTGATTTGATACAAGAAATTATGACACTCAACTGCAGCTCAGTTTTTTTGCAATACATATTGGAAGGTGGCTCAGAATAAGATTTTGGATATAAAATGGAAATGGACAATGGATAAAGTCAACAGTTTCCCAGATGATGGATAGCTTCTCTTTCAGAAATAAAATGATATTTCCCATTGTCTGGTCACCCGTCAATGGCTGCTTCCATTCATGAAAGTCTAAAGGAAAGGGCACTGTTAGTTTCAACAGTTGACCCCACAAGGAATAGGTATATAATGGTTTTGATTTGCAACCCAGGCGGCTGTTCATAGGCCTCATTTGGTTTATGGTCCTATATCTTCACCCCGAATCCAACTGTTACATGTTGGTTTGCTCTGTCAGCTGCTGTTTCCCAGCATGTCAGAGATATGTCATGCTGTTGAAGCTTTTTATCCACAAGTTTGTTTAAAAAGATATCTTTTTGCCTGCAGTTGCCTTGCTTCAGCTCTCCATATGATTCCTGCTCAGGTACTTTGCCATGCTGACAGTGTCTAGGTTCATAGAGTTTTATAATACACAAAGCTTTCTAGTAGATAGACTGGTTATATTCCAGAGTCTTTGGTAATTGTATTACTACTCTATCTGGCAGTATATGTATAATATATAGAGTAACACTAGAGAAATTTTATTCAATATACATGTTTCCTGATCAATTAAATTTACCATTCTTCCAGGTTTATAATATAAAAATGAATAGAATACTCAAGGACATAAATGTGAACAAAAAGAGTTAATTTCATTCTTGTATATACAAGGGAAATTTTTCCCAAGGCATTTTGAAAGATAGCACAAAGTTTAACAGATGCAAATTTTAATCTCTATAAGGATTATCTCCATATATGCAATAAATGATATCAGAGGAGTGAAGAGGCATGCACTTAAAAGGAATTTGTAAATCTTTTTTAGTTAAGCCCAAAAAACTATCATGGTATATTATGACACTAAAATATGTCCCTTGTAATAAGGCCCAATATATTCCTATTTGGTCACCACCATGTCTACCTCTTTATGCTCAATGTTGCCAGAACTAGTGAATATTTTAATTACAAATACTGACTACCTGGCAGGAGGACTATAATATTTATGCATAAGCAAACACAGTAGAGTAAGCCAAAATGGAAGCTATTTGACTTACTGGAATAGTAAAGCTGATTTTATAAGGGGACCAATATTTCCAAATGACAGCATATTCACTCATGCTAACGGTATACCATGTCTATATGCATCCCCATTTAACCAGATATATGCCAATAAGGCTGACTGCATGATCTGTAACATGAACATGAATCTAAATTTCTGAACTAAAATCTACCAAACTTGTCTCACACAAGTTTGTCAGCAGGATTACACTATGTTCTTAAGGTAAGTGTATATGATTTAAACAAATACTCATAGAGGCTTCAATATATGATTCCTTTTCAGCTTAGTTAGACTCTTTATTAAGAACTACATCAAGGAAGGATATGAGAAACATAAAACTGAAACAAAAGAAAAATCCTACCTCATCATGGAGTAGATTAAATGACCTCAAAGGTCTTTTACACTGATAAGTTCTATGAACCATTATTATCTACTAAAAATTACCCATTCTGAAAAAAAGACTAAGGAAAAGAAAAGTCTGGGAGTGTAGTTTCACCTTAAGCAAAGAAAATGTTGAAAATAACCCTACATCAATCTCATAGTTAAGAGACAGAATCATAATCAATTAATTTTAATTAAATTGCTGCATTAGGTTGATTTTCCTTGACACTGTGGAATCTGACCTCATGAATTCTACAGAGCGAGTACCAGAAGCTTCCACCGTAACAAACTCTTTCACTTAAGCTTTATTACTGACCACATTTAACGACCTGGAAAGGATAAGGAGAGCATTACTGCTTTTTCAGTTTGATGATACCTGTGGTACAATATGCTGAAAGTTCCTAATTTCTAGTGACATGGAGAGTACATGAAAAAGAGGCCATAATCATTGAAAAAGAGTACATTATTCTTAAAGTTTAGGAAGTGGAATAAATATATTTTAACTATATCTTGTTTGTTTTTGAAAGGTAATCAACATTTTAAGTTGATCAGCTATTGGTCAAATGTAATTTTTAACAAGAAAATGGGGTTCATTTTAATAAGGAACTCAAAAAGTTCATTCCAATCCTTCTTTTTAAATTTTTCATCTCAGCAGCATATTTTTTCTACACTTCTCATACACTGGGATCTCTACCCAGTTAATAAAATTTTGTAAGTACACACATTGTAGACCAAAAAAGAGGTATGCATTGAAACAGCATTTATGGAGCACCTCTTTAGAGTATAAGATGGTCATGGCCATTTATTTATTCTTGTGTTGTATGTGAACAGAAAATAATAAATGCACTCACTGTCTTTAAATTTAAACAATGTGTATCTTCTAAGCATAAGTGAAACAAAGATTTCAGAGAAAGGATGAATCAAGCTGAATTGATTCTTTTATAATGGATGACAAAAATTAATAGAGACCTGCAGTCTATAAATATGAAATTTGTATTGTTATACTACAACTGTCTTAAATTTTTATATTATTGGAATCATTGATTTATAATCACAAAGCAACTAATTTATGTTGGTCTAGTGCCACTCTTAACCAATGCTGCATCATTCTTAATGATCAGCAAGAGTCTTTTTTAAAAATTCAATAATGTTAAAAACCCAAGAATTAAGAGGATTCTGGGAAGATGGTCAAGTAGGCAGCACTAGGACCCCATCTTCTACCCAGACAATTACACTGACAGAATCTGTCCAAGGTATCTATATTGGAACTCTGTGGTACACTGAAGGACTGAAACTTCCAGGGAGAGGCTTGGATAGTAAGTGAATTTCAGCTCTTAACTCAGCAGTGGCTACCCAGCTCCCAGCCCCCAGTCCCACAGCAGGTAGCATTTCTTCCTAGAATAGTTTGAATGTAGTTTGAGGAACCCAGGGTGGGCAATAAAGACCCATCCTTCAAAGAGCAGGCATCTATGTTCTGATCACTGATTGCGGCTTCTGATCACAGGTGCAGAGACAGAGGCAGACAGATTTTTTCTTTTTAACATCTTTATTGGAGTATAATTGCTTTACATTGTTGTGTTAGTTTCTGCTTTATAACAAAGTGAATCAGCTATACATATATCCCCATATCCCCTCCCTATTGTATCTCCCTCCCGCCCTCCCTATCCCACCTCTCTAGGTGGTCACAAAGCACTGAGCTGATCTCTAGGTGGTCACAAAGCACTGAGCTGATCTCCCTGTGCTTTGCAGCCATTTCCCACTAGCTATCAATTTTACATTTGGTAGCATATATATGTCAATGCCACTCTCTCACTTCGTCTGAGCTTACCCTTCCCCCTCCCCATGTCCTTAAGTGCATTCTCTATGTCTGCATCTTTATTCCTGTCCTGCCCCTATTTCTTCAGAACCTTTTTTTTTTTTAAGATTCCATATATATGGGTTAGCATATGGTATTTGTTTTTCTCTTTCTGACTTACTTCACTCTGTATGACAGACTCTAGGTCCAGCCACCTCACTACAAATAATTCAATTTCATTTCTTTTTATGGCTGAGTAATATTCCATTGTACATATATGCCACATCTTCTTTATCCATTCATCTGTTGATGGACACTTAGGTTGCTTCCATGTCCTGGCTATTGTAAATACAGCTGCAATGAACACTGTGGTACATGACTCTTTTTGAGTTATGGTTTTCTCAGGGTATATGCCCAGTAGTGGGATTGCTGGGTCGTATGGTAGTTCTATTTTTAATTTTTTTAAGGAACATCCATACTGTTCTCCTTAGTGGCTGTATCCATTTACACTCACACCAGCCAGTGTAGGAGGGTTCCCTTTTCTCCACACCCTCTCCAGCATTTATTGTTTGTAAATTTTTTGATGATGGCCATTCTGACTGGTGTGAGGTGACACCTCACTGTAGTTTTGATTTGCATTTCTCTAATAACTGGTGATGTTGAGCATCCTTTCATGTGTTTCTTGGCACAGATATTGTTTTTGAACTGCCTCTCATTGTAGCCAACTCCTCTTCCACTGGTTGAAGTGAATTCCAATGTATTTAAAGGGCCAGCACTGTTTTCTGCCTTTCATCCCCCCACCTCCACCCTTTCCCCTTCTAGAAGTTGACATTAAAGAGTAGGACATTCAAAAGCACATACGGGGGAAGTTAAGAAGTCATCATGCATTCAAAAAGGGAAAGGTTCAGGCTCAGAAAGATTTGAAGAGACCTACAGTTTATACCTCAGGCTGATCCTCAGCACAGAGCCAGCCTACAGCAATCAAAACTAAACAAACAGCAAACCACTGGAAATCAAGAATCTGATTTCCTGATATCATATTTTTAGATTTAAATATCCAGTTTCCAACAACAACAATAACAAAGTCACAAAACACACAAAGAAACAGTAAAGTGTGTCCCATTCAAAGGAAAAAAAAACCCAAGAAACAGAAACTATCCCTGAGAAAGATCTGATGGCAGATCTAATAGACAAAATCTTTAAAATAAGGTTTTAAAGATGCTCAGATTACTAAAGTAAGATGTAGAGAAAGTTTAAAAAAAAAGTGATGTGCGAACAAAACAGAAATATCAATGATAGAAAATATAAGAATGAAATCAAAAAGACATTTTGGAAGTTAAAAGTACAATAACTGAAATGAAAAAATTCACTAGAGGGATTCAAAGGTAGATTTGAACAGAAAGAAGAAAGAATCCGTGAACTTGAAGATACAACAATGGAAATAAATGGATCTCAGAAACAGAAAGTTAAAAAATTTAAGAAAAGTGAACAGAGCCTAAGGTACTTCCTGGACACCATCAAGGAGGTGAACACACACACTGTGGGCTTCTCAGGAGGAGAAGAGATAAAGAAAGGAGCAAAGAGAATATCTGAAGAAATAATGGCAGAAATTTTCCCGTATTTGATGAGAACCAGGAAACTTGGAATATGGATACCCAAGTAGATAAACGCAAAAAAAAAAAAAAAAATGAGACACTTCATAATCTAACTGTCTAAACCCAAAGACAAAGAGAACCTTGAAAGCTGCAAGAACGAAGCAACATGTCACATATAAGGAATCCTCAATCAGATTATAAACAGATTACTCATTAGAAACTTCGGAGGCCAGAAGGCAGTGCACTGATATAGCAAAACTGATGGAGAAATTATGGTATTCACAGATAAACAACAGCTGAGGGAGTTTGTTATCACTAGACCTGGTAGACTGAAAATGATAAAAGGAGTCCTGCAGGTTGGAATTAAAGGACATAACTCAAAGCTGTATGAAGAAAGAAAAAAAGATCACAGTAACATAAATACAGTCACTATAACTCCAAATATTTACATGATTTAAGAGATGACTGCATTAAAAAAAACAATTCTTAGTTTATGCTTTTGAATACAAATGTATAAATATATAATTATGTGACATTAACAACTGAAAGGGGTGGAGATGGAGTTGTTAAAGGAGCAGAATTTTGATATGGTATTGAAATTAAGGAGATGTAAATTCACATTATAATAACTTTAGGATGTTAAATGAAATCCCCATAGTAATCACCAAAAAAATACCTATAGAATATATACAAAAATATTAAGAAAGGAATTGAAACATTGCACTGTACAAAAAATCAACTAACTGAAAAAGAAAATGTTAACAAGAAATGGAGGACAAAAAAGCTGTAAGACATACAGAAAAAAATTAGCAAAATACCAGGTGTTCCTCCTTATCAGTAATTACTTTATTAATGGATTAAGCTCTCCAATCAAAAGACAGACATTGGAAGAATGGATTGAAAAAACAACTATATGCTGTCTACAAGAAACTCACTTTAGATCCAAAGACACAAATAGGTTGGAATAAAAGGATGAAATAATATTCCATTCAAAGAGTAACAAAAAGAGCAGGGATGGGTATACTAATATCAGACAAAATAGACCTTCGATCAAAATAGACCTATAAGAAGAACAGAAGCACATTTCATGAGTGGTTAAATACAGCAAGGAAAGATAACAAAAACTTTTATGCACCTAATAACAGACCATCAAAATATATGAAGCAAAAGTGACAGAACTGAAAGGAGAAAGAGACAACTCTATAAATATAGTTGGAGATGTCAATACTCCACTCTCAATAATAGGTAGAATAACCAGATAGACAATAAGTAGGGAAATAGAGGCTTTAAAACAAGAATTAACCAACTAGATTTAAAAAATAAACACAGAATACTCTACCAAACAACAATGTAATACACATTCTTCTCAAGTGCTCATGAGAAATTTTCCAGGACAAACCATATGTTAACCAGCAAACTGTCTCAATAGATTTTAAAAGATAGATATCATACAAAGTATCTTCCACAACCACAAAAGGATGAAGTTGGAAAAGTGAAAAAAATCACAAAATTGTGGATATTAAATTACACACTCTTAAGCATCCATGGATCAAAGAATAAGTTACAAGGGAAATTAGAAAATACTCAGACAAATGAAGGTGAAAGCACAACATATCAACTTACGGCACACAGCAAAATCAGTGCTGATGGGGAAATTTATAGTTATAAAATCTTATATTAAAAGAGAAGAAAGATCTCAAATCTACAACTCATTTTTACAATTTAAGGAACTAGAAAAAGGAGGACAAACTAACCCCAAGCTAGCAGAGTATGCAAAAATAAATATTAGAGCAGAGAGAAACCAAATGAAAATATGAAAACAATGGAGAAGATCAATGAAAGCAAAAGATGGTTGTGCAAAAAGATCAACAGAATTGACAAACCTTTATCCAGACTGACTAAGAAAAAAGAGAGAAGAGTCAGCTTACCAAGATCAAAAATGAAAGTGGGGACATTACTACTAATTTTACAAAAATATAAAGGATCATAAGAGAGTGCTATGAAAAAGTTTATACCAAAAAACAGTATACCTAGGTGAAATGTATAAAATTTTCAAAATAGTAAACATACAAAGACTAAATCACATACACATAAACAAACAGAAATTCAGAATAAACCTATAACTAGTAAGGAGACTGAATCAGTAGTAAAAAAAAAATACTGAAAAATAAAAGTCCTGGACCTGATGTCTTCAATGGCGAATTCTAGCAGATATTTAAAGAACAAACACAAACACCTCTCAAACTTTTCAAAACAATTAAAAAGGAGGCAACACCTCCTAATCCATTCTATGAAACCAGCATTACCCTAATATCAAAGCCAGACAAAGATACTACAGGAAAAGAAAACTACAGACCAATATTCCTATGGACATTGGTGTAAAAAATCTCAAGAAAATAATAGCACACCAAACTCAGCAGCATACTGAAAGGATTATATGCTATGATCAAGTGGAATATGTTCCTGGAATACAAGGATGGTACAAGACATGAAAATCAATCAGTGTAATATACTACATTAATAAAATAAAGGGAAAAAACATATGATCATCTCTATAGATGCAGGCAAAACACTGGACAAAATTCAACACCCTTTCTTAGGATAAAGCAAGAGTAATCAAAATAATGTGGCACTGACATAAAGACAGACATGTATAGCAAGGAAACAGAATATAGAGTGTAGGAATAAATCTTCAATTATATGGTCAAATTATGTTTGACAAGGGGGCTGAGACTATTCAATGGGGAAATAACAGAATTTTCAATAATTGGTACTTGGAAAACTCGATATATACATACAAAAAATGACGTTGGACCTTTACATTATGCCATATAAAAATAACTCAAAATGTATCAGACTTAAATGTAAGATCTAAACCTATAAAACTTTTAGAAGAAAACAAAGGGGAAAAGCTTTGCAACATTGGATTCAGCAATGATTTCTTAGCTATGTCACCAAAGGCTCAGGCAACAAAAGAAAAAATAGCCAAAACAAACTTCATGAAAATTTAAAAAAAAAAGTTGTGCATCAAAAGATACAGAATAAAAACCAAAGTAAAAAGGCAACCCCAAAAATGGGAGAAAATATTTGCAACTCATATATCTGATAAGAGATTAACACCAGAATATATAAAGAACAAATAAAACTCAACAACAGGAAAACATTTATTTTACCTAACTTAAAAATGGTAAAGAACTCAAATAGACATTTCTCCAAAGATGATATACATATGGCCAAATAAATTTTCAATATCACTAGCTGTCAGTGAAATGCAAATCTAAACTACAATGAAATACCAGCTCACATTGTTAGGATGACTAATACTAAGAAAAAAACCAACAAAAACAAAATATAAGAAGTGTTGGTGAGGACGTGGAGAAATTGCAACTCTTGTGCACTGTTGGTGAGAATGTATAATGGAACAGCCTCTACAGAAAACAGTATGTGGTTCTTCAAAAATTAAACTAGTATTACCATGTGATCCAGCAATTTCACTTCTGGGTATATATCCAAAAGACATGGAGACAGGGTCTCAAAGAGATATCTGTACACACACTTTCGTGGTAGCATTTATTCATAGTACCTAAAACACGGAATGGACTATTACTCAGCCTTACAAAGGAAGAAAATTCTGACATATGCTACTATGTGCATGAATCTTGAGGACATTATACCAAGTAAAATAAGCAAGTCATAAAAAGACAAATACTTTATGATTTCATTTATATGAGTAATTTCAGTAGTCAAAATCATAGAGACAGAAAGTAGAATGTGGTTACCAGGGGCAGGGGAAAGAAGGGAATGAGTAGATATTTAATGAGTATAGAGTTTCAATATTGCAAAAGGAAAAGAATTTTGGAATTGAATGGTGTTGATGGTTGTACAACAAAATGAATATACTTAATACTACTGAATTATATACTTAAATATGGTTAAGAGGGTAAATTTTATGTTATGTGTATTTTCCCAAAATAAAAATAATTTTTAAAAAGGCAAAACACACACACACACACACACACACACAAAACAGAAACAAACACAAGCAAAACAGGACACCTTTGTGAAGTGCCTTTTACCAACAAAGATGGTAAAATATGATGCAGTAACTTTGCCTACACACTAGGGAATGGCGTTTAGTAATTATACTGATAATCAACTTACTACATATGCATAGTCCTCCTACAAGAATAATCTTCAGAGCCAAAAGAAAATTTTCTGTGAACTTCTCAGTTACATACCAGCCAGTATATTTAAGCTTTTGAAACAGTTATCTCTAACCTTTCATAATTTCATATGACCTTGATCTACTTGCATAGTTGATCTGAACTCTGAAGTCCATTTTGTTTGCCCAGTATTTATTGATGCCCTGCTCCTTATTAGCAAAGATGATGCTATTAATAAATATTATGGTTAATTTTCTAGGAGCTATTTGAAATTACTCCTGTCATTTCATATTTTTGTCAGTCAAGAGACTGGGATTTTTTTAAAGTCTCTATTCGCTTCTCTTGTATTAAGGCCAAAGAGCAAGGCTTTGTGTATGAGTAGTGCCTGAAGAGCTAGGCTTCAGCACCTAGCACATGAATTGCATGAAGCTAATCAACATCACTATGTTAGTCTACTTTATATTCATTGTATTCAATGAGCTCAATAGCACAGTATCTTGTGAACTATAAATAGCAAGTGAATTTTTGTTACTCAGTAGGTAAGTCTTAACTTCACAATAAGGAGATATTTTTAAATTTCCCAATTCTATACTTTAACACATTAGCAAACAATAGAATTTCTAAAATTAATTTTATTTATGTATTTATTTTGATTTTTGGCTGCTTTGGGTCTTCGTTGCTGTGCACAGGCTTTCTCTAGTTGCGGCGCTCGGCCTTCTCATTGCCATGGCTTCTCTTGTCATGGAGCACAGGCTCTAGGCACATGGCCTTCAGTAGTTGTGGTGCGCAGGCTCAGTAGTTGTGGCTCACGGGCTCTAGAGGGCGGGCTCAGTAGTTGTGGTGCATGGGCTTAGTTGCTCCATGGCATGTGGGATCTTCCCAGACCAGGGCTCGAACCCATGTCCCCTGCATTGGCAGGCGGTTTCTTAACCACTGTGCCACCAGGGAAGTCCCAACAATAGACTGTTTATTAGGCAATCGAATATATATTATTCTATAGCAATGAACTTGCTATAATAAGCAGTCCAGGTAATTCCAAATATTATTCATTAATCAGGATTTAAAAGCCATTTTGGGGCGTAACTTACCAAACCACTGATTTATATTTTCCAGATATTCCTAAATTCATCCCTTCCCTATTTTTGCCTAGTTGTGCACTCTTGTGCTTTATGCCATGCTTCTTGGCAGCAAAAATGCCTTGCAATCATGTTCCACTGACAAACTTCTAGGATTAAGAGTTATATTTTAACACTTGTCACTGACTTTTCTTATTCTTTTTCCCTGGCTTTACAAAGTAGTATCTAGAGAAACTAGGAATACCACTAAGTGGTAGGAACAGCTCAAAGTTATTTCATTTTATTTTATGCTTGAATGTGATTAGCACATATTCAATTTTTATTGTTATGTTTTATGTGCATATATATTAAAAATACATCTTGGATTTTTCTTATTGTATTCAACCTCAAGTTATAAACTAACATAGCTAACTATTTAACAGATACAGAGATTGCTTTGTGACAATCATTTTAGTCATTTTGGAGAATCATCATAACAAAATTATTCTCTGCTTGAAACAGTAAATATATCCTTAAATTTTACTTAGAGACCCAGTAATTTCAATGCACAGGATTCGATATTTACCACTTGCAGAGGTTTCTTTGAAAATATTTAATAAGAAAATTGGATGCAATTGCCTGTTTTCAATTTGGCTACCTCTTCCATTACTGCATCATTATTCACTTTCTTTTTAGAGAAAAGAAATATGTGTGAGGTTGAGACAGGCTTGGGGTCTCACTGAGATTTTTATGGGAGAATAAAGTAGAAAAATAAGCATATTCATTTTCAACTAAGAAAAAGACCCACTCTGGACTTCCCCAACTAAAAAGGATTTGGTATACCTCAAACATTTCTGCTTTTCTTTGTATGAAAATGGGTAATATATAAAGGGCAAAATGTGATGCTACAGTATATAATGTTTTTAGTTATCCAAAACTAAGCTTACTTGACTAAAGCTATAAAGAATAAGAAATATGCATTTAGCCTTGGCCATGAACTAAAGAAAACCCCATATGTGTTTAGCCTTGGTCATGAGCTAAAGAAAACCCCATTTAACTGATTATGCTAAATAATATTTTCTGCCATTTATTTTTCTTAATAATTTACTTGTGTAATTAACATTATTTCAGTTGAGAAATTAAAACTATATCAATATTAAGACAACAGAATTATTATCCAGTTAATGATAACAACAGAAGTTAAATGTCTGGAATTAAATTTTAAAATATTCCAAAGTTCGTTAATCTAGCTGGTTTGATTTGGAAGTTGACGGGACAAATATACATGGGTGTTTAACTGGAAAAAAAATCCCAGCCCCATTTCAGAATATTTATGTAGTTTATATTGCCATAAGTAATTGTTCATGCAGAAACCAGGTTCTTAGCTCATTGTCATCCCAAAGCCCACGCCAAGAATTACTTTAACAGGAAGCACTCTGAACTGAAACTTAAGGCAAAGTAGTTGCATTTAAAAAAATACTTTCATTTATAAAAGTAGATTAGTTATTGGCACCAAGGTGGCATTAGAAATGTAGGGAGTTTAAAATTAGGAAAAAGGAATACATTAGCTATAATATTTTCTGTAAGTCCACTGAGACTTTTAAGCAGGATGATTTTAAAATAAATTTATAATCTGTCATAATTATAATTTTTTATAATTTCCATCATGTTTCAAAATTTCCTCAGAGCATTTCTATTGCCATTTTTAATACTTAAACATATCACGAAGGAAATAGGAAGAACAGCTAAAAACAAAACAAAACAAAAACATGTGTTCCATTCTTCCTTTCTGCTTGTGTTGTTAGTAATGTGAATAACGCCTCCATGCTGTCATGTTAGCTGATAATGATATATACTCTGCCCACAGCTATTTCAAAGATTCATCCACTTGACAACCTCATACAATAGTTGAAATACAAATATTATTATCTCAGAAGTTACAAATTAAAATAATTAGTAACCTCTGAAAAGGTTAGCCAAAATGGCCTCAATAACATCTATAATTTCTAATAGTAAAATGACTAATTTTAAGGCACAGGTTTGTCCTAATGAAGAGAATATTCAAATTATTTTTTCATAAATGCAACAGTGAAATCATCCTTTGTTTTATGTAGCATATATTCTCACTTAAATCTAATTCAACAGAAGAAAATCCCACTCTTCATAAAAAGGCAAAGAAGCTTATTAGGTATATGCAAGGAAAATATGTTTGTATATATATAATTAAAGGTGGTATATATATATAATGTGGTACAGGAAGAAATAGAATTAATGAATAGGTATCTATGGTAAAGTAAGGAATCACCTAATAAAGTAATAAGTAAATAGTTAAGTGAAGATATGGTTCCTCCTCTGTTTTAATAGTAACAAAATCAGGAGACTTTTTCAATGGCTGCATTAACTACCAAATTTTGGTTCCCACTCTGTGAGGAACTAAGGAGGCATGGAAAAGCTGTGTTCACTTACACAGGTATCATTTATCTTTGCATTGCTTCTTGTTTGGTTTACATAAACCAAAGTAAAAGCAAACTTGAAATTCTCTGAGTCTTCATTCTGGCCAATTTCTGAACAGGAACCAGCTCTTTGCAATCTAGTCTAGCTGAGAGTCTTATTACCTATAGCTAGGCTTAATATGTCAGGCATAGCAATTTGAAGAATCTGTTGCTGTTCCATAGATCCGCCTATAATGGTAGGTAATTACTGGTTGGTAGCATTTTTTCTGAATAAAACTGATCTTTTCTTAAGTTTGTTTTACACCAAACTTTGGTATTTTCTTCCACACACACTATTATGATTAGCATAAGACAATTTTTTTTAAAGTACTGCAACAAAAAGAATAAAATACCTAGGAATAAACCTACTTAAGGAGGCAAAAGACCTGTACACAGAAAACTGTAAGACACTGATGAAAGAAACCAAAGATGACACAAACAGATGGAGAGATATACCATGTTCTTGGATTGGAAGAACCAATATTGTGAAAATGACTATACTACCCAAAGCAATCTACAGATTCAATGCAATTCCTATCAAATGACCAATGGCATTTTTCACAGAACAAGAACAATAAATTTTACAATTTGTATAGAAACACAAACGACCTCGAATAGCAAAAGAAATCTTGAGGAAAAAAAAAAAAGCGGAGCTGGAGGAATCAGGCTTCCTGACTTCAGATCATACTACAGGGCTACAGTAATCAAGACAATATCATACTAGCACAAAAACAGAAATATAGATCAATGGAACAGGACAGAAAGCCCAGAGATAAACCCACACACCTATGGTCACCTAATCTATGACAAAGGAGGCCAGAATAGACAATGGAGCAAAGACAGCCTCTTCAATAAGTGGTGCTGGGCAAATCAAAACCACAATGAGGTATCACCTCACATCGGTCAGAATGGCCATCATCAAAAAATCTACAAACAATAAATCCTGGAAAGGGTTTATTAAATGTGGAGGAAAGGGAACCCTCCTACACTGTTGGTGGGAATGTAAATTGATACAGCCACTATGGAGAACAGTATAGAGGTTCCTTTAAAATCTAAACATAGAACTACCATACCGCCCAGCAATCCCACTACTGGGTATATACCCTGAGAAAACCATAATTCAAAACAATACATGTATCACAATGTTCATTGCAGTACTATTAACGATAGCTAGAACATGGAAGCAACCTAAATGTCCACTGATAGATGAATGGATAAAGAAGATGTGGCACATATATACAATGGAATATGACTCAGCCATAAAAAGGAATGAAATTGAGTTATTTGTAGTGAGGTGGATGGACCTAGAGTCTGTCATACAGAGTGAAGTCAGAAAGAGAAAAATAAATACTGTATGCTAACACATATATATGGATCTAAAAAAATGGTACCGATGAACCTAGTGGCAGGGCAGGAATAAAGATACAGACATAGAGACTGACTTGAGGACACAGGGGGTAAGGGGAAGTTGGGACGAAGTGAGAGAGTAGCACCGACATATATACACTACCAAATGTAAAATGGAGGCTAGTGGGAAGCTGCTGCATAGCACAGGGAGATCAGCTTGATGCTTTGTGACCACCTAGAGGCTTGGGATAGGGAGGGTGGGAGGGAGGCTCAAGAGGAAGCGGATATGGGGATATATGTATACATATAGCTGATTCACTTTGTTGTACAGCAGAAACTAACACAACATTGTAAAACAATTATACTCCAATAAACATAAAAAAAATAAGTGGTGCTGGGAAAACTGGACAGCTACATGTAAAAGAATGAAACTAGAGCACTCCCTAACACCATACAAAAAAATAAATTCAAAATGGCTTAAAGACCTAAATATAAGGCCACTATAAAACTCTTAGGGGAGAACATAGGCAGAGCACTCTTTGACATAAATTGCAGCAAAGTCTTTTTTAACCCACCTCCTAGAGTAATGAGAATAAAAACAAAAATAAACAAATGGGACCTAATTAAACTTAAAAGCTTTTGCACAGCAAAGCAAACCATAAACAAGACAAAAAGACAACCCTCAGAATGGGAGAAAATATTTGCAAATGAATCAACAGACAAAGGATTAATCTCTAAAATATACAAACAGCTCATGCAGCTCAGTATCAAAAAAAAAATAAAATAAACAACGAAATCAAAAAAATGGGTGAAAGACCTAAATAGACATTTCTCCAAAGAACACATACTGATAGCCAAAAAAAAACATAAAAAAGTGCTCAACATCACTAACTATCAGAGAAATGCAAATCAAAACTACAGTGATGTATCACCTCACACAGGTCAGAATGGCCATCATCACAAAACCTACGAACAATAAATGCTGGAGAGGGTGTGGAGAAAAGGGAACCCTCTTTCACTGTTGGTGGGAATGTAAATTGATACAGCCACTACGGAGAACAGTATGGAGGTTCCTTAAAAAACTGAAAATAGAACTACCAAACAACACAGGAATCCCACTACTGGGCATATACCCTGAGAAAACCATAATTCAAAAAGACACATGCACCCCAATGTTCATTGCAGCACTATTTACAATAGCCAGGACATGGAAACAACCTAAATGTCCATCAACAGAGGAATGGATAAAGAAGATGTGGTACATATATACAATGGAATATTACTCAGCCATAAAAATAAATGAAACTGGGTCATTTGCAGAGACTTGGATGGACCTAGAGACTGTAATACAGAGTGAAATAAATCAGAAAGAGAAAAACCAATATTATATATAATGCATATATGTAGAATCTGAAAAAATTTATATAGACGATCCTATTTACAAAGCAGAAACAGAGGCACAGACATTGAGAACAAACCTACGGATACCAAGGGGGAAGGGGGGATGTGGGATGAAATGGGAGATTGGGACTGACATATAAACACTACTGATACTATGTATAAAATAGATAACTAAGGAGAAGATACTGTATAGTGCAGGGAACCCTACTCAGTGTTCTGTGGTGACCTAAATGGGAAGGAAATGCAAAAAAAAAAAGGGGATATATGTATACGTATAGCTGATTCACTTTGCTGTACAGTAGAAACTAACACAACATTGTATAGCAACTATACTCCAATAAATTTTTTTTAAATAAAATAAAACTATTTTAATAGATTAAAAAAAAAAGTACTGCATACATGGTTTCCACAGTAAGAAACGTTTAGAATTTTCAGCATGAAAGTATGAATAATCATCACTTCATGGATGTTCTCTACCGTCTAGAAGAATAAGCCAAGGGCTTTCATGTAAATATGCTGTTACAAAATTTGGGAACACAGAAGAGGCTCAACGAAGGTAACAGTCTAATACCAATGTCAGTGTCAGAATCTGTTTATAAGCAAGAAAGTGAATAACTGAAGAAAACTGATCTATATGCTGATTACAGAAACAGATTTAAATTTGACAAGTACTAGCCAGCATTTCCCAGGAGTGTTAATGGATCTGGAGTCTATGAGTATTTTGTGTACTGGAAAGCAGTAGCTGTAGAAGAGAAATGAATTTATCCTTTCAAACCTCAACCTCAATGTATTATCCATTCAGATAATCGTTTTTTTTTTCTTTGCCCCCAAATGCATTGTCATTGTTCATTTGGTTTTCTTAACTACTGATCAGGAAGGGTACATCTAGATGACAGATACAAGTATTTTGGTAACTATATAGGAATAATACATTATGATTTTTATTTATAAATCAGTCTCTTCCAAGTTTATTAATGTGAGTTGGTCCACTTAAATGAAACTATTTTTTGAGTACTCTTTTATTCTTTTTGAAATATCCTAAATTTTATATCTGAAAAGCTGGAGACCAGTTTGTTTGATTCCCCAACAAAGTGATGCAATTGTTACCATATGAGGCTCTGTTTAGCAACCAATGGGTTTCTTACATAACATCCTTCCCTAGTATACCCTTCTCTCATTTCTCTCTCCTTTAAATACAGGATATCAATGTTACTATCAAGTGTTGCTTTTAGAAAACATGTAAATGGCAATAACTAAATCAAAACTACTTCCAAGGTAGTGACTTTAAAGTAATAATACTCATTTTGATGTAAAAGCTTTGAAATGCCATATTATTTTATTTTCATAACACATAATAATTTTGTTTCATACATAACTTTAGTATTAAATTAATGCCCTATGTTCTTTACAGCATATACATTTTTATTTCTGCATCCACATGAGATTATGATTTGTTAGCTACCAAAAATTAAAGAGAAAGTTGTACAGAAACAACTTGAGTGTTTTTAATGTCATTACCAGATAGTGTTCCAAATTGTTGAGACACCACTATCCATTGTTCTCCATATATTTCTTCCAAGTGTAAAGAAACTATGACTAACTCACAAAACTACTAATACTACCTGAAAAAGTACACACTAGCAACTTCATTCTCCCTACCACAACAAAACCTTTCCTAATCATTCTAAGCCAGTGACAGGAAATAGTTAAATTGGTTTGTGTAACAACATATGTTTAACAATTACAGAAATGTTTAAAAACGCACTAAAATTTTAAAATCATCACAACCTAATCATAGAAAGTAGTCCTAATACCACATATCACCCTAAACGTACAATTACTCTGTCACCTTCTATGGAAGACAATTTCCTGTGAGCTCTCCCATGCAATGAAAATCAATAAATCACATGCTAAAACTATGCTGTTTCTGTAAGTTTTATTAATGTGGGGACTTATGTTTTAAAGAACACTTTCTTTTAGCAATTAGAGTAATTGTTTTCAGAAGATGACATAAATCATATAGGGATACAGATCAAAGTTGCTATATACAAGGCCTAAAAAGATAATTTATGAAAATATATATTTTGAAGCAAAGTAATATAGAGCAGGTAAAAACTGAAATGTCATAGTACTGAATTTCTAATTATCAAATCAAAAATGTCAGGAAATCTGCTACAGTATTCTAGTAATAAATTGTACTATTTGTTTCAAATAGTACAAGAAAAGTTTGCTTTTAATTCAGACCCATATTTTAGAAAAGAAAAACTGATTATTCAGGGACATCTGCAAGTTGGTGGTAAGGGAAGGCTCCAGGGCACTGCTTAGCTGTTTCATCTATAGGCTATCACACAACCTGTGTGAATCATATTTTTGGATTCTTGTATTTATTTGTTTGTGTGTCTTCCTACAGTCTGGGCTGTCACTTAACTTTTTTTCCTTTAATCTCTTCACTTGTATTTTTTCTTGTTGCTTCTGAAATACAAGTGGAATTTGATGATGCTGTTTTTTCCTAATTAACATTTTCTATTATTTCTCTCCTCCACTAAGATATGAATATAACATCCTATAATATTGTTGAATAGACGTTCAAGATCTTCTTAATACTTTAAAAGTATATGTTTCTACTTGACATGTACCAGCTTAAATTATATCACTGTGTATTTACTTGACTAAATTACAATTTGGAGGGGTAAAATGTTTAAAATTAGACATGCCTCATTTTAATACCAGAATTAACTTTATCTACAGCTGAAGGAAAAAAAAGAAAGAAAAAAGGAGCAAGAGAGCTCTATTTTTTCTTGGTTTAGTTACATGGGATAATATATTTTTACTTATTATTGAGAAAAAGCTGATAGTCTTCTCTTGACACAGGCTTTGATAAAGGAGTCTCCCTCATTGTCATTCAGAGCATTTTCTTTTTGTTCTGAATATAATTAGTTGAAATTTGTATCTGAAGATCCATGTATGCTGTGGTAAATTGAAATAACTTGTAGATGCGTATCTTTGTTCAGACACGTAAAACACAGTGGTAGGAGAAAGAAAACTAAGATTCTAATTCTGTAAATTTTGTCTCCAAATAGCTATGGAGTATGCTAATATATTGTGACTGTTTATGATACCATTTAGCTATTAGGCTAGTAATTTATTTTCTTCCACCTTTTTACATGAAAAAGAAGTTTTAGCCTTTATTATTACTATAAAATATTAAACACAGAGTTAAATAAACTATATATGGTCAAAATGTTATTAAACACAACTGTAAAGCATATCATGATCTATGTTCATGGGAGTATAATCGATTAAATAAATGATATTCATTGAGAGTAGATCTACTCATGATTTAAATCAGAGTTTAAACAGGATAGTCCTTATTCCTGCTAAATGATTGTTCAGTAGTTAGTGATGAATGCTTTTAATTCCTCTATTAAAATAGTTCATCTCATTAAAATGTGGATAACCATATTTCTAACTTTGGCACCATATTCATCAGAAAGAAGTGTTCAAAGAAAATGAGTGTGTCTGCTGAGCAAACAGCAAAGACAGAAAAAGGCTTGCACAGGGAATTCAATTAGCTACGCTGGTAAAGGCATAGCTGAAGCCCCATTAGGTCTGGCCCAGACAGCATTTGTGTTTGGAGGAGCTGAGCAAATCACATTTAATTAATGTTCACAACTTTCTTTGGTGAAAGGGCCTTGTGTCAGAGAGTAGACAGGCATTTTCTTTTTTATCTATACAGTATACAAGCCCACCCAGGTCCCTAAGCCACTTGAAAAGGCAGCAAAAAAAAAAAAACTGAAGCAAAAATAATCGCTCTTTTAGCCTCAAAGCAAAATAAATGCTTACTCATTTAGACCATTCCTTTCATTAGAACCTTTGATTCTGAACTACAGTGTCTGTGTCTGCATATATGTTTGTATATGTGTATGTGCATTTCCTTTCCAGCAAATTCTACTCATTAAAATGGAAGTTTAAATTCAATTTTTAGTTTATCCTAATATATTTGATCGAAAAGTAGAATATAGTTTAATACAATAATAAAAAATACTTATTTTCATGGGGTTTAAAGTAAATATGCTCAGGTAAATGGGGTACAAACAGCCAAAGAACAAAAGTGGAAACCAGTGATTCAGGAGTCTAGCATACTTTGTGATATATTCACTTGTAATTACACAGGATAAAAATATGTGACTGTATGTGCAAGTGCATCCAAAATTTTTCCATCTCAAGTAAAAAATATGCTTAAGTAAACAATTATATTTTTTATTTGGGAGAGCATAGAGACCTTATACTTAGGTAGTTATTGTATTTACATTTTGGCAACATATACAGTTGTCTTAAAATGGAGGTTTGTATTTCTGGATCATTTACCTCACAGTCTTAAATCCAGAAGTTGTTGGGTTTCACAACTCTGAAGTCAAATCTCCCGGTCTCTATTTCCTGCCATAGATGTGCACTTCCTTCTGGCAAGTCCACTCTCACCTCCATTAATATGTCCTTTCCTAGACTCCTATCTCAGCACTTCATTCTCCCAATATTTCTACTCCCACTTGTGCTTTTCCTGCCATTTCCTTCTCTGGAATCTCTGAAACTTCTGTTCCATTAAAACCAGCAGTTACACCAATGATCTTATCTCCTTAATAACTGAAGTAATTAAACATTTTGCCTTAACTGAAACTGGAATTATGAGGAACAAAGTATATTAGATACACCAAAATATCATCTCCTCAATGACTCTCTCTTTAAAGTGAAAGCTGCCAAAATCTCCCCAAAGCCCTAAAGGAAATTAGGATTTTATATTCCACCCACAGATACCCACTATCACAGTGCTGCTTTCAAATCAACACTGCCCCCTCTCCAGTATCAAAATAGTTTTTAATGCAACCACAATTCCATTTATCTGTATTTGTTATTATCATCTAATATAATTTGAACCCACTGAGGACTCTGTCACATGGAGCAATTTCCACATGGAAGATGAAAGTGGAACCTCATAGAAGAAAATATTCGGTATTTTTATGTGCCAATAATGTAAAAAAAACTAAAACAAACAAACAATACACTACCTTACAGATCCATGAAATCATCAAATAAAATTACGGTATCATTCCATTCTCATGGCCAAAACTTGATTCTTGCAAGGACTCAGAACTCTATTATCTGAAGCATTTGGCTATAACATTATAGAAATATAATAAAGTATAGGATAGCTCTACCACACCTAACTGCCAGGCTCAAACTACAAATATGAAACGTCATAAAGAGACCTCCCTTCTTGCTCCTTCAATTCATATCCAATATGTGTAATGTTATAACATTAAATCTAAACTCTTCTAGGCACAAAAACAGAAATATAGATCAATGGAACAGGATAGAAAGCCCAGAGGTAAACCCATGCACCTATGGTCAACTAATCTATGACAAAGGAGGCAAGGATATACAATGGAGAAAAGACAGTCTCTTCAATAAGTGGTGCTGGGAAAACTGGACAGCTACATGTAAAAGAATGAAATTAGAACACTCCCTAACACCATACACAAAAATAAACTCGAAATGGATTAGAGACCTAAATGTAAGGCCATACACTATAAAACTCTTAGAGGAAAATATAGGAAGAACACGCTTTGACATAAATCACAGCAAGATCTTTTTTGATCCACCTCCTAGAGTAATGGAAATAAAAACAAAAATAAACAAATGGGACCTAATGAAACTTGAAAGCTTTGGCAAAGCAGAGGAAACTACAAACAAGATGAAAAGACAACCCTCAGAATGGGAGAAAATATTTGCAAATGAATCAACAGACAAAGGATTAATCTCCAAAATATATAAATAGCTCATGCAGTTCAATATTAAAAAAATAAACAACCCAATCAAAAAATGGGCAGAAGATCTAAATAGACATTTCTCCAAAGAAGACATACAGATGGCCAAGAAGCACATGAAAAGCTGCTCAACATCACTAATTATTAGAGAAATGCAAATCAAAACAACAATGAGGTATCACCTCACACCAGTTAGAATGGGCATCATCAGAAAATGTACAAACAACAAATGCTGGAGAGGGTGTGAAGAAAAGGGAAGCCTCTTACACTGTTGGTGGGAATGTAAATTGATACAGCCACTATGGAGAACAGTATGGAGGTTCCTTAAAAAATAGAAACAGAATTACCATATGACTCAGCAATCCCACTACTGGGCATATACCCAGTGAAAACCATAATTCAAAAAGACACATGCACCCCAATGTTCACTGCAGCACTATTTACAACAGCCAGGTCATGGAAGCAACCTAAATGCCCATCAACAGATGAATGGATAAAGAAGATGTGGTAGATATATACAATGGAATATTACTCAGCCATAAAAAGGAACGAAATTGGGTCATTTGTAGAGACGTGGATGGACCTAGAAACTGTTACACAGAGTGAAGTAAGTCAGAAAAAGAAAAACAGATATTGTATATTAACGCATATATGTGGAACTTAGAAAAATGGTACAGATGAACTGGTTTGCAGGGCAGAAATAAAGACACAGATGTAGAGAACAAACGTATGGACACCAAGGGGGGAAAGCGGGGCAGGGTGGTGGTGGTGGGGATGTGATGAATTGGAAGATTGGGATTGACATATATACACTAATATGTATCAAATAGATAACTAATAAGAACCTGCTGTGTAAAAAGTAAATAAAATAAAATTAAAAATTTTTAAAAACCGAATGTCTACCTTCTTAAAAACAAAAAATCTAAACTCTTCTAACTTCTGCCATTCCCATGATCTCTTCAAATTCATTATTCATTATTCTCCATAGGTCTCTCTGCTCCAGTCTAACCAATCTGTCTAGCCCACAACTGCCCATAACCTTTGTCAATGCACCTGTCATTCAACTATTTATTTAGTCATCTATTTTCCTGATGGTAAACTCCTCTAAGAATATTTTGATCCACAGCACTTAGCAAAGTCTCTGACCAACGGGTGGTACTCGATTAATATTTGCTGAATAAATTTAATAAATCATAAATGCTGAGGGGTGCTCATAAAATAGAAAGCTTGAAACAGCACACTCAACATTGGGTTCATCAGTTTTATTTGTGTTAATTAAGCACAGCTAATGAATGAATACTTATTTATTCATGTTAAGGCAATTTTCTTTGCCAGATCAGTGAACAGTTTGTAAAGACAAAAAATCACGATGCTCTACCACGGAATCTGTGGGGGGAAGAGAAATCATACTTTGCAAACATGTTCTTCTTCACACATACCAAATACCACTGCTGTTCTTTTAATAAAACACTAGAGACATTCTGTGTAATAAAACAACTACTGCCGAAGATTAAACAAACTGTTTTTATCCCTGGTCGGATTTTATCTAGGCAGGTATTTGGTTAATGAAACCAACAGATAGCTTTGCAAAATGACATACATGAAAATGAGGCCGAAAATAAGAACTGGGACTGCAGAGAAAATATAAGAGTGAATATACTCTCAAAAACACTGTTCTTTGTCTTATACGTCTCCAAGGTGCAGCATTAAGACTATTTCACTCAAATCCTCTTCCACTTCAATGACAAAATTATATAACATGGGATAATATCAGGGAGGTATATTCACTATAGCTCACATAGCACAGATTCAACAAAGCAGTAAAATATGAATTCTTAGGCTTAACGAAGTTTTAAGAAAAATGTATATAGTTCTTCTGTTTATTCCATTTGCTTCCTATGTTTATATATTACTTCTACCTTAGTATCAATGTCATAAAAGCTTATGAAATAAACCACTTAAAGTAAATTGAGCATGTTAAATAGTAGACCTATGAACATCACAATAATTTCATTTATTCTACAGCACTCAGTTCTACACATAAATGATATTTATCTCTAAAAATAATGTAAGAGGTATATTTCTTATATGTATGTTCTAATATCATATATTTTATATTATATAGATTTACATATTTTATTTTTAGAAATCTAGTCGACACTTCATTTTTATCTCTGTACCCACATATGATCATTCCTTATAAGGAAAATATTCATATTCAGATAATCATGAAAAATAATTTAAAATATTGAACAGGTTAGCCCTACCAGTCACCACATATAAAAATTAACTCAAGATATGGTTGAGAGCTAATTTTATCTGTCAACTTCATTGGGTCATGGAGTGCCCAGATAGTTTGTTAAACATTATTTCTAGGTACGTCTGTGAGTGTTTCTGGGTGAGATCAGTATTTGAATTGTAGACTAAAGCAAATTACCTTCCTCAATGTGGGCAGGCATCATCCCATCCCTTGAGGGCCTAAACAGAATGAAAAGGCGGAGGAATGGAGAATTTGCATTCATGGACTGACTGTTTAGACTGGAATATCCTTCTTCTGCCCTCAGACTGGGACTTACACCATAGATTCTCTAATCCTCAGGTCTTTGGACTTGGCATGAACTTACACAATCAGTTCTCCTTGTTCTCAGGCCTACAGACTTGGACAGAAACTACACCACCAGTTTTCCTGGGTCTCCAAAATATAGAGGAACATCTAAGTCTCCATAACCACCTGAACCAATTCCTTATAGTAAATTGCTTCACATATAGATATATGATATATATAGAGAGATATATGGTATATATAGAGATATAAATACTGATATCTATCATAGATATATACTGATTTATATATTATAATATTGATATATATGATTAAATGATTTATATATACCCTATTGAGACATATATATATATGATTTACACATATCCTATTGATGTATAGCGACACATATCTCTATGTCTATCTATGTACATATATATCTCTGTTTTTATTTCTCTGGAGAATACAGACTAATACAGTGGATTATAGATCTAAATTTTAAAGCTAAGGTTATAAAAGTTGAAACTATTATACTTCTAGAAGAAAACATAAATATATTAGTGATGTAGAATGGGCAAATATTTATTAGACAAGTCACAAATGGTAATAATCATTTTAGAAGAAAAAAGATTAAGTTGAATTCTATCAAAATTAAAAACTAGTGCTCAGTAAAGACATAATAAAAATGTGAAATATTCAACAATACAACAACTGGCAAAGGAATCACAACCATAATATATTTTTGAAAACACCTATAAATCAATAGAAGAAAGAAAATAACTCAATTTTTAAAAGATTGATCTAAAGATATGAAAAGGCACTTCGAAACAAAATATCTGAATAGCCAGTTAGCATATTAAAAAGGGTTCATGATTAGCTATGGGTGAATCACAAATTAAAACTTCAGTGAGATACCACACCCATCCAAATGTTACAATGAAAAAGACTGACAATAACAAGTTACCTCAAGGATGTGGTACAACTGGACCTCTTATGCAAAGTTAGTAGGAGTTTAGCATACAAGCACTATGGAAAACTCTTCTGCAGTTTCTACCCTCTGATTCAGCAATTCTATGCTAGGGTATTCCACTCTAAGAGAAATGAACACATTTTTCCACAAGGTCTTCTTCAAAGAAGTTCACAGAGCTTTATTAATAATAGCCCCAAACTAGAAATACCATAAATATCCATCAATGGAAGCTAGGATAAACGTCCTGTGATCTATTCATATAATGAAATAGCATTCAGCTATAAAAAGAAACATACTATTGATTCACTTAACATCATGGATAAATGTCAAAAACATAATGAAGCAAAGAAGCCAGATGCAAAAGAATAGATACAAAGTTCAAGAACAGACAAAACTAATCTGTGATGAAAAAAAGTAAGAGTAGTGTTTGCCTCTGTGTGAAAAATGGGGGATAGGAACCTTGACTGGAAAGGGTCACGAGAAAACTTTCTGGAGTACTAAGTATGTTATATATCCTGATATTGATACTACTTACTAGGGTGTATAGATTAATCATAATTCATTAAGCTATATACAATATTTGTGTACAATATGTAAAGTATACATCAGTAAACTACCATTAAGAAGAATCAAAAGAGACAAGGGAACCAATTCCCTACATGAACTAATATTGTCAAGAAATCACAGGAATAAAGCCTCAGACGTAGAGAATGGACTTGAGGGACACGGGGAGGGGGAAGGGTAAGCTGGGACGAAGTGAGAGAGTGGCATGGACTTATATATACTACCAAATGCAAAATAGCTAGCTAGTGGGAAGCAGCTACATACCATAGGGAGATCAGCTCAGTGCTCTGTGACCACCTAGAGGGGTGGGATAGGGAGGGTGGGAGGGAGATGCAAGAGGGAGGAGATATATGTATATGTATAGCTGATTCACTTTGTTATACAGCAGAAACTAACACAACATTGTAAAGCAATCGTATTCCAGTAAAGATGTTAAAAAAAAAAAAAAGAAAATCAAACAAACACAATCTAAATCTGACCACTTTTCATCTGATGGATTTAACTATCAATATACAGGTAATACAGAAAACAGGGAAAGATGACAAACACCACCACAGTTATGCAATCAGAGTGATACATACTGTAGGCAACTGTACAGGAAAAACTATTCAGTTCCACCAGTAAATACATCCAATGGAAAATCTCTAAGAGATTTAGAATTTAAAGATTAAAGAGGTTTAAGAGACATATCAACTGATCCAAATATGGGGATTTTATATGGATCTTTATTCAAACAAATGCTTAAAACTTACATATAAAGCATTTATTTGTAAAATATAGCGCTTATGGGAAGATTAGAAGTTTAAATACTGACTGAATGTTTGATTATATTAAGAATATATTCTTTATTGTGATGTTACTGTAATTGTAATTATGTTTTAATAGAAACTATATCTTTCAGAGATATACATCAAATGTTTACATAAATATACAAACTTAAATTTCTTTAATAAAAAGTAGAGTAAGAAAGCCATCAAAATATCTGGCTTAAAGTTATTCTATAATGAGAAAAGCAAAAGGGGTAAAATAATTATGTAAACTATCCATTGCACATGAATCATAAATACCCAACTTTTCTGATATGATGGCATATTTGACTTCTATAAATACAGAAACATTCATTTACCTTCTGATAAATTTGAGTGGGATTATTTGAAGTATAGCAATGGTAATATACTATCTTAAGGATGACCATGAAAAAAAAGTGAACATGTTATTTTTCTTCTAGTACCAATAAGCATTTGAAATTTGATTTTCAAAAAAAATCAATCATAAATTGTTAAACAGGAAAAAATCCTTTAAAGATATTGAAGGCATGTGGTAATCTCCTCGTGCATTTGTTCAAGAAACATGAGTCTAGTTCCTCAACAAACAGAAAGCTGAACAGTTACCATAAAAATGTATGACGTCTATAAAAGTTAATAGCCATAACGCCAAAAGCTGGCAAATATAAGAGCAGGATAAAAATGAAAGCTTCTCCTCCACAATTTCTATTTGCTTCATAATCCAGAAACAATTTCTTGAGGAGCTTGAGGTTTTGTTCCAAATATTTCATATTGTTTATTTTAGTGAGATTCTATTTACTTATTACTTTGGGGAACGCATACAGATATCAATTAGAAAAATTAATGTGAATGGTGTATGTGTGTATATATACATAAAATAGATATCTATATGCATGTAATAGACATATATATATAATACACATATTTCTGTGTGCATCTTTATTTCCATTAGAACCAGGCTCTAGCAGAATTATACTATTTATTTGTTTATATGTGTAAACACGTATCCATTTAAATTATGGCTATAAAACTTACAGAAAGTCAAATCTCTTTTCAATAAAGTCAACATTGTATAAGATCAAACATCTGTGCAGGTTATTCTCAATGCCAATACTACCCTCATATATAAGCAAAACACTGTATTTTATAATATTTTTAATAGTTAGAATAATATCAACCAAGATCTAGATCTAGATTTCTGGCTCTTCCAATAACTAATATCTTTGCTTTCAATGTGAAGTAAGTTTCTTAATAAATTTGTAAGCCAGTGAACTGAATACATGTATGTGGATGTGTAGGTATATGAGCACATCACAGGTATCAAATTATGCCTAGCACCACAACTATTATAAATACCATAGTACCTGCTTTCTTTAAAGCAAGTATATATAGGAATTCATTAATATCCATATTATAATACACGAGTTTTGATAAAAATACACTGTGCCATTAAAAAAGACAATTTCTTATTACAACTATCTCATCAGATGAAGTCCTCAATTTTGTTCAAGTTTCACCCAATTTGAAATATCTTGAAATCAGGTCATTTATTATAGTTAAACTATAAAAGCTGTTTTTTTATTTGATAATAAAAGGATTTCATATCCCTTTTATTATAACAAAAATTTCCTCTTACATAGTTTTTATATATATGACACATATATTTTTAAAAAAGTGAAATACTGAAATTAAGAGTGTCAGGTTTGTTCTCTCCACCATACCAGGCACTCCCTCATGTCTCTGATCCACCAAAGAAACCGATGGCAATAAATGGGAATAGAAGAAGGAGCACAAAATTAGTACTCAGCTGACAATTTTCCAGCTACAAAGTTTTGGACAAGTTTTTTCCTTCCTTCCCTTCCTCCCTCCCTCCCTTCTTTCTTCTTTTCTTCACTCCTTCCTTCCTTCCTTCCTTCTTCTCTAGGTACATACACTCTTTGTTTTAAAAACTGAAATAATAATTTAATAGCATTTACTACAGTCAAATTTAATAGCACTTATTACAGTGAGTTATAAATAGGAAAAGTATTATGTAATATGTAAATATTGGAGGAAAATACACTTCATTCTCATCTTTTATATTAGAATTATAAGTACGTACTTGAAAGAATCTGATAGAGGCCGTATGTCTAATTCCCTCCTTTAGCTAAAAGGAGACTAAGAGATTTACCAGTTAAATCCTAACTCTTTTTATTCTCAAAATGATACTTGTTGTGCTTCACTCCTTGACTTTCCATATTTTATTTTCAGCTGTCATTATGATATCTCACCCCACAAAATTTAATTACCTAAACATCAGACTTTCTTTTATTACATTCTGTAATCCAAGCAGAGATCCCTTCACTTTAGGCGTATCTGGGACTTCAGCCTCTATGTAATTTTTTCCAAACTAGATCTCTAGTGTCATATATCAGTTTGGTCTCTGGGTTAACATTAATTTTTTATGCAATTGAATAGCACCGTATCACACAGTTTATTCAGTGAAACATTCCTTCCGCAGAATGTTGATAAATACATCTGAAAAAAATGTCTCAATTAAAAAAAAAATTTGGTAGCCTTGTGTTTGAAGTAAATGTTAAAAGGTTTCTTTAAAACTGGAATTTTTAGAACATTTTACAAGAAACTTTGAATCTTGTAAGGTTGCATAGGCAACAAACTATAGGCAACATTACTTTATTTGGTGTGGTACCTCCTTTATTCTTTAAACAGAGCATGTGACCCAGTGTTCTGATAGTACACTTTGGGTAACACTTTATTAAAAGGAAAACATTCTTAGAAATAGCTAATATTATTTAAGAGTTAAATACAATTAATGCACTTAAATACATATATATTTCATATGCCATTTGCAGATACTAGTACAAACATCTGTGTCTAAGTGTGTTTTATATGTTGTGTCAGCAGAAGTGTTTGTTTTAGAAACCACAGGATTCAGAAAGGTCTCAAGCTTACATACACACACACATGTATTTTAATGACTACTAATTGCCAAATCCAAGCACATATAATTATTATTATGAAAACTATTATCAGACAGTGTTCCAGGTGTTTTACATATATAATTTCATTTTATATCATCTTTGTGTGATACTTGTTATCAGAGCTCTATGTGTTTATCTCCATGTTGTATAGGAGAAAACAGAACTTAATAGATATTAAATTGCTCATTCAAAAAAATCTCTCAGGTTAAAGTGGCAGAACTGAACTTAAACCTAGATCTCTATGACTTTCAGGTTTATAGCATTTCTGTCACACTATTTAAATACCCTATGGAAAAGTGATCAAAGTACCCTAAGCAAGAAATAATAAATCAATTCTATTAACTTTAATTGTTTTTATACTAACTAAAAAAAATCTTAAATATATTATCTGAAAAGTAATAATAGCCCTAATCCATATTTTAGAGATGCTATTTTGGTTAAACAGTGGAGATGAAAATAGATTCCACTATCAAAGCACATAAAATCTTTCTAGAGAGCACCAGTTATTGACACATTTTAAAATTAAGTGATTCTTAGAAAATTAATAGGGAAGAGTTTCATTACCTTCTGGTTTACAAATTGAAAATATAATCATAAAATACTACTACTGGAGCCATAAAAAGTTAGCTGGACTAGGAAAGTGGAATAAATTATGCATAGTTATCAACTATGACTGTAAATTTTGCTTATGGTGATCTTAAATCTAACGATAAAGAAATATTTGGAAATCAGAAAATTATTTTGTAATAAATATTTTACTTATAGGAAAACGTAACAAATAAAACTAAAAATTATAAAGTATTGAAGATGTGCTATTTGTTAAGGATATTAGATGTTTCAAATGCAAATATTAAACTTCTCTGCAACCAAGAAGATGGTTTAAGAATAACAAATATCTGGGGCTTCCCTGGCGGCACAGTGGTTGAGAGTCCGCCTGCCGATGCAGGGGACACGGGTTCGTGCCCCGGTCCGGGAAGATCCCACATGCCGCGGAGCGGCTGGGCCCGTGAGCCGTGGCCGCTGAGCCTGCGCGTCCGGAGCTGTGCTCCCGTGTACCACAAAAAAAAAAAAAAAAGAATAACAAATATCCCTTTCAGATAGATTCTAAATTTCATTGTATATTATATCTTTTATTTACTTCATAAATCCTACCTGTTTATCATTGTATTGTAAATTTCAAGCAATTTTTATTCTCTTTTACTCTTACTTCCCTATTTTTGAGCACTGTGCAATTATTTTGCTTTATGCTCTTGAATTTAGTTATCACTTATAAGACCCTTGCTATTCATTGAGAACTTAGTTAATAAAAGTATCAAAGGTGTTGCAAGAACAGCTAACATTTAATTGTTGTTAACTGCTTTACATACATTCATTATTCTATTCCCTATTACTAGTGTTAGTACCATTTTACAAATCATGGAACTGAAGTACCAGTGGTACAGTAAGCCCAAAGTTACATGGCAAGTATGCAGTAAAAAGAGTAATCAAATCCAGGCTTCATGTTTCAGCTGTTCTCTGACTCTAGCTTCTACACTGAGTTAGCATGGTAAATGCTAAAATGTGAGAAACAACAGCATGTGTCCAGGCTCTACATTTTAAAGACTTATTTTAAACAAATCATCTATCTATTCCATAAACTTTCATCAAATAGAAAATAAATATGAATTCAGTCAAGCTGCAACAAATCTAAAATTGATGTAACACTGGGCATTACAATAAAATATGTGAGCTATGCATGTCAAGAGATCATAATAAAAAACAAAACTTTTGAGAATTTTCATCTATAAGCTCTGAAACACACCTTCAAATGAAAAGCAGCAATGTCGATTGTGAGTTTTCTAAATTTCCAATTTGCATTTATATGTTTCTAATAACCTCTATTCACCACATCACCTTAGCTGGAACTAATATCATGATATTACCAGATACTGGTCTCTTTAGAAAATATAGACTCTTGGTAAACTTGGAAACAACTGTAACATATACTAGGAAGGAAAATAATCTGAACTAACATCATTAAACAATTCCTCTACTAATATTAGAATAAAAGCTGGTATTTCAGCTGGAAGCGAGCTGTCAGGGCTGATTTGCCTCCCCCAAAGCAGCAAATAAGTTAAATTATCAGGGTTTTAAAGGTCTATGGGAGTTCAATGTCCTTGGTCCTTCTATCTCATTTTTCCTCAGTCACTAAAGCAATCCACTTAAATTTTCATTTATTGCAACATGACAGATTAGATGCCCAGACTGATTGTCCTACTTAAAAAATATATTAAATACTAGATAAAACATCTATTTCTTAAATCTTGAATATACTTGAGTTGGCAAGAAAGTAAGCAACACTAAGGCAAGGGACTGAAGGAGAGGATCATAGAGGTATATGAAACCAAGAAGTTGTCTTTTACCTTGGAGACGACTGCTAAGCCACTAAACTTGAGTGTTGGTTCTTGTGGACCCTTCATTGTGGACCACCAAAAGTTTGCATCTTCAGTATACAGGTGAACTAGAAATATGTTTACCATCTTTCCTTCTCTAAAAATGGCTCAAAGCAGAAGAAAAGAAAAAATTTTCCTGAGAATTCAAACTCATAAGCCAGAACTCATAAAAGAGTCTAGGTTCCCTACTCTCTGGGTTCCAGAAAAAAAAATCTCAAGAATTTAATTTAATGAGGTCAATTTTCATTAGAAATTCCAGATCGCTGACAAAAAGCAAAGCAAAGTTTTTCTCAATTTATATCTCGGGTGTCAAGGAATTTTCACAGGTGAAAGTTTAAGAAAAATGAGCAGCTAACATTAAAAAAAAAAGTATGGAAAACGTATGGAAATAAGGCACCATGAGTGACGTATGAAAATAAGGCAGTATGAGTGACAGCTAGCTGAAACAAAGATAGGAGTCATGATGTGAAAAATCCAGAAATTAAAATTATGAGAAACAGAATAGAAAAGTGATATTTATATTTTAAGAAATAAAAGGTTTCATAATATAATTAAAGACACATAGATATAAAAAAAGAATAAAAACTATTACAAATGAAAAATACAGTATTTGAAATAAAAAATTCGATAGATGGGTTGAAGAGTGGATTACCATACATAGGTAGGGAATTTGTGTTGTGGGATAATATACTATAAGGTAGAGAGATGTAAAATGTAAAAGAGAAGTTAAGAGATATGTATTGATATGATCAAGTGAGTATGTCAAAATCACACATCTAACCCAAGTTCTAGAAGCAGAAAACAGCAAGAATGGGGCACAGGTAAAATTTGAATTAATTCCCAGACATGGCAAAAAGATGCCACTCCACAGATTCAAGAAATCCAACTGAATTCATCTCCTTCCTAAAAGAAATTTACATTCTCTTAAACCCGTTATTTCCACAAAAATATCTCAACTACAAGTTATGTGGTCCCATGTAATAACATGAATATACTCACAACACAATTCCAAGAAGTTAATGAAAAATATTGTTGAGTGAGTAAAAGACCAAGTATTGTATTTCATTAAAACCAAAAATAGACTTTGTTTTCTTTTCAGCTAACAAACCATACCTTTACTTAATTTATTCTGCAGCTTATAACTTATTCCCATCGTCTTTTATTTATCTGACTGAATCTGTTAACACAGTCATAATAGGATTCTTGGATGAAAACACAATCTTTAAAGAAACAGCAGATATAAGATAAAAAACTAACTCTCCAAACAGATTCTATTTTAGATATTTGTCTATTCTCTGTTAGTGAATTCAAACATTTTGAAAACTAGTTATTTAAAAACACTATTTGAGAAAAAACTAAAGGTAATAGCTTCATATCATGTATTATTAAAAATATGGATTTGAAAATGAATATTTTATATGTAAATATATCTGAAATTCAAATAAAGATGATTTAACTTTCATGAGAACTGAAAATAAGTTGGTTATTATGATGAGGATATTTTTCAGAACATATATTTGATGATTGAGAAATTATGAAAAATTTTGGAAGTTGAGTTCATAAACTTTTCCAAATTTTCTTTACTGTGAAAAATAAAACAAAACAAAAAATCCCTAGAAGTTCTAAGAACACAGACAGCAATAGAAGAGAAAACTTAAGCACAGTCAGGTAATACTCAAGCTTGGCTTGCTCAATTGCCATGTATGAAGTCAAATTTGCACCTGTTGTGGGATCTGTCAGTGTTGGCAGGGAACATTGGAAGCTGAGCTTCCACACTTTACAGAGCAGCATTATTATCCAATAATGCAACCTTTGACGTGTCACCATTCACAGCATGCTGAAGTCTGACGACATGTAAACCACTAGAATGTACAACCGAATAATTTACAGGATTCAATGGCCGACGTCTTTCTCTTCCCACATCCCCTACCACCAGGGACCCGGTGAAATGTATCACTGGGGGATGGGCATGTAGAGGATGAACAAAGGGTTTTGAAGTACAAAGAACCTGGAACGTTTTTTTTTTCCCTGAATCCATGTGATTTTTAACAAACAGCATCACTGGGTAATGACCTAAGTTATTCTGGATGAAATATCTGAGGATATTTTCCCCTGAACATCCTCTAAGTTTAAACTTGGTGATAACATACACATTTTTAGAGGCAATTACGTTCTTTTGCAAAGAAGCCAAAAAGGCTTCTACACTAATGTCACCCTGGGACAGAGGGATGAACAGAGGAGTCCTCAGAGTGCTATCTTGGAAACCTGCCACTGCGTGATGGCAGCTGGTGATTAATAATCTTTAACGAAATAGTAAATCAAGCAGGACTAAACGGCTCACAAACTCTATGGTACCAACAGTCAAAATTGGTAAAATCTAATTTTAAATAGTCCCAAAAATAAGAAATGATCCTACACTCTGTTACTTAGATAGTATAAGATACAAGAGCTATGCAAGATACTCAACATGTCCAGTCCATGATTAATCAGATGCCAATTTTTAACATCATCCTCTAATCATTAATTCAATCTTATCAACCCGTTTTTTTGAGAAACAAAAGGTGCTCATCAACTTCTCTAATACGATGTATTCATAAAGTTATTATGCAAATATAATACTGATAAACTGATGTTCACGTGGCAGAACCAGATGAAATAGGTTAAAACTGTTGTTTACTAAAGAAAATTATGGATTCTTCTACAGATTAATTGGTAGTAACATAATGTACTTGAAATTACAGAGATATTGAAGATCATTTTCAATGATTGACAATGTACTTCAAAAATGTTAGTTGTGTTGAAATTTTTGAAATGTTCTATAGTAAAAATCAGTTAAAACACTATATTTTTGTATGGTTTTTTTACGAGTAAGAATATTTTTAAATGTTTCAAGTTATTTTCTTTTCTAAAGGTATATAGTAAACTTGTACAAGATTATTTTAAAATTTCTAGTGTCTCCTCCTAATTCAATTAAAATCAAATCAAAACAAAATAAACTCACAAACTCTAAATTATTAAGAAAAAAAGCAAAAAGGCTTTCTAACACCTAAAATCCTATCTAAGAAGCTCATGGGAAATAACAAGCAAGAAGTTTTGATACTTAAGTTTGATGGAGAAATAACAAAGAAATAAAACCTCAGTGGTGAACAAACATCCCATGTCTGAGGGCAGCTGAGAACATATCTTTAGTCTGAAGGGTACACACACAAAGATGTTGCTACCTTCCTTTAGCCATAATAATTAGAAAACAAAGGCCTGAAGTCAACTCAAAGTGCTGCTGACTCAAATGTCCTGCTTACTTTCAGGCAATAAATGGAAAGTATGTTTGTGCCTGAGGATTTTCATCACTATTTCTTTTTATGTCTGAAGACTTTGGCTCACATTCCAACCAAACACAGTCGTTCAAAACAATTAAGTATTCTCACCCAAATCCCTATTTCTCTACATCACAAAATCAGCACACACTTGGCATTCCTGGCAGCTCTTGGCACTGTGACTGTGGGTCAGAACTGAGAAGCTCTGGCAATGCAATGTGGGGAAAGCTTCTTTACTGCAGCTGCCAACACTTCTGTTTGACCCAATGAATCAACTTAAATCTCTCAATCCCTCTCTCTCTGTCTCACTCTCTATCCATCTTTCTCTCAGCAAGTAATGCACGTGAATTACATTTAATTTTAGATATTGTTGTTTCTAATGAAATACAAGATCAGTGATGTTTCAGTATGGTCTGGAAAGTCTGAAAAAACAAGAAATATTTTCATTAGTGTATATTTTTTGTCTTAAGTTTTCCCTGAGATATCCCCCTGCCACTGAGATTCTTCCATCTTATTTCAAATACATGAATACACACACACACACACACACACACACACACACACACACCCCATATACACCCCCAACACTGCTTTGACTACTTTCATTTGCTTGTGTGTATTTCTTCCTGAAGACTGTTTCTACTTCTACCTTCTCACCTTTGTAGCATCAAAAGGAGATGTCTCCATTGTACTTAAATAAAACATGGGTTTTTCAAGTGCAACAGGGCACATGTGCTAATAACCTGGAGTGTTAAGCAAATGCAGTACTTTGTGGCAGACAGGTCTTTGGGAGTTTTAAGAGTGCCCTAGGTACAATAAAGTTACAATGTTCAGCTCTGCCACAATCCTGTTATCCCTCACCTTAGAAAATATTAAAAATGCAAATTAAAAAATAGTTAGTGAATGAATAAAACATAAGACTCTTTTGTCCTTTTATAATACTGTAGATGGTACTAAAAGCAGAGAGGTGAGAGGTAAACTCATGTTTCTGTGTTTCAACTGACATACTGTTCATCTTTTGTGAGAGTGATCAGCTTCATGGTGAATTCATGTAATGACAATGCCAATATTCCCCTGTATCAGAAAAAGAAATTAGAAGAATGCAGGTGACTTGGCAAAATATTTAGATAATCATTTTGTTTTTCAGAGTACCTTTAGTTAGGTTTAGGACAATTTGTAGAGGTTTTGTTTGCCTTTTAATGAATATGGCTCTTATGCCCTAAACTTTAATCTGTGGAGATTCTGATGTATTGAATATGTAAATACATCAGAAATATGCTACACCAAAAATCATTATTTGCTCTCCCCAAATTAAACTTGTGGATAATACAGGCTTTATCACTGATAATTGAATGATTTTCTGAGTCATAAAACTTAATCTCTCTTATTTTCTCTCTACCATATCATAAATAATAGTTGGCTCAAGATAGTGGAAAAGAGAAGAGAGACAGAAGTTACAAAAATAAACCAGACAGAATTTAGAAATTCGCTACATGCAGTTTAGCATAAAATTTGCTGGTAACTAATATAACATGAAAAATTGTTTCCTCCTTCCTCCTTCCCATCTTTTTCTGTGATTTTTTCTCTTTTTTTGCTGTTTCTCCCAGGAGTTCTAACATGTACCAATTGCCATTTTAAAGGTAGTCCAATTTTACAAATTTCAGTTGTTTTTACAAAACTCCTAAAAGGAGAGCTTTAGTGTTTCACCTCTCATCAATTCTGGTGTCCTCAGCCACTCTTTATCTTTCCTATTGTATCTTGGCAGTACATAGTTTTACTTTGCTATAGATACTAGGGGATGAATTATCCTAAATTCTGAAATCACTCTGCCATTCAGGAACAGTGTGAAACTGTTAATTAACCAAATCTACTTAGCAGGTGTATCAATTATTTTCAATGTATAAGTTGCAGTGACAGTCTTTGAATTTCTAAGGGAAGAAAAGGTTAGGTAAGGAACCAAAATACAAAATTAGAAACTGTTTCAATGGAAAAATAAATAAAATAAACCAGCAAACTGATTCTTTAAGAAATATGGAGGAAAAGTATTCTCTGGTTGTATGTGATAATAGTCTAATTCCAATAACAACTAATTGTACTAGCAAGGATGTTGAAAGATGGAAATTTTAAGGCTAAGTTTAGATTTTAAAGTACACAATTTTCAAACTTGAATGACCTTTTCAACAGTGAACACATGGAAAGTATTTGAAATTCTGAACATCAAGGAAGTAAATCTTAGAACAAAGCATTCGTTATTTCTAATGGTATTAAAATCTGGTTACTCTTCAGTCTTTTAAATGTCAAAACATATTATTTGTGGATGATCAGAGCAATATAAAGTATTTCCTTGGGCAGAAAATAATTAAACACAAAATCAAGCATATCTAATTTCCTTGAAAAGTTACCAAAACATTCACTTAGAAAAGTGGTTTTGTAACATTCTCTCTTGAAACTAAATGAAATCCACATATACCAATTTAGGCAACAGATCTTTGGATCTGAAATCAGATTTGACACTCAAAATCTATTCATTATTTATCGTATCATGTGGAAGTGAATAAAGGTAAACAGACATCAAAGTAAAGTTACTTAATGTTGAAAAGATATTTACAGTCACAGCTCAAATGAAATAAAACCTCTACTTAAAATCTGAAACACTTAATTACAAATGATACTTCTGTCTCACAATCACAGAATTTCTGATCAGAAAAATAATTCAAAATAATTAAAGCTCAATACCTTATTTATAGGTGAAACAACTCAATTCTAATAAAGTGCTTCCTCTTTTCCTGACAGAACAATTCTAGCACTCAGTAAACAAACACTAAATCCTGGGCCTTTGCACTGTACCACATTCTAAATTAAACTTTAACCACCAAGCATCCCAACTTTGAGTTACTTTCTACCCTTCCCTCTGGCAGTACATTGACTCTGTTCTGAGTGCCCTACTCATTTGAAATATTGCTTTATTACCTAGAACACTATCTAGAGCCTTTATCCAGATACTTCAAATCTTGGGGACTTTAGAGAACATTACAGAACACATTACTTAAGAGAGACAGAACAAGAGACAGGGAAAAGAGTAAAAGAGATAGAAAAAAGATCCCTTTTTGTTTATCCTATTATTATTCACAATATAAAAGAGAGAAGTATCTCCTTCATGGAATATGATATCTCCTTCAGACATGAGCTTTGCTACTTAGTTCACAATTACAATGCACTAAATACCTTAATTTCCCACATCGATGTTGTCTCCAAATGAATTATAGTTAAAACAGTCTAATTTAGTAAACTTGTACAGTATAACTTACTAATTTTTCCAGCCTCTGTAATGTATTTTCTTCCCACCTCACTCTTTTATCAATGCTTAATTCCATCAGAATAAAATACCTCAGTAGAGGAAACTGCCCAACTATTAATGTAACAAATTACCTACTTTTTGTTAAGAATAAAAATAAGACACAACCCCTGCTCGAAAGAAGTTCAGGGTTCAGTAGGTTAGAAGCAAGAAAAGAACTGATTACAATCAGGGTGATAGATCCAGCATTAGCACAGGATGCTGTGGAAGAACCAAAGAGAAGAACCCATAGGAAAACACACCAGGTTAAGGAAAGCTTTGGTATTGTAGGAAAGGTTTCCTCAAGAAAATGGCATGTGAGCAATTATTAAAAAGCGAGAAAGTTTTGGTGGGGCAGAAAAAGAGGGAAAATTGTTCTCACAGAGAGAACAAGAAGTCTACTTGTAAGCAGAAAAAACATGGAGCTATAAGATGATGATTCTAGGAAATCTAAGTAATTCATGATACGTGCAACACAGAATGCATACACAAATGGGAAGAAACATAAAGATGGAAATATATGATATGCAGACATCAGGGTAGCCATTTTTAAAGATTTCTGTTCATTCTAAACACATATAAATGGAGAAGTAGAAAATGGTCAAATACTATTTAACTGATTTCCTTATAGCCTATTCTGTAAAATGACAGATGTCTAGACTCAAGGTTTCATGATGTGAACTTGGACAATATTAGAAGTTTGGAAATGTTTTACACCACCAACTAAACACCACTGTACCACTGTGTTGTAATCAGCTGAGCTCAGGAATAATTTTTAACACCACTTTTCAAATGGTTTCCTACAAGCATTACATTCAAATTTAGGAAATGCTGAAGGAAGAATGGTATAATTACTTTCATTGTGCTATTGTGAATAAACACCTACACTCTTATTATTCAACCTCAAATGTTCTTCCAACTAAAGAAGAAAAAAAACAGAAAATGCATTTTTAAAATATGTCCTTCAGTATTTTAGTGATATAATACTCAGTTATTAGAATTTTAAAAAACTAATTTTTATACATCTAGAACACATTTCCCCAAATACACACTACTAGGCTTATGTTCTTTTCTATTCATCACCTTCTTTATACATCACTATAAACCTGTAACAGGCTTTCTGGCTACCTGAGAAGAAATTGTGCCTTACAGCAAGTGGCAAATTACATCCAATTCCATTCCCACCTCTTTTCCCTTCACTTTCGACACCTTTCTGCAAATCCCAGTGCTTAATTAAATACTTAGGGGTGTTACATGTGAAACATTTTGAAGTTGTTCAGTGGCGATGATTTACAGCAATATACAAGAAGACAGATGTACTGAGAAGGTTTGAAATGGTCCTATGTGTTATACATACTAAGATGGAGCACCTGACACTACAGTAATACTTATTAACATCCTAGACCTTATTAACATCCTTAGACCTTATCAAGATCCCCAGACTCTGAAGCCTATAAATGTTGCATATCTGAGGATACAGGACTGTCCTTTTTATTAGCATACCTAAGAGAAAAAACAAATTCAATGGGTTGATAAAGTACATGTTAAAAACAACAAATAATCTTTTCTACTGTTTGATTTCACACAGATCAACATGTACAAAGGTACTGCTGGATTTGTGCTATCCCATTTTTTTTTTGTATAATTTCCTCAGTACTAAATATTTGGTAAGCCCTAGGATTATGATAAACATTCAAGAAATACCAATTGGTATTTCTGACTAACTGTGAAAGGACTGACACTAGGAGTTTATTGCATTTACCTCTTCAATAACCTCCTCCCACCCCAAAATTAATGGCATAAGAATAAAGAAAACTGTAACAAATAAAGTATGAAAAGATGATTTAGAAGATAAAACAAGGTTTAAAGTGATCTGGGAAGACATATGCCATGTATCTTTTTTGATCCTTGATAATCGCTCATGTCTCTTCAAATCTCTCATTTTTAAAGTATGTTTGCCTCCTTCTGACTGATTCCACAGAATTTCTTCTGATCTGTACTCTAGTTAGTAAGTTTCTCTTCAGCTGTGCTTATTCTGCTAACTTTCCAATGAAATTTTATCTCAATCATTATATTTCATATTTCTAGAAGTTCTCTTTGTTTTTTGTTTTCTGCTTTTCTTTTTTCTGAATTCTGCCTGGTAATCTTTGAGGGTCTTATGCTTTTACTAGTTATTTTGATTCTGTGTCTTATTTATTTAAACATATTCATTATATTTATTTTATATATATATATTTTTGTTTTGTTTTGCGGTACGCGGGCCTCTCACTGTTGTTGCCTCTCCCGTTGCAGAGCACAGGCTCCGGACGCGCAGGCTCAGCAGCCATGGCTCACGGACCCAGCCGCTCCACGGCATGTGGGATCTTCCCGGACCGGGGCATGAACCCGTGTCCCCTGCATCGGCAGGCAGACTCTCAACCACTGCGCCACCAGGGAAGCCCTATTTTATATTTTGCTTTGTAATTTTTTTAGTCTGGTATTTTCATGGTAAGCATCTATGCTACAGACATCATTCCCTCAAGCATTTTCACCACAAACACTTTTGCTATATAACTTATTGGCCATAAGGCAATTTTGCTGTAAAAAATAAAATAAAAAATAAAAGAGGAATATAAAAAATGACATAATGAAACATAAGAAATGAAGAACAAATTCAAAATGACTTTATTGAGAAATACAAAATATTTGAATATCTTTAAAATGTGTGTAGATTCATGGCAATACTGTGCAAGTAACTGATTTTATTTTGTAGGTTGACCTAAGCACTTGTCTTCAATGTCTTTCATTCATAGTGTTTTATACACTGTTTTTCCTTTTTGATTCATTTCTTTGTTTGGCATTGTAATTTTTCTTTTTCACTGAAATTTCTTCCTTCATTAAAAGAGGTATCAGTTCCAAAATACTAAGATGCATATTTGTAACTGAGTTTTTTTTTTCAAGTTTAAATCATTCTTATTTAAGCACTGATTTTACAAAAACGTGATTGTTCAAAAGGTGAACTAAATTTACAGCTTAATTTGTTCATGTATTGATAAACTGCCTTCAAAATACATTGGAGATAGATGTGCGTATAAGATTTTACTTGCGTTTTGGAAGAAATCACACAGAAGCTGCTGCTTTTTCAATACACTTGGCCAGTTTCACATTCTTTTGGTCAGCACTCCACAGTCATACAATGTTAGAGTTATCTGGACGTTGCTGTACCCATTGAACCACTCCAGGTGATGATTCATCTTCTCTGCTTACAGGGCAACTCCGGACATAAGGCCAAATGCCTGATTAAAATTTTTGAAAGAGAACTCTTTGTAGATGGAATCTCTCTCACTTAATTCCAGCCATCCTGCTGCTTTCAGGTCAAGCACAACTCGGTTCCTCTCCTCTGCGGTCCACCAGTGAGCACCTGCTGACATGGTCGCGAGGCACGGCTCCTGCCCCACCGCGTCCGGAACCAGCGCTGTGCCGCCCTCGGCCCCAGCAGCGCTGTCGCCAAGATCTCTGGCTGAGAGCTGCCCGGCGTGCTACCTGCCCACCGCCCGGCCTGGCGCCAGGGGCCAAGCGGGTGTAACTGAGTTTTGTATTGTGTTGTTTGTTCTTGGCATATTGTCACATGTCCATTGAGAACTGACTCCCAAACCAGCATGGGCCCAAACCTTTCCACACACGTGCCAAAACCATCAAAAGCAAATCTCCAGGCCAGTCAGGATCTGATGGAAGATGCCCCCAGGCCTAGCGACATCTTGAGAACTCATGAACTATAGTCATTTGTCAAATGCCTTAGTTCCTTGACTCAACTGAATTTCTTCTTTTCTTAAAAACTCACCTATGCATTCAAGTGATAGGTTTTTTGTTTGTTTGATTTTAATTTTATGCAATATTTTTAGGTGTTTTTATGCAAATGAAATCTAGGATATCTAGACTTCCATGTGTGCAAAAGTCAGATTTCTAAACATAATTGTACAAAATAGACTTTAAAAAACACAAATGAAAAATAAAAAGTAAATAGAATGAAAGATTAAAATGGAAAAGTCTTCAAGTAATAACAGTTTTTTTAGGTATTAAGATTATCAATGATGTGTTTTATTCCTGATTATTTTGTATTTTACAAAAGGTTCTCTAATAAATATAAATTACATTGGAAAAGAAAATTGCTTTGTGCCAGGCATTGTTATAAATGCTTTACATTTACTACCTCACTTAATCCTCACAATAGAACTTGGAGTTAAGTAATATTATTATTTCCATTTCACCAATGAGAAATTCAGAGACAAAAAATTCTGTGAAGTTTATAGAGTTAGTAAGTGTTGGGTTTTTTCTAACACAAGTTTTCTTCCCATAAAGGCTGCTTCTTAAACACTGTGTATTATTATCTCTCAGTATGTACTGAAACATTGTTTCTTCATTCCAACTTAAACACCTTCTCACTTCGGGGCAATAATAGTCTGAAGATCCCCATTCTAGTTCCTGGTTAGGCCTCTAGTTACCTACATGATTTCAGTACACTTATTCTTCTAGACTTAATTTTCTTAAAGTGTGAAACTAGTAATTTAAATGAGATAATCTCTGAGGACCCTCCAGTCTAAGATTTTGTGATAGCACAATCCTATCAGACAATTATTTCTAAGGTATCATGAAATTAAAAATTTACCATTTAATTGAAAGATTAATAGGGAATAAAAAGGGCTCATCTCCTCTGAGTAAATAACAAGGATCATGATTTCTGGATCCTATAATAAAAGTATGTTTAGTTTTGTGAAAAACTGCCCAACTTGTCTCCCTAAGCAGCTGTACCATTTTGCATTCCGACCAGTAATGAATGAGAGGCTCCACACTCTCCCTAGCATGTGGTGTGTCAGTGTTACAGATTTTGGCCATTCTAATAGGCCTGTAGTGATATCTCACTGTGGTTTTAATTTGCATTTCCTTGATGGCACATGATGTGGAGCTGATGCTTATTTTTCATCATATATCTTTGGAGAGATGTCAGTTAAGGCCTTCAATTAAGTTCCATTTCTTGATGGGGTTGTTTTCTTATTGCTGAGTTTGTTAATTTTGGATAATAGTCCTTCATCAGATATATTGCAAATATTTTCTCCCAGTCTGTGTCTTGTCTTTTCATTCTCTTGAGTATTGAGATATTTTCATCTTTTTTATTCTTATGTTGAAAACACAGAAATGAGTCACAATGTCCTGTATTTTGTTGTTTTTTTTTTTAAATAGATCTTTACTGGAGTATAATTGCTTCACAATATTGTGTTACTTTCCGTTGTACAACAAAGTGAATCAGCCACATGCATACACATGTCCCCATATCCCCTCCCTCTTGAGCCTCCCAGCCATCCTCCCTATCCCACCCCTCTAGGTCATCGCAAAGCAACAAGCTGATCTCCCTGTGCTATGCTGCTGCTTCCCATTAGCTAACTATTTTACATTTGGTAGTGTATATATGTCCATGGCACTCTCTCACTTCACCCCAGCTTCCCCCTCCCCCACCCTATGTCCTCACGTGCATTCTCTGTGTCTATGTCTTTATTCCTGCCCTACCACTAGGTTCAGCAGCACCTTTTTTATTTTTTTAGATTCCATATATATGCATTAGCATATGGTATTTGTTTTTCTCTTTCTGACTTACTTCACTCTGTATGACAGACTCTAGGTCCATCCACCTCACTACAAATAACTCAATTTTGTTTCTTTTTATGGCTGAGTAATATTCCATTGTTTATATGTGCCACATCTTCTTTATCCCTTCATCTGTCGATGGACATTTAGGTTGCTTCCATGTCCTAGCTATTGTAAATAGTGCTGCAATGAACACTCTGGTACATGTCTCTTTTTGAATTATGGTTTTTTCAGGATATATGCCCAGTAGTGGGATTGCTGAGTCATATGGCAGTTCTAATTTTAGTTTTTTAAGGAAACTCTATACTGTTCTTCATAGTGGTTGTATCAATTTATATTCCCACCAACAGTGCAGGAGGGTTCCCTTTTCACCACAACCTTTCCAGCATTTATTGTTTCTAGATTTTTTTATAAGGGCCATTCTGACCGGTGTGAGGTGATACCTTATTGTAGCTTTGATTTGCATTTCTTTAATATTAGTGATGTTGCACATCTTTTCATGTGCCTCTTGGCCATCTGTATGTCTTCTTTGGTGAAATGTTTATTTAGGTCTTCTGCCCATTTTTTAATTGGATTGTTTGTTTTTTTGATATTGAGCTCCATGAGCTGTTTGTATATTTTGGAAATTAATCCTTTGTCCGTTGTTTCATTTCCAAATATTTTCTCCCATTCTGAGGGTTGTTCTTTCGTCGTGTTTATGGTTTCCTTTGTTGTGCAAAAGCTTTTAAGTTTCATTAGGTCCCATTTGTTTATTTCTGTTTTTATTTTCATTACTCTAGGAGGTGGGTCAAAAAAGATCTTGCTGTGGTTTATGTCAAAGAATGTTTCTCCTATGTTTTCCTCTAAGAGTTTTACAGTGTCTGGTCTTACATTTAGGTTTTTAATCCATTTGGAGTTTACTTTTGTGTATGGTGTTAGGGAATGTTCTAATTTCATCCTTTTACATGTAGCTGTCCAGTTCTCCCAGCACCACTTATTGAAGAGGCTGTCTTTTCCCCATTGTATGTTATTGTCTCCTTTGTCGTAAATTATGTGACCATATGTGCATGGGTTTATCTCTAGGCTTTCTATCCTTTACCATTGATCTGTATTTCTGTTTTTGTGCCAGTGCCATACTGTCTTGATTACTATAGCTTTGTAGCATAGTTTGAAGTCGGGGAGAGCTTGATTCCTCCAGCTCCATTTTTCTTTCTCAAGATTGCTTTGGCTATTCCGGGTCTCTTCTGTTTCCATATGAATTGTAAATTTTTTTCTTTTAATCCTGTGAAGAATAACACTGGTAGTTTTATAGGGATTGCACTGAATCTGTAGATTGCTTTGGGTAGTATAGTCATTTTCACAATATTGATTCTTCCAATCCAAGAACATGGTATATTTCTCCATCTGTTTATGTGATCTTTGATTTCTTTCATCAGTGTTTTACAGTTTTCTGAGTACAAGTCTTTCGCCTCCTTAGGTAGGTTTATTCCTAGGTGTTTTACTCTTTTTTGTTGCAGTGGTGAATGGGACTGTTTCCTTAATTTCTCTTTCTGATTATTTGCTGTTAGTATATAAGAATGCCAGAGATTTCCTAGCATTAATTTTGTAACCTGCAACCTTACCAAATTCACTGATTAGTTCTAGTAGTTTTCTGGTGGCATCTTTAGGATTTTCTGCGTATAGTATCATGTTATCTGCAAACAGTGGCAATTTTACTTCTTCTTTTCCAATTTGTATTCCTTTTATTTCTTGTTCTTCTCTGACTGCCGTGCCTAGGACTTCCACGACTATGTTGAATAAGAGTGGCGAGAGTGGGGCTTCCCTGGTGGCGCAGTGGTTGAGAGTCCGCCTGCCGATGCAGGGCACACGGGTTCGTGCCCCGGTCTGGGAAGATCCCACATACCACAGAGCGGCTGGGCCCGTGAGCCATGGCCGCTGAGCCTGCGCGTCCGGAGCCTGTGCTCTGCAACGGGAGAGGCCACAACAGTGAGAGGTCCGCGTAACGCAAAAAAAAAAAAAAAAGAGTGGCGAGAGTGGACATCCTTGTTTTGTTCCTATCTTAGTGGAAATGCTTTCAGTTTTTCAACACTGAGTACGATGTTTGCTCTGTGTTTGTCATATATGGCCTTTATTCTGTTGAGACAGGTTCCTTCTATGCCCATTTTCTGGAGAGTTTTTGTTGTTGTTGTTGTTGTTGTTGTTGTACGCGGGCCTCTCACTGCTGTGGCCTCTCCCGTTGTGGAGCACAGGCTCCGGATGCGCAGGCTCAGCGGCCATGGCTCACGGGCCTAGCTGCTCCACAGCATGTGGGATCTTCCTGGACCGGGGCACGAACCCGTGTCCCCTGCATCGGCAGGCAGACTCTCAACCACTGCACCACCAGGGAAGCCCCTTCTGGAGAGTTTTAAACTCTCAAAATTACTAAGAGACACTGAAAGGAAAGTTTAAATGAGTTATTGTCTCACTACTTTCCAATGGCTGACCTAGACCTCAAAAATAAATTCTTAAAATATTTTGGCAAGAAATGCAATATGAGATTTCCATTTAGAAATATTTGGTTGAAGCCAGGGAAGGTCGTTTATAGCATGTTGTTATGATTGGGACTCTGCAGTCAGATTGCCTGAGTTCAAATCCTATTTTATACTTAATATTGTATAGATTTTGCTACTTTATTCTGCTTCGGTGTGCATTATGTTTCCTGTGTTAAGTTTGGATAATTCTACTCCTACGTCATAGCACTGTCAGGATTAAATGAGTTAATATGTATATGAAGAATGTCAATTAAGACCTGGTATATAATAAGGCTTTATTTACGTAATGTTAGTTAATGTGGTGATTCTGCTGATTTGCTGATGTTGCTGCTACCATATAGAATTAAGGAGAAAAGAAAATTTATCTAAAATATATTCTGAAGTTCAGAATACCACAGTCAGTGCTGCTTCATGTAGAAAAATCCAGGAAGCAGCTTTACTAGATATGTGTTCCATGTGTGTACATGTGTGTGTTGAGAGAAGGGGTTATAGACTGACCCAATTTCTGGTCATTAAAGTCAATTTAAAAGCAATCTAGGTGTCAATATACCTTGAAAAACCGAATACAGTCAGGTGAATATTAATTTGCTTCTCTAGAGACAGTAAGCCTCTCTTTAGGAGAAACTCTAAACCTCTGAAACACTGCTCTGTTAACTACTAGAGAAAAAAAAAACTGACAATTTATTATTACTTTATGGTCATTTGTACATGGGTTCATTTATTTTCTGTAGTTCAAGTCAGAAATATGATGAATACGAATTTGTTTCTACATAGAGGGTAAGCCTCTCTTTAGCAGAAGTGTTAAAGCTCTAAAACTACCTTGTTAACTATGAGGTAAAAAGCTTACTATTATTACTTTATGGTCATTTGTGCATGGGTTCATTTCTTTTCAGTAGTTCAAGTCAGAATTATGATGATGAATGATGATCTTTCATAGCTATTGGTTTCTATTATACACCATTTGCTTTTATGATTTTTTTCTAATTTTTATAAAAAGCTTCCTCTTACATACTACACTTTAAATGGCCATGTCTATTATTACCCTATTAATTTTAAAGATGGGGAGATTGAGGTTTATACAGAGAGTTACCATCTATAGGTTCAGGGCTAGTAAAGAATGTGACTTAACCAGGATTTGATCTCACTGTTCCTGACCAGCCTTAAGAGTTGGAGCTGAGCCCGTGTCTTTGTAGAATCTGAGAAATTTTAATATATGAGCCATAATATTAATTTTAATTAAATGTACTAAATCTGGGACTTTGTCATAGATATATATGGCTCAAGAATAACTTGTTTTCCAAATGCTAGCCACAAATTTATGCCATACCATGTGGCTCTCTTTTTTAATAAGATGGTGAAATTCCATATATAGTGGAATTCTGTGGGGTCTTTAGGTCTAAACAAATAAAAGATAATAAAAATGGGAAGGTTATATAATTCTGAGCAAACCTTTCTTTATAAAATATTTATTCATCCTTATCCTTTTATATAGTTTGTTTTGAAACAATTGGCAAAAATTATAATCTTCAAGTTTATGGTATAAAATTTCAGTTATGTTCATAGATAAAGTATTTTTGAATAATGCATTCATGGAAGATATTGAGTTCCAACTCAATGGTGCCACCTTTTACACAAACAGAAGGAATATGACTATGTGGGTGTTAGTGGTGCCACAGCGTTTACTATGCTAATTACTCCAGGAAAATCATAGCAGAAGGAAAAAAATCTTGCTTACATGAACAGAATTAAGTTCTTCTTCAAACTATTTTGGTATGAACACATGCCACTACCATCGCTGACTACTAAAATACACATATATCTTATTCCACTGGAATAAACTCTCCTCAGAGCAAGGATGATCATAGATAGAGATCTTTCTATTTCCAGGACTTAGCTCCATGTTTACATATAGTTTTCTTAATTTAATAACTAAGTCAATAATATAGCTATGTTTCATATAAGCTGGAGGAGTCTCTTTCACTACCCAGGCGAGAGAAGATAAAAATCTATTTTTTCTTGAGTGCCTGTTTATTCTTGTGATGTATAGTTCACATTGAGTATAAGCTGGACATATATATATATATATATATATATATATGATGTATTTACATTCAGATGCAATTACAGTACATTCTAATCATATAAAGAAAATAAAGTATTTTACTCAACATAATAACAGTTAAACATACTGCTTCAATGTATATAAACTAATGCATGTTCACTAACTTGAAGTTTTTATAAAAACTTGTAACTTTTCTTTAAACAATCAGCCTAAAATCTTCAGAACTGTATTAACTTCTCACAGATCACTTTAGAGCTTATTTAAATATTAACCTAGACAACAAATTTTTCATCTTCAAAAGCTTCCTAATGGTGCTGAACTTTATATATTCAAACTAACAAAATATTTTTGGAAAAACCAGAAACTTCAGGTCCGGGCTAGCATGGGCCTGCATGCTGCTGATTATTGTGGATTTAAAAATAAATGCCATCACTTAATAGATCATGTAGACTTTCCAATCCATCACTTACTGGAATCTCACAATACATCTGTGAAGTCATCTAGGTATTATTTATCCCCATTTTACAATTCAGGAATATTTACTCATAGAAACTGCTTAAGAGTCAGAGTCAGAAACAAAACTCATGCTTTAGACTCCAGATTGGACTCACGTTCCACTATACCACTTTAAATAATTAGGGAAATCTTCTCTTTTAAAAGAGATTGGTGTTCACTGTGAACAAATAAACTCTGGAAAACCCCAAGGGAAAAACAGAATTACAGCAAAATTCCAAACTCTTGACTTCTATTCCCTTTCTTACCACTCTCTTTTACAGAAACATCAGATCTCCTCAAATATTCACATGTGGACTGAACAGAAACAAGGAGAATATGGAAAATACATCCATTCCAAGAGAAATTATTTTCCCTTTCTAATGGCTCATTCACTCACAAGATTTCTTATAATTTTAAGAAATTTCTGAAGATAATCCCTAACCATAAATATAGATAAAATAATATTTATACCTAAAATGGTGACTTCATTATGCTGACAGATTCTGAATATTGCTGGAGAATATTATGAAGGGTGGTCTTACATAATCTCTTACAGATTCTTGCTATGAAATCTCGGTTTGATTCTTACTATGACTCAGAAGTATTTTCAACCATCCCTAATTGGCATTCCCCAGCAGCATTTCCAAACCTTTTCCACTCTCCACTTCACTTCCCCAATGTTCTACTGCCTTAAGTATTATTGAGATGATTATAACCACTTCCCGTGAATTTCCTCAACTTTCCTTCTCTGTATCAATAAAATGATTGTTTCCTTAGGTCAAAGTTCAAGATTTACCAAATCTTTCTTTTTAACACCTTACTAAGCCAAATTGCTTTTATAAATTTCTGTCCCACCCCCTTGAGATTTTTTTCTACTCAATTCAAAAATACCCCCATGTGTTCACGTTCAATGTTTCACTGAATTCTAGCTATTCATATACATATAACTTCACCATCAAACACTGAATAAAGACTCTACTGGCGTTGTTCACTCCTTCCCATCCACTTGCTCCTTACTGCTTGTGCTGGTCTTCCATTAATACCACAAACACTATAAAGAAACTTCTCTGTATAATTTAATCATGGGTTCTTCATCTCTAGAATCCATGGACTTGGTACAGCCCATATCCAAACAACATTTAATGACAGTTAAGATAACCACCCCCCATTGGGAGATTGGGATTGACATGTATACACTGATGTGTATAAAATGGATGACTAATAAGAACCTGTTGTATAAAAAAATAAATAAAATTTTAAAAAAATTTTTTTAAGTGGGTCAAACTATAAATTTAATTTATGTGGGGTCTTGTGATACGGACCCAAAGCAAAGGTTAAAAAAAAAAAAAAAAAAGATAACCACCCTCCAAAGAAGGGTTTTCTCCTTAGGGATAATGATCTCTACTGGTTCCTCTTTCAATTTCAAACTTGTTCTTTCTCTATTTCCTTTTCTCACAAAATATAAGTATTTGCAATGATACATCAATTGGTTTCTCTCCTCCCCTCTATTGCTCTTTGGTAATCTCATCCCATATCAGCTTTAACTTTCACCTCCAGACAAAGTGATGTTAAACCATTGCTCCATCCTTTCTCTATAGAGCCCCAGTGCCACTTTTCAGTTATATCCTGAAACGTATATTCAGACAGGGGTTAAAATTCCAACTCTGACACTTATTAGTTATTTAATTTTGGTTAAAGTTGACTAACCTCACCACCTTATTTTTCTAATATATACAAAGGCCTGTGTCAGGAGTAACTAAATAATTTATGTAAAACTCATATGACTATGCCTTAACATACTAAGAATTCAGTAAGTGCTAGCTACTGTTTACACTTACCCTATATGTCTTACCTTTTATGTTCCTTATTTCTATTAATTTATTTATTTGTCTAGTTCCAAAGGCCAAAAGCTAGGAATCTTCTTTGATTTTTTTCCTTGTACTGGCCCCAGAATTACAGTAAGGTCCAAGTCTTCCAGCAGCATAGCTTCATAGCAGTTCACTTTTCCCCTTCCCATTATAGCTATCCTAGTCGGAGAACTTATTACCTCCCATTTGGACAATTTCAACAGATTTCCAACTGTTTCCCTGATTTCAGTTTCTTGACCTCTAGTCTATCATTTATATATTGTGGGATGCTGTTTTCTTTCCTAACGTAGATATACATAAAAATGCAATCATTCCATGACTCAAACCTTCTCATTCTTTGCTATTTCCTAAGATATTAAATTCAGAAACATTAGTTTGATATTCAAAACCTATTACCAGCTCATTTTAATTTACTATGCCAACCTTTTCTGGTCCTTAAAATAGATAAGGTTCCACAAACTAAACTATTGGTTTTTCCCTACCCAGAGTCCACTTTTCTGATACTCTTCTCTCCTTCTGAAATACCCTAATAAATGAATTTCATATACTCCCTACCATTAATTTTTTAGCTAAGGTGATACTTCCTCTATAAAATCTTAATCTTATGACCTAAAGTTCTCTATCCCTACTATAAAAGGGGGAGGGATGATGTGGAGCTTCATAAATGACAAAGTGTGAAGCTCAGCAAATATCCCCCAAAAGCAATGATAAAACTGGACAAAGTTGACCAAAAATTTTTTTCAGGGTTCTTAAATCTAACCAAAGGCATACAACAAATTGAAAATTACTTATTCAAAAAAGAAAAACTACTGAACATTGTTTAAGAAGAGTAAGTCCACGGCATTTTAGCCTCACCCCCAACCCCACTCCTCAGTTCCACTGGAAAGGCAGTTCTAGCAGCTAGGGAAGGACATGAAAACCAAAAGCTTCCATGCCAGGAGGTTGAGGATTTGATTCAGAGTGGTATGTGGGGAAAAAGAATCATACTCACAGGCAGTAGAGAAAATGATAACAATCTAGGTATCAAACAATTAAGGAAGGTCAATACCTTACAAACCTGAGGCTGCAATACAAGTTGGATCAAGCAACAGACCAGAAGACTAGCCAGGAATTTAACAAGGCTATCTGGGGGATAAGAGAGTCATCGTGGGCTTTGATAAACTCCCATAAATCCTATAAATTTCCTCAATGTGATAAAAGGCCTCTATGGAAAATAAACAGTTAACTCATACTCAAATGTGAATGACAAAATGTTCTCCACCTAACACTGGAAACAGGAAGGGTTTTCTTGCCTCAAAATTATATTCAACATTGTTATTAGAGGTTCTAAGCAGTGTAATCATGAAAACAGATATTTTTTAAATAAATAAAATTTTAAAAGCCATCTAGATTAGAAAGGGAGGATTAAAACTTTTCATTTGCATAACATAATCTTGTTTGTAGAAAATCCAAAGGAATACATGAAAAACTTTTGAGTTCCTCAAGGCCACAGGTGACCAGGTCAAAATATATATATATTTGTATATAAATTATTTTTATATATTAGGAAGAACAAACTGAAAATAAAATACAGGAAATGATTCCATTCACAGTATCATGAAACTGAATAATATCTTAAGGAAGAAATTAAAAGCATAAGACTTGTACAGTGAAAAGCAAAAAATATTATTAAAATAATAAAAATATTATATTAAAATCATAACATTCTAAAAAATGGAGATACATTCTACGCTCATGAAATAAAAGACTCAATATTCTTAAGATGGCAACCTTTTTCAAATTGACCTACAGATTTAATACAACCCTTGTTGATTTCCCAGAAAGCTGTTTTGAAGAAATTAAAAGCTGATCCTAATATTTATATAAAATGAGAAGGACACAATAGTCAAATATAAGTTTGAAAAAAGAGGAAAAAGAATTTACTCGATTTCAAAACTTACTGTAAGTCTACAATATGTTACTGGCATAAGGACAGGCACATAGATCAAGTGAACAGGATTGGAAGTTCAGAAATAAACCTATATGTTTACAGTCAACTGATTTTCAACAAAGGGGCCAAGGATATTCAATGAAGGAAAGGATAATCTTTCTATGAAATAGAGTAGGCAAACTGTATATTCACATGCCAAAATACTGTCTCATACCACACTCAAATACAAAATTGCTCCTAGGCCTAAATATAAGGAAATAAATATATAAAATTTTAAGAAAAAAGCAGGAAAAATCATAGTGACCTTGAATTATTCAGAGAGTTCTTAGATATGATGTCAGAAGCAAGCTACTTAAAAGAAAAAAAATGATAAACTGAACTTCAACAAATTAAAATTTGCACATCAAAAAGTACCATTAAGAAGAGAGGGAAAAGAGACTGGGAGAAAATATCTGCAAACCATATATCTGATAAAGAACTTTTATCAAGTATATATATAAAGAATATTTAAAGTTAAATAAGTCATAAAATCTAATTAAATACAAATAAGATTTGGATAAACACTTTATCAAAGAAAATATACAGATGGCCAGTAAGCACAGGAAAATATACTCAGTATCATTAATTATTAGAGAAACAGAAATTTAAACCTTAATTAGATTCCACTTTATATGTTTCACAAAACTGACAAGGATGTGAAGAAACTAGACTCCTCATACATTGCTGGAGGGAATGTAAAACTGTACACATTTTGGAAAACAGTTGCACAGTTACTTAGGAAGTTAAACATTAATTTACCATATGACTGAGCATTCCCCTTCCAAGATATCTACCCAAGAAAAATGTTATGAACTGAATGTTTCTATCCCTCCAAAATCTGAGTGTTGAAGCCCTCAACCCTCAGTGTGAATGAATTTTTGAGATGGAGCCTCTAAGAATGTAATTAAAGTTAAATGAGGCCACAAGGGTGGGGCCTGATCTGAAAGGATTAGTTTCCTTAAACGAAGAGACACCAAAGACCTTGCTTTTTCTCTCTCTCCATACACACACAAAGAATAGGACATGTGAGCACAAAGGAAGAAAGCAGCAACCCAAGAGTGTTCTCATCAGACACCGACACTACTAGAAGTTTTATCCTGCTGCCCAGAACTGTGAAAAAATAAATTTCTGTTAAGTTACCTAGTCTGTGGTGTTTTGTTGCAGCATCCCAAGCAGATTATGACTCAAAATAAAATATATATGACCTTACAATGACTTATACATAAATATCCATAGTAGCACTTTTCATAATAATCAAAAAGTGCAAACAATCCGAAGTCTCTTAACTTTTGAGTGGAAAAACAAATGTGATATTTCTACAATGGAAAATTATTCATCATTGGAAGAAATATATTCTTCATACATGCTACAACATGTATGAACATCTAAAACTCCTTCTAAGTGAAAGATGTCAGACACAAAAGACTATATATTGTCTAATTTCATTGACATCAGATGCCTGGAAGCAAAAAATCTGTAGAAACAGATCTGTGGTTGGCTGGGGCTGATGTGGGAATGGGGATTGATTGATTGCAAATGTGCATGAGGGATTTTGTTGGTGATGGAAATGTTCTAAAAACTGGATTTTGGTAATGGTTGCACAACTCTGTAAATTTACTACTGATAACTGAATCGTCATTTAAAATAGATGGATTTTATAATATGTAAATTATACCTCACTGCATCTGCTGGAGGAGGAGGAAGAAGAGGAGGAGAAAAAGCAGCAGCAAAAAGGAAGATAGACACAACTGTGGTGGGAAAAAAACAGAAGTGGAGTATAAAAATAAATAAATAAATAAAATAAATAAAATTTAAAAATTTTTAAAAATAAATTAAAAAAAAAAAAAAAAAGAAGTGGAGTATTTCGTTCTCCCAAAGTTGGGTATCCTCACCAGGGTAGCAGGAGCAGTAGAATATCTGCCTCATATAGTAAGATGTTTACAGAGGTACTTATAATTGTTATGCTAAGGTTGAACCTACTGGAACAAGGAAAACCCAAAGAGGGTAGGTTTAAACAAGATAGAGGGTTATGCTAATATATAACAGTTCACCCAGGGTAGCTCTGCTCTACAGGAGAGCCAGGTTCCTTCCGTCTCATTCCTCTGAAACCTGCTAGTGCATAGTCCTTACCAGCATGGTGAGAGCTGGGTCACCGACACAGCAATATTCCAGTTCATTGAAAGGGGAGAAGTGTTGTCTAGGGCAAGTAGCTTGTCTTTAAGTTGGAAATGACTTGTAACTTGTCCATACTTCAACTCACATTCTATTGGCCTTCTATCTAACTGCAAGGAAAACTTGAAAATGTACTTCTATTGGGGGTGAGGGGTATGGATCCACCTAAAACTGCTGTCGTGGAAGAGGAGAAGAATCTATTTTGAACAGTTTAATACAGTGGATGAAAACAGTTTATTCAAATTATGGTAACAGATAATAGCAATAATCCATACAAACTGTTGATGGTAAAGAGATTAAGCTTAAGTAACTAACAAGTACACTGACTCTCTTCACAAGCCTGCTGACAGGATTTCTACACACAATAGAAAGTCAGACAGGCTGCATCTATAATGTGTGGAAATAGGTGGCTGGCATCAATCCTAGGGCTGAAGTTCAAATAAGGGCTTCAAGTTACAAAACAAATTTGCAAAAACCAGGCAGGGCCTGAAGATGTAAGAGACCACAGGTACCGGCCAGATAATTTACAGGTAGTTACAAAAATAAGATAGGTCCACAATTAATGGAAATCAGGTATTAACGTGGTACTGAGAAGACAGGCGAATTCGAGTTGCTGATATTATTACTGGAACTTGTACACACTCTCTGCTGTCCCGAAGGGCCCACATCACCTGCTCCCTGTCATCTTTCAGCTCTCTGCTCAAAATCATCTTCTTAGAGAGCTCTTTTCCTGACTGTTCTCCTTAAAATGATACCCCTAACTTCATCATCGCTAACCCTCTTATGCTGCTTCATTTTTAAAAATTTTTAATACCAACTCTTCAACCTGAAATTGTGTATATAATTTGTTGTTCCCTCAACTAGAATATACACTCCAAGAGAGCAAGATATTTATGTTTTCACTAATATACGATGAGTTCCTAAAATACTTCCTGGCTCAGAGTAGACATTCAATAAATATTATCAAATAAATTGAATGAATGCACATACATTAGCAGCATAGCAAGGTTGGCAACAAAGCTGAGATGATGTCAAATGTAGTGTTATATTTGGTACCAAACACTGGGGTCACACTGAACATGTAGGAAACAATTATTTCTAGCTGTGGGTGAGGAAGAAAGTAAAAATATAAAACTAAGATCAGCACTCCTAGAAATCCCATAACACTTCATTTTACTGCTACTGAGAACTTTATAATTGATTACACTTTCTTTCAAAATTTCTTATATATATGTTAATGTTATTTATGTCTGTTACTTGCTAAACATAACTTACTTGAAGCTAGAAACCGCATTGATTTCTCTTGATATCTCTTTCAGCAATAATTATAGCATTTTGCAAATTAAAAGCGCTTAATAATATTTATTTAGATGGAAAAATAAATTAATCAATAATTAACAAACAATGAATGCTGATTTTCACAGACTGCAGAGCATTTTTTATTCAAATAAACAAGCTTCATCGGCTACTTTAATAATATGACCAATAAAAAATATTTTTAATTTAAAACAACTACTTCACTTAAAGAAAAAAAAAGAGAGTAATCACAGACTAGGCATATAAAAGACCACAAAACAGGATATCATTATTCTTCACCTACTTCTGTCCACCTCGGTTAGGAAACAATCCATGTTTTCATGTAACAGCACAGTGCCATGACACTCTGAGTTACAGCACACAATGCCAAATGTGTAGTAAAAATCCTCTGAGAGCATTAGCCAATGCATATGCATAACACTTTTATACTATAAAACTTGAGGGCTTATCTCTTTCTTTAATGTGAAAAGCAATTACTCTTCTGTAGATGTGGAATAATTATTTTAAAAATATCACTTGCTCTTAAAACACAGCGGAGGCATTGTGCTTTTGAAGCAGCCACTTTGAGCTCAAATCATTTTCAGTACTTCTGCTGCATTACCAAAAAAAAAAAAAAACACTAAGACTTTGCTATATGAAGGCTGATGTCATTATTAATGTCTTTATTCATGCTTAATTTTACTTGCTGAATCATGACTTTCTCCATGCTGAATTCACTATTCTACCACTGGTTTGGGAAAGGTGTGATCTTGAAGCTGGGAACAAGACAAAAACCTTGACAGAAAAGTTACCTTTCTGTCCTTGTGGCCTGATGCTTCCATTCTCAGTCCAGCCCCACCTCCAGATCATATCTTTCACAGTCACAAAGATGTATTTTTGAACATGGCTGCTTCTCTGATTAGATCTTTTCTCCTTTCAGAGTAGAAAGCATGCCTTACTATTCTTCCTCTTTATTTCTTCTTTACCTTCTCCCTTAACTCACCATCCCTAGACTGTAAATCATCTTTTTCTACTGAATTTTGTATTTTGTTCCTCAAGAAACCACTGCCTAGTAATTATGTTACCTGTGCATATGTATTTCTTCTTCCTTAGTGGTTTAAATCTTTAAAGATGCAGAGTGCTCCTAAGTTACATCTATATTCTTCACTAATTCTACCTCACTATCTTGTACTGGGATGCTGAATAATGTTGGATGAAGAAAGGAATAAAGGATCTTACAATGTTGGTTATGCTTTTGTGGACCTTTTCTATGTTTCCTCTTTCTCTGCTGCCGGCTGTTTGGCCATTTGCTGTTCATTAGTATCTACTAAACCATGGGTCTGGGAAATAAAGAGATAAAATGCAAAAGTTCTTTTGTAACTTGCTAGTTTCTCCTTATTACTCTTTGTAAGTTACTAGGTAACCAAAAAATCTTGGCTGTGCAATTTGTCCAACAATAAAATGTGTTTTTTTAATTTTTTTCCTGTAGCAACTTAATAAGGAGTCTAGTTTGTACAATAAAGCACTCCTACAAAGGATGGAATAAAAGAAAGATATAAGGAAATTCTCCCCATAGAAAACAGAGTAAAATATTCAAGAAGTTGTGAACAACTGATTCATCAACTTCCTTAAAGTAGAGGATTTTCAGAAAGATACACACCTGGAACATTAGTTTTCATCAAGTTCATTCCATTTGTCATATTATTTTAAGTAAAAAGAATTATGTTTTCTCCAAGAAAAGTCACTCAACTATGCTGTGGGGTGGCCATTTGGAGATCAGTCCTGCTTCTGGTCAGACCTCATGCCCTTCTGGAGGGATGCTGCCTCTCAGCATCTTTAACATCAAGTCAGCCTTTGTTGTGCTGCTAAAATACCAACGAACATGAAGATTTCATCTTGTAAAAGACAGAAGATAAAGGTCTGTGTGAGGTGTTCTTTCTAAGTTTTGCAATATGATGTGCATGCATTAGTCTGAATAATACATTCCAACAGATAACACTTCCTGATTAGATTGAACAAGTCATCAACTCACATAGAGTGAGCTAAGATGAGCTTTTATACATAGGCAGTTGAATGTAGTAGTTAGTACTGATACGAGCTAAAATCCCAATAGGAAACAATGGCAAACTCAAAACAGCATAATTTGAGAAGGATTTATTTTTCAAAGACATAAATTACACAGATATGGGTGGGATGCAGCAGAAAAACGAGGAGTAGTACAAGAATTCAGAGGTAGTAGCAGTGAGGTAGTAACCAGTCTTAGGCCCAAAGGATAGACAGAAGAGAAATTTGTGGAGTTCTGAATAAGAGTGATAAAGAGCAGGCTGCCTTTAGAAAAGCGTGACTTTGTTTTGAGGTAAACACCCAGCTCAAGGTGACCTCACACAGGAGACAGAAAATAAATACCCTGAACTCACTCTCCTCCTCCCACTGATATATGGCTGGGACTCCCAATTAGCATTCTTAAACAGAAACCAGAGTAATCCAGGAACTATTTTAAAGGTTTCAGATGTGACCAGTTAGTTCACCTAACTGCACCTTAGTTTCTTCAACTGTCAAAAGCTAGTAAGAGTAACTTATACTGCCTTATAGCTTATAAGGCAGAATAAAGATTAGGTGGAAAAAATGAAGCACTTCTAACAGCTCATGGGATATAATAAGCTATAAGTAAATGCCACTTCTCATTCTTGGGCTTTCCAAATGATGCTCTTTTGTCAAGAGTATACAGCAAATATAAAAGCCACAAAATGATGTTTCTTTCCTAGTTTCAGATATTAATGTATCTCTGTGCATTACTCTGTATTAAAAGACCAAGAAAATTGAGTAAAATTCTTTCTTTTTTAATGTTTCACCTCATTCTTTTTTCCTTTTCACTTATATGAAAAGCCCAAATGTTTCCATACCTATATTCAAAATCAGTTACAGACAGGTGAATTTCAAATCCCAAAGGGTTTAAGAATGACATCCCCACGCCCCAGATGTCAGTGAGACCTGCAGGACCATCAGAATTTCCTTTAGAACACACTCCATTTCCAAAGGGAAAAACTGAAGCAGATTTGGGTAATGAACTCATGAATAACATTGCTACCCAGCAAATAATGACTTCATTGATAGAAATAAACATTTGCAAAGCAACAGAATAAAAACTTGAGTCTTCAAAAGATAATCAAATCCCTCAAACACATGGAGCAAGCCCTGCCTCCAAATGGTTTTCTCGTATGTAATTGCCTGGAATGCTATTTCCTCTTATCTGCATGGCTAGCTACTTGGCAACTTCAAATCTTAGCATAACTGTTCCTTTTTGTATTTTCCATAATCACTCCATCAAAAATGAACTCCTGGTTTTAAACTGCACACACACACACAGCCCACCTGTTATTTGTTATCATAGTATCACCACAGTATCATCTGCTTTGCTTTATGCCATTCTACTCTTTTAAAAAAAGAATATTTATTTGCTTCTTTAGCTCTTTTTGTATATCTCTCTTACTAGATTATAAATTCCTTGGGTGCTTGAGGTTAATTTATCTCATTCATCTGTATAAACTCCTAAAACAGTGTACTGACTCATGCATTAAATGTATCTTACAAATAAATGAACACTTGTCATTTTCATTTTTTAAAGAATAATGAATTGTTCTTGGTGATTCATAGTTTTCTTCCAGTTGGTCTCCCCTTCTCATATTTAAGGTTTAAGCAATTTCCAAGGAAAGGAAGTGTAAACTAGTGATTCATTCTGCGCTCTCATGGAGCCCTGGCATAAATTTTTGATAATGAATAATGGTGGTTTAACAACAAACCTGCCTTGTTCCACTGTAACAGATATAGTAAATAGGGGGTTAAAATTACCCATGAAAAGCATGAATCAACTTTGGAAGGATTACCAAAAGAAAGAAGTGCTTGGTGAACTTATTTTGAGATAGACAGATAGAGATATAATATATATAATATATATGGTATATATATATATCATATACACATTTATATATGATGGCATGCATGGCATATATGGTATATAACATATAGACATAGTTTAATATATAGTTTAATATAAGCCTATATATTTGTATGGGTGTGCGTATATAAATGTACATATATGATGACTTAATATAGAGGTAAAACTCCTTTAAACTGGGCAAAATAACCTAGAAATTCAAAAGAATAAAAAGTTAAACTCAAAAATTTCAAACATAAAGATTATTGACAAATTAATGTAGCAGAATAAGAACAGGATTTGGGAGCAGACAGAATGAGGCTGATGTGTCAGTTTCTCTTTGACCAATAAGAATGTGTCACCTTTTTCTTTTTTTTATCCCCTAGTAACTTTCTATCATCAGAGCTACCTACACCGTGCTCAGTTTTAATAATATGAATAAGCACACAGGACCACCTCAACATACTGTTTGATTTTATATAAGTGTAAATTCAAAAGTAAGGTACAAAAATTACTACTGATTATTCAAAGTCATTCTATTAAAAAACATTTTCTATACAAAGATCATATCTGACTTTGATTTGTAGAACAGTTTTTTTCCCAAAAAAAAATTCTGAAAAAACATTTATTTTTTACTTTGAAACATACTCCTCATGTATAATAGACATTTTATGTCTTTTCTATGTTTTTCAGTCTTTTTTATGTTTGAAAATACAGCTTAAGGAATGAGCTTAGCCATTCTTATTATCATATTATATTAGGCTATCAGGGACCAAAAAGCAAGTATGTCTTGAAATGAGCCATGAATTCCTGAGAAAATAACATGATATTATGAGTTACTGAAGAAAATATCGGAAATTCAAAGAAACCAATGATCAAGTTTTTAGAGTTAATATTTGCCCATATTGAAATAAAAAAGTGCAGAACATAGAAAGATAACCTTTTAAACCATCATGTCAGAAATAAACTCAAAATACCAGAGACAATGCACCTCTCAAAATATAAAGTTTTCCTTGAATTCACTTCTATATTTGACCTTCACATATATCACTCTTCTACAACATTATGCCTCTCTACAACTGAATTCCATTTAGTTATGACTCAGTGCCTTATTTACTTCACTGATTGTATTAAGCCTACACAAATCATCAGAAAGCTTTAATTTGGTCCCCACAGGCTTTCTCTACTTCCCAGAAATGGTAACAAGTATTTTAAATCCTCCCAACCCTAAGTACACATGTTGCAATATCACTACTATTTGCCAAATAAATTACACTACAAGTGTAATTCTCATCTTCCTGTGCTGACTAGCACAACTATCCCCTGAAGACAGAAAACAACAGAAGCATTTAATTTATATAACCTTTCTACAACCCTACCATTCAGGATCTTGATAAGGAACAATGAGGGGGAAAATAAAAGACACTGATTAGGCAGTTATTAAGCTTAGTATTATCAATGGTATGCATGGGAACTACCAATACATGTGGTAAAGGATGTTTGGGAAGGTATATAAATTTATGATGGACACCTGCAATGGTGCTAAGTCATCATGTACTCCACTATTATTAAAATGCATTTAGATTAGTAGAGGAACAAACCATAATTGTTACCCCATGTACTCATCATACAACAATCACATGATCATAGTATTCCTATGGAGTATGTATTTATCCCCATTTTATGAATAAATTGAGGCTCAGAGACAATAGGTATGTTCAAGGTCCCACAGATAATAAGAGATGAAGCAGCATTCATATAAAGGCAGATTTATCTAATTCCATGGCCCATGCGCTTACATGTTTTTTCCCCCCAAGCAGTATAAATGGTATCAAACTAAAGCACATACTGAACCAAATGTAGATATTGTGTGTGAACATAGTACAATATGAAGAATCAAGGATCAAAAAGGGGATGAATGAGGAGTTTTTACAAAGCACTGTAATTGGAAGTCAAAAGGAAGAGGAGAACCTGTAGGTCAGGATCTAACACATGATAATAAAGGTTAACCTAACTGTGTTAAGATTATAAGGCAGCCAGTGGAGAGCGCAACATTATACAGAGTAACCTGCTCAAGGCTGAACGCTTAGAGGCACCCCAAAAGTACTTGCTGAGTCATTCTTTTTTTCCCAGAATATGCAATTACCTATTGCACATTGGCTTGTGTGTCCTGCTTTTAAAAGCAAGTGTTTCGATGATGATTCTTTTGAAAATTACAAAATAATTTGACAAAATATTGTATGGATACTACAAGACTATGCATAATGTGATTCCCATAAATCTAACAATACTTGCCAGGTACATGCAAAAAGAAGTTGTTAAATGTTAAAATAGAAAGTCGGATTACTTTTGTTCTCAAATTAAGCAAGTAGACTGGATCATGTGAAAGTTGGATATTACTGATAGTAGTTTTTAAATTCTGAATATAGTTAAGTCATTTTTGGTTTGTCAACATGAACAAACTATTTTTATGACTCATTACAATTGCCGAGTGTACATAAGTGTGGTTTTTAACCTCATAAGCCATATATTCCGAGTCACTTTATGACACATAGATGATTCTTTTACCAAATCAGTATCATAAAAGGCCGATTAAAAACTGAATTATGCTTCCATAATCATGCACTCTATCCACTGAGGTAGCAAGAGAACAGAAGAAAGGGGTATGATATTATTACAAGAATAATATTTGGTAGAAAGAAAGAACACTTAAGCAACAACCAAAGGATACATCTTTACTTCCATTAAACACAGCTTTCATAGAAAGCTGCTAAAGATTCTTCTAAATAAAACAAGATCCAGAGCAGCACACATTGCTAAAATATATATTTTATGAGGTAACTTACACAACCGTACACAATTGTAGATAGTAGGTAAAAGGCCCCAAAGCAGAAAGGCTATAAAATTATGATATAAAGACCTATAACTATCTGTATTTCAATCTATTCATAGTAATAGAGATCTGTTACTTTAAAAGTGTGGTATTGAATGACTTAAGGGAAAGGCTTACCAATACGGGAGTACAACAATAAATCACAGAAAAAAGAATAAAATTTTGCTTTGCAATATGTATCTTCAATAAAATTATATTTAAAATACTGAATTTCTTTAAAAAAGAAATTCCCTCTCTTTTCTGAAAAAGAAATGTTTTAAAAATCTAGAACATCATGTTTCTTTCTACTATTAACACAATTAAAAACGCAAGTTATACGTAGAAGGCAACGACATAATGTCTTTTCATGCTCTAAAAATCCACAGCCCACCTCAGGTACATGTTTACGCTTCCTGCAGGCAGACATTCTTTCCTCTCACTTGCTATCTCCTATTGTAGCTGGCCCAATCTTGGGACAGTAATAGGTTTTTAATAAGTATTTGGATACACTGATTTCACTGAGTACCCTCAAAATTAGATTCCAAATACATATTATTTTAATCCTTCCTGATGGGCAATTCTTTAATGGAAAGGCATAGAGTATGAGATAATTAAAAGAATGCATGCCTGAGTTGTCCCTAACAGATATAGAATTCTTTGTATTTTAATATTACATTGATGATAAGTACTAAAGATCACACAATAAGCAGATTCTGAATCCAAATCTTATAGGCCAGTCCTTAGAAAGTGGTGGTAGGGAGAAAAGTGATCCAGAACTTGGCACTGGGGAACTGACCAACCTAAACATCCCAGACTCATGGAGAGAATCAGGTGGTCCAGACAGCCACCAAATGTACATCGAGAATCCCTCCTGCTTTGTGAGTGTCTGAAGATGGCCGGTCAGCTGCAACACTATTCCTCTACCCTTTCACACGTGTAGCTAGGCACCAGTTACATAAAGAGCGTTGGGCCTAGAGACAAAGTACGACACTGACCTTGATGTGGAAAGGGAAGAAGGAATGAAAAAATGAAGAAATGAATGAATGAGAAGAATTATAACTACAGGATGTTCAGAGATTTTTTCTTGGTTCCTGGAGCCACTAATTTTCAAGTTCAGTTGTCAGGCAATTCAAAAAAATAAGCTGAAATTGGAGTTATCAAAATTGGTCCAGGAAACACTGGCTGATGAGGTATACACACTGCAAACCTATGCTAGGAAAGTTGCAGAATTCAGTCTAAGGATTTTGGAATTAGCAGATTTTTTTATCACAGTAAAAATATCTTATTAAAGCAGAGAGGAATATAAATTATGAGACTAAGCCCTGGAATAAAGCATCAAATAGTGCAGCCACATAAATCATTCTTTTACATTTACATCTTCTTTGAACTCAGATTTAGCCTATGGCACCAGAAATACTCACAATGAATTGTGATGTGTTTCAGAGAAGTGCTTTTTCCTACTTAGATTTCCTTATACTGTTTATGGCTCTGCTACTCTTCTGTTATCCCTTTTACACACATGATATGGATACGTGTATATTAAAAATAAAGAAATGAGACTGATTTCAGAAACCATAAATGAAAGCAGTCTTATTGTTTTACACTTAACAGTAGTTTTATTTTGTAAGATATATGAGGCAAATCCAACTGAAATCATCACTGTATTAAAGTGAGATGTCTATTTTTTACAAGACTCTTTGGGAGCAATCAATGTTCACGTCCTGGTGTGCAAAGGAGTAAGTTAAAGGTGGACCAGGCTGCAACTTGGAAGATGAGCAATCTTAATCATGACTGCTTTTTGTATTAAAAGCAGCTTTTATAACTATATTGTTTATAATGGGTTTTAACATAGCAGAAAGGAGAATAATTATGATAGTTACTCCTTTTTCTTTCAAATAGAATCATTTGTGACTCTACAGTATAAATCTGTCCTTACACTCTTTTCACTATGCATTTCATTTTTAGGTATTTTTCCTAATAATTATTTCAAAATGTTTTAACTGAATTTTGCCATTCAATATCAACAGTGCTTAACATATCTCCTGATACATCTGATGTATGCAAGAATTATACATGCAGTCATATTTCTGCATTCACCTTCCAATGTGAACATTTTTACAAATGCATTCTCCTTACATTCCCTGACCTTATTTTCTTATAAATCCCCACCTTTCGTGGCCCATAGTGGTGTTGGTCTCAGTTAAGAGCTAACAATATAAGCAATTGCTATTGCTTTCAGTAGAGACAGAAGTGCCTTTCACACCAGCCATTTGTGTATCTACATTATATCCAGTATATAGGTCCCACAGAGGAAACAATCTACAAAAGAGATGTAAGGAGAGAAATCTAGCAACAGCTGCTTTGGTCCAGGTCAACTAAACCTGCAAAAGACCCTTTCTGGATTTCGGTGATAGTAATGAGTTCTTTGGGTTGCTGTCAATAGTTGGATGAGGTAGCAGAACAAAGGACAGCTACCATATATCCTTTAATCAATTTTGAAGTCAGCCACAGAAAAAACTAGGAGGCAATTTCAGCAATGTGAAGACTTCTCTAAAGAGAAACTGAATAATTATAATTTCTATAATCCTTTAAGAATCTAAATCTGGAAATTTGTTCTAAAGATCTGTGTAACATCTCATCTATAGAGATGAAATTCACCTTAAAAATACATCATTTGTGTTCTAATTTCTTCACTATTTATAGATGAGGAAAACCAAGGATGAATATGAACTGAGTGGATTATACAATGCAACTGCTGCTGATCAACTAGATTGGTATTTTTTTACTGATCCATGCCATCTAAAACCCACAAACATAAATAGTATATATATCACAGCAAAACCATGCTCAAAACCATGAATTTTTAGATGTTCATCAGGAATGTCAATGCATAAACAATTGGTAATAATGATATCACTGAATCTCGTGTCCATCTTTACAATGTAAAAAACAAATAAGCTGATTTAAGGACCTCTATTATAGATTTTAATGGTATTGCAGCCAAGATATGATGATAGAAAAGTTGGCCATCTTTGATGGTTCACTTGAAGTTTTCTTCTAAAATACTTCCTCAAAACATTTAAGAAAATATTCCGGAATACTTTTTTGTTCTCTTTCAGTTGAATATTTTCCCTTATTTTTGCAAACTAATCAATTACAATAAGAGCTCTAGAAAGAAGTATTTTTACTTCTAACATTAGCTGAGATCTTTCCTGATACTGAATGGAGAAACAAATTAGCTCCAGAGTTTCCTAGAACTTATTTCAGGTTCATTAGCCAGAGCAGACCATCAAAATAACTGGTCCAGAACATCCTGTTAGTATCAAAACCCATCAGGCAAATTGTCAAGCTCTTCATTCTTTCTTGACAAATATCTAGTTGTCTCTACCTTGGAAAAGTAAAACTTATTTACTCTCTCAATTTTCTTTCAGTCCACAAATTCTTTCAAGTCACAATAGTTCTTTTGAGAGGTATTTTTGTTTCCAGAATTTAGTTGGCAGCAGAATGGCTACACAAAGCAATATGTAAACAGATTAACTGTGGTACTTTAAAAATTGTCTTTGTTTTTCAAATTGTAGTCTCTAAAAAGGTGTGAGGGGCATATTTATTCAGTCTTTCTAATTCCCTTCTGCTCATTGTATTTATTTTCCATTGCTTTATCCACATTTTTTCAGTCAAAGTGGATTTTTTAAAAGCATGAATATTTTAGCACGTCTTCAAAGTTAATTTACAATTATTAATATGTAGTTAATAAGAAGACAGTCACAAAAGTAAGTCAGTCCTAATTTTTTCCTGCTCTCATTCCAGTCAATAAAACTAAAAGTTGAGAAAGAAATATCATAGATACTTCTTTTAAAGAATAATATATACTTCTTAGTGTATATATTCTTTTACATTATTGGGTATTTTCCACAATTTCTACTTTATTATTTTTGCAGACTGCTTTATGAATTCTAACATTAATTTAGACAGCTTTTAAACATTTCTATAGAAAATTTATCAACATAACCATGATTTAAAGTTACAAATTCCCCAGATAATTCTGATTTAAAATGTAAGAAAATAACTGGGTGCTTCTATTAATCTGATTCTTTAAATTGATGTTTACTTATTAAAATTAAAATTCCATCATATTAATATGAACAACGTATTTTATTGACAAACAACTTTTACTTAAAACATTTCTGTTCATTTTATTAAAATAATATTTTTTCACTCCATCAAATTAATAAGAAGGAAAATCCATTAGATCACTAATCATTCTAACCATTCCCTTACTGACAGAAATAAGCATAAATAAGCTTTGATAGTAGCCAATGCCACTGATCAAAAACACATTCCAAAAAAGGTTACCTGTATATCATGCAGATACATTAAATTAAAAACATTTATCTTCCTTACCCCTTCAATACTTTTCTTTAAAAAGTTTCCTGCCAAACTTTACTCCATTTAATACCTTGTCCATATTTTCTTCTGCCAAATCCTCTTTAAGTTTTTAATAAATGTTCCATTTAACTAAATTAATTTTTTATTAGTATCTTTAGTCTAAATATTATCACAATAAAATATAAAACAGATTAACAAAAAATACTTTCATGGACAATGATTACTTTGCCAATCAAAAGGCTAAATATTTCATTAGAATAATAGCATCAAAACTAGAATTTTATTAGTGTATGATCTTTCAATCAAAACCTTTGTTCATATAAATGATCTTTCCAGTATAATAAAAATAATTTGTATTTGTATGACTTTGTACCTATGAAAACTTTTAATTCACTCAAGTATATAGAGAGAATGGAGAAAAGTGCTTTAATATTTGGCACATTGTAGAGAGTAAAAAATTTATAGCCTAGGTCAGTATGTTAGGATCCCAGCACAAAATCTTTCATTTGTATGTAGTGTCTGAAAGTTTTCCTTCTCAAAAGGAAAACTTTTGAGAAGGAAAACTTCCTTCACAAAGGAAGTAAATAAATTTATTTTAAGTAAATTTAAGTAAGTACAAAAATTCCTTTCTTACCTTATCTCAAAGAAGACAAAAGTAAAAATTCAGATAGAAATTCATATTTTTAAGGAATGCTTCATTTATACTGAAGTCATAAAATGTTGTAAAGTTTTTATTACAAATATTCATGACCATTTTCATATTATATTTCAATTAAAACAATAACTTTCCACACTCCGCCCTTTCAGAAGTGGAATACAGGATTAAAATTTACCAAATACTCTAAAAAAAAAGCAATGCAGCAAAGATGCAAAAATGATGCCCATGTTTAACGGCATTTTAAATTTTTAATTTCATTGCCATTTGAATTGAACCAAAGAAACAAACAAAATAAAAAGTGGAGTGCTGATGGACCTTACCTTCTTGAACTGCTTGAAAAGGGTTGTTGCCATCAACAAATGTCACCGAAAATGTGATTTTCTCAGTCTGTAAGATCTCCTCATTCTGGTTGAGGTCGCCAACTGCTGTGCGAAACACCTCATCATCCTTTTTGGCAGATTCATCAAAAATTGCTCCTAGAAAGAAGTGAGTATCACCATTAAACAGTAACATAAATATTCTGTCATGCCCTCCGGAATTACACCAAAGAGACTTATGAACTGAAAAATGTACACTTTCAATTAAAGCACGCACTTCATTACTGAAACACATTGTACTGGAAGCAGTGTGAGAGCTAAGCAGGAATGTAGTTAGTTCTCCCAAATGGAAATGATGAATAGTACATCAAAGGGTTTTGCTGGAAGAGTATCGGGAAGACATTATAATAAATACAAAAAGCCTCTGCAGGACAAAGTGGTTAAATACACTGAATGTCTCATGCCATGAGATCTTTAAGAATTCATAACTTGTAGAATTTTTTTTTCTGAATAATAGGAGAAAAATCAGGAAATTTTCTGAGAGTCCATTCATAAATAGGAATCAAATTTCTACAATGATCTTAATTTACTTTTTCTCTTTTTATTTCCTTCCTTCTTTCCTTTCTTTCTTTTTTTTTTGAACAAGAGTTTCAGTATCTTTTACAATAGTAAATTCCATAATATTTATTAAAAATTTAGAGACATACAAATCTCTGAGCAGAAGTAATGGAGACATATTTCCTGAAGAACTAACATAAGTTCTAGTGAATAATTATGGCATTTTTCCTTCATATGTAATAATGATGATGATAAGAGTTGTGGCTAACTTTTATTTGACTGTGTGTTTGTCAGTGTATTGATTAAACATCCCAGTTCTAAAAGTAAACTGATTTCAAATTCTGACTCTGACATTTGTTAAGTATATGACCTTGAGCAAGGGATTCAAATTCTAAACTCCACATTCATCATCTGTAATATCTAATAGTAAAAATAATATCCATCTGTAAGGATTATTAACTGTATTAAATGATACTATGCCTGTGAAATGTAAGTAAATTGTGGTAACTAAATATGTCTCAATAATGCTAGTGTTTTCTTTTTTTGAATACTGTAATATAATCCAAACAAACCTTAACATGTTCTACTATTTTCTTCATATTACAGTATTTAATTTAATCCTTAAAATAACTATGTGATATGTACACTACTACACACACATACAGTTTTAAAAATTAGGATTCCATGCAAGAAATATGCCTAAGGTTCCACAATAAGGGCCAGAGCTTTTGCCTCCTTACTCCAACATCCTTGCTTTACATCACTATAGGATACTGCCTTCCAGGATTGCACCCAAAAGACACAAAAGTGTTCTAACAGGGATTCTGACTTTACAGCATATTTGGAGTTTCTTTCCTATCTGGCCATGCATACTTTATCTGCATTCATTCTGACTCTTCCAGTTCTAAGCAAGCACACATTTTTAATTATTTACTTTTTAATCATAAATAATTGGGACAATGTACTCTTTGTGTTTTTGAATAAACCTAATGAAGACCCTGTTGACAAAAAGAGACATATACCTCAGGGTCAATAACATGATAAAGGAATAACTGTATATGTACATATCCACATACACATCCATATACACATAACACATATTTCTTGACTATATTCATTACAGTGTGTGAAGAAATAAAATTATGTGTATATAAAAATGACTTTTTTCCACATATAAATATAATACGGGTATTATACACACATATGAAAAGATAAACACACTATACGTGCAGACACAAGTATGCATATATATGTTTACACATACAAATACACATATATGTATAAACAGAAGCAGACACACTTTACATCAATTTTGTTGATTTAATAATTCTTTAGCTGAAGCCCCAAGTCATCTAGCGAAAGATAATTATGATATTAAACATGCATTATTAGAGTCAGTTCATGATAAAGCAAGGATGAATCTATGTCTATTTCTGACAACTGTGGCAAGTTCCTTTTGACCTCTCCACCCTATGTGGCTTCATCATGGGAAAGCAAGAAATGATTACTTTTTGCTAGAGAAGGCAGAGTGTCTAATAGGCTTACTCTGTCAGCTTGGCTTTCTCTTACCACTGCTCTTCTATGTTTGCACGGATTCACTGACTACTCTGACCAGCCTTTTTAAATCCTTCCTTTACATTTCCTATGTATGTGAATACCTGCCATGGCTAAGAACATGAGAAAAGGGTGAAGAAAATTTTTAAATTGATAAATAAATTATTTCTTAATTACACTATTATATAGCTAATACCCAGACTATTAATACTTTATTGATGTAATCAACATATGTAAGACATTAATTTCTGCCCTATCCTGTCACCTCTGAATTAGAAATATACTTTATAAACTAATATTTAGGCAATAAATTTTAGATTTATCTTGATAATTTTAATTCACATTCATGAAGACTCATTTTAATTTGTGATAATATTTATGAGAATCTAAGTTAATCCTTACACTGAAATCTAATATTATCAGACTGGGATATAAAAATTTCTTTAGCAGCTTTTTAGGAAGTGTGATATAAATGTGCTATAACTGGAGCGAAAATAATCAATTTGTTTTAAACCAGATAATCTAAATGTCTATTCTCAAAGAAGTGATGTATATTTATATAGAGATGTTTCAGCTTGTCATGGATTCTAAATGGGTCTTTTGGAAAAGTTTCTAATCAAACTTTTTTTATAGCAGGTGATGCTATTGACTTCTGCTGAGTACTGCTAATGCATTTTTAATGGAAGCATTTTACTATTACCTGACAGAACACTTAAAATTGCTTTAAACATTAAACCTGGCTTAATAAATGGCAGAAACCTGCCAAAATGATAAGAAATTAGTCAATTCTGTGCTGAATTAAGACATACTGAAAGCAAATGCACAAAAAAAGCAGTTCATCTTTCTGCAAACAGCAAAGAAGTACACAAAAGAAGTGATTCATCTTACTGCACACAAGCAGCATAACCAAAGAACAGGAAATCCTAGCCAACATTTCAAATACACTTATTTATTTATTTACTTTTTCCTTCAGCTATAAACTCTCATCTTAAATTTGGCTTTTTACCACAAAAGTACTGTTAAATGAAGCATTTTGTATCAAACACAAGTATTCTGAAAACAACCTCGTAAGTTCCACATGAAGAATCTCAGGAAAGACAGTTCTTTCTTATGGCATGCACTTCCAATAGTATTGCAATGTCATCTCTTTATCCTTTGTATTAACACACACACATATTAGCAGTCTAATTTAACTTCAAATATCCTAGATTTACTTTTTGAAACTAAAGTTTCTCAAATGCAACATACATAGCTATATAGCTTACATGATGACACAGCATCTATTTCTTTCCCAGCTATTTTTATTAGCACATTTTAACTGTTTTATTTTATAACCTGGAGGTGAAAACCAGATCCAACTTACTGTCAAGATGCAATAATTCTTCCGCCACTTACACACTCACACACACACACACACACACACACAGTGTTTGATCAACAAATTATACTCTATTTACACTTTGCATTGGCCAAACTGGAGGGAAGAATAACCAAGCAACAGGCAGAGAACAAACACCTCCTAAATATTCCCGTTAGACCAATTTTTAATTAGTCATTTCCACTATTTGGGACTGATGATCTGCTCCATCCATGGGAGGGAAAAAAGGCTTCACTTATCCTGACACAAAGAGAGTGACATATTCAGGTGAGTCTACATACAAGTTTTTTTTTTTTAACATCTTTATTGGAGTATAATTGCTTTACAATGGTGTCTTAGTTTCTGCTTTACAACAAAGTGAATCAGTTATACATATACATGTATCCCCGTATCTTTTCCCTCTTGCATCTCCCTCCCTCCCACCCTCCCTATCCCACCCCTCTAGGTGGTCACAAAGCACTGAGCTGATCTCCCGGTGCTATGCAGCTGCTTCCCACTAGCTATCTATTGTACATTTGGTAGTGTATATATGTCCATGCCACTCTCTCACTTTGTCCCAGCTTACCCTTCCCCCTCCCCGTATCCTCAAGTCCATTCTCTAGTAGGTCTGTGTCTTTATTCCCATCTTGCCCCTAGGTTCTTAATGACCATTTTTTTTTGATTCCATATATATGTGTTAGCATACGGTATTTGTTTTTCTCTTTCTGACTTACTTCACACTGTATAACAGATTCTAGGTCCATCCACCTCACTACAAATAACTCAATTTCGTTTCTTTTTATGGCTGAGTAATATTCCCTTGTATATATGTGCCACATCTTTTTTATCCATTCATCTGTTGATGGACACTTAGGTTGCTTTCATGTCCTGGCTCTTGTAAATAGACCTACAATGAACATTGTGGTACATGACTATTTTTGAATTATGGTTTTCTCAGAGTATATGCCCAGTAGTGGGATTGCTGGGTCGTATGGTAGTTCTATTTTTACTTTTTTAAGGAACCTCCATACTGTTCTCCATAGTGGCTGTATCAATTTATATTCCCACCAACAGTGCAAGAGGGTTCCCTTTTCTCCACACCCTCTCCAGCATTTATTGTTTGTAGATTTTTTGATGATGGCCATTCTGACCGGTGTGAGATGATAGCTCATTGTAGTTTTGATTTGCATTTCTCTAATGATTAATGATGTTGAGCATTCTTTCACATGTTTGTTGAAAAATATGGAACACTTCACGAATTTGCGTGTCATCCTTGCGCAGGGGCCATGCTAATCATCTCTGTATCGTTCCAATTTTAGTATATGTGCTGCTGAAGCGAGCACTACGTACAAGTTTTTAAATACAAAATGTATCATCCTTGTCTACTTATGTCTTAGAAAGGAATTAATTATAGTTTATAGTGGTATTAAAAAATGTTGAAGTCTTAATTTTTTAACTATTGTAAAGGGTCATACGTACAGGTCAATAAAATCATTTTCTAAAAATTTGCATTTGCAAATATGCCTGTTGAAAACAAACATTTGTAGGAAGTTACTAACCTGGGACTTCCCTGGTGGTGCAGTGATTAAGAATCCACCTGCCAATGCAGGGGACATGGGTTCGCTCCCTGGTCCGGGAAGATACCACGTGCCGCAGAACAACTAAGCCCGTGCGCCACAACTACTGAGCCTACACTCTAGAGCCCGCAAGCCACAACTACTGAGCCCACACACCGCAACTACTGAAGCCCACACACCTAGAGCCTGTGCTCCATGACAAGAGAAGCCACCGCAATAAGAAGCCCGTGCACTGCAACAAAGTGTAGCCCCCGCTCGCCACAACTAGAGAAAGCCTGTGCACAGCAACGAAGACCAAATGCAGCCAAAAAATAAATTTTAAAAAAATAAAGAAGTTACTAACCTGACCACATCCATAACTCTCAAAAACATTTTAAGCTTTTATACCTTCATGTCTTTAATCATGGTGTTGTCTCCACCATGGATATATGCCTTGTCTCCTTAGCAAAATATAATTTCCTGGGCCATAGAAACTATCTTTGTTAGTGTCTATAACAGAGCCTGAATATATTAGATACTCAAGAAACAGGAATAGTTTAAACTTTCCTTATATTAGTTAGGCATGATCTTGTAAAATAGGATACCTAAATTCAAATATAGGAATAAAAATGTAAGTTACAACTAATTCTAAATTAGAACAAAAGTAGAATTGCAAATGTACCTGTATGTGAATTTATTATCACAGGTATTATCATGACTCCCAAATTATTCAGCAAAGTATTAATCATATACTTATAGTTTTAGTTTGAATATTTAAATTCATCTTTATCTTATACATAAGATAAGAGGAAAGTAGAGGAAACATTGTTTAGCTGGGAAGGTAGTGAAAGAAAGAAAATGTCTTCACCTAGCTCAGAATTTTCCTCTAAAAATACTGAGAAAGATTTGGATACACATCTTGAAGGGTCACCGGAAAGAGACCCATACCTGTACAGAGGTTAACCTACTTTCTTTCTTTCCATACCACAGTCTGTTAGTCTATGCCCACAGCTGTGCTTGCTTAACAAAAACTAAGGCAGAAGCCACGTAAGCCGGACCACAGAATCAGCTTGAGCAGAAAGGTCCAAGATGGTGACAGTCCACTGCCCTGAACTGGTTCCAGCCTGACCACCAGGGCAGCACCTGTACAGATGAGACCCAAAACGTCTGAAAGTTGCCTTTGCTTCATTACCATGCTAGGATCTCCTCTGAAAGGGAGGACTTGCACTTTGCTAGCACAATTAATGTCCTGCACAAAAGAGCCCACAGGACTGTGCATGTTTTGGCTTTTTCTGGAACTTATTGCCACTTTCCCCGGGTTCTGATGGCACACCTGTCTCTTAACCCTTGAAAGTTTCCCACTTCCCTTCCCCATTCCTTGATCAAGGCATAAAGTTTCTGCTCTGCTTTGCCAAACCTGGTCTCATTCGATTGGCACAAGCAACATAAGGCAAGGGAAGGACCTAGTCGGGGTCTACCAGATCCAGCACTTGTATAAAAAGAACTTTTCCACCTACAGAGTTGACAAAATTACTCGAAGGTCTGCATATCTCATTTTATATAACTAACATACCAAATATCTTTTAAAATAAATAATTCTAAAAACTGAAAAGAAAGGATCAACACATGAACATTACCCTTGCACAATCAATTTCTGCTTAAAACCTTATCATCTAAAAAGACATGTATGAAACAATTGCCCAAAAACATATGATCAGATTTCAGAGCTGCAAATAAAATCAAAGTAACTAGTCTTTTTTATTCTCAGAGTTCAAACTCTTTACTTATTTAATTTTGCCTAATATATATAAATTCTCTATGATACATAGTTTTAAAAAGAATAAACTTTTCAAAGGTACTACATGCATTGAATCTTTAATTGTCTTTGAAGCAACAGAGCTGATTCTCTTGGTCTCTCTCTCTGTGCATTTTTTCCTCTTCTCTTTTTTCCTCTTTCCTTCTTTATGCATCCATCCATTCATCCACCCCATCAACCTTCCCTCAACACAGAGATAATCATCGAAGCCAGCCATTTTGTTTCTTCACAAGTGATTTGCTGACAGGACAGCTGAAATCCATTACATCTTGCATCAGACCATAGCAGAATTAAGATGCCTTCATAAGATGATAACAGAAAGAACAATTGTGTATTTCATAACTCATAGCTGAAATTTTAAGGATGGTATACAAAAACTTTCTCATTTTTCAGAAATTTTAGTGAAAAGATTTTAAGTAATTTAACCAAAATTACACAGCCAAGAGTTAGAAGGGGTGGAGTAAGAATTTAGGTTTTCTGGTTTCAAGTTTGGAACTATTTCTTCCATATAATGCTTTTTTTTTTTTCATTTCAAGCACATACTCCATGTATGTGCATATATATATTACATATATAATCCATTATGTCATTCATGTATACATATGTGTGACAATAATTAGTACTACTAAATATATTAGCTATATATTCAATAACTAGTAATACTAGAGCATATATATACAAACAGATACATATATATTTGATAATGAGTACTAGTCTGGTAATCAGCATAACAAATTCATTTACTATATGCCAATGAAGTATTTAAAATTGAAGAATTATAGTAAAAACCTGAACATAAGAGTTTTCACATAAAATTTATTGTCTTTTGCCTTAGAAGTTTCAGCAATTTCACTTTGGAGGTTAAATTTTTTTCAAAAGGCACAAGTCTCTGCTTTGAGACAATGTATTGGTCACAGCAGAATTACAGTCCTGCAGAGCTATTCAGAATTGTTAAGTCATCACATATCCTCACTGTTTTAGATGCTACTATTCAGAAGTAGGTTTTTAAATTTAATTCTAACAGTGCACTGTGCATACACATTAGTTTCACTGTGCACAGGTATCCAAATCAAGAGAACTGTAATGTTTTGGATCTACTTATGATATTCCCACTAATGCCAGTGGAAACTGTGCAAATAATTCAAAAGGAGGACGAGCAATAAAGACATTATAAATACTATAAAAATCAGATCTCTCCTTTATTTCACCCTTCACAAGAAGAAAAAAGGTTGAACAAGTTCAATACTACTAGACAGCAGGAAAATTTAGCAGAATTGTGACCAAATGAACTCAGCATTTTCTATATCATTTGGCATCTTCATCTGAGCATACAGACTAGCTACTATTTCAGTGGGGATATTATTAAAATGAAGGTATCGCATATATATGTGTGTGTTTATGCATGTGTGAGTGTGTGTGTGAATATATATATAAAATCTGCCTAGATAATATTAATTACATTGAGATATCCTCCATGAATTAATTCTGTATAACAAGTATTTCCAGCAGTCTTTTCTCATTCAATAGAAATTTTCTGAATATGTTCTACATTAATTTCTTCGTAGACAGGAAATAAGGTTTTTAGAACTCTATTTTTCCTTTCAATCAGAGGTATACTTTCCTCAGTTCACCTTATCTAACCCTTCATGAGCACTCTGACTAAGGAAGTAAATCAAAATAATAACTCTAATTGTTGAAAGGTTGTGCTGGATATACACCAAAGTCCTGGCAATTAGCAAATATTATTCTGAATTATAGATAATATGTTGTGTTACTCTCAAGTTTATAATAATTGAAATAATAATGAAAGTAATTAACATTTATTAGTAATAAGCATTGTAATAAGTAGTTTACTGGCATTATATCATTTAGTATTGATGAAAACCCTTTGATGGAAATGAGGCTCAGGGCAAGTAACTTTCCCAAGACTTAAAGCTAGTAATGACTGTGGCAAAATTCACAGCTCTCACTTTCAAGGCAAACTCACTAAGATATCTATAAGCTTAATATATGACAATATATTTATTATAATAAATTTCTATATTACCAAGTGATATTTTTATTATTATCAAAATTTTATGTGTATATTAAAACTCTCAAATAGGTTTTAATCTTTTTGTTTGAGAAATGTTTATTAACTAGGCCCAGTTTACAAAAGTTTTTCAATAATATTTTTGCATGTTTTTTGTAGATACAATATTAATCCCAATAAATTAAACTATACCATTTAAAGAGTAGTTTAACTCAAGAATTTACACATTTCTTCCCAAAATTTAAATCTGCTTTTGGGATAATTATCTACCATATACAACGAACCAAGTTGAAGTAAATTTTCTAAACATGTTAAATGACAATTTTTGCATTAACTTTAGAATACTATTAATTGAGTTCCAATAACATACACACTTTGATATAGTCTTAAATTCAGGGTTCAGAACAAATCTCTATCTAGCCTTTCATTTTTTTAAGACCTTAGAATTTTTTCTATTTTAGTGACTAGTGATCCTAACAGAACAACAATGCCAGAGTCATTGACTTTATATATTAAAGACCTTTACTAATTTACCTAGGTCTGTAATATTAAAACTGTGACCAGATATAGAAACTAACGGGTTCATTATCTCCCAGTGTCTACTGCTTACTTAGCATTTTGTTCTCAGAGTTCAAAGTACATTATACTATTAACTCCCAATTCACCCCCCATAATTATCTACTTTACAGACAAGCATCATTTTGTTTTAAATATAGATAATCAAGTTCAAAGAGGATATTGCTGAGATCACAGACAGAATTATTTATGATTAGTATAGAAAGATATAACTGGAAGGAGATAAAACTCCACACAGATCATTTAAATGACTCTACGTTAACACTTAAAAGCATATTGTAATATAAGAAATATTTTTATATTGCAGATACCTTTAAATCCTCAATTTCCCTCAATATATTATAATAGAGTGACTTAAAATGAGAAGGGCAAATCATAGACCAAGTAGATAAATTTTCAATTACTATCTCTACCATTTCAGGGGAGGCATTTATGTTGGAATGTGACATGCCATCACAATGTGAGCTAAGTCAAACTCATGAAGGGATTCTTCATTGTAGCACAAGTCCTTTTTCTCACGCTAACTCTCCAATGACATTTGAATTCACATTTCATTTGGAATTCTTGTAAAGTTACCCAGAAACCCAAAGCACATTTAAACTGATAGTACTGCCACTTAAACATCTGACTTTGCTGTATGTTTTTCAAAAGTCTGTGGGAGAAAAGAAAATGAACATTGCTTAAGGGACAGATAATCTGACTTCTCCATGTGGAGCATAATAGAGGCTAATCTTTAAAACAATCATTTTATGCTGTAACATAGATCTTCTCTGAATAGCTTACACATATTTTTATATAAATTTGGTCTTTGGGGAATAGAAAGTCCAAATCAGTTCTTCTAATAAGAATTATTTGTACTTTTTAAAGAATACTAGATATTGAAAGATCAATAATCTGTATTTTTCTTAATAAAAATGGCACTATTTACAGAAATTCTGGGCAGATGATGAAGTAGGAAGCATCAGGAATCTGTTTCCCTACCTAGACAACAATTGGAGGGTTAGATTCTATCTGACAAAACTATTTTGGAACTCTAGAATATATTGAAGGATTGCAACTTCCAGAGGAAGACTTAGAGTGTGAACTGCAGTTAATTTCAGTCAATGTCAGGCCTTACCACAGTACCAGCCACCCATCCTCCACCCCTCAGTTATGTAGCTGGCAGCTGTAAGCCATTTCAGGAGCACCTAGCATACAGCTTGTGGGCAAAATGGACCCTGTCCTCCAAATTTCAGGGATCTGTGCTCTGATGACTGATTGCTGCTTCTGATATTAGAGGTGTAGAAAAAGAGGCTAGCAGCCATTTTTTTGTCCAGTCAAAATTAGATATTTTTTTATTTTTCAATTTTTTTAAAATTTTTTATTTTATATTGGCAGTCATTGTTGTTGCACCTCCCTCCACTTTTGCAAGCCCCTCCCTCTCTGGCTGAAGTGTCTGCCAGAGGGGTTAAAAAGAGGGCCAGCAGTCTTTTATTCCCCCACTCCAATTCATTTTTCTCTTTTTGGGAGCCAGACATTACTGACAAGGGCATTCAAAAGCACTACGTACACAGGGAAATGAAAAGTCATTGCCTAGAGAAAAATGCAGGCTCAGAAAAGAGCTGAAAAGACCTTAGGTTCACAATGCAGGTTGATCCCTGGCACAGAGACAGCCTACAACAATAAAAATGATAATAATAAATAAAAACAAAAACAAGAAAAAAATGGAGCAAACTGGTAGTAAAGGGAAAAATCTGAATTTAACTCCCAGAATTATCATATCATTATATTTAAATGTCCAGTTTTCAATAAAAGAATCACATGGCATACAAGAAACAGGAAAATATGGCCCATCTAAAAGAAAAAAAAAAATCAACAGAAACTATCCTTTAAAAGAGGTGGCAAAACATTTAGTCAAAGATTTTAAACAGCTGCTTGAAAGACATTCAAAAAACTGGAAAAAGGTGTGGAGAAAGTCAAGAAAACAATGGATGAACAAAATGGAAATAACAATGAAAGTATAATAAAACCTAAAAAGAAACCACAAAGAAATTCTGGAACTGAGAAGTACATAATGGAAACGAAAAATTTACCAGACAGATTCAAAGAGCACACAAAATAAAGAATCAGTGAACTTGAAGACAGGACAATGGAAATTATTAAGTCTGAAGAACAGATAGAAAAAAGATTGAAGAAAAGTGAACAAAGTTTAAAGGCCTGTGAGTATCTCAGGAGAAGAGAGAAAGAAACGATCAGAAAGAATATTTGAAGAAATAATGTCAGAAAATTTCCCAAACTTGATGAAAGACCTGAATATAAATACCCAAGAAGATTGGTATATGAACATTCAAGTAAGATGAACTTAAAGAAACCCACACTGAGACACATCATAATCAAACTGTCTAAAGTCAAAGAGAGAATCTTCAAGGCTGCAAGAGAAAAGGCACTTGTCATATACAAGGGATCCTCAATACGATTACCAGCAAATTTCTCAGAGATTTTGGTGGCCAGAAGGCAGTGAGTGAAATTAAGGGAGAAATTAACATATGACCAGATAAATAAAAGTTGAGGTTATTCATTATCATTAGGCCTGCTCTGCAAGAAATGCTAAAGGGAGTCCTGCAGGTTGGAATAAAAGGACACTAGCTAGTAACTTGAAGCCACATGAAGAAATAAAGATGTCAGTAAAGGTAAATACTTAGGCAATTATAAAAGTCAGTTTTATTATAATGATGGTAACTCCATTTTTTTCTACATGATTTAAGACACTGGTATTTTATTTAAAAGACAATCATTAATCTAAAAGCTAGTATTATTGATTGTAACTTTGGTTTGTAATTGCACATTTTATTTTCCACATAATTTAAGAGACTAATACATTTAAATAATCATTAGTTTATATTTTGGGGCACACAATGTATATGGATATAATCTTGTGTCATCAGCAACTGAATGGACTGAGGATGAAGGTGTAGGAACAGAGTTTTTGTATGTTATTGACGTTAAATTGGTATAAACTCAAATTAGAATGTTATAACTTTAGAATGTTAAATGTAATCTCCATGATTACTACAAAGGAAATACTTATAGAATATATACAAATGGAAATGACAAAGGAATTTAAATGTTTCACTCCAAAAAACCAATTAAGCAAAAGAGAAAACAGTAATCCAGGAAATGAGAGATAATGAAGGTGTAAGACATATGGAAAACAAATAGCAAAATGACAAAATTCCCTTTTTAGCAGTAATTAAGTATAAATGAAATAAACTCTCTAATCAAAAGACAGAGTTTGGGGCTTCCCTGGTGGCTCAGTGGTTGAGAGTCCGCCTGCCGATGCAGGGTACACAGGTTCGTGCCCCAGTCCGGGAAGATCCCACATGCCACATAATGGCTGGGCCCGTGAGCCATGGCCACTGAGCCTGCACATCCGGAGCCTGTGCTCCGCAATGGGAGAGGCCACAAGAGTGAGAGGCCCGCATACCGCAAAAAGAAAAAAAAAAAAGACAGAGTTTGGCAGAATAACTATTAAAAAACATGATCCAAGTATATATTGTCTACAAGAGATTCACTTCAGGAGAAAATATTTGTAAATCATGTTTCTGATGTGAGATTAATATCCAGATATATGGGGAACTCCTAAAACTCAACAAAAGAACAACTGGATTCAAAAGTGGGCAAAGAACTTGAACAGACACTTCTCCAAAGAAGATATACAAGTGGTCAATAAGTACATGAAAAGACCCTTAACATTACTAACCATTAGGAAAATGAAGATCAAACAATGAGGTAACACCTCATACTCATTAAGATGGCTACTAAAAAAAAACAAACATAAAATAACAAGTGTTGGCAAGATGTAGAGAAATTGGAACCCCTGAGTACCCTTGGTGGGAATGTAAAATGGTACATCTGCTTTGAAAAACATCATGGCAGCTCTCAAAAAATTAAACATAGAATTATCATGTGAACCAGCAATTCCATCTGTGTATATACTCCCCAAACTGAAAGAAGGGTCTTGAAGAGACATTTGTACCCCCTTCTCATAGCAGCACTACTCTCAATAGCTAATGTATACAAGCAACCTAAGTGTTCAATGATGGATGAATGGATAAGCAAAGTGTAGTAAATACATACAATGGAATATTTTTCATTCCTAAGAAGGAAGAAAAAGCTGATATACACCACAACATGAATGAACCTTGAAGACATTATGCTAAATGAAATAAGCCAGTCATAATAAGACAAAAACTATATGAATCCACTTATACAAAGTACTTAAAGTAGTCAAAATCACAGAGACAGAAAGGAGAATGGTTGTGTCCTGAGGCTGGAAGGAGAGGGGAATAGGGAGTGACTGTTTAATGGGTACAGAGTTTCCATTTTACAAGATGAAAAGAGTTTTGAAAATGGATGGTGGTGATGGCAGCACAACATTATGAATATATTTAACATTATCAAATTGTATACTTAATAATGGGAGAGATGGTAAAGTCTGTTATGTGTATGTTACCATTATATTAAAAAATTAGAAAATGACACTGTTTAATTCTTTAATTTTTAAACTATTTTTATATTGACTCTGTGAAGTTATCCACAGCTTTATATCCTGTGTTTTAGTCCGTTTCCCCATATCACACATTTAATTGAAGCAATATCCTAGTATTACAAACTTAAATGGTATGACAAGAACAGAAGTAACTGGTTTATGAAAAGAGACTTTTTAACACAGCAGAGCAATTCAAACTCTTCCCAAACTGAAATGATGCACATTAAAAAAAAAAAAGATAAGAAGGTAGCTTCTTGAAAAGTACATTCACTGAAAAGACTTGCAGATATTTTTAGAAATGGAACAGATTCAACTTTTTTTCCTCCTGTAACAATTCACTAGATTCTTTTATTACTACCTTCAATTACCATTTAAAAAAAGTGAGAACTGATATATGGTACTATAATTAAAATCACAGGTGAAAGAAATACCTGTATGAAAAAAATACATATAACGTGAATGCTATGCATACTCTTCAAATATTCAAACATACTTTGCACACAAATAACTTAGTTTAGCCCATTTTCTACACAGTAAAAATTCTAATTTTATGCTTAAGACAAAAATTCACTCTGCTTCTACATTAAAAAAAAAATCATTTTACCAATCTGAGTCAACTTAACTAGGTAAGTCATTTGAAATTAAGCACTTCAGAACTATAAAATATGGTCTTCATTTCTAAAGAAAATGAATGCACCCTGTGGCATATTTCAGGTAGCAAAAAGGTACTCTCTTAATATAAATTTCACACCTCATGGTTTCGTTATCTCTGAACCCACCTGTAAAAATTTTATCTTCTTTATTACATAAGCACTTTTAACTAGCAAAACCAAAGATTTTACAGAAATCTACTGAAAAAAATTTTCCGACATGTCCTATTTTATGCTATTTCATATACTGAATAAGCAACTAATGTTAGGGAGCTGCATAAAGATAATGCTAGGGGGTTGCCCTATAAAATACCTTAAAAACAGTGAGAAAACAATGGTTCTATTATAACTGTAGACTAGACAGCAGTGAATGAGATATGAGTTTCCTTACAAGGATGGCAATATTTTTAGGTATTTATTAGATGCAATGGTTGCAAAATATACCCAATTTCTTTCAGCTACCAAGATCTGTATCACAGTCATTGACTATCTGTAAGTCAAAAACTTATGAAAATTCAACTTTCAAGTCCTATTTTCAGTAATCACTTGCTAGATAATCTTACAGTAAATCTTACAAAAATGGCCAAAGTTGTGTATGCTTGCCACTGTTAGTTCTATTTGTAAGAAAAGAGCAACAATATTTCTAAACGTTGAAATTCCTGTTAGGTAGCTCCCTTCATCCTCATTTTATAGGTGAAGAGACTGACAATCAGAAGAGTTAGGTGAATTACCAATCACATAGCTAGAAATAAATGAGCCAGAACTTGAATCTAGAGCTTCTGGGTTCCAAAATCTATAGTTCTTATACTAATAAACTGTATCTGTGTTAAAAGTTTAGTCCATTCCTGAGCCAAAAATATTCTGCTTTCAGAGTAAGATGTGCTCAAAGAAGAGACAACAATGAATGTCTTCAAACTATCCTTAATTTATCGCTTCAAACAGTTTCACTCAATGACATGGTATGTAGTATTCCTCTTTTGAAGAAAAAAAAAAGCAGCTGTATATGTTCCGTTTCAGATGTCTATTAAAATTGAGTGGAGATGTTAGGTTGGCAAATGAATATGTGGAAATGAAGCTTAAGAGAAAGAGGTCTGAGTAGGACACATACATTTGAAAGTCATCAACATACCTTTGGGGATTAAAGACCTAAGACTGGACATGATCATATAAGGAAATAATCATAAATGGAGAAAAGAGAGACCCAAACAAATCCCAGAGGCAATCCAGTCTTAATTAGAAGAAGAAAAGTAATCCAGGATGGATTAGAAGGTACAACGATTGATCCAGGGGAAATATCAACTAAGAAAAGCACTAAAAGCAGCAAAAAGGAAAAGTTTTTCAAATAATTAGGAATGGCCAAATATATGAAATGCTACTCAGAAAATTGAGGACAGATAAATATCCTTGTCCTGTGTTTGATAACATGGACATTGTTCATTATTTTAATAAAACCTACTTCAATGGAACTAGTGCGAGTGGAAGTCAAATTAAAATGGGTTAAAGAGTGAACAGGAAGTAAGGAAGTTGAGACAGAGTTTCAATACACATCTAGAGAATTAACCTGGCATAAGGGTCCTGTGTTTATCTCTCTCTCTCATTAAGCTGGAAGCCCTCCCAAAACAGGGCTAATGTTTAACTTTCCATCAAAGTTAATAGTCCCCACTGGCTGGCACAGTGTCTTTCATATAACAGACCCTCAATATTTCTTTGTTGAACCATAGTGGTGGAACCAGAATTCTGAAACTTAGCGAATAACTCAATCAGTGATAGAGCTTTTAAAGATCAAACCTTCCTCTCCAGATATACTGAATCAGAATCTCTGGTGTTAGGAGATGAAATTCCATTGCCATTTTCTAGATTCTTTTATAGTTACGTTTGGTCAAAAGAATGTGAGGAGACATGGGATATATGCCGTTTCCAGTACAAGACATTGGTTACGAACCAAGTGTTTGCATGGTCTTTGTCTCCTGATGTCTGTATGCACAGAGACCCTCTAGGATAATGAATCCAAAAGCTGCAAAAATCCTGGATCCCTATGTGAAGACATTTTTCTAACCTCCCAAAATATATTATCCTAAGAGTAATCACCTAGGTAATATATGACCCTAAGAATACTTACCTATGAGAATCCTGGTTCTCAAAGACTGGCCCCTAGAAAAGCAGCATCACTGTCATCTATGAACTGGAGTGGGGACTAGCAATCTGTTTTTTAACAAACTCTCCTTGTGACTCTAATGCATGCTAAAGTTTAAGAACCACTGGTATAAAAGGATACACTTTGTTGAGGCTTACACCTATGTTATTGTACTATATCCTCTACAAAAGGAGGACATAATGAACCACAGACTGTTTCATTCACTCTGAATTTTTATTTTTAATTCCTTTAATCCTATTGATGCTTCCTAAGGCTATTTAATGCTGATATTGTAAACTCAGTTTTCCCAAAAAGGGCTATAAAAGAAAAGTTAAAGATCCAACACTTCTGGAGAGTGATTATCATCTATTAATGGACTCAGCTTTCATTGAGATCTGCTCTACAATTGTTTTCTCTAAGGTCTCCACTTACAGCTAAAAAACCTTGAATTTTTATGTTTCCACTTACTTTTACTTTGTCTCATTTTCAGCCATATCTTCCTTGGTGCTGCTTAACATTCTGAAGAAGTTCCTCTAGCCAAGGTTCCCTTAGAATTAGTGAGGAACACCTGATGTCAGTCTGAGATGGCACCTAACCTCTTAAACAAGTCACATTTATATGATCAATAAGTTACTTATCAAAGGTTGAAAACCTGAAGAATCAGAAGTGGTAATTTTTAATGTCTCTTTTGGTCATAATTCTATAACATGTATGTTTAATCTATGTGAGTTTATAGATGTACTGAATACACTTTTTTTAAACGTGTCTAATTTTAATATAAGGAAACTTTTTCTTCTTATTAAATTGTCCAAAAATGTAATGTGCTTCCTCTTGCAGTTAGGTATTATTTACAGAGACTGGAAAATGTCAGAAATTACATATTATAAAAAGATAGTATAGGTAAGTTTAACAGCCCCTCAAAGTCTGAAATATTTGCTTCTCAAATTGTATTTCAGAACAATTTTATGCTTCAAGGTTCTGACAAGATGACAAACTAGTAAAGGCTTCCCTCCACCAAATCAAATAAACGGAAACTTCAGAAGGTAAAGGGAGCCATATCGAAGGAACCAACATAAAAACTCTGAGAAAACCTGGGGGAGACCAAAAGTGGTTGTAAAAGGTAGCTGGAATGTCAGAGGCAGCCAGGAATGGTAGGCATATCAACAGATCTGTAGAATAGTCAAAAAATCCTTCCAGGGGGTTACAGAGGCCTCTGTAATTGGATCCTTTGTTAAATTTCAGATCTCAGACCCTAGTATTCAGCCTCTTGCTCATTAACATCCAGTTACCCCAACCTCCTTAATGTCCCTAGAACACATAACACATGTTCCTATGTCAGAGATCTTGATCTTGTTCTTCCTTCTGCTTGCAAGGCTTTTCCCTTTAGACAAATACATGGCTGGTTTTCTCAACCTCTTTGGGTCTTTTCTCAAATGATACCTTCTTAGTGAGACCTTCCTTGATCACCCTATTTAAAACTGGAGCCTCTTGTCTCCACTCCCTTTCCTCCTTCCTTCATTCACTTTTTAGCATCATACATATCACCATCTGACAGATTACATATCTTAACTATTTTGTTATTGTTTATGTTCTTCCCATCTCTAGAATACAGGTTCCATGAGGCAAGGGAGTTTGTTTTCTATATTCATAAAAAATCATCAGTACAAAGAAAAGTGCTTGTTGCATATTAGGCAATAAATAACAGTGTGTTCAATAAATCAAATTTGATTATAAGATTGAATATTTTGAAAGGTATCACAAATCATATTAACAGTGTAATAATATTTGTGCAGAATGTGTCAACATATAAGGTCTTGAGTCAAAATTGTTGTTCAGAGATCCACACTTCAGCTTTATTTGCCTTGGACTTCACCTTGTAGATAGCTTTCATAAAGCAGTGAAAATTTGAAAAGAGTGTTCTAAGAGGTTTCATGCTCTAGAGTCCCATTTCCCAATGAAATTTTGCTTTATTTATCTAAATGTAATTAGAAATTTGTGTAAATTCTTAACAAATCCCAAAGATCCTTCTTAAATTAAGATATAACAAATATAACTAGAGAAATAATCATAGTTCAGCAATGCTTAATAAATTTTCAAATACGCTATGAATCCAAGCGAGCATGTTTTTCTGTAGAACCTGCTAATACAAGTTTAGCACCTTTTGTAGATATACATTAGTTAAACCTGGAAACCTATCAGAATATAATCTGAGATGGGAAAGAGCTCCTGAAAATTATCTAATTTGGAAATAAGGAATCCCAGCCAGTTTGTAGATAAACCATTTATATGCAGTAGGAAACAGAACATATTCTATAATTTGAGAAAATAAATAAATATATTTTTTGAAGGTAAATGCATCAGATAGAATTACAAAGGAATGAAAAAAAGAAGAACATCATTACATAGTTTACTAATGCCTATTGGAGGCTATTTGATCCTACAGATTTTTGGTGATATTTGAGGCATTTTGTAAACAAATTAATGTCAGCAAACTATGTGTAGCATATATGAATTAGTGAACTGCCAAATACATATGTGATCATTTTTAACTTTTAAAGGGGTAACTACTTACAAGAAAGGACACTTGCTAAATAAGAGATTCTGGCAGGTAACTAATAGGAAGTGCAATGTTAATCAGAGTAAAATAAATCTCTAGACTGAGCAGCACTTTAGAGACAGGGATATGAAAATCAACAGCTTTTTATAGCAAGTTTCCATACCCAACCACTGCAGTGACAGCCATTCACAAGTGAGCACCACCATGACACAAGACTGCTCATACTTTGGATGAAACTGTGTAACGTGCGCCAGAAAAATGTGCTGTCTTTGGCACATTTTAGCCTCATGGATCACCATGTTCTTATAGGGTTTCTTCCAATTATTTGTCATTAGCATGAACAGAAACAGGATCTTTACTGTTCCTGTATACAGATTAAGTTAGTTATCACTCTTTAATAATAGTGTAATTTCTTCACCTATTCTATAGAAAAATATCTCAATGTACAATAAAGATCATGGAGAGGCAAGGAAGTTGCTCTACATGTTGTTTGCAAAAGAGAGAAACTTTCTGTAGCTTTTCTTCCATTGTGGAGGAGGCATGCCAGCTGTTGAAAGGAGGATGAATAGATCCAGTCAGGCCTAACATGTATCCATCCTATTGTCCGAAACTGTGTTCATTGGATATGCTGTCAACAAATTTTCTGGTCCCTCTTTTCCGTTGTTGGCAAACTTTATTTTATTCCTCTGAATACAATTACAGAGTTACATGCTATGCAGAATAATGACTCTAGATTCATTTTGTATCTTGAAAAAAGTGAAATTTCTCTATACTGAATTGAATGGTAGTATGAACTTTCTGGCTTTTTTGCTATGTATGGAAATCATGACATTTTGAGATGCTGCCCCTTGAATAACTTTTACTTTCATTTTTACATGCACATACCCCCCTAAAGTAATTTGAAGAGTAATTGTTTTACACACATGCATACACACACATAAATAATTTGATTTTAATAATATTCCAAAGAAATTTATAGGATGTCACTCAAGCGCAATAGTTCAAGAAACAACTGATGTCAAACTGCTTTTTTCATTTTCCTTTTGGAGAGAACACTTTCATTTTTGATTATAAAAGTAAATTATCTGTTAAATTCATTACTGCTTAAAAAGTTATTGAGTAATTATGCTATACAGCTATTCACTTCAGAGGTTAATATATCTGGCACTTTACCAGAATGTACTATAGACATGACATTTTCATAGGTATATGGAATATGTGAACCAGATAACATATACTAAATAAATTCAAGTTCCTAAGTTTTTCCTCCCCTCCCAATTCCTCAGAAGCACTAATTTATTTTAAATAAATGAAAATATCTCAAGTAAAGAACGGTCAAGTTAGAAAACTCCGTGTATTAACTGGCAAAATACAATACAACATGCAATATTACACTTAGCGTGGTTACTAGTGTAAACTTTATAAAAGGTGACATATAACAAAATATTACAAAATACTGTACTTAGATTTCAAATCCCCGTTCTACATTGGACAAATTAATTTTTTTTATTTTTGATCCTCAGTGTGGCAGAATTCTTAGACGTGCCACCCCGCCAAGGTTCCTGGCCCCTAGTGTACATCTAACTTCTCCCAGTTATTCAAATACTAACCTGGGGTTTCCGTGACGGGATCTTTCAGGTGTAATTAAGGTCCTGAATCCGTTTATAGTTTATATATTACTCACACCTTACTGAGGTAGAAAAGTTGATAAACCTACCAGCTCTTGAAGGATACCAAAAACAAGTAGTGGTGGGAAAAGTGCTTCCACTTATGAGCAAAGAGAACTCATTCCACTTCTTTATAACTTCTCATTTTCAGAACTTTCCAAAAGCTTAACTAAAGCACATAATCCCAACAAAGTTACTCTTTTTAATCATTAAACTAGAGAGGTGTGTGTTTGGCAGGGGGAAGGGGGGAGGTTATGATGGTGAAATTACAATTTAATCCTTTACAAAACCACTCGGATAGCTCTTATTCCACAGGCACTGGCATTCATGAGGCAGTCTCAAAGTCATGGGAAAACAATAGTATCAAACGCACAATTCTCTGTGCCGAAGAACAGAATTGGCCTGGATAATAAGAACTATAAATATTATGCTCACTTACCTATAACTGACAAATATAAGTCTATAAACTGTTTCCATAGAAGAATTTCATAGATGAGAACTATGTATATTTGAGTACCTATTATGATTATTGCACTCTGTAAGGTATTTTACATATATATACTGCTTTAACCTTCACTAAACTTTTGTGAGGTAGATATCATTACTAAGAAAATTGTAGGCTAGAGAATCAAGATTCAAATTCTTGACTGGACTGCAAAGCCCAAGTTCTTCCCATTATGACCATTGCTTGCCTATGTTCCTACATATCCCCAGGATGGCACAATTGGGCATGAGAACTTGGCAGAGAGTGGTCTGGGAATAAGGCAGCCAATACTGAGAAATGAGAATTGACCATAAGCACTGTTTGGAACATAACTTGTAAAAATATTTATAGTAAAATTCAATGCCTACCAAGTTTTAATGAAACACCTATCATTAGGTTAGTTGCAAAGTTATGGTACTTAATGCTCAAATAGGGAAAAAGTTTTTAATTATGTTCACTGCTGGTTTGATACTGTACTAAGTAGCCCTGGAAATTATTAGAATATTGCAATATCATTTACATGTCACTCACTGCTCATTACCCTGGGGGATATCTGAGTAATTTCATCTATAGTCTACAGAGTAAAATACAAAACTGAATTTTCCCTGTTCTTTATCGCAATAGCCTTGGTATAAGTAAACTCAACTTGTTCTTCCCAAAGAGATTCCATGTTGTTACAGAGGAGAGAAGCCACAAATGAGGCCCTCCAGGCAGGAATGGATCACTAGACTAATTGTGAGAAATGGATTCAAAAGCAAAACAAATCTTCTTTGAAAACTATAATCCAAACTTTCTCAGAGGAAAAGAAAAGCATATATCTAGATAGAATGAAGTTATTCATTGTTAGATTTGAGTGGGCCTATTTAGCAGAGTCTACTATTTGTGTGAAGGTGTACCCTAGGCCTGGCCACTCAGCCTTTTAAAGAACACAGAACCTTTCACAATGATTTTATAAATATTTTGAATTATCCAACTGCCAACGTCATGGCATCACTAGAATATTGTGATCTAGATATGTATTAGCAGTAATAAGAATGATAACTACAATCTCTGTATTTAAAATAATTGAAGTTGAATATATTCGTGAGATTATATAAGCAAGCCAAAATTCCACCAACTATCAATTGTACAGATAGTGTAAAAGAACAGTGACATGAAGCACTCAAAATTGAGACTAGTGCAAAAGTCATTTTCATAGACCCTAATAGATATACATATATACATATTTTACAACATAAATTGTGAATGTAAACAAAATAATATAGCCACGCTATGAAGCTTTGCTCAGGCTGAACTAAGCCTAGAGTGTGCAGGATTGTACTGAATATGTAAATGATGCTCACACAACATATTTTCTGCCTCCATGAAGAGAATACACTAAGCTCCATGAAACGATTGAACTTCAGGGCCTCCAGGGAAACAAAATGTGGACAAAGCATATTAACCTATTTGTGGTACTTACTCTGTATGAAATACTTCCCATTTTGCCAAATGCAAAAGAAGAAGCTTAGAGGGATTAGGTAAATATCAACAGATTAGTTAGTAAGCCAGAGAAATAAGGTTCAAACACAAGTTGGCACCAAAACCTGTATATATTTCTATTACTCCAGCATTTCTCAAGCATATTCTGTAGGAAGGTACCAGTTATTACATGAAACAAGGACGCAATGTTGTAGAAGTTTAAAATAATGCTGAGTTAAAGAAAGTGAGCAAGCTTTTTTAATGCAGGACTTCCCAAAGCTTTGATATGCCGATGTATTTTTTAAGTATCCAACAGTGAGACGGAACATGTCACGTTTTCCAAAATTATTTCACTTCAGAAATCCCATTTCAAATGGGAATATTCAAAAGACATTTTGGGAAATACTGTGCTACACTGTGCTACAACACCCAGGCAATATTCTAAAAAGATTTCACAGGAAGGTATGACTTGCTGGAAATAGAGTAAAAAATTAGAAAACATCATGGAGAAGGTGACCTTGAGCAAGGTCTGAAACAATAAATAGGATATAAATGAGTAAAGAGAGGATGTTTCAGGCAGCTAAATGGATCTAAACAAAAGCATACAGTGACACTACATCTTTGGGAGACTCTGATCAATAAAGGATGAAAAATATCACAAGGGGTTTTAGCGTTATACAGTTCACCCCCAAACCAATATCCAATCCTGCTTTTGCTTAAAGTCCTCCACGTGGGTTGGGGAAAAAGAATACAATATGCTTGCCTTGGAAGGGTATGGCCAGATTATACAAGGCTTCAAAAGAGAGAGGAACAGAATTAATGCTCATTAACCTCATTATAAAATTCGCCTAGCACCTGCTTTCCCTCTGCCATGCAGAAGCTGTAGGATGTGTATGGAGAAGGAAACCCAAAGGGAGGTTATTTCCAGAGCACGTGAGTAAGGATTAGCTTTGGGAACTGACATCGCTGGACACTAGGAGTCCCATCTGCATCTCATCAAGCAGCTTCCCCTCTCTTCACTTCTCCACATTTGTCCTTCATCAGGGCTGCTCCATTTTGGATTATGCAAGATGGAGGAGACCTACCTCTCACTCAGAGCTCCTAAAATATCATTTCCCTTCAATATTTCATTGTTTAGCAATGACATAAAGCCAAAGATATTCTATTAATGCAGACACTAGGAAAATATTTTAAAATTTCCTTTTAGAGTAAATTAAGAGTGATGATTACTTGAGTCTCTCTTTTTTACTTTTAACCATACTGTAAAAAGCTTAAATTTGGTAATAATAATTATTAGGTAAACAATATTTACCTAATTATTATTAGGTAAATAATTATTAGGTAAATAGTAAATTAATTATTATTAAATAATGACAATCTTTCTCCATATGCATGAGCACTTTGCAATCTCTGTAAGTTATGAGTAGGGCTCAGGGGTTTAGTAACTTCCCCTCGTATTTGTACACAAACCTGTCCCTTAAGTAGAAATACTCTGGCCAAGTTAGAAATGGGGAATCAGTCCCCGTTTTAACATATGAATTTGTAATTACTTATGTAGAGACATTCAATCTTTCCTCGAGTTTATGCAGAGTAAGCAGACTTAAGGAGATTATCTTCCCTCTAAGTTTGATACTTCTGACTCATACCTCTCTTTGATTATGGAAGACAATGAAGTGTTTAGTAAAATTAATAATAAGAAGTACAAGAATACCTTCCTCAGAAAGGTGTCAATAACCAGCCTACCAATACTTGACAGTATGATGTCTGAATAGCAATTCTATACATACATATGCTTTAAAACCACATATGAGTAAATGCCTTGTATAACATAAGCATATGAAAGTATAATATCTACCAAACTGTTGACATATAATAAGATTAAATTAAGCAAAAAAGAAATAATTTACTTATAGGTTATAGAAACTAGCATAAATAATTAAACAGGCAAACTGTTCCTAGGAGATTTTACAAAGAAAGATACATATAAATTATGTTGAAAACTGGAAAAGAGCTAATGTTAAATGAATATGGAATAGGTACCCAGCCACAATAAATTTATTGAAGGTTTTACTCAGCTCTTAGGAGATATAAAACCAGTCATTGTCTCATCTACTGTTGACCTCTGCAACAAATCTATTTGAGATTAGTTGCTCTGGGGACACTAATCAGCTCTAGCAATGGATTCATTATTTCCATCTATCTTACAACAAATATTTATTAAATTGTGTCCCACATGTAAAGCTCAGTGCTGGACAATGGGCATACAAACGCGTGAAGAAATATATGATCTGGTGGTACATAGCTAGCTAACCCAACTGTCATAAAAGACAGTGTCTAATGGTGCCTTTGATAAAAACACAAAGAAACAAAAACACAGACATGTTGGAGAGATCAGAAGTGGGAGGATTATAACCATCTGGGCTCACCAGGAAAATCTTATTGGAGACGGCAGCATTTGGGCAGTGACTTAAAAAATGAATTAGATTTTTAAAGAATAAAAGGTAGGGAGCATGAATTTCGGGTGGAATAAATGGAGCTTTTTAAGATGATATCTATGATCTTCCTCATCTCACAGGAACAATGGTATGCAATGTTACAAGCATTTGTGAGAGGACTGGCCAAGTATAGGAAGCTCCATGGATTTCAGAAATAGAATGAATCTTTCAAGCTGAGATTATTAGCTCAATTCTTAGATTTGTGTTGACAAGACACAGACTGTAGGAATACAATTAAAAATTATTCTGGTCCTGTGACTCTATGCTAAGTATATTCGGCATATTATCAATGATTACAAGACATCAAGGTTTCTTAGAATGAAGGAACTATGCATGCACTTATTATACACACTGACAATTTGCTTTTATTTCAGCATTTGCTAATACATGCTAAAGGAAGCATGTTGCAAGCTCCCCTATAAAGAAGCCCACAAGGCAAGGAAGTGATGTCTCCAGCCAACACCCACTGAGAACTTGAAGCCTGCCAACAGCCTGGTGAGTGAGCCTGGAAATCTACCCTCCCTAAATTAAGCCTTGAGATGACTGTATCCCTGGTCCGAAACTTGACTGCAACCTTGTGAGGGACTCTGAGCTAGGGTCACCCAGCTAAGTAGCACCTGGTCTCCTGACCCTCAGAAACCATGGGATAATAAATGTTTGTTGTTGTAAGCCATTGAGTTTTTGGGTAATTTGTTAGATGGCAGAGGACTACTAATTAGTAGACTACTAATTCATTGCAAAAATTAAAGAAAAAAACAAATAATCCCAAAAAAAACAGCTTCAATTACCTTTCATTTCAAATAAATCATAATTTTCAACTAAGTGTAATGATTTGTTAAAATATTGAAGGACAAATGTATTTACATATATTTTATATCATCTAAAATATGCTTTTAATTTTAAAATTAAGTCTTTCTTATATGCGAGAAAGGAAAAGGAATCAGTCTTTATGGAAATGACAAAATGAGCATTAGACTTTGGAAAATCTTTAGCACATACAGTGACCTTTAATCTTTTGTTGTCAGAATTTTGATAACTTTCCAGGGAAATCCTTCTCAAGATGCCTTTATGCTATTGGCCCTTTTTTAAACCTTACAACACATACATTTTCCACAACTGAGTCTATCTCACTGGATCAATTTACCCTGCAGATCACATCTCAGGTTAGATTTGAGTCCCCTTCATGTTCTGTTATGGGTCAGAGAGGCCAAAGAACTTAAACCGTTGAAGTAAATTAGAGAAGAGGAATGGATACTTATAGTCTAGTGACTCTGTAGCAGTCATCCCTGAGGACCATCTGCCAGAGAATTTAGAGCTGAGGCAGCAGCCTCTAACAACTGAGGAAAAAGTGAGAAGGGTGAGATACAAACTTTTACTAGAAAAAGGAAATCAAAATAATAAAAAAGCTTTACAGAAGTAAGGAGCATCTGTGGTCCAATTTGCACATCACACCCCTGAAATTTTGAAGATAACTTCATCCTCAACATGACTTGGAAACCAAATCTGAGAAGACAGAAAATGTGAAAAGCCTCTTTACTTCTGACAAACCACAGATGAGAAAATAATTGCCAGTATGCAATTAAGTAAATTTCATCCCAATATTTTAGGAAATTTTTCTCTATTTTTCTTCATTGCCAAACTCCTATAAGTTATGAGGTATGCCAAATGCCTTCATTTTCTCACCATCTTTTCCCTCCGTTTCTTTTGCAATCTGGTACCATCCTTAACGCTACTGAAATGAGTTCTCACTATCCTCAATAAAATTAAAGTTAAGCTTTTTTCTCTTGCAAATATTACTTGAAATCCCTATAGCTTTGACTGAATTTCTCTCTTCCATTTTAGAATGCTCTTCTTCCTTAACTTTACAGTTTTCTTCCATCTAAGTTATACTCCTATATGTTCAGTTACATTATATCTTATTGCTACTGTACCTCAACCCAAACTCTAACTGCAGATATTTCTCATGGCTTAGTCTGACCTTTTATTTTCCATTCTCTATATGCGTTCACTTAAACAAACTAAGTCCTCCATACCATAAAGATATTAAAGATATTCTGACTCCTGAATTTAGCTTTCAAGATTATCCTTCATTTAGTACTTTAAGATAATCCTGCCTCCAAATTTCTCCTCATGCAACTCTCATAACTGGATCCTATCTTCAAATTTATCCTTCTCTCTCTGCTTTTGAAAAATATCCTCTGCTTTTTTATCACTTAATTTTATGAAAAAATTACAATCTAATCGTTGTTGTCTTTTTATTTTGTAAGTGCCTTTACTGACTCTTTGATAAAATAATAAAATCAATCTACCATAACTTGGTTGGTTGAAAACAAAGCACAAAAGGTGAGAAAACTGAAGACCAGGTGTACAACAACAGTATCCAACATGACACAAATATGTAAGAAGAACTGGAAGTATATTGGATCATCAGCCTCTTGACTGGGATTCTATTCAGAGATTGTGAAGAAAATTTATACTGATCATTTAACTGAGTAGGTACTGCTAGTATCTTTACTTTTATTATAACTTCCTTTTGCATATTAGTCCACTATAATAAACAAAACAAATGCATAAGGTAAAGAGAAAAATGTCCCATGTATACTTTTTAATCCATCAAAAATTACATTAGATGTAAACAGTGTAACAATATCCAAGAGTCATGATGACAGGTAAATTACTTGATTAAATTATGCCAGCATTTCTTGAAGTGTTTTCATGTCTCTGACATAAACTTTCCTAAATGAGAATTTCCCAAATTGTTTTCACATTTTACCTCTAAATTTGGAACAATAATCTTTTGTAAACCTTTATACTTGTCAGAATATTATACATTTCAAAGGGCTTGAGAAAAGGAAGTTGGAGTTCATGTGATATTTATTACTTCAGAATGGATATTTTGTTATTTTCTAAATTGTTCCACTCCTTCCATTTTTCTGTCTCATCTTTGTCATAAAGTATGTCATTACAGGCTTCCCCCCACACAATAATGAATATAATACCATTACTAAGAATATTACCAGCAGTATGGCATTTACCTAAGTACACCTTTCCTATTCCATCAGCTGCTTTTCTGCCGTGGACAACCACTCTCCTGTATTAGCAATTCTTGCTTTTTGTTTCTAAATTTCTTTATCAATATATGTGAAAATTACCCCATAAGTTTCACATTTTTTATGTTTAAAATAATGTTGTTGAGGCAAAAGCCTCTTAGATAGCCTCATCCACCAGAGGGCAGACAGCAGAAGCAAGAACTACAATCCTTCAGCCTGTGGAACGAGAACCACATTCACAGAAAGATAGACAAAATGAAAAGGCAGAGGACTATGGACCAGATGAAGGAATAAGATAAAACCCTAGAAAAACAACTAAATGAAGTAGAGACAGGCAACCTTCCAGAAAAATAATTCAAAATAATGATAGTGAAAATGGTCCAGGACCTCAGAAAAAGAATGGAGGCAAAGATTGAGAAGATGCAAGAAATGTTTAACAAAGACCTAGAAAAATTAAAGAACAATCACTTAGAAGAATTAAAGAACAAACAAACAGATGAACGACACAATAACTGAAATGAAAATACAGTAGAAGGAATCAATAGCAGAATAACTGAGGCAGAAGAACGGATAAGTGACCTGGAAGACAGAATGGTGGAATTCACTGCCATGGAAAAGAATAAGAAAAAAAGAATGAAAAGAAATGAAGACTGCCTGAGAGACCTCTTGGACAACATTAAACACACCAACATTCGCATTATAGGGGTCCCAGAAGGAGAAGAGAGAGAGAAAGGACCTGAGAAAATATTTGAAGAGATTAAAGTCAAAAACTTCCCTAACGTGGGAAAGAAAATGGCCACCCAAGTCCAGGAAGGGCAGAGAGTCCCAGGCAGGATAAACCCAAGGAGAAACACGCTGAGACACATAGTAATCAAACTGACAAAAATTAAAGACAAAGAAAAATTGTTAAAAGCAACAAGGAAAAAATGACAAATAACATACAAGGGAACTCCCATAAGGTTAACAGCTGATTTCTCAGCAGAATCTCTACAAGCCAGAGGGAATGGCACAATATATTTAAAGTGATGAAAAGGAAGAACCTACAACCAAGATTACTCTACCCAGCAAAGATCTCATTCAGATTGGATGGAGAAATCAAAAGCTTTACAGAAAAGCAAAAGCTAAGAGAATTCAGCACCACCAAACCAGCTCTACAACAAATGCTAAAGGAACTTCTCTAAGTGGGAAACACAAGACAAGAAAAGGACCTACAAAAACAAACTGAAAACAATTAAGAAAATGGTTATAGGAACATACGTATCCACAATTACCTTAAATATGAATTGATTATATGCTCCAACCAAAGACACATGCTTACTAAATGGATACAAAAACAAGACCCATATATATGCTGTCTACAAGAGACCCACTTCAGACCTAGGGACACATACAGACTGAAAGTGAGGTGATGGAAAAAGATATTCCATGCGAATGGAAATCAAAAGAAAGCAGGAGTAGAAATACTCATATCAGATAAAATAGGCTTTAAAGTAAAGAATGTTACAAGAGACAAGGAAGGACAGTACATAATGATCAAGGGATCAATCAAAGAAGAAGATATAACAATTATAAATATATGTGCACCCAACACAGGAGCACCTGAATACATAAGACAACTGCTAACAGCTATAAAAGAGGAAATCGCTGTAACACAATAATAGTGGGGGGCTTTAACACCTCACTTACACCAATGGACAGATCACCCAAACAGAAAATTAATAAGGAAACACAAGCTTTAAATGACACCATAGACCAGATAGATTTAATTGATATTTATAGGACATTCCATCCAAAAACAGCAGATTACACTTTCTTCTCAAGTGCGCAGAGAATGTTCTCCAGGATAGATCACATCTTGGGTCAGAAATCAAGCCTCACTAAATTTAACAAAATTGAAATCATATCACGCATCTTTTCCAACCACAACGCTATGAGATTAGAAATCAGTTACAGGGATAAAAACATAAAAAACACAAACACACGGAGGCTAAACAACATGTTAGTAAATAACCAAGAGATCACTGAAGAAATCAAAGAGGAAATAAGAAAATACCTAGAGACAAATTACAATGAAAACATGATGATCCAAAGCCTATGGGATGCAGCAAAAGCAGTTCTAAGAGGGAAGTTTATAGCAATACAATCCTACCTCAAAAAACAAGAAAAATCTCAAATAAACAGTCTAACCCTACACCTAAAGGAACCAGAGAAAGAACAAACAAAACCCAAAGTTAGTAGAAGGAAAGAAATCGTAAAGATCAGAGCAGAAATAAATGAAATAGAAACAAAGAAAACAATAGCAAAGATCAAGAAAACTAAAAGCTGGTTCTTTGAGAAGATAAACAAAATTGATAAACCTTTAGCCAGGCTCATCAAGAAAAAGAAGGACAGGGCTCAAATCAATAAAATTATAAATGAAAAGGAGAAGTTACAACAGACAACACAGAAATACAAAGCATCATAAGAGACTACTACAAGCAACTTTATGCCAATAAAATGGACAATCTGGAAGAAATGTACAAATTCTTAAAAAGGTATAACCTTCCAAGACTTAACCAGGAAGAAACGGAAAATATGAACAGACCAATCACAAGTAATGAAATTGAAACCGTGATTAAAAATCTTCCAACAAACACAAGTCCAGGACCAGATGCCTTCACAGATGAATTCTGTCAAACATTCAGAGAAGAGCTAACACCCATCCTTCACAAACTCTTTCAAAATATAGCAGCGGGAGAAATACCCCCAACCCCATTCTACAAGGCCACCATCACTCTGATACCAAAACCAGACAGAGATACTAAAAAAAAGGAAATTACAGACCAATATCACTGATGAATATAGATGTAAACATTCTCAACAAAATATTAACAAACAGAATCTAACAACACATTAAAAGGATCATACACCATGATCAAGTGGAATTTATCCCAGGGATGCAAGGATTCTTCAATATATGCAAATCAATCAATGTGACACACCATAGTAACAAATTGAAGGATAAAAACCATATGATCATCTCAGTAGATGCAGAAAAAGCTTTTGACAAAATTCAACACCCATTTATGATAAAAACTCTCCAGAAAGTGCACACAGAGGGAACCTACCTCAATATAATAAAGGCCATATATGACAAACCCACAGCAAACATCATTCTCAATGGTGAAAAACTGAAAGCATCTCCTCTAAGATCCAGAACAAGACAAGGATGTACACTCTTGCCACTATTATTCAATATAGTTTTGGAAGTCCTAGCCACGGCAACCAGAGAAGAAAAAGAAATAAATGGAATACAAATTGGAAAAGAAGAAGTAAAACTGTCACTGTTTACAGATGACATGAAACTATACAGAGATAATCCTAAAGATGCCACAGAAAACTACTAGAGCTAATCAATGAATAAGGTAAAGTTGCAGGATATAAAATTAATACACAGAAATCTCTTGCATTCCTATACACTAACAGCAAAAGATCAGAAAGAGAAATTAAGGAAACAATCCTATTCACCCTGGCAACAAAAAGAATAAAATACCTAGGAATAAGCCTACCTACTGAGGTAAAAGTCCTCTACTCAGAAAACTGTAAGATACTGATGAAAGAAATCAAAGATGACATAAATAGATGGGGAAACATACCATGTTCTTGGATTGGAGGAATCAGTATTGTGAAAATGACTATACTCCCCAAAGCTATCTGCAGATTCATTGGAAACTCTATCAAATTACCAATGGCATTTTTTACAGAACTAGAACAAAAAATCTTAAAATTTGTATGGAGACATAAAAGACCCCGAATAGCTAAAGCAATCTTGAGGGAAAAAAACGTAGATAGAGGAATCAGACTCCCTGACTTCAGACTATACTACAAAGCTACAGTAATTAAGACAATACGGTACTGGCACAAAAACAGAAATACAGATCAATGGAACAGGATAGAAAGCCCAGAGATAAACCCACACACCTATGGTCAATTAATCTATGACAAAGGAGGCAAGGATATACAATGGAGAAAAGACAGGCTCTTCAATAAGTGGCACTGGGAAAACAACACAGCTACATGTAAAAGAATGAAATTAGAACACTCCCTAACACCATACACAAAAATAAAGTCCAAATGCATTACAGACCTAAATGTAAGACCGGACACTATACAACTCTTAGAGGAAAATATAGGAAGAACACTCTTTGACATAAGTGACAGCAAGATCTCTTTTGACTAACCTCCTAGAGTAATGGAAATAAAAACAAAAATAAACAAATGGGAGCTAATGAAACTTAAACGCTTTTGCACAGCAAAGGAAGCTATAAACAAGACGAAAAAACAACCCTCAGAATGGGAGAAAATATTTGCAAATAAATCAAAGGACAAAGGATTAATCTCCAAAATATATAAACAGCTCATGCAGCTCAATATTAAAAAACCAAACAATCCAATCAAAAAATGGGCATTAGACCTAAATAGACATCTCTCCAAAGAAGACATACAGATGGCCAAGAGGCACATGAAAAGCTGCTCAACATCACCAATTATTATATGCAAATCAAATTAATTAATGCAAATCAAAACTACAATGAGGTGTCACCTCACACCAGTTAGAATGGGCATCATCATAAAATCTACAAACAACAAATGCTGGAGAGGGTGTGGAGAAAAGGGAACCCTCTTGCACTGTTGGTGGGAATGGAAATTGATACAGCCACTATGGACAACAGTATGGAGGTTCCTTAAAAAACTACAAATAGAACTACCATATGACCCAGCAATCCCACTACTGGGCATATACCCAGAGAAAACCATAATTCAAAAAGACATATGCACCCCAATGTTCACTGCAGCACTATTTACAATAGCCAGCTCATGGAAGCAACCTAAATGCCCATTGGCAGACAAATGGAAAAAGATGTGCGACATATATATAATGGATTATTACTCAGCCATAAAATGAATGAAATTGGGTCATTTGTAAAGACGTGGATGGACCTAGAGACTGTCATACAGAGTGAAGTAAGAAAGAGAAAATCAAACATGATATATTAACACATACATGTGGAGTCTAGATAAATGGTACAGATGAACCAGTTTACAAGGCAGAAATAGAAACACAGATGTAGAGAACAGATATATGGTCACCAGGTGGGGAAAGCGGCAGGGGGCTGGTTGTGGTGGGATGAATTGGGAGATTCGGATTGACATGTATACACTAATATGTATAAAATAGATTACTAATAAGAACCTGCTGTATCAAAAATAAGAGTAAAAAAAATAATGTTGTTGAATATGTCATTCTTGAAATAGATACAGCTAACTCACTCAATTCAAGATATCCTGATGACAGTGTGATTCCAAGACAGATAAATGAGCTAATGATAAGGATTTTGGAAATTACAAGGGTATGTTGGTAATAATATATGTAAGGAGTTAATGCGACTTATTCAACTAATAAGTGAGGAGAGTTAAAGTATTTTATACAGATCTCTATACATAACATTTTTATGTGGTTGAGAATTATAAAGCTACACAAATGGAGGATTTATGTGTGAAGTTCTCCAAGAAATGAGGTAGAGTCTTAGCGTAATCAAAATGCTTTTTTGTTCATGATATGTCCAGTTCAAAACTCTTAACCATAGCTCCTCACCTTTTATCTAGAAATTGTCCTTCTCTATGCTATTAAAGACAGTTAATACAGCCAGGAAAAATAAATTTAAAACACATTATAAAGTCTTTCATACAAAGGAACTCTATGATGTACTCTGCTATACACAGATTTGCTAGATGCAAATGTGCTCTGTGAACAAATTGGGGACCTTCTTAGATATTCAGCTACAAGTGGTAATCCCCTTACTCTTTTTTTTTTTTTTTTAATTTACTTTTGGCTGCATTGGGTCTTTGTTGCTGCACGTGGGCTTTCTCTAGTTGCGGCGAGGGAGGGCTACCCTTCGTTGTGGTGCACGGGCTTCTCATTGTGGTGGCTTCTCTTGTTGTGGAGAACAGGGCCTAGGCACGGGGGCTTCAGTGGTTGTGATACGAGGGCTCAGTAGTTGTGGCTCGCAGGCTCTAGAATGCAGGCTCAGTAGTTGTGGTGCACGGGCTTAGTTGCTCCGCGGCATGTGGGATCTTCCCAGACCAGGGCTCGAAACCATGTCACCTGCATTGGCAGGTGGATTCTTAACCACTGCACCACCAGGGAAGCCCTCCCCTAATTCTTAGTTCCAAAAAGAGCGGGACTTTTTAAGAAAGGAGCAGTGTGGTCTTTTAACCTTGCTCTCTCCTTCCTCCCCAGAGAAGGAGAAGTGACTTACCTCATTTGTGATTTCTAAAAGAAAATGAGTAGATCTGGTACCACCTGCCCCTCCCTCCTTCCTCCCTCCCTCATTTTCCCTCTCCTCTCCTCTCCTCTCCTCTCCTCCTCTCCCCTCCCCTCTCCCCCCCACTCCACTGTTTGTTTTCAACTTTTGAGCAAGTCTGCCCACAGAAGCATGTATTCTGAATATATCTTGTGGTAAACTGATTGGAGCAGACCTACTTGATTGCAGAGAGGGGAAAGACTGGAGTTCTTCGGCTGTGCCTGAGACATGCAGGGAAGTCTACATAATTACAGGGTGAAAAATTAAGAAGCCTAGTATGCTTGTCATTCTAAGGAATACCCCATGTTTTCTAATCCAATTTTTTATCAGTAACAGAGCAGAAATTTGACCTCCATTAGTCTGGGACATTATCTGTTGCTCCCTCAAACCTTCATACTCCCTACATATTATCATAGTACATCTCATCCTTTCCTTCAGACTCTTACAATCATCATTCTAGCTGAGCTTCAGAATCTGATTCATCCTGTCTTAAGAGAACTTGCTCTCACAGAAACACCTACATGCTCCCATGGGTGCAGGCTCTTCCTTCTATTTGCCCATCATTTATCTCACTATTTCTTCATTTGAAACTCTATTACCTATGGCTACTTGACACTTCTGTTGTCAAACTGCCGCTGTTACTATCTCATCTTCAATCACTCCTTCCTTTATCCATTGTACTTTATCTAATTGCCACAATTTTACTGTAACTACCTTATCAAATGGCACAATAGTCTCATTATTAAATTAATTCCTTTTTCTTTCAATCCCTACTTTTCTGGCTTCTCTTCTAATTTTAGCGTTGACATATATTAATTTCTTTTTCTTCATATGTTTTTGGGATACTACCACTATTTTCTTTTCTTTCTCCCTTTGCCCATTCTGCATCCTAGTACAGACATACATTCTCTCAAGTAAAATCTTTGATCTTTTCAATATTTCATCAGATATCTACTCTTCCTCGTATCTCACATGCCGCTAACTCCAAGTTTATGGCACCACACTTTCTTCTAAACTCCAGTTTTGAATCTTCTTTCATCTTATATGCATCTATCACCTCAAAATCAACCTGACAAAAACTGACATTTTCACTGCTTCCTCCAAAACTGCCCACCTTTTAATGTTCCTACTACCATTCTGTCATTGTCTCAGGAGTGAAATCATAGTGAGCTTTTCACAACTCTTTTCTTCTATCCCTTTCCATTTGAGAGAGATCCTAAAACCTTATCTTTCTTACTTAAAATGTGTTGCTCATAATTACAAAATCTTCTCCATTCCTATCAGCATCCTCCCAGTCCATGCCCTTTTCACTTCACACCTGTACTACTGCAGCAGTTTTCAACCTCCTGTCCCACCAGTGTCTCATATTTTAAATTGGCTGATATTATAAATGATGATGTTGTTTATATTTGTACCACTGTCTTATGATTTATAAATTTCCTTTTCATATAGTAAGTACAAGTCCATTAATTTATCTCCAACATCTATACTAATGTCTGTACATTTATGTATTCAATAAATGTTTGTTGCATGAATTAATGACTAAGTAAATGAAGGAATACTCCTCACAGGTACTGACATTTTTGTAATTTATCTGTCACTGTGATAAGGCAGGTATTATTAGTTCCATTTTATAGGTGATAAAGTTTTAGTTTTTAGTTTTAGAGAAGTTAAATGACAACGCTACAGGATATTAAGGGGCAGAATCTAGGATAAATTCCATAATGTATGAGTATGTTTTGTACCTCTTCACACCTAATACTTCTCATACTACATTTCAATTTTTAAATAAAGTTTTATAATTTTAGTGCTGTGATGCAGGTAATGGGATATCTATCTATCTATGTCTATGTCTTTAGATAGATAAATAGATAGATAGATATTTTTTCCCCTCATGAGAATACTAAGTTTTTATTTCAAGGCTCTCTGTTATTTGTTGGATTACAAATAACACAGCTCTTAACCTCTCTAGATGTCATCATTCGTAAAATAAAAATGATAACATCTATCCTTCCCAGTTCATAAGGGAAGGAAAATCTGGTATAGGAAGGTTAAGATATATAAATCAATATGTACAACGTCTTGTGAAACTTTATTTCCAGTGATCATCATTTAACCAATTTGATGAAAAAGAAACAATCAGCCAGCATCATAAAATTATTTTTTAAATTGCCTTAGGAAAGGTGACTGATTTTTAAATGAGGATTTAAAATTTTGAGACTAGTCTTTGTAAACTACCTACCTAATATTAAACTGTAAGCATCCTTATACTTTTCTTTGTCAATCTAATGCTTCCCTTTCTATATGACTATTGCTTAGTTTACCATAGTAAATTTAGTTCAGATATTAAGAGTTTTTAATATGGATGGAACAGAAAGATCTAAAGTGAGAAAATTCAACAGCACTGAACTATTTGAGTCTATATGCTTCCAATCTTTTTTTGATTTCAGCACTTTGCAGTGTAATTGATTCTTCTTATTTCATCATAGTTAAAACACATGAAAAGCCTTTTTATTAGGCTCTTCTCGGTGCTATAAAGTGCCCTGAAAGTGCGAAGGTGCCCTCAATTAGGGAGGCTGAGAAAACAAGAATCCCAGAGCAAGCTCTTCACAGCCTCAGACAGAAAGTCCTGCTAAATTGGTCTGAATATTTTTAGAATAAACAATCATAAATAAATATGAGTTACATTTATACTCATAGGAAAGTCAGATTATACTCAAGCTTTTTTAAAAAAGGTGTTGCCTCTAAATCTATTCAACTCTCTAATGAAGAGATTTTAACATTTAATGGTAGGTGTCTAATGAACATCTGTGGAATATGGACTAAAAAGAATGAGTTGACAGTTCTTAACATAAGATCATAAACTAAATATATGTTACAAACTTCTTCTTTTTGTAAATGAGAATTATTCTACCCTTCACAGATGTTCCTTACATATTTCATAAATACTCTAGACACAAAATATAATTTATGTGTTCATATTTAGAGTTGCCTGAACTTCATCAAAAATTTAAAAAAACAGATTCCAAGAGTGTAAGTCTTGATTATAATCATGAAGTACTGAAACGAAGCAATTTTATATGACATCCACCTTTTTTGCATAATAACATCACAGTTCATCTGTATACTAAATGTATGTCTATCAATGTCTTGTTCTAGCAGTTCAAATAAAATATAAAATATTTAACTTACTCTATTTTTCATGGTGGTTTCATTAGGAAATTATCATCCATGCAAATGTTTTATTTTACTTAAAGAGCTCTTTCTTATATTATATAAGTTATCTTTGAGTTTTTCCCCTACAAATAAACTAAAGAACAATGAAATAGCATATCTTGTTAAGAGAATAAAGTTATTGGATTCCGTTAGCATGTCTACTTGAGTTCATATAGTTCATATGGTTGTACAAGATATCAAACTTTATGTTAGGTATGAACATGACCACTGGGTTTTTAAGAAGAATCAGGGGTATCCTGTTTTAAGCTACAAAGGTAGGTATGCATGTACACATGTATGTATTGTAGAAACAACTTATCCATAACCCAGACTGTGAATCATCATCCTTCTGAAATACAAGTCATATGAAGAATACTAAAAAAATAGGCTTATGTTCTAGTGGGGTTTTTTTTCCCTTTTCTTTTTTCTTCTTCTCTCAAAGGCCTCAGGATAATATGTTTCTTAGGTTTCTTAAATCTGAACAGTCTTCAGTCTCTTTCTCATTCAATAACATTAATTTCATTCTGCAACACTTAGTAATCACAGAGTTCAGAGAAGTTTCTAAGACTAAGAAGTACCAGATTAATAGAAGTTTGTGTGATATGGGGTGAATGTACACTCATGCAATGAATACAGAAAGACAAAAATGGGATTAATCCAACTGGAGAGGAGAAGATTCAGTATAAATACAACATGGTAACATGGTGTAGCAAATCCCAAGGTTTGACCATAGTCCAGGCTACATTAATGGTATGATACTTGGCATTGCTGAGCTTCACTTTCCTCATTTTTGAAAAGCAATAATGCCTTTTAAAATTAAATGTGTAACATACAGGTCTCATTCAACAAATTTTTAACTGCCTGCGATGAGCCAGGTTATGCCTTAGATGCAAAGGAGACTTTAGTGACACAAGTAAGCATAGTTTCTCATTTTTGATACATAAAATTCTAATGGGGGACATGGTAAAGTTCAAACGCCATAACAATACAGAATGCAATTACTACAGTCAATGAAGTAAAGTGTACTGTCAGTGCACATAGTAAGAACACTTGTTTTAACTGAGGAGAAGGGAGATCTCCCTTAAGAAGTGCCCATAAAGCAGGAAAATGAAGGATGGCACTAGGGAAGAATCAGTGGGGTTGAGAGAAGTAAGTTGACACAAGAGGCAGATTCCACAGAACTTGATTGATGTTTAGTCAGGTGGGGTGGTCAGGGGCAGGGAAGAAATGAGAAGCTTGTCCAAACTCTTAGCATGAAATCTACATGGAGAGTAGAAAAGATAATGAATTTGCAGGTTTGTTAGAAGTCTAGTATGAAACTGAATATGTATATCTGAAGGAAAAAAAAAAAAGGATTGAATCTGAACTAAAGGTGTCTTTTTAGGAGCTTTCAGCAAACATAGGGTCATGAAATCCATGGAAGTAGAGATCACCTGGAAATGCCTGCAGAATGAGAAGAAAGGAGGCCCTATGTCAGAACCTGAAGAATACTAACAATGAAAGGATGGGAAAGGGAGGAGTAGTCTGAAAGCAGACAGAAAGAGCAGCCAGGAATGAAGGAGGAAATAGAAGAGTGTAGTGTTATGAGAACTAAGGGGAGCATTTCCAGGTAACAGAAAGTGGAAAACATTCCTTTTTCTTACATACAATATTTTATGTAAAATACCAAGTATGGGAAGGACTAAGAAGCATGTATCTGATCTGAGAACCAGGAGACTTCTAATAAGACTGGCAAAAGTAAGAGAGAGTTACATAATAAAGACAGGTTAATCAAGATCCAGTAGTGAAACGAACAGGACAGGAACAAAGTGTACATGGACAGTTCTTTCCTGACATTTGGTTGTGAAAGGGAGAAAAATGGGTTAAACCCCATGGAATACAAGGAAGGCTTAGGTCTTACACAGTATGAAGGCACTTGATAAGAGTTAGTTCCCTTCCCTATCCCCATATAGAAGTAAGGTGATATTTGAGTAAGGTTTTCTCCTTCCTCTACTAAGTATGAAAAAAAAAATTTTTTTTTAAATACCAGAATTGTGTCAAGAGAAAGAGTGTACTGACAGTGAGAGTCATTATGTGACACAATAAGCCACCACAGGAGTTCATAATACACTAGAGCTAGGAAAGACTTTAGAGTCTGGTTCTCTTCCCCAAGACTCAAGACATATCTTCCAATACCAATAGTTATGTCTGAGGGGGTTAATCTTTATCACATCTCTATCCCCTTGTTCAACCATTATTAAGTAAAACTTATTACTTAGGTATCAATCATCTTTTGATCAAAACAAAACCAAAACCAAACCAAACCAAACCAAAACAAAAACAATACCAACTAGTTAAGATACATTTGCAGATAAAAAGAGAACAGCATCATTTACATGTGGATATGCTTATTTATATATTCCTGACCTCTTAAAAATTATTTTCTTTTTCTGAATAAAATTAAATAATTATAACCAAATATGATACTTATAAAGTATGTAATTGAATAATTGTTACTACAGCTAATTTCTTCCAATTATCTAAGTGATTTCAAAAAACTAATTTATTGAAATTGAATTTAATGCTTTAAAATTTTTCTTGCTTTTTTAATTCTCTAATTCTCAAAAAATACCCTATGATTGAGCTCTCTAAAATAAAAGTGACAATGAAATCACATCTGTCAGTGTATTATTCCATGTGATTGAAAAAGATACTTTGAACACAATATATTCAAAATAATTTTTAGATATTTTCCAAAGTTTAAAATTGGTGTGATATTTTCTCATTAAAGCTAGTCTATTCTGGATTACTTGATAAAGGTGACTTTTTTGGAAGACCCCAAAATCTTTAGCATCCTATCATCACCCATCATAGCTCCTTCATAGCTTCTCAAAATATGACCATCCTGGATTACCAAGTACAATGAAATTCAAGGAGACTGCCTGCTATGTGGGGAGTGCACTGCTGAACCTAAGACAACTACAGATGAAAATTGTTAGGAAGACATGGACTTCATCCTTCATGAGGAGTATAGCTACTCAACATAAGAAATTTTCATTTTAACTGGGAAGTACTGATTTTGCCCTTTCTAATATTTTTCTACTTCTAAATATTTCTACTGGCCAGGGTAAATTTCAAAGCTATATTCCAAATTGTCCTTCTGTCCCCTGTACCATTCTGGATTTATTTTTATTTTATTTTAGCCTACTTTATTTTCTGAAATTCAGCAGAACTTATAAGTTCTTCTTCTATCTATTTTTTTGTTTTGTTTTCTTTATTTACTCCATTTCACAATAGTGGACTAAGTCTATTGGAATCCACTTTCTTAAATTCATTTTAACCACATTTTGCTAATTTTCTCCTTTCCTTTTTTAGAGTTCTGAATTATGTCATCGTTACTTCCACTCAGGTTTTCATTCAATTTTTTTCATTCATTTTTATATCCTCAATTAATTCGTCCCTACTTGTAGAATCAAATTATGTGTGAGAACAACAACAACAAAAAGTTGCAAACTGTGAATGCATGAGGTATACTGTCTTATAATGAAAGCAATAAACTAGGCAAAAAAAAAAAAAAGAAAATAAGTTCCCCTTCAGAGGCTTTAACTGTTACACCAAATAACAATAAAAGTTAAGTGCTTTATTTTCTAGTTTTGATAAAAGAAAACTTTAAATATTTGTCTTTTTTTTTGCTTTATTACTTTGTAAGTATACAACTGAAAATGTCACAAAGTCATCTATTTTCTAAGTTTCTCTGTTGTTTTGCTGAAGTATTAGAATTCTAAAACATTTTCAAATCTCACTGAGGTCAAATTGTTTTTCTGATTGTTTAAAATATTTTAAACAACATATACTTAAATGAAGACAAAATATATTTTAAAAAATGTTGAGTGTGTATTTTCAGTACAGTACTTGAGTTGTACCTGTAAACATTCTATTCTAGAACTATTACAATTCTATGCTGAAGGTATATGTTCAGTAAGATAAATCGCTTTATTATTGTTAAATAATATTGTAAATAATAACTATCATTGATTAAAAACTTATTATCTGCCAGACTTCACTGAGAGATACCTATCTAGATGTATGTATCTATCTATACATATATGTGATATATATAGTGAATACATATGTATATATTTATATAATAATCTGCATATAGTATTGTTTTCTCCATTTTACATCCAGAAACTGAGGCTCATAACTTATTATAACAGTTATCCAAAATGAGATGGAATATGATAAAGTCCAAATGTTTAGATACCAAAGAAGCTGGTTCAAAGTTACAGACGCTTTTATTTCTGAGGCAGCAATTCTCAAAGAATACTAGAATAAAACTTAGAAGACTTTGGTTCCAGTCCTATCTTGGCTACTTAGCTCCCAGCTAAACCTCATATCTCAGAAACCCAGGGAAAATCCTGAACTTAATGCAGGAGGAATCTAAGAGGCTTTAGACCAATCTTTTGGGTTTTGGCTCTAAGCATCCTTACTGAATGAAGGCTTTCACATTATGTTCCACTTTTAAAAACTGCTTATATAGCCTGTTCTCAAGGTCAAGTCTTCCTTGAACATATTGGTATTCACTACTGATTATTTTCCTCTGAAGGCAAGATGTTCAATAATGATAAAAACTAGGAACCAAAAGCCAATCTTTTCAGACTCAAGTTTGTATCTATTGGTAGCTTAAATTCGATTTCAGTTTAGTAAATAAGCAAAGGGTCATTTCAGTGTTTTTAATTTTTTAAAGCCCCATATTATATTTGATTATGAAAAGTACATGTACACACACACATACTTAAACATGATTCTAAAGATGAGAAGACATTCCTTTGGTCACATGATCACATGGTGAAATAATTTTTTTTTTATGGAAAAACATGGTAATGTCATAATGCCAGACTGCAAAACCATTTTTATGGGTTGTTGCCTTTCTCTCCATGATACAAAGGTCTGTCTGAGCACACAGCATGGGGGTAAAATCTGAAAATGAAAGGTCATCTAAAAAGTCAAATTCATGAAGCAGACAATATACATCCTTTCTTTCACTTTTTCTTGATTGCTTTTTAAAAATATCACAGATAATAAGTTATCATTTACATAAATGTATGAATCAAGGGGAAAGGTATCTTCTTAATAAGCATGTATACAGTCAAATCAACAAGGATAAACAGCTTTTTAATAACTGTGCCAGACATAAAAGAAGGATATTGTCCTTCCCTGAAAAAGTAGATTACGATGGGGAAGCTACTCCTTTGCATATTTGAAACTTAAAAAAAAATAAATCGTGTAAAAGAACATTATTTTAAAAATTTGGCCAATGCAGGAACATATTTAAAGATGCTCCTAGAATAAAATGGTATGGAGGAAAAATAATTTGTAAACAATGCTTGTCACATTTCCTATTTGGAGATTTATGTTTTATGTTAGCATATACTTAATACTCTGAGAATCCTTGAAGGACTTGAAGACTTTGGAAGAGGAAGACATTGAGCAGGTTTGTTGCATATACAAAAGTGGACAACCAAGTGAATCAGAAATCCTTTACCCATGGTACGTAAAAGAAAGAAAAAGCATCATATTCCAAATAATACATTGACAGTATTCTAAAGATTCTCAAAATTCCACAGAAAGAAGAAAACATCAGAGGATTAAAACAAGGCAAAGAATAGACCAGTTTACTACTTTAACATAATTTCAAGTAATACTTAGGAAACAACAGTATGATTTACATTTATATAAATGTAATGTTTCCATTTTACTAAAGAATAAAATATATACATTTAAATCATGTGTGAATTTTATCATTGGGTCTGTTAAAAATGGAGATATAAGAAAAAATACAACAGATTAAATTTCAACCATCAAAAGCATTTCGATAAGGATTCTTCACATATCTGATTATAATGTTAAACCTTTTAAATTCTAGAGCTTGAACTCAACTGCTTCACATCAGCAACTTTAAAGTATGCCAATTCAAGTATGGGTAAATATCCAGGTAACATTTTCTCATTGCACATGCCAAAATCTAGAAGCAAGCTTTAAAGAAAAATCAACCTGAGGTTTTCAATTTTACCTAAATTCAGTGGACCTATATTTTAAAGCATTATGCTAATTTCATTCTACTCCTAGACGTGACCTTGAGCATGAGAAAACTGGGATAAGAAGAATTATCTTGCTTAGGATAGCTTTGCTATGGTATTCACAGGCAGTTATCCATGAAGATCTGGAATACGAAGCCATTTTTTTTCTTTATTCTGCTGTGCTAAAGTTCCAGAGATAATCCTCATTTCCTCTGTTGTATGCATCTACCACACACTGTTTTCACTTGCTTTAGCTGACACAGCAGCTTGTAAAAAAGAGGGTTTTCACTTCCTTCCTTTTTTTTTTTCCAATTTGACCACATGGGTAAAAGTTGAAGCTAAAAGTCAACTTAATATGAACCAGTCACATCAGTTCAAGTATTCAGGTAAGTGACTTGTGTCTAGGTGGCTGCATGAGCCAGCCATTTCAAATCAAAGCAACTGGCTTCCCAAATACATTAAGCTTAAAGCTAATATGAAGTGTGGAATTCAGGATGTATTTCTGGGGTACCATAACAATGTAATAAAAGTCTTAATGTAGCAATATCATGACTGGACTTTGCACATGAAAAATGGACTCTAGGTCATAGAAAAAGAGAAAGTGATACGATTTAAATGAAATTATATTGCTCAAATCCAGTAGAATTTTACCAAGGTCTCTGTTAGATATGTTAGGAGAAATACATATGCATTTTCATAAATAGTATGCATTTATTATTACAAATTTGGCTAACATGTCAAATGTTTGGTTACTGAAAGTGAATGGAAAATAGATAAATTAACACAGCCTGGAATGCCAGTGAGTTCTGTGACCTTGGTCAGGTCATTTTACCTCTTCAGGTCATACTTCCTCCTCTATAAAATGAAGAGGCTGAACTGCATCAGTGCTTCCTTAACAGGTTAAAATGGACTTCACAGATAATATGACCACCTATACACCTGACTTCAACAAAATCAATATAATGCATTGACTACAATATAAAGGAAAAGCAGTTTTTCATAATAAAATGATTTATATTTGACTATATAAATGCTCTGGCATGACTATATGGAAGACATAGCTAAAGTCCTCAGGTGCTTACAGACCCTATAGAGGATCAAGCTGAATGAGAAAACAGTAAATGAAACTTTCATGAGGTTTAGTGGAACTCAAATACCATAAATTTCATTTCCCTCGGTAAAGAGATTTTCTAAAATGGTGATTAACAAAATTCAGTCTTTTATCAGTTTACATGGTAGCTGTGTTCTTGGAAAAATCGTTATGTTTTAAAACCACACAAAAATTAAATTTCCTTTTATGGAAAATGGAGATGGGTCTAAGCTCAGATAATTATAAAATTAAGGCAATGCTTTCCTATGAGAAACTCTCCTGAGAATGACAGATTCTGGGGCAGGTTGTAATTGCAATCACTAAAATTTATTTATAAATTTCTTCTCATTTATTTTCACTGAAATTTAGCTGAAACATTGAAAAAGAACATCAGATATCCTAGCAAAATATTAAATTGCTAGTGATGAAAGTCATTAAATTGATAGTGATTAAAAGATTCTTTAAACATATTATTACTAATTAGTAGTTTATTTTTCTATCTACAGAATAAATAGCCAAATATGGAAACTAAAATCATGACTTGTCTATGAGTATAATTATGAAACACCATCCTGGAAGTAATCAAAGTTTAATGAATGCTTGAAATGAATTACCTAAGGAATATTAGATCAGTATTGTCAGAAAAAAAAGATTATACCTATTTTGAAAATGTGTATGTAATGAGTAGTAAGTATTATGTTTTACTCCTTTGCTAATTTTCAGTCACCATAAATGCATAGAAAAAAAGCACATTTTATACTAATTAGCATACAAACAAAAAGTTACTGTAGATAAATTTAAGAAGGTAAGTACTCATTGGCTTCAAGTCAACAGAAAATTGAGTCAGCACAATATCATACCCCAAATGGCATATAAAGTGTTGTGCTACTGTATATCTTAAGCAATAAGCCCCTTCTCATCTTGGATACAGATATATGGTAGTCTCTTGATTTGAATGCATTTCTCAGTTCATGTCACACACATTCCTTAAAGTTCCACTCAAAACTCATCTCCTAGTGGACAATTTTAATGATAATACCCACCATACTCTGACTTTCCTTTATCCAAATGCCTTACGTTCATTAATATCTTCAGTTATACATAATTTGTGAACAATTCCTGTACTGGGACCCATGCTTAAGGCTAGGGATGCAGTAATAGACCAGTGCGATATCTGTAACCTCACAGAGCCAGGTAGAGTTACAGTTTACTATGCCAAGTGCTTGGCCTACATTACTTAATCTTCAAAACAACCTTCTTAGACAAGTTTGCTGGATACAACTTTTACCTTTGTAGTTTCTTTGTGTAACTGTAAAAGTTATGCTTTCTTATGAGAAGAGATACTTAAACAAATTGTAACTTTTTTTCTTGGAAGCAACTAATAGGACCATTGAGCACATTATTCATTCATGAACACTACTGAATTACAATATCATCTGTGAGATAAAAAAGAATCATCCCAATATACCAATTTAGAATCTACATTTATCAGACAATGATGAAAGTTGGGACACCTAAAATTGGTTAAGTATTTGAATCTTAGAAAGAGTCTAGAAGACTAAGAATAATTGTTAGGATTATTGCATGTGAAGTCACACAGGCTTGGTCTGAAATTATAATCTGTATCTCAAGAGCTATTTTTCAGAATACTGAGAAAAGACATACAGGTGCTGACTGAGTATAGAGTCAGCACTTAATAAATGTTCAAAGGTAGTTATTTATTATAAAGTATTAGAGATAATATCTACATTAAGTGATGAATTTATTAATCAACAAAAGACAGAACAGTACATGCCATAATTATGACTGTATACAAGAATCTTGATGACTGTCTATGAAAAAAAGAACTAGGGAAAATAGACAAATTATAAACTAAAGGACTTGAGTTAGACAGAAAGTAATTAGATTAATAAATTGTCAAGATAGGGTATAAAATCTCATTTTATATCTATTTATCAGTGCTAATTCCCTGGATGACCTTGCTCACGTGTAAAACATACACACAGTCCACATTCTTTGGAAGGCAAGTTGTTTGTATCCCTGGAAGGTCTTTGAAAAGGCTAATAGACTGTTTGCAAACACAGACCAGGATCACTGCTTACAACACAAGTGCTATTTAGAGTTGCATCCAGAACAAGCCATTTAAAGTGTAATTACTCATATGTTTTAGCATGTTTGTTCCAGGCAGATTGCAGCAAGAAGAAATATGAGGAAATATATTTGCATAAAAACCTTGAAATCTAAATAATTCATCCTTTCACTCATTAAAAAAAAAAAGTGTCATTGAAATTTTAAAAAGCTGGGTTGCAAATACAAGGATGATCAAGGATTGGTGAATATAAATCCATTTTACCACTGTAATTAAAGGGACATACTCAATGCAGCTCACTTGCAACATAATACTGTGTCTACCAAAATGCTTCACTATTCCTGAAGTAGAAAGAACAATCTGTTATTTCTTTTATTAAATAAATACTTGTGCGTTTAGGTAGAAAATGAGCTTATCCAATAGATACTAGCAGTTTGGATATAAATTACTTAAACTCTCTACAATAACTTGGGATAAAATTTTATGTTCATTACTGAAATAATGAAAGTATCTCATTAATCAATAATCAAATTACATAATAATCAAAATATAATGAATGAACAATGATAAATTTAATTGTCAAGAAAATTATAAAATATTTAAAAATAGAACAGTATAATTATTTAGTGAAATTATGTACTATAAATATAAAAAGGACAAATAAAAATTCATGCTTGACTGAGTCTGTTGGACATGAAGCTGAAGTAAGCCTGTTTATAGAAAGAAGACTGTATGTCTCTTTCACTGAGTATTCACAAACATCCACTGTTCTTTTGGTAACTGTATCTTGAATGTGCTATATACAGCACTGGCTGACAAAGACATAGAACTACTCATCTAGAATATTCACATGGAAATAAATAGAAAAGAAACATTTTTTTTTCATGTCTAATTTTGAAAATGTCATGTTAGCTGCTATTTATTATACTTAGTCATGCTTTGGGGCATTTACTTGCCATCCATTTCTCTGAGACCATTTGAATTTGAAGAAGAAAGCCTGGGGAACAAGAGGCATACGGGAGGGAAAAAACTGAGTAGAAAATTAATTTTTAAAGAAAACAATTAAAATAGCAAAGATTTTAATGATATTTCCATATTTACATTATGTACTCATACATACATAGAGAATGGAAAAGAAAAGATGTAATAGTAAGTCAAAAAATTGAAATTACACAATTCTCCTTAGGGAGATTTATGTAAATCAAGTTTTCAATTTTTTTCTTAATTACTTAGGTGATTGTTCTTTAAGTTGTGGTTAAAAAAAAACAGGAGAGATATTATGAGCTTTTATAGGATATTCATTTTAATTCTACTGGATAGTTCTAGTACTATGGAACATCTACTTAGATTTCTAGGGCAGTCTCCCTTACCACTTGCTTTAATAATAATGGAGTTTAATTGACATACTTGACGCCTAATGCTCTTTTTTAGTTTGTCTCTTGGTCATTTTCATATGACCATAATTGTACTTCTGGCCTTTGATGACACTTCATTCCATCTATATCAAATCAGCTGTTTTGAGAGCTGCTTTAGTACATTAATTCATAATTGCAGCCACATGGAGTTTATGATATATGGTTCCAAAATTGAAAATAGAGAATTTATTCCCTGGCATCGTCAAAATTTATGAAATAAGTAATGAAGATTGTTGTTTCTATTGGTTTAAGCACTTTATTAATCACAGCACTTGGGGGAAAGAGCATGGTAGTACAATGAGAAATGCTTATTAAAAAGTTGAATTATTTTGGAATGATTACTTTACCCTGGATTCTAATATCACTTGAAAAATTATATTTCTATTTAGTTTCTCAAATATAAAATACCATCTATTTGGAAACATTGCAGACATACGTTTTAGTAGTATATTTAAAATTTTACTTTTCCTCTATGTCCCACCTACTTCTGGGGCCAGGTACCACAGGACAAGTTACAATGCAAATGACAGCCCTGCACCTTTGTACCATAATGATTTTTTACAGTGAGTGGAAGGAGTATTCCTATAAACCACTTCTCTACCAGTACAGCCAGAATAATTTAAATTCCAACTGGACTACATAAAGCATATCCTACTTAGCCTAAACTAAAGGTATTCTCAATTCAAAGTCCTTTTAGTACGGTTTGACAAATGCTAGTGGCCAGTCAACTGCTGTACTTGAGGGAAAATGTAATGAAAGCTGGAGTAGTAACAGCCAATATCTTACTTTTCCACCTGTTACAAAATCCTGTGTTCATACACACACATTATCACAAGGGCCCCTCCTAGGGCCTTGTAAAGGTATCTGGCCAGTAGGGGCCTGTGTTAGTGAGCAGCTTTGTTTCATTAGCTTTGGGTCAATCTGCCTCTGCACCCATGAGTCACCCCTTACAGATCTAACTTCTTTGACATTTCTCTATTAACAAAGTAACAAGCAAACAAAAACAAAACACCATTAAAAAAAGAAAAATCAAAACCTTCATAACCATTCTTTTTGAATAGGAAGAACTCTAATGTCTCATTTTCCAGTCCCCTCATGAATCCTTTTCTATTTAGCTTTCCAATCCTTTCTCCTCTCTCCATGATCATTCCTCTAAAATTCCTCTCAGTATGATCACTAATGATGGCCTACAATTTCAAAATCAGATGTATAATGTAATATTTATACGGCAGGTTAACATACATGGCATGTTGGTGACTCTCCCGTTTTTTAGGACTTCATTCTGACTTCCTTCCTATCTCTCTAATTATTTTTAGTACCTTCTACTAATTTCTCTTCCTCTGCCCTCCCTCTAAATAACCGCTGTCTCCAGAGTTTACTTGACTACATTCTCACTCTGTACTCTTTGCATAAACTTCCAGTGCATACATCACTGGGAGGTCTAGAATATGTGTTTACATTAGATTCTCCTGAAAATCTACACCTGCACATCTGATGGGCACCTCAAATCAACCTGATTAACGTTAAACTGTTCTTCCCTTATCAATATAGAAATTTTCAAGCATAAAAAGAGGGAAGACTACTGCAGTGAACACTCAACTATTCAATGCCCAACACTAAGCTTCAGAGATTAAGAAACTTTCCAGATCTCATGTTATCTATCCCCCACAAAGCTTTATTTTATTTTATTTTATTTTATTTTATGTTAAATAAAACCCAAACTGCTATGCCTTTCCATTTGTAAATACATCAGTACGCATCTCTAACTAATAAGGGCTTTTTAGGTAACACAGCCAATAAAATTAACAATAAATTCTAAATAACAGTTACACTAACTATTACACTAAGTCTATATCAAAATTTCAACGGTTGTTTCAAAGAGCTCTTTTTAAAGTTGGTTGTTCAAATCAGGACACAAATCGGGCAAATAGCATTTGATTCTTGTGTCTCTGAAGTCTCTTTTTAATTCTATACTATCACCTGCCCTCAACCTCTTTTTTTCTTGACATAGTTTTGATTGCTTTTTGCGGTTGTGGTGAATTTTTCCACCAGTTTTTGCGTTTCCTATAAACTGGTAATTAGATCTAAAGTCCTGATAAATTGTAGGACCAATATTTTTTAATAAAAGAATGCTTCATACGTGATGCTGTGTATTTCCTACTGCATCACATCCTAATGAATATAATATACAATTGTCCCACTTTTCGTAATGCTGAGACTTACTTTCAGGTTCAGGTGATTTCAGCCTAAGACCTATATTATGAAATTCCCTATCGCTATCCATCTGATCAATGTATCCATTGATGATCATCACTTGGATCTATTACTTTATTACAGGTTGCAAAGTGATGATTTTTCTAATTTTATTATCCTCCTGCATTTGTTGGAAATCATCTCTAAAAAGGAACTTTTCCTACATGAGAAACTGTTCATACAATAAGGGCAGGATAAGTGCTTGATCTTTTCTCTTTTATCATCTATTAAAAGTAACTTATCTTTCTCCTCCTTACTTACTCTTATACCCATATTTGGTTATACAGCACCTGAGTCAAAGCTTTGAATGTATTCTGCAATTCCTCCTCTCCCTCATTTGTGTGTATTGTAGCCAGGTTTTATTTATCTCTAAAGCTTTTCACTGCTCTCTGCTTCTCCACTGCCACTGATTTAAGTAGATTCTACTCAGCATTGCTTATCAGTGGCCACCAAATCAGACTCTAGAACTCTGGCCTTGGATTTTAACTCCTCCCCCACACAACTGCTGAAGTGATGCTTATTCAAAATACAGAATCTGAGAGCATCATTAAGCAATTTAAAATGCTTAAATCCTTCAACAGTTTCTTGACATCTTAAGGTAAAATCCAAGTGAAGCCTTTCACGATCCATCCCTGCTTTGTGCCAACCACACTTCCTATGAGTCTTCACTGAGTTTCTTGGGCTACAGCTCTAGTTAGCTCTGTGTGGTCATCTGAACTGGCAGTCTGTTTTCACATATTTTTGTACTTGCTAATTCCTAAACCTGGAATCCTAGTCCCCTTTGTTTCTGATTTTCAAATCAATATTCATCCTTTCAGACTGAACTCAAAAGTCAACTATTCAATGAGGTCTTCTCTCATCTTCCCAGACAGAAAGAAGCATTTTGATCTGTGTGTTTGTTCCCATATAGCCTTTAGGGGAGACTCTGTGATTGTACCATTTATGTGGCTGAATACTTTGTGTACATGTCCATCTCTCTCACTAGACAGAAAGCTCCTCAAAAGCAAAGACATTTTCATCATTGCTGAATCTTCTATCTCTCTCACTAGACAGAAAGCTCCTCAAAAGCAAAGACATTTTCATCATTGCTGAATCTTCGGTGCCTAGGGCAGTCTTTTTGGTATATGATATGTACATGATAATGATGAATTATGATTGGTCCTGTGAAACATATTATGCCTGTGTTCCTTCCCTGCCCACTAAATAGGTACCCCCTAGGCTCAATTTTGTTCTCTGGTTTTCATTCTCTTTACTCACACCCAGTGAGAGCTCATCTACTCTGGACTTATTTTTTATCCAGTTTCCTATCTTCTGTTACCTACAGTGTAGCTTCATTCAGACATTCTACAAACTAAGGTAGCTTCTCTGTCATATAGGAAAAAACTCGTTACCAAACCCACATATATTTTTTTGCTTATTCCTACTTTTTTTTGTTCATGTGAAGTATGATACCTATATGAAGTATCCTTCCTTCTTTCTGCAAGATTTTTTAACAAAATTTTCTTTGGGTGATGACCAAGAAGCGACTTTAATAGAATATGTTCAGAGGCTGCCCTAGGATGCTTGACCCCTTCCTTCATTTTTAGTCTATGAAAGCTGAGTTTACAAGGTTTTACCACACACTTCTTTAGCTGGATTTTCCCCCCATGTATGTATGTACGCTTTGTCTTTTTCAAGAGACTACAACATTTCAAGACTACAACCAAACATTTCTTCCTTAATACATACAGAGAATGCTGCAAAACACAGTATATGCCTTAAATGCCAATACAAATGAAAAAATACTGACCATCTAAATGAATAAATATTACTTCTATAGTTCTAATCACCTTGAAAGTTACTTTCAATGTCACATTCCCTTTTTTAACATTATCATTCTTATTTTAAAATGGAAAAAATAAATATTGGAACAACGAATACAGTGAGCAATCTTCAAACAATAATTATTAAAATGACATAATTAAAATCCATATACATATACCAATAACCCAAGTAACAAAGGTTAATTAGTCAAGTCAAGCTTGCCTGTGAATTCCTTTATTTCATTATCTTTTCCAGTTTATTGAACAGTTTCTTAATTGCTTAAAAGAGATAATGAACCACCCCAACCTATGTTTTAGGATTAGTAATTTTGATGATGCTATTTCATTTTTTCCTTACTTTGTCTTTCATGCCAACTAAACAGAGAAGAATAATTTGACCAATCTCTCCATACACTTTGCAAGCAATGAAACTCAATGATTGAAATTTATAGGGGAAAATATTCTTTCATTTTACCTTTAACATTATATACGTCACTATTTACAATAAGATACAGGCAAGGGAATAAGAACAGACCACTGTAACCAGGCCCCTATACTGAAAAATCAGATCAGTAACTACATTGTTAAGAACTAATAATGCCATGTTCACTTAAAATGGAAAAAAAAGTTTCAGAATAATCTGCTTATTTAGTGAAAGCTGAGGTTGAAGGTTGACTATATAAACTTAAGTGGTACACAGCTATTTTCAATTACTCATGAAATGTTAAAGGAAATGCACTTAAACCTAATAAAAATTTTTATAGCTTTGTTCCATGCTACTAACACACCAAGTTAAGAAAATTCAGAAACTTGAATTTTTTCATTCTTACTTATTACGTTTACCAAAGTGATCCTGATACAGAATAGTCGGTCATAAATGTTCCTCTCTGTAAATGTATTAGGAAAAATTCATTTAATGCTTCAGCTATTTTAGTATCTTGGATAAGTACATCTCCCATTATTATTTGTAATACTGTATCTCCCTCTTTCTACTACCTCTTCCTATACAGTGCTAATAAATAATTTTGAATATATACAAATCCTACTGAGTTACATATATATACTACATATTAAATGACATATAATTATCATCTTATTAATAATTTAAAATACCCACTGTGTGCAGAAATTTATCAAGTAGCCCTGATAACTTCACTCTCCAAATCCAATGAAAATCATTTTTTAAATTATTTCCTTGTTCAATTCACTTATCCTGGTGCATTAATGTGATCAGAAGCATTTAGAATTCATTATTCACATTTTAAGAGGTTGTGAATGCTTACTTCTCTCTCTCATTGTAATAAATGCATAGAGATCCCATTAGGAGTGATAGACTATAACTACAAAGAGGGATGCATACCCCACTGCTTCATGTCATTCTTAAAAGCAGGACCTTACTGATATTGCGAGGGTTTTTTTTTTCATTCAACCACATCCTTATCCCTTCATTTGAACAAATACTCACCTAGAAAAGCTGGAAAGTATGCCAATTTTAAAAGGGAGATATCGAAAGATAAAAGCATATATATATATATATATGAAAGATGAAAATGTGTATATATATAAAAGCATATATATATATATATATATACTGATGTGCTCAGTTGGGTAGGTGCTTAATTTAGTTTAATGCTGGATTGACCTAAATTAAGACTTGCATATTAGTATTTAAAAACAAAATCATCAAAGTTTTTTGCTTTTTAATCCCTCCTGCAACAGTAAAAGATAACATCAAGACCTATGCTGAAACCACAGGACTAATTCACTCCCATTGTAACACTGGGAAATAAACTAATGATTTTTTTTTTACTATTTCTCTCTTGAATTCCTTCCTTCCTTCTTCCCTTTCTTTCAACAATATAAGGTAATTGTAGAAAATTCCCTATAGATAAGACAGCTGACTATTTGAGACTTACTCCTGGGCTTTCTGTAGCATGTACAAAGGATACGATGCACTCTTAACTTGATCAGCTCCCTACTATCCATAGGGCCTCTGCTTTTATTCATGCTATGGTAAATTTATCATAGTGTCCTTTTAAAAATATTACTTCTACCTTTGTCATCACTTAAAAGGTAAAATGGTAATAAAATAGCTTAGAGCCCTTTAACTCCTCTTCTGTTTTTACCAGCATGGAATACTGCCCAATAATTCTCTCTGGCCCCTGACAAAATCAACTAATGCAGCCCTTCCTTGCAAAGCTTTTCATTGTGCCTTTTAAAATGCAGTTCTATGGTAAACAAATGTCTATGTATCTTCACTTTTGTACCTTACATAAAACTTAACCCAAAGTTCTCAACTTTCTCTCTGTAGCTTTCTTCAGAAGAGTCTCCTTATACTCATTCCTCTTACATATTTCAGGGCCAGAAGGTGAAGGATGTTTTCCCTTAAGCTGCTTCCAGATCATTTCTTTTTATATTTAATTATAAATCCCTGCTTCTCTGTTTTTCATGCTATCTGTACCTCTACAAGTACCTCCATATTTGACTACTTTTCTGACAGTTTTCCCTAAATGAGTGAGGAATTACTACCAGTCTCATGATTTTTCTTCAAGGTCAGCCATCATCCTAGGTGACTTCAGAGTACATAAGAACAGTCCACACAACACCATAACTTAACTAATATTTGAACTTCTCCATTTCAATGGCCATTATTTCCACTGTTCTTTAACCACTTATTCCCATGATTATATCCTAAAAGTTGTCATCCTGAACTAGTCTAACTCTGAAATCTTAAATTCAAATATCCTCCTTCTGGTTCTTTCACTTTCTTAAATACATCATAGCCACTTTTTTTTTAATCACACAGATTCTACCAGTTCCTCTTTCCCTCCATTTTCCACCCTGCTCTCAATGCTGAAGTCTATTAGCCTTTTCCTTGTCTAATGTCTTGTGCTAATGGTCCTAGACACGATGATTCATTATGCAACGTACACTCTCATTACCACCTCATTCTTCTATACTCCTATTATTTCTCTAAAAACACAAGTCTGAACTCTGAATCCATGCTAAAACCAGATTTCTCTATTTCTTTATCATGGTGAAGAAGTATCCATTTCCAAGACTGGCATCATTTCAACTGATAGTCTCTAAAAATTTAGCTTGACCCTCAGCTCAGCATCAGCCATTGGGATAGGCAAATAATGGTCTCAGAGATGCCCACCTCCTAATCCCTAGAACCTGTAAATGTGTTAGGTTACATGGCAAAGAGGAATTAAGGTAGCAAATGGAATTAAAATTGTTAATCATTTTACTCTAAAACAGGGAGATTATATTGGTTTGTTTGGGAGTGTCTGATTTAATAACCAGGATCCTATAAATGTGGAAGATGGAAACAGAAGAATCATTGTCAAATGCTGAGATATGACAAAGTATTGGCTAGTCATTGCTGGCTTTGAAGAGAGAAGGGGGTCATAAGCCAAGGAATTCAGTCAGCATCTAGAACCTGGAAAACACAAGGAGGTGGATTTACCCTAGAGCCTGGAGCAGAAATGTATGCAGCCCTGCTGACACCTCAATTTTAGCTATTGAAACACATGTCAAACTTCTGATCTACAGAACTGTAATGGAGCAGCCATCTTGGTTAGCAGGTCGGCCATCACGGTATCACAGCGCTTGTGTTCACGTGACTCTTATTTACTTAATAACAGCGCCAAAATGCTAGAATAGTGATTCCGGTAATTCGGATATGCCAAAGAGAAGTCGTAAAGTGCTTCCTTGAAGTTAAAAGGTGGCTTGATAAGGAAAAAGAAATCGTCTGACGAGGTTGCTAAAACCTACGTTAGGAATGGAAGCTGTGAATGTATAAGAATCATGTAGGGAGTACTGCCCAGAACTCTGCTGCCAGTGTCCCTGTCCCCGTGGTGAGCCACAGCTGCCCCCCGCCTCTGCAGGAGACCTTCCAACACCAGCAGAAAACGTAACAAAACCACACTCAAGGAAGGAAGGAAGATTTACCTTCATAACTAGAGAGCAATGATGGCGGAAGAGTAAGACGCGGAGATCACCTTCCTCCCCACAGATACACCAGAAATACATCCACATGTGGAACAACTCCTACACAACACCTACTAAACGTTGGCAGAAGACCTCAGACCTCACAAAAGTCAAGAAAGTCCCCACGTACCTGGAAAGGATTAACAGCGCTGCTTAAAGGAGCCCCAGAGATGGGCGTGAGCCGCGGCTAAGAGCACGGACCTCAGTGACGGGCATGAGACGCTAAGGCTGCTGCTGCCGCCACCAAGAAGCCTGTGTGCGAGCACAGGTCACTGTCCACACCCGCCTTCAGGGGAGCCTGTGCAGCCCGCCACAGCCAGGGTCCCGGGATCCAGGAACAACTTCCCGGAAGAACACACGGCGCGCCTCAGGCTGCTGCAACGTCACGCCGGCCGGCGCCTCAGGCTGGTGCAACGTCACGCAGCCTTTGACGCCGCAGGCTCGCCCCGCACTCCGTGCCCTCCCTTCCCCCCCGCCTGAGTGAGCCAGAGCCCCCGAAGCAGCGGCTCCTTTAACCCCGTCCTGTCTGAGCGAAGAACAGACGCCCTCCAGCGACCTACACGCAGAGGTGGAGCCAAATCCAAAACTGAGCCCCTGTGAGCTGTGAGAACAAAGAAGAGAAAGGGAAATCTCTCCCAGCAGCCTCAGGAGCAGCGGATTAAAGCTCCACAATCAACTTGATGTACCCTGCATCTGTGGAATACATGAATAGACAATGAATCATCCCAAATTAAGGAGGTGGACTTGAGAGCAAGATTTATTATTTTTTCCCCTTTTCCTCTTTCTGTGACTGTGTATGTGTATGCTTCTGTGTGAGATTTTGTCTGTATAGCTTTGCTTCCACCATTTGTCCTACGGTTCTATCCGTCCGGGTTTTTTTTTGTTTCTTTTTTTCTTTTCTTTTTTTAAAAAATTTTTTTTCTTAATAATTGTTTTTTATTTTAATAACTTTTATTTTATCTTAATTTTATTTTATCTTCTTTCTTTCTTTCTTTCCTTCCTTCCCTCCTTCCTTCCTTCCTCCCTCCCTCCTTCCCTCCCTCCCTCCCTTCTTCCTTCCTTCCTTCCTTCCTTTCTTTCCCTTCCTCCCTCCCTCCCTCCCTCTCTCTCTCTCTTTCTTTCTTTCTTTCTTTATTTCTTTCTTTCTACTTTTTCTCCCTTTTATTCTGAGCCGTGTGGATGAAAGGCTCTTGGTGCTGCAGCCAGGAGTCAGTGCTCTGCCTCTGAGGTGGGAGAGCCAACTTCAGGACACTGGTCCACAAGAGACCTCTCAGCTCCACATAATATCAAACGGCGAAAATCTCCCAGAGATCTCCATCTCAACACCAGCACCCAGCTTCACTCAACGAGCAGCAAGCTCCAGTGCTGGACACCCTATGCCAAACAACTAGCAAGACAAGAACACAACCCCACCCATTAGCAGTAAGGCTGCCTAAAATCATAATAAGTCCACAGACACCCCAAAACACACCACCAGACGTGGACCTCCAGCCTCATCCACCAGAACACAGGCACTAGTCCCCTCCACCAGGAAGCCTGCACAACCCACTGAACCAACTTTAGCCACTGGGGACAGACACCAAAAACAACGGGAACTATGAACCTGCAGCCTGCAAAAAGGAGACCCCAAACACAGTAAGATAAGCAAAATGAGAAGACAGAAAAACACACAGCAGATGAAGGAGCAAGATAAAAGCCCACCAGACCTAACAAATGAAGAGGAAATAGGCAGTCTACCTGAAAAAAATTCAGAATAATGATAGCAAAGATGAGCCAAAATCTTGGAAATAGAATAGACAAAATGCAAGAAACATTTAACAAGGACCTAAAGGAAATAAAGATGAAACAAACAACGATGAACAACACAATAAATGAAATTAAAAATACTCTAGATGGGATCAGTAGCAGAATAACTGAGGCAGAAGAATGGATAAGTGACCTGGAAGATAAAATAGTGGAAATAACTACTGCAGAGCAGAATAAAGAAAAAAGAATGAAAAGAACTGAGGACAGTCTCAGACACCTCTGGGACAACATTAAATGCACCAACATTCGAATTATAGGGGTTCCAGAAGAAGAAGAGAAAAAGAAAGGGACTGAGAAAATATTTGAAGAGATTATAGTTGAAAACTTCCCTAATATGGGAAAGGAAATAGTTAATCAAGTCCAGGAAGCACAGAGTCCCATACAGGATAAATCCAAGGAGAAATACGCCAAGACACATATTAATCAAACTGTCAAAAATTAAATACAAAGAAAACATACTAAAAGCAGCAAGGGAAAAACAACAAATAACACGCAAGGGAATCCTCATAAGGTTAACAGCTGATCTTTCAGCAGAAACTCTGCAAGCCAGAAGGGACTGGCAGGACATATTTAAAGTGATGAAGGAGAAAAACCTGCAACCAAGGTTACTCTACCCAGCAAGGATCTCATTCAGATTTGATGGAGAAATTAAAACCTTTACAGACAAGCAAAAGCTGAGAGAGTTCAGCACCACCAAACCAGCATTACAACAAAGGCTAAAGGAACTTCTCTAGGCAAGAAACACAAGAGAAGGAAAAGACCTACAATAACGAACCCAAAACAATTAAGAAAATGAGAATAGGAACATACATATCGATAATTACCTTAAATGTAAATGGACTAAATGCTCCCACCAAAAGACACAGATTGGCTGAATGGATACAAAAACAAGACTCATATATATGCTGTCTACAAGAGACCCACTTCAGACCTAGAGACACATACAGACTGAAAGTGAGGGGATGGAAAAAGATATTCCATGCAAAAGGGGAACCAAAAGAAAGCTGGAGTAGCAATTCTCATATCAGACAAAATATCTACACCTGAATATGCCATATAAACAGAAATTGTAAAAGGTAAAAAATAAATTTGAATTATCTTCCCCCTAAACATGCTTCTCCTCTTTATTCTGGATTTCAGAGAATGACACATTTAACAAGCCAATCAATTTAGAAAACTATTTTACTCCTCCCTCTCTCTAAGATACTCACAAACAAACAATCATTGTCTTAATGACTTTACATCTAAAATATTCCTCAAATCATTCTACTGTTTGCTATCTTTACAACACTGATTGTTTACTCCCTCAAATTGTCTTGCTGGACATTTGCAACCAACCACTAACTGCTCACCCAAATTTCAGGCTTTTATTCTTTCAGATCTATCGTCTACCTAACCACTAGAGAGCATTAAACTAAAGCACACAACTGACTGTATTTCTGCCTACATGAAACCTTCCATTGGCTCTCCACTGTGAATATCTAAGCACGTGTTTTTCCTCTCTACTTGGCTATATACTTGGGATAGTATATATCCCAACATACCATGCCCCAAACTGAACACCAGACATTTTTCTGAAAATCTGTCCCATGTCTGACTTTCCCATCTCATTTGATAGAAATTCCTTCTTCCTACTTTCTCTGACCAAGAAACTTGGAGTTATTCTTGACTCCTTCTTGCTTGGATCCTATATCCAATCCATGAGGAAACCCTTTGGCCACTACATTCAAAACATATAAATAACTTGCATACTTGTCACCACACCTGCTACAATATCTTTGCTTGAGTCACTATCAGCTCCAGCTCAGACATATCAATAGCATTATTAGCAGTGTTTCTACTTGTACCCTTGCTTCCTATATTCATTCACATCTCAGTAGCTTTTAAAAGTTTGAAAACCTGTTTTTAAACCTAAGTCAGATCTCAGATCTTGTCTTCTCTGTTTAAAACCCTCCAATGCAAAAACAAAAACAAACAAAAAAACCCTCCAATGCTTTCCTATTTCACTCAGAGCAAAAGTGAAGGTCCTTACAATGGTCTATAAAACCATAAATGATCTTACTCTTAACTATCTGTACTCCTCTCCTATTACTTTCTTCTTTATTCACGACAACGGTGTCACCTCTGCCTCCTTGCTGTTCCTTCAACTTGCTAGGCACAATTCAGTCTTAGAATATGTGCTCTATCTCTTCCCTGTGCCTGAAATGCTCTCTTCCCAAATATCTGCTTCACTATCTCCTTCACCTTCTTCACGATTTTGCTCATGTATCACCTCCTCAGTGAAGCCTACTTTTATGACCCTATATAAAACTGTCACCAGCTCATCTCTATCTGCAAAACAGCTGATCATCTTTACCTTATTCTCCTTTTTTCCCCACAAAGTACTGGTCACCTTCTAACATTATAAAATATAATCTCCAGTAGGACAGGGATCTTGATTTACTTTGCTTACTACTATTTTCCAAACACCTAGAATAGTCCCCAGCACACAGTAGGTATGCAACAAAAAAGTGAATTTATTAAATAACTTAAGTAATAAATATAACTTACAGAGTACTTCACCATCTATTATCTGCCTCTCTAGTCTCTATTCACATCACTCCGGGAACACTAAACTGCTTGTGCTGTCTGCCATATACACTCTCGTGCATATTTCATGCTAATTACCACAACTGTGTCTTTGTTTATAATGCCCCCTCTGCAAAGAATTTCATTAACCAACATATTTCTTCACCTGTTGTATGGACATTAGCATAACTGATGCCATCTTGGGCCCTTACAATTTCTCCTGTCCTTCTACTGACCTTACCCAGGACTGTACTATGCAGTGAATCACTTCTCCGTCATCAAGGGCTTTGTAGTTAACAGATATTGTCTAATAAGCATTAGGACAAGGTGGCCTTTATACTCTCTTGGTCTCCAAACAATGATGAGAACCTTCACTGATGTATTCTTGGCACCCATGAGACTAGTTACCCATTCATGAATCTTGACTTGGGACTGAATGTCTTGCTTCCAAGCACCTACCCCCATACCTTAGGTTAACTATAAAATTGTCCCAATGGCCACTGAGCAGTGGGGAGGGCAATGAATGCTTCCAGATTGCTGTCTACCCAATCCCACCCTGTGAAGTAAGTTACCCTATAATAAACTGATCCATTGATTATATGCAGCTGCCTGTCTCATCTATCAGTCTCAAGACACCTTCTCATTTCAGTAAGCACTTTTCATTCCCTACCTCCTCCAACACCTGTATAATGCTGATTTATCTTTTAAGGTCAGCTCAAGTATCCAGGAAGTTTTGCCTGCATTTGGATCTCTGGCCAGTTAATGCAGTATTTATCAAATAAAGTGTATACAATAAATGATTCTGTGTGAATAAATGAATCCTATGGCAAGATATGGGCACAGTAATACAAGTGAACCCTGAGCATTTTAATAACTTATTGATTTTTGCAAATCATTTTTAGAAACTTTTTGACACAACCAACACCTAGCGAATTGGAAATATATATTAAGCCTTCTTTTATATTTTTTTAAATTTTGAATTTTTATATTTATTTAATAGAACTTGATAACATAGATAAATCATATACCAAAAATAATTCACTTCCTTCTAAAGCAACTATGACATTTCAATAGCGATAGAAAACAGTTTTAGAGAATTTTTTTCACATTTGCACCTGAGTTACTCGCAAATGAAATACCAATTATCTACTTTTGAGTGGGGAAATTCACTTTTGTGATAACTGGAATTTATCACTTTAAATATTAAACAATAAATTTACTCTTTGAGATAATTTTTGTTCTAAAAAGTATAATACACTGTTCTGAAAAGAGTAGAATTATTTTTCATTACTGTGAACAGCAATTATCACATTGGCCCATGGCTCAGTAACTGCTCCTAGAATGCTCTCTTTGCTTTTTTTCTCAATTTTAAATATTTAATATATTTCTTCTTGATTATCAGTGAGACATCTCAGCCTACTTTTAAGTTTAATTTCTAATATGCTATGAACTGGATTTGCAAATTTCTAAACTTGACAGTTTGAATAAAAGTAACAATAAAGGAATGATGGATGAGCTCTCCTTTGATAAGGTACGTGTGGTAGTTAATTTCATGTGTCAACTTGAGTGGACCATGGTGTGCCCAGATACAACCGTTGGGAAGAATTGCTTCCTTAGCAAAGTTACATGTAACACGTCTTTTTTCCTTGGTGCCTTTTAGGCAAATGCTTCTTAAGGTTGGGTTTGATCACTTAAAATAATTCATGCAATCCCAAGCTGCCACTGATTTTTATTTCAATGAAAAATTAATTATAATAATAGCAATCAAACTAAAGCAAATTAAATTTAATACATCTGTTTTTAATATGCATATTTCTCTTCCCTCTATCCCAGACTTTTCTCTTTTCTTCTCCTATGTTATACAGTCATGGTGCGCCCTCAATTTTGGGTTCTGGGCTTCTGTTTCCATTATATTAGTCAAAAACCTGCGTCAGAAATTTCATATGGATTTAAGTAAATGTCATACTTTGCTCCAAAGGGCTTTTTATTTCAAACCTGACCTCTACTTGCAAGATAAAAGTTTATAATACCTTGCTTTTGAAATGGCAAAGCATGGATAAGTTTCAGAAAAATGAAGATGAACGAAAAGACTTCTTGTCACATTCTAACTAACGATTACACTTAGAGGAAATTAACTATTTTTTCTAGGTCAATGCCTGCTTTCTTTCTTGCTTATTCATGTACATATTATTTCTTTATCTATAATTGTACTAAACACATTAAAAATATTTTTCTACCTCCCCAATTCCTCTGGCAACCACCATTCTATGTTCTGTTTCTATAAATTTGAGTACCTTAGATAACTCATAAGGTGAAATTAATGTATTTCTCTTCCTCTTTTGAAACTTCCTTAAAGTTTCATCAACAGCCAGCTTCAGTGTTCAACCAACTGCACTATTTTGAGGCTTTTTCTTATAAAGTTGAAATCTGTGCACAGCAAATTGGGTTTTAGTGCAGAGATAACCTGAACTTTTATGTCTTGGCAGGGCCAGATTTGAATTTACAGTATGCTAAGCCTATTGAGTTAATTAACCTTTATCCTAACTTCTAACTTGAAGAATTACCAGGCAAAGAATCCATTGAAAAACCCAAATCTGTTCTGAAAAATGGAAAGGAGAAAGAAAAAAAGAGGGGGAGGGAGAACGGGAAGGAGAAGAGACACATACACACACACACACACACACACACACACACACAAGGGAGGAGGAGATGAGCACATTAATTATGAGGTTGTAGAATTAGAAGTATGAATATGGAGCAAATATGTATTAGTTGGCTACTTGATATCAGTATTAACATTATTTCTCAGTTGGATCAGATAATATGACAGTTCTCTAGAAATCATTTTTAAAATCTTGATACTGCATCATAATAGATTTTCTGGCATATGTGAAAATGTTGTTCATTTCTGACATACCTCAAAAGTAGATGAAGTCATTTAGAGACAGGACATAAAATTTGTATCTCCACCGAGTGTCACTAAATGAGGCAAAACCGAGTAAGATTTAATTGAAATATTTCCTTGAAATCATTTCCACATACTTCCTGAAATTTTTAAAAACCCAAAATTCTAATTCTGGAAAACTTGAGGTAAAAACTATTACCTTATGCAGCTGACTGGCTGCAGAGTCCTTTGACTAAAACCCAAGTACTACTCATTTGTATTTCAAGTGTTTATGATGAGTTCTTCTTTTGTTACATAGAAACAAAATATTTGAAGCCAATATAGTTAAATGAAATTTAATATTCTTTGGTAACACACACACAAAAGTGAACAAAAGGGTATCTAAAGTATATAAAGCTTACCAAGACTTATTTATGTACGAGGTATTATGAGATCCTCAAAAATAGAGAATATCCTTTTTGTTTACCAGCTCTCAATAAATATGATAAAAGAAAATATAAGTAAATATCCTGGGTAATAAATGAATGATTGAATGAATAAAGCAAACAAGCAAAAAAGCTCAAACAAAATGGGAGATGCTAATACTTTTCCTGCTGTTTCATTTTTAAATTAATGTTCAGGACTATATGCTATAAGAGCAGGAACCATTTTGCTAAGGATTCCTTTGGAGAAGAGGGCTTGAAAATGGAGCACAGTACACAATGCTTTAGAAAGATGAAACAATGGGTATGCCTAGGAAGTATCCATTAGGTAGCAAATGAGTCACTACAAAGCAGAAACAAGACTATAAAAAGCGAAAAATATCTTGAATATATGTAACTATTCCAACATGTTTATAATTTAAGCTCCTCTTTTTATCCTCCAGTACAATTTCTTATTCCTCTGTTATGATGCTTATTAGTCCATTGGAAAAAAAATAAAAGCTGTGATTCTATTTTTATGAATAGTAAGACCCGAAGAGAGTGCTTAATGACAAGCTTACTAACAAACAAGATAGGACAATGTTCCTAGGAAGGACAGAAAGGAAAAAAGGGGAATGTAGGGAACCAATGGGAGCTGAGAGGGGAATTTAAACTACTGGAAGGCTGCACGGTAACAGACACATGGCAGCACTCATCTCTTTGCCTGCTTCCATAGCATCTCCTCTTAAGGAGGAATATGGCTTTCTGTCACCATGATTGATGCACAGAATCACAGACATGTCACAGCATTAAGAAGCTTCATGACTACAAAGACATGCTGCTTTAAACTGAACTTTAACTGAGCTTAAATATAGAGCACAGCTGTCAAGCAGCACAGGGCTCTCTTCCAATCTATTATCATTAAAATGATATTCCGAACTGATTGCAATTAGAAACGATAGGGATGCTGTTACTAGAGGAGATGGGTCAACTCTGTGTCAAAGCTGAAAATCATTAGTTGCCTACAACTAAAAATATTTCGTTTTAATCACCCTATAGAAACAAAGAGCTTGGTTATTTTGAGCATTTAGTAATTACTAAATTTTCATAGAATCCTAAGAATGTTATGCAATAAAAAATATCTAATACAACATGAATGAGAGAATAAATCAAAAGATAAAAAATATAAGAAACCTGCATCTTATTAGCAAATGAAATTAATCAAAACAAAGGTACTAACCAGTCTTTCCCTTTAGGACCAGTTAAGTTGAATCTCTGTAGCAAACTTTAAGCACTTCATCCACATAATTTTCAAATAAAAATGTGAGTTGTAAAGGACGGAAAAATATGAACCACAAGCCTTCTGTGACTTTTCTTTCTATGTGCATCTGAGAGAACCAAAAACATAATGTGCCATGATTTGAGGCAAAATTTAGTGGTTCTGAGTCTACAGTACTCTTGTATGAGCCTGACTGAAAATCAATTTCCCAAAATCTTTTTCCACGTAAAAATTTTAATCATCCTGACAAAGTAAAAAACATGATAACTAGTATCAGAATAACCTGCCTTTATTGAAAGTCACAAAATGTAGACACATCAACAACAAAGCAGCAGTATTGCTTTTTTGTCTGTTAATGAAAGAATGTACTCACACATTCAGAACAAGGCTGTGTACATAGTAGGTACTCAATAAATATGTGTTGCATAAATAATTATATTGTAATACCTGTACCATTTGTATAATTATACTTCTGCACTACTCAAGTTAGACTTTAAGCAGAATACATATGAAATATTCTCAACAATTAGTTGAAGGACTACAAACTAATCATACAGAATGAACCCATTATAAGTTATATTATTGTACTTCTTGATTTTTTGGATTCTATTTTTATTACAAATGCCAGGATCTGAGATGGTTCTCAGCTGAAATCCAGCCTCTCTGCAATAAATTAATAAGTTAAACACTGGATCCTAAAGGTAAAGTTATAGTTGTACAAAATAACCTCTTTAATCCAACACAAAATAACTCACTGTCTTTTATACTGTCTATTTTAGTTGATAGTTTAATTGGAAATTGGTTTTATTTTCAGAAAAAAAGGAGACTGGCACTACACTGGTCACAATTTATTCAAGACTGATGCTAACTGATTAGATTTGAGGGTGAATTCTATATGGAACCAGGAAAAAAATCATGAACAACACAACTTTACCATAGCTCAGTAACCTTTTCTCATCCCCACAGTGGAATCAGTAGTGAAATTATAAACTGTAAGTAAATTTATAAATTATAATACATGAATATATAAATACATACAAAATATAATAATATTGTATGTATTGACTATGACCCCCCTCAAAAAAAAAGCCTATATTGGTCTCAACTTGATATGTCTGCATATTACAAGGCATTTGCAGAGAATCAGTACTTCAGGCCACTACTGGATGGAGACCTGAGATGGAGTAGTTACAGAGTAGGCAGAAGAAATATTTTATAGACATGCTGAACCACAACCTCTAATATCAGCTTAGAAAGAAGAGAAGCAGACAGACCAACGTGGAGCATGGCTGTAAGCATGAGGTGACTCTGTGATCAAAGGAGTCTGGCAGCGTTGTGACTAAAAGCAAAGATTCAAGCAGAGCTGGGTTTTATAATAGCAGCAGCAGCAGCTATAGAGCAAAGTACAGTTTTAACATGTGTATAACGTAGAAATGACCATTGGTCACTGTGTCCTTTTTGTCACTTAGTCTATGTGAATAGTGATTGCTATAGAAGTGGCATTTTTCATAGAAAGATCAAAGATTTTAATATGACCATTCTTCATTGGGAGAACATGTGAGGTCAGCTAGGACACATCAGCCAGCTTTGACTGTAATAGTAAATCTACTTAAACTTGACTGAACATAGCAGAGTTAGAATTCCACAGCATGTGAAAATAGCATCTTTTCTTTTTGTTTAGTTCTAATGAAATATAAATATCTTAAAATTAAATAATACATGTAAATTACCTAGGTCAGTACCTGGTGCATACAAGTACCAAATAACTGTTTGTTCCCATTGCTAATGATAAATTAATACACTTTCATTGATCCCAAATGATCATGAAGTAAATTGTTCTGTCAAATTATAGTTACACATAAGGATTAAACATGAGAGAATTAGAGTACAATAAAATGTGTGGGAGACTAAAATAATCCTGGCTATGTAAAATTTAAGCTGTCATGGGTAAAGCAGCATTTATCAGTTGGCCAACATAAGCAGCTTAGTAAGAAAACAGCAATTCTATTTATGGGATTTTGATTTCTAGTCTTCTCTTGAGAAATGCCTGTCCACCAATGGTCTTTCTGTGTTCCACAGTTCCTAAGTTTCAATTCAAAGTGATGAAATAGAAAGAGAACTTGATTCCTTGATATCAGCTCTGAAGTTCTTATTGTTCAGTTCTTCAAAATTCTGGAAGAAATTAATGTCCAGTTCCTTAATCCATATTACACTTTCTATCAGGAGCCCACATAATACATTAAGTTCACATAAAACACATATTTTTTAAACGTTTTCCTCTGTAAGTCTTTATCGCTAATTCATTCATTTATTCACCCATTGATTCATTAAATAAAATTTTTGAGTGCCTGCAATAGTGTCAAGACACTATGCAAGGAAGCAGAGACACAGCAGTGAGTGAAAGCAGGTGAGAGCCCTACCGGTAGGGAGCTGACAACTTCATAGGTAAAGCAGATGTTACTCAAATAATCATCTGAGAGAGGGAGCTGACTTAGGATACAGAAAAAAAAAAAAAAAAAAAAAAAGGTTTCCTTGTGCAATTAATGATTGCCTAGAGGCAAAAGGAAGAGTTCTTTTTAAGCAGAGGCGGTCTGTTTGCAAAGGCTTTGGAACAAGAACATGCAATGCTCCAGGAGCTCCAATTTTCTCCCATTAACACAGATAGAGTTCCAAAATTAAGCAGAGCATGGTGCAGAGCAGGGGCAGAAGCTTGGCCTAAATTTTCCCTTCTCTAGTCAACCTCCTTGTCCTGAAGAATTGCAAGATTCCAGAATTCTATGACGACTGAATAATTTATCTGTACTGAATGATAATGTTGCAGAGTCTAACTGATGATGGGTTAATAAAGGGACAATAGGCTAATTATGAAAGAGTCAGCTTTTAGTGACAGACACATATCATAGCAATTAGCATTGGGACCGATTTATATATACACATATGCATCAATTTAGGAGTTTTTCAATGCTGTAAAAATCCTGTAAATATTCTGTTTACACTATTTACTAAAGTTTGCTCTGGGAGTCATTCTATTTGTTAATCCTCTACTAATACTTTCCAATATATTCACGGATTTGTGTCCAGTCAATGCTATGGTTCAACCCAAAGCAGGTTAAAACTCTGAGACTAGAATACAGTTATACATCATAAAACTTGAGATGATAATTTTTTAATATCAAAACCAAATAAAACAAACATATGGACACCAAGGGGGGAAGGGGGGTGTAGGATGAATTGGGAGATTAGGATTGACATATATACTCTAATCTGTATAAAATACATATAACTAATGAGAACCTGCTGTATAGCACAGGGGTCTACTTAGTGCTCTGTGGTCACCTAAATGGGAAGGAAATCCAAGAAAGAGGGGATATATGTATAGATATGGCTGATTCACTTTGCTGTACAGTAGAAACTAACACAAAATTGTAAAAAACTATACCCGAAAAAAAAAAAAACCCAGAGGCAGAGAAAGAACAATAATAAAATAATCAGATGTTAATATTGCCAAGGTCAATCTTTATTGGTTTATACAACTCAAACTATTCCCATTCTGATTTCTAACAGGATATGATTTGCTAATTGAGTTGTAAACTAAAATCACTATTAGATTCTAAAGAGACAAATTAAGGTCTAGGCATCTAACTGATCAGACAGACCTTTGAAAGACAGTGAGGATGCTTTATGCTCTACCTACCTAGGACCCCAAAGTTCTTTGTTGACTTAAGGCACTTATTTGGCCGATTGCTATTTAAGTTTATATGTTTTCTCCATTAATGATAGTTGTTGTACACAGAGAAAAATCATTCATCTCTTTTCCAGATTCTGTACTGGCTAGTGCAAATACAGAAAGCCTACAGACATATTAGATTTCTTCTGTCTTAAAAAAAAATAGTATATACCAGAAGAATCGGAAGCAGGGACTGAGATATTTTTATAACCACGTTCACAGAAGTGTAAATCACAATAGCCAACAGGTAGAAATAATTCAAGTGTTCATTGACAGATGAATGATAAACAAAATGTAATATACAAATACAATGAAATACTACTCTGCCTTTAAAATTCTGACGCATGCTACAGCATGGACAAACTCTGAAGACATATGCTAAGTAAATAATCCAGTCACAAAAAGGCAAACACTGCATGATTCCACCTACATGAGGTACTTAGAGTGGTCAAATCCACAGAGATGGAAAGTAGAGTCATGGTTGGCAGTGGCTGAGGAGAGAGAGAGGATGGGAGTTACTGTTTAATAAGTACAGAGGTTTAATTTCAGAAGATGAAAAAACTCTGGAAATTGACGGTGGTGATGGTTGCACAAAAATGTGAATGTACTTATTGACACTCAACGGTCCACTTAAAAATGGCAACTTTTATGATATATATTCTATCAAACTTAAAAAATAACTTCTGACTCTATAACGTCTTCTATCACCACCCCATTTTTTCTTTATAGCACAACTTTCCAGTGATTTACTTTTTCTTACTATTTCCAATTTCCTTACTCTCATTCTCTCTTGAACCTAATCAATCAGACTTTTAACACTAATACTTTACCAAAACTTTTATTCTTGAGGCCTTCAAAACTTCCACATTTCTGAATACAATTATCTCCTCTCAGTTTTCACCATACTTTAAATATCACTTTATGATTACACATGCCTGGATGCCTGGAACAGGACTGGTTTGTGTCTATTGTTCAGATGTAATTAAGAGTGCCCCCTTTCACTTTCAGAAGTGTAAGAGACTGGATGATAAATCTTACTGTGAGCCAAAATATCAGTATTATATATAGTTGCTCACTTCCTCCTCAATTAAACATTTTATTTACTTGGCTTCCAAGACACCTAGTTTTTGTTTAATAAACAGTATACTCTTTTGCTGGTTTCTCCTTATCCCAATGATTTCTTAACGTTGAACCCTCCCAGGGGTTGTTTCAGTCAAACTTTTGATGATCTCACCTAGTCTTTTGACTTGAAAAACAGCTATATTTTGATGACTCCCAAATTCGAGGACTCCAGCGTGGACAGCTCTTCTTATCAAAATTCATAGAGACAACTGCTCCTTGTTATACACACTTAGATGTACAATGGGTGCACAGTAAGTCTAAACATGAGTTCCTCATGTCCACAATTATCTGCTTCATCTTCATTCTTCTAGTTGTTCAGGCCCCAGACTTTATATCTTTTTCTTTCTCTATGCCCTTTGCAAATCCTGTATATCATCACGTTCTGTAGATTCTAACTTCAAAATATATCCACAGTCCAATCATAGTTTCCAACATTGACTGTCACCACCCTGATTTGGGCTGCCACCCTCTCTTCTCACATTATTGTAGTAGGTGGTTTGTTTATTCCTGCCCCCATCTTGTGTGTGTGTGTGGGGGTGAATGCATTCTCTTCTTAACACAGAAGCCAGAGGGATCCTATGAAAGTATATATCATAATATGCCATTTCTCTGCTGAAAACTTCTCATCTCCTTCCCATTTTTCTCAGTGTAAATGTCAAAATTCTTACAATAGCCCATACGGCTCTACATAATCTGACATCTCTTTACCTCTTGATTCATGTCCTACTACTTTTCCTCTCTGATCCAGCCAAACTGGCCTTTTGCTGTTCCTAGAATATGCCAAGTGTGCTGTTACCTCAGGGACTACTTGCATTCTGTGGCCCTGCAATACCCCCCTTGCCTCAATTGCCTTTTTTTAACTTAATTTTTCTGTACTACTTATCACAATCTATGATATATTGTATTTATTTATTTGTATTGTATCAATCATCCCACTGGAATATAAGCTCATGGTTTCCATGTGAGCAAGCATTTCTGTCTGTTTTATTCATTAATGTATTCTCATTGCCTCAGTGCACTCAGCAGACACTCCATTATACCTGTTGAATGAACACAGACTGAAGAATTATACAAATAAGAATAGTGACAATAGCTGCTTGTTGATTAAAATCCAGGAATGATTACTTTTTATTAAAAGCCTACTTTTGCTAAGCACTGTCTAGGAGATAAAAAGAAGAAAAAGCCAAGGGCCCTCATTGAATTCATATTCTATTGGAGATGCAAAGAAATAAACTGTTATACTTACCCCCAAGTTTTCTCCATTATTAAATAGCATCACCATTTATACAGTTGCTCATGTCAAAAATTTAGTAATTATTCTTAATTTCTTTTATATGTTGAACTCCGCATGCAATCCATCAGTTTTTTCTAGTTAATACACCTTTAAAATACATCCTGATTCTAATTAGTCCTCATCACCTCCCAAGTATTACCATTGGTCAAATCACAATTATTTCAACTGGAGTTTTTAGTAGCCTCAACTGTGCTCTCAGCCTAGACTCCTTCCACTTTTAAGCAGCCAGAGCAATGTTTAAAAACTGAAAATCTGTCACTCCCTACTGAAAACTTCCCAAAGTTCTCACATCATACTTGGAATGAAAGCCAATCTCCTTTCCCATGCCTACAATACCCCACTCTCTCAATATCATCTTTTAAAACTTTTCTCCTTTCCTCTTCTTTGGGCCCCCTGGTGTTCTTGCAATTCCTACAACATGTACTCATTGCTCTCTTGAGACTTTCATGCTTCCTCTTCCTCAGCCTCTTCTTCCTATCTTTGCTCCCTCACATCATGCAGGTTTCAACTAAATGCCACCACTTCAGTGAGGGCCTGCGTGACCTCCCTTCCTAAAATTACCCTCAGGTCTATCAATCTTCAGACTGCACTGTCCCTTGATTATTTCATAGAACTTACCACTGTGTGAAATTGGTTCCATTATCCCCCTTCAGGATGTAAATTTCATATCAAGGAATTTGTGTATTTACTACTATAGCCTGAGAACTGGAATAGTGAGTGAGTGGTGGTTAGAAGATACTCAATATATACTTGTTGACTGAATAAATAAATGCAATACAATAGGTGCTTTAATAGAAGCACTTATTTAATCATTGTTATTGAATACCTACTATGTACCAGGCACTTTTTCAGAGACTGTGTTTACAAAAGGAATAAAACATAACACTGTCCTTAGGAAAAGCATAGTCTATTTTGAGTGTCAGACACATAAGGAACAGCCGATAAAATATAATGTCACAATAAAAAAACGTTTAAAATACTATTACAATGAATAAAAGGGAATATTTCTGCCTGAGACAGTTAGGAATGATTTACAAGAGGAGTGGACTTTTGTATTGTGCTTTGAAGGAATTTACAATCCAGGAAAGAAGGAGTATTCTACATAATGGAAGTCAGACATCAAAGCAAGAAGAGAACAGAAATATTATTGCATACAGGTAAGGGGTGTAGTTTATTCCATTAAGCTAATCAGATAATACAATTTTTAAGCTGTCATGTACTCAGTCAGTAAGAATCAGTACTCACCATAGTCATGACAGTTTTTCTCAATATAATTGGCAACATTTCTTCTGATTATTTTGTGCATGCAAATGACATATGTAATAGTATATCTACTTTTTTTTTTAAAAAAAAAAAGCTTCCTTCTTTCCTATTCCTTTAGTTATAATTTTACTTAACACAATCTGTTTTTAGCATCCATGACCTCTTTTGAATGGCCACACAGATATTGTGCCACAAAGTCACTCACAGTCCTGTCCAGAGATTTAATGTTCTAATCTCCAACTTCCTAGAGAAGAGTTTAAATCCTTTGTTATAGCATCCTTCAGAATTCTACCACCACTTTCTGGCGCAAAGCTGAAAGAAGAACTATCATTCTATACTCTACCTATTTCCATTTAATATTGATTGAAGTTTCTCGACTGCTCAATATAATTAATGCTAGTTTCTATAATTCTTCACCTCTAAAATATAAAAAATAAAATAAAATATAAAGATATAAAAAGAAAGATTTCAGGAAATACTTGTAACATACTTAACTTGCTGATATGACAGTCTTCATCTCTGAACAATACTCATTTAGAAATATGTATCAATATGAAACTCTGCTGAGGATTAAAGATATACATTGCCCCAGAACATATTTTCAGTATATATTTAGTAAGTGATGCCAGGTACTCCTCTCCTCTCTTTCATTTTAATATTATTATTATTATTATTATTACCATCATCATCAGTTCTACTGGTATCATTATTTACCAGAATCAGTATTCTGGTATAAAATAAAATAATTTTATTCCCTTTATTCGCTAATATAAATATCCACATTGAAAAAAAGCCATAATTGGCTCATATATGCACTACATTTTTTGCTATCGTCAAATGAAATTTTTAGTTTTTTTCTACTTTAATGACAAAATAATTTCCAGCTGAAAAAGAAAGAAAAGGCACAACTTTAATGAACCCTTGGATGCCAGCCAGCATGATTATTTCAAGAACCTGTCTGTTTGCTCATAAGATTTTCTCAAACCACTTGCCAGATTTTCATGATCCACTGTTGACCATTCAGGAAGAGCTGTGCTTTTCAAGTTAGCTGAGGCTACAGCTTAAGAAAGACAATAATTATCTCAACTGCTATGAAACATAAGAAAGAAAAATACTCCTTCTTAACTTCTTCTGACATGGGACAACTGTGTTATTAATAGGTTTAAGAAAGCCAAATACACGTGGACCATCCTCTTCTGGGGGCAATCTCAACATATTCCTGCAAAGAGTCTACCATTTTCTTCTTTTTCTGCGTGCTATCTGCTCACCAACACTACCCGGAATCCTAAACTTACTTAAGTAGCACACTGTCCTGACATGTAACTCTCTCCATCTTTCCATCACACAGAGGCCCCTAGAAATTTACTTTTTTCTTCAGTTCTGCTATCTTTTCTCTTAGAATCTCATCTCACAGTGCAACTTTCCCAGGCACTCAAGTGCACATCTATGATTTTGCTACATTTTTCCATGGGCAAAGAATATCCCTTTCTCCTCTGTTCTAACTATCGAAATTTTACCCATTCATCACAATTAGTATTCCAATTTTTATGAAAACCTTTTATTAACACAGCATTCTGATATGATTTTTCCTTCCTATGAAGTCATATTGCAATTACGGTCAGCTTAATATAGTTGATAATTACCACATACTACACATTTCCGGTCCTGACCTAATATGTATATCTTTTATTGATATCTTCATGCTTTTATTTCTTATCTCTTCAGCTAGACTATTATTAGCTTGAGACCAGAGAAAATGGTTCACACTTCTTGATCTTCTACAGTTTACAGCTCAACACCTTCAACCTTACTGAGCTCAATAAATATTCGTGATTGCTATGTAGTATACCTAGTAGAGATCCTTGGTCATTTTATTAAGTAGTTAAAACCTCCCTACAGGTTTAGCCTATCTTTACAATGTAGGAAAAATAATTCTTAGCATTAACTCATAGCTATAAGTGTCATAAGACAAGTAAAAACATAAAAAGCTCACAGGAACAGAAATCATACTGCTCTGGGATTGGGCATCAGACAGTTTCCTGGAGGGGCTGGTATTTAGGCAGACCCCTGAAAAGTGCACTGGATTGAAAAATACAGGTATAATGATCTGCTACATAAGCTTGTGATATGTTATCAGATACTTCAAAGAACATCAAGAATATATTTAGTCTCCTAAAAATTGGTAATGAGATTAAGGGATTTGAATAGGACCACAAATCCTAATCTAATGTAAGGTTTGGTTTTGTCTCTCTTTGAGGTGGGGTAGACTAATTTGATGTACAATTAAGTTTCCAATACCAAGATGTTATAATCTTAATTGCTTAATCACTTCTAAAACGACCTTAGTAAATTTATTTTGCTGAGATTCAGAAAGCAGACAGAAACGTCACCTTATTTAAAATCACGATATCTAAAATTCAAGTGAAAATGTTTTTTTTAGAATATAGTACTTGCTAATGTACTGTAAGCAGAATAAGAATATTACCTCTTTATTGTCACATTCTCAGCTGCTAGATGTACACAATGAGTACAAGGACTTATGGATTTCTAAAGGAGAAAATGTTTAAATAAAACTATAGTCAAGTATCCACATTTCAAAGTACTCATTTTAAAACCACCTGTAGTAAGAAGATTCACTTCTTTATCTTTGCTTTTGAAAATTACCTGGCATTAGATCACTGCTATTATCTGCAAAATAATATTGCCATACAATGTCTGCAAAACATTTGCCATATCTTCAAAATAATACTGCTTAATAGATTTCTAAGAATTTGGGGTGGATAACACATATCTTTGTATCAAAAATTAACTATAGGGCTTCCCTGGTGGCACAGTGGTTGAGAGTCCGCCTGCCGATGCAGGGGACGCGGGTTCGTGCCCCGGTCTGGGAAGATCCCACATGCCGCAGAGCGGCTGGGCCCGTGAGCCATGGCCGCGGAGCCTGCGCATCCGGAGCCTGTGCTCCGCAACGGGAGAGGCCACAACAGTGAGAGGCCCGCGTACCACACACACACACAAAAAAATTAACTATACCTTTGATGTTCCAGACCAGCTTTCCTACTTAGAACATTTCTTCTAATGTATCAAGTAGATGCATATGTGTATGTTACACTCAGTAAGACTATCTAGTAACATCAAATAAGCTGCTGTGTTAACTCCTTTTTATATTTATCCATTGGATTTTAGTGTGGCAATATCTTTACCTAGAAAGGATAGGAAATATTGGCAGAAAATCTTCAAGAAAATTTGCCTTTTAACCTCTAATAACTGTGGAATATTTGATATTAGTTTTAATGAAGGATAATTTTTAATAGAGCTTTTAGTTTACATGTAATTTCTAAACTAACATAAGCAGACAAGGTGATTCTAACATGAATTGAATTTACAAAGTAGAAATGGAAATTTTCTTAACCGTACAGAAATACATTTTTAGAATATTTTAAATGCTTGCTCACTTTGTAGTAAAAGTATGATCATTTGGCTCTTAACTAAATTACTTTTCTAAAAAGAAACACTGACTATTTAATTCATAACTTGTCCAAAAGCCAATTTCCAAAGGAGTTACCAAAACAGGTACATATATATTAGCAAGCTATTCTGCTTAGAAGTCACATAAAAGAGAAATAACTGTTCTATGATCCAAGAATGAAAATAAGTTCAAAATTTAATCCACAGAAAGTCTATGCCTATATATATATATATATATATATATATATATATATATATATATAGAAACAAAATCAACAGACTGATGCATAGAGCTTCTGGTTATTTTATTTGCCTTCACTGTCATATTAATTACAATCTCAAATATATATTTAAGCAAACACTTATTGCTTAAGATAAAACTTTAAAAGCGTAGCAGGAAGAAATTTTAAACACTGATGACACTATGGACCCACAATAGTTCCACTGTGACTAGTTATTGGGCCCCAAACTAGCAGATTGGTTTGCAAAGCTGGGTAACCAGACAGTGGAGGCTGATGGCAGGTTTTGTTCACTGAATCTTGAAATGACATATACCTCATAGAGGGTACTAAGGAGCTTGCAAAATTTTGGTACTAGAGGGAGAAGGCACTTCCCCTTTGGCCGCGTTGGGTCTTCGTTGCTACACACAGACTTTCTCTAGCTGAGGCGAGCGGGGGCTACTCTTCATTGCGGTGTGCGGGCTTCTCACTGAAGTGGCTTCTCTTGTTGCGGAGCACGGGCTCCAGGTGTGTAGGCTTCAGTAGTTCTGGCTCACGGGCTCTAGAGCATAGGCTCAGTAGTTGTGGCACACAGGCTTAGTTGTTTCGTGGCATGTGGGATCTTCCCGGACCAGGGCTCGAATCCGCGTCCCTGCATTGCAGGCGGATTCTTAACCACTGTGCCACTAGGGAAACCCCAGTTATTTAATACTTTTAAAATCGATTAAATCCAGAGCATCTTTCTTAGAAAAAGAAATTTCAGAGAATTATTTTGAAAAGAAAATAATTTTCTCATATTAATCACCTTATTCTTTTCATCTATTTAGCAAATTTCTCTTTTTCATAATAAGTTTTGTTATCATTGTTATTTAAGCATAACTGGCACATATGAATGCCCTTAATGCCCAAAGTTCATTATTTCTAATAAAGTGTGATGCTTTCTTCTAAATAGGCTCCTGAAATTCACTCTACTTTGCAATCAATCGTGAGTTGACTTTGGACTCATTTAATAATGCTGGTTCTCAGTTTTCAATAATATACTCCTATACAACCCTAAAGACTACTGAAAGCAAAGATAACTAAATCATTCATGAAAATGTGGATTTTTTTCTTCCTCATCTCTTCATTCTTACCTATAATCAATCAGTATATCCCTCTCTCCCCTCTACATACCCCCTTCTTATTGTCTTCCTTCACTTTCTGTGTATCTCATTTTATTTTGATCCATAAAATATTTACCCTCTTTTGGTCCAGGTTTTATTCTCATTGAGCTCATGATATCCTGAATTTTTTAAAATTTAAGTATGTAGTAAATATTCAGTTTTGAAGTTGTATTCATTACTTATACAGATAAGATTTAGGAAGTGACTTTAAAGAGCAATGAAAGTTTTTCATTTCCTGAAATAAAAAGCAAATATATGCCATAATCCTTTTTCCTAAAAAATTTTTAAATGTGTTAAAATTTACATGCCACCATAGAGGCGATAAGTACTTAAATTTTCCAAGCAGTAAAACAGAAACAAATAGGGAGGTTTAAATGTGCATAAGAACAAAAGCTGAAAACAAGGATTGTGTAGGGAAGTGATCTGTGATGACTTGCAAGAGAGGGAAAGGTTAAAAGTATTTGTAAGTCTGATTCCTGAAACACACATTTAGCATTTCTGTTTTGGTAAAATTGTGAGCTAGATTTTAAGATGTTTTACATTAAAAATCTTATTTTTTTAAATAAGCATTTCTTAAGTAATGCTTTAAAATATCATCAGATCTGAATTGTAAAGATATAATTTAAAGAAAATTTTAGGCTAATATATTAACCTTTATAATCTCCATATATATATTTTGTATTTAAAATAGAACTGCTTCTCTCTTTTATATAAGCAACAATGATACATTGTACAGCGCAAGGAAATACAGCCATTATTTTGTAATAACTTTAGAGTATTATCTATAAAAAATACTGAATCATTATGCTGTACACCTGAAACTAATATTGTAAATCAACTATACTTCAAATAAATAAATAAACAAATGAATAAAAATAAAATAGTAGTGCTTTCAGGTAGCTAAGGCTGGTATTGAACAACATCTACTTTTTGTTTCATAGACCTTCTTTTAGATTTCTCCAACCTGGTTAAACTAAATAGGATACACACAGATGGTAAAACCTTATGTTATCCTACTCTGAAAAGATTATCTTCATTAAAATGAAAATTAGCTACCACCTGCTAAATATGTTTTGGCATCTACTAAGTGGGATTCTCAAGAAAAAAATCACAAAGCCTTTTTTAAGCCTTCAAAGAAGGCTTGGAATTATCTTGAAGCATGAAGGTGGACAACCAAAGACTCAAAGAAATTACTTTTTTTCCCCAGAAAAAAATTATCCTATTTGTTTTTTTCTCCCTCAAACTATTTCTTTAATGTGTAAGGGAAGACTAAAATTAAGCTGTGAACTAAGGTCGGAACAAGGATCTGTGACTTCCTTATAAGACTATAAGGTAGAAGAACAAAAGGAGAAATAGAAGAGTAACTATTTGCTTCCTCCTGCGCCGGTCTTAGGGAACTAGAGAGAAATGTACTGGACGTTGAAAATTTAAAAATTACTGTGGTGCTCCAAGGACAATGGTGCTCTACTACCAGAAAAGTGATTTTTAAATACTCTTCACACTTTCTGCACATGTAAAAGCATTGATATTTGTTACTTATGTCTTCTACTATGGCATTTTGTTTGCATTCATCTGAAGTATATAAAATTTATCGCAAAATTACTGTGGTATTTATCTGATCAAGCAATATCACTGCAGAAGATGTAACACTGAATTATTTTTAATAATAATTTTCTTTATGTTTTAAATATGTATTAAGTGCCTATTATGTGCACAGTCCTTTTCTAATAAAATTAGAAATATTACTGATATGATCTACAAATATAAAATGCATAAAAATCAAACAGAATTACTGTTAAAATACACATTTTGCAATCCATATGTAATAAAGTCATTTCAGTCCAGTGTTTATGAGTGCCAGCAATTGTAACAGACTCAGACTTTACTCTGGCCCTTGTTAATTCTGTATCTTGGTAACCTTGAGCAAGCTTTCTTTTAGAGCTTTGTGAAGATTAGATGAGATAACACTAATTCATAGTACCTGCTCAAGGGTTCTGTTATTAATATCACCAAAATCAGTTTTATTTTTCTCATGTAACATGTAATACATTTAAATTTTTCCATGTCTACATCCTGTGAATTAATTCTAATTCTAATGATCTGGTTATCTGATGATCTATGAATAAAATTCCCTCTGACGTACATATAACAAGTGCATAACAACTAAAATGTTTTTCCTAGAAAGAATTGGTAAAACTATCCAGGATTAAAGGAAAAAAAATAAAATTTCAAAAACTCTTTTCCTAAAACAAACAAAAAAATAAGGTCCACAGACACAACTATATGTTCACATGAACAAAATAAAGTTTAATCTCGAAGGATATAGCCTTGGTGAGATGTACAAAGTAATTTTGAGAAATTTTCTCAATTACAGTTTTGATTAGTTTCAGAGAATTTTGAATCCCATAAGGGGTACAGCACAGAGACATTTTGGTTTTGGGACAAGAAAGTCCCCCCCACCAAAAAAAAGGAAGGAAAAAAGGGAAAGGAAGAGAAGAGAAGGGAAGGAAAAGAGAGGGGAGGGGAGGCGGGGGGAAGAGGAAAGAAGATGAGAGGAGAGAAGACGAGAGAAGAAAGAAGATACTATAAATTTAGTTAAATAGTAGAAGCACAAACAGTTAATACTAACTTTTTTTGGTCTAGATCTATATTTCTTTTACCTTCTTCAAATCATACTGTGTCTTATATTTAACCTGGATATATAAGATTAAATTACTATATGTGATGTTTTCTAACCAATGCTTCCATTTGGGGAAAAGTATTTAACTGTTACTTTGTGTGGTTATTTTTGGTTATCTGCTATTGGAAATAGCTGAAGGTTAGATTCTTAAAAGGGTGAAATCATTCAAAATGACAGCAACATTTTAAGGAGTCATGGGAACAAACTGGAAATCTAGACAAGTTTAAATCAAAAAGAAATTATAAGTGTCAAGCTAAGACAGTCACACTTTATCCTATGGTCAATTGGAGTTAATGAAAAATAAATAAGGAAAGTGAAATAATTAGATTTGAAATTAGATGTTTATAAATTAATTAGCAGCAGTGTTTGGGAAAGGGGAAGAATACACAGGAATTCAGGGAGCCTGCCTAAGCAGCTGGACTTGAATTTAGAGCTGCTGACACATTCAATCATTAAGAAGGATTTGATTAATATGGAAGATGAAGGAGCTTTATGACCTCACAGAATTCTCCTGGTGCTAGTGAATATGCACAATGCTTTTAGTATAGGTCTACCTAAAACAGTATGTATTTTACTTTACGAATGACTAAAGATTCAGATTCTGGGAACATTACCCAGTATTGACATCTGGTGGAAGCAAAGTAACAGTAGGAAAATGTGTTTCCAGGATGACCTCTTTTTGGAGAGCTTTTTAGGATACAACCCCCCCCCACACACACATACTTTCTTTTTTCCTGGAAAAATAGTAACAGCAAGCCTTAAAAATATATTTAATTTTGCCCCAATTAAGGTCATTTTTGATGTTACATTCATGTCACAGGAGTTTAGATATGACTGCTTACTACTTATTATGTCACGTACCATTTAAGAATGTGTTGGTCCCAAGAAGCCTTTAAGCTTCACATTCCAGGTTTAGAGTGGTACCACTTACTTAGTCACCAAAGAAACACCGGAATATTTGTGCCTCAGATCACATATGGAAATGAACTTAAACTAGACGGAAGCTTTGTGGATATAAAAATGTGTTACTGTTCTCTACTCAAGAGTATCTGACAGGATACTCTAACCGAATGTGAGCATTCTAAACAGTGGTCATTAGGAAATAATTCTCACTTAAACTCTCAATGATACATGCTAAGTATATTTATGCAATTGCCTACCTGGTTATAAAATAAAACCTACTTTACTCAGAACATCTGACCCCACTTGTTGCTAATTACACACCACTGAGGAGGGTTAAATTCTTAAGACTACTATACCATCAAGAACACTCTAACATCAGAGACTGCAACCAAGTTAACAGCCAAGGAAGAGAATTGCTCCTAACAGTTCATTACAGTCTTTCCAGAATATACTTATTGGAAACCAGCAAGTTTAATAAAGTCCCTTTTTATATTCAAAGTCATTGTAAGATTTGTCTTAGGGAAGAATCTGCCTTATAAAATCCTGGTCCTAGTGCATGTACACAAGCCTTTCAAGATAGGAAGAACTAAAAAAATATTTTAAAGAAGCAAGGCTGGGGCTTCCCTGGTGGCGCAGTGGTTGGGAGTCCGCCTGCCGATGCAGGGGACATGGGTTCGTGCCCCGGTCCGGGAAGATCCCACATGCCGCGGAGCAGCTGGGCCCCGGAGCCATGGCCACTGAGCCTGCGCGCCCGGAGCCTGTGCTCCGCAACGGGAGAGCCCACAACAGTGACAGGCCCGTGTACCACAAAATAAAATAAAATAAAATAAAAATAAAATTAAAAAAAAGAAGCAAGCCTATGAACAACTAGAGATTCAGATTCTGGGACTATGTTGATCTCAAGGAAAGCCTATCCTCATAGAAAATCTCTTTATTTGCCTTTATATTCTTTGCAAAATTAAGGAAAATATACAATGCCTAGTTTGAAAAAAGTATTACTACATTAATCTAAAATCACAATGATCTTTTAATGCACATGACCAAACAGTACTCTATCAAATGATACAAGGAAAGGTTAGAAAGTGTACTGTCTTTAAGAAAAATGTGTAAAACACAACCATGAAAAAATAACAACTGAATATAATAAGAAATGGCACCAGTCACTGCACCATTGTCAAATGGCAAGAAAAGAGAATGAAGTAAAAGACCCTCTGCTTTTGGCAGAGATACAGTTTTTAGTTTGTGGCTGTAAACCAATCTTTATGTGATAAAGAACTGAGCTAAGCTGAGAGCAATGAGAAAAGGACACTAGAAGCCTCATGTTAGACTTGGAAAATGTATAGTTACGGCAGAACATAAAAGCATCAATATACAACAGGAAAAGCAGAACTAATGCTCTTAGAACCTGTGAAAATGGAAGTATAACATATTATGTAAGAACTGTTTAATCAAGATGTTACCAATGCAAGATTAACATATATGCCTGTAGTTGATCTTTCGTTCACGAGTCTCTTCCAAGAAGTTTACAAATAAATGTTTAAGCCAGCCATTGGTTATTTTCAAAAACAGTGATTCAGCAAATATTTATTAAGCTAATATGTCAGGGGGAAAAAAGCCAGGTACCTGAAATGCAATCATGTATAAGACCTATAATCTGCCTTATTGTAAGTTGCTTACTGTACAGTAGGGAAGACAGATAAATAAACGAGAAGATGAAATAAATAAGGACAACACTAGCTGATGAACTCCTACTCAGATATTTTTCTTATTCCATTCTAATCTATTTTTGTTTTTACTTTTAGGTAGGAGATATTGGATTTTGTGTTCCAATTGCATGGATTTATTATTCATTATGGACACATGGTTAATGTTGCAAAATAGAACTCATTCATTGGTATTTTGAATATGTTCTTTCTAGATTTTTTTTTAACATTGATAATATGAGGAGAATCAAAATGGCATCAAGCTCCCAAAACACTTTTTTAGGAACTTTGGAGTAACTACCTCCTATGAAATTGCCATATATCTCATACTAAGATGAAACTGTTCCAAGACAGGATTTCATACTGGGAACTCAGAGTCAACATTTCATTTTTCCCTTGCTACTGAATGTGCTACAGAAATTATTCCACACTACTTTTTCAATATGATACAGTAATTTTCTTTAATGGATGTGAACTCAATAAACTAGTGAAATAACTATCCAGTGTCTAAATCATCTTGGAAACCTATTAAATTCAGCATGGTGTCTACCTCAATAGAGTGTGTATGCATTTGTTATTCTAATAAAGACTTAAGATAAATACACTAAACTGATTGGATCAGAATGCTGTATAGTGGCTTATAAAGTGAACAGAAATTACAAGCACATAAGAAAGCTGGCATCCCATTTTTCACAAACCACCAATGAAGATACCTATAATTTGGACTTCTAACTCTATTCCTGTGTGTGCATGCCTAATTAATTCTGATCACCTGCCAACCTCTCCAACCCACACCGTCCAAATGCATCTTTTAACTTTGGTTATGATGAAGGCTACAAACAGGCAGAATACATTTCCATATATTTGCTATGTCATCAATCTAAACTGGAAGGAGAACACAGAGTCAAAGAACTTTAATGACACAATAACATGACCTGATATTATAAAACATGAGCATGAGACTTCTTAGCTCCATGATAAAATTATTCCTCAGCAAAATCACAATCAAATAAATTATTTAGAAATAGTGACCCTGGAGACTAATTTTAGGGAAATATTCTTTCAGTTGTATTGTGTGGAACATTTCCTCAGACACAGAAATAGCTTCTACTAAGACTTCTTCAATTTTGAAATTTTAATAAATTTAATAGGACATTCATCTTTTACTTCAAGAGCAATCATTTGCTTTCAATGATGAACAAATTAAATGCTTTATTTCATCAGTGTTTAATTTAAAAAAAGTTGCATTCTTCCAATAATAGGGTTTTACTTGTTGTTACTGTTACACACAGATATATTCATCTGTGCCAATCGAAATAAGTCAACAATTTTGAGAAAGACTTTTACAAAATTGGAACTTTGACTAACTAGTGAGTGTCTGAATATGATTTGACAGATCTAATAATAGGTTTTTGATATGTTTTGAAATATTAAGTAGTATGTAGAGCAAAAATATTTTAACAAATAAGTATGATGTTAACTACTTGTGGTAATCATTCCACAATATATACTACATATATGAAATCATTACGTTGTATACCTTAAACTAGTACAATGTTATATGCCAATTATATCTCAATAAAACTGGAGAAAAATATAATGAAAAACAAAAGGAAGCTATTCACCATTCCAAAACTCAGAGTTTGGAAAAAAGTCATGGTACAAGGTGACCCAGCACCTACATTTTTGTTCGTGATTAATTAGGAGAGTATAATAAGAAAGGTCAGGCAGCCTGCTCTTCTGGTATGCACCCTTCAGTCCCTTCTCAGTGTGTAAGCTAAGTTAAGGATTGGCCAACCTGACATGTAGTTCTCTGTGGCTGAGGCACCGTTGCTGGGGAGAGGACAACGTAAACCAAGAGCCAAAGTGAGGCTATGGCATAGACTCACAGTTGTCTTCAGCACCAACGCGAGGCAATAGGAAACTGAACCACCTGACATCAACCTCTGCACAGGCTGAGCTGAGACAAGAGGAGACTGGCCAGTTTACCAACCAAGGGTATTTGCCGTGGTTGTCAGCAAAGTTGCACTTGGTAGTGACAATGTTGAATTTTACCTGAGTCCTGTGCTCCCAAAACACAGCAACAGTCAAGAAATTTCCCAATCTTTTTTATGTTCCCAGAAATGGCTGACTACTCTTCCCTGTATGACTTAGATAAGATTCATGGGTAACCCCTATTTACCCATGACAAGGGCAGACAGAGACTCTCCAAATTCTCATTCTTTATCTCCTAAATGATTAGATGAACTATTCGTCCCCACTGAGCAATCTGGACAAAATGCCCACTAACTTGACCAAACTTTACTTAGGTTTGTTTCCTTCCCCAGGTCCCTGAACATTTACCCAACACTGCAGTGCTGAAATACTCCTTCACGAAAGCTTCTCTTGAGAACTGGCTGGCCTCGGGGAAAAATATTCCCTGATCAACTGTCCGAGAACACCGCCACTCATCCCACTTCCCCACACCCAGTTATTTCTAGCCTTTTATGACTCCCTGCAAAAGAAAAGCTCTTTTCTGATGCCATTTGATACACTTGCAGATCCACTGGTAGATTTTCCATACTGCAATAGTTCCCCTGCCCATATAGCAAGAGTGTCCCTACCCCAACACAATAGTCCTTGCCCCCTTAGTGCAATAATCCTTTCAATTAAAAAGGTTTCTCCTTACTAAGTTCAGATTTGTTTACATTTGTACACACCCAAGGACTAGACTGAGGAATAAGGTGAGAGTTCTTCCTTTCTCCTAATGGTTCAATCTCAGATAAGCCTTTTCCTCATATCCCTAATGCCAACTGTAAGAGGAGCAAGGGGAAAACAGGGAAAACCTAATATTGAATTATTATCTCAAAAACACTGACTTCAGCCTCAAGATCCTTTTAAAATTATTGGATCAGGCTAATTTTTAAATTGATTTTTGCTAAAATAATTTATTCCCACTATTCCTTCTATATTCAGAAGATTTGTTGAAAGAAGGAAGCAAATAAATTTTAGAGAATTAAATAAAATACATATTCTCTGCACCATAAAAGATGAATAAAAATAATTATTTTGTTGAGTTTTAAGTTAAAATATCTTTTTTTTAAAGTTATCAGTATACAGTTATTTATTCTACAGTGCAATCAAAACCTCCTATATCTCCATTTTGCTTATCACTGTTTGTAGTAATAGGAGTAGCAATAGCAACCATATTTACTTCATATTTAATTTATCCATTTGTAATATTTTCATTGGTAGTAATATTTTGTGAGGCCTTACTCACCCAAGGCACTATTCTTTATATCCAATGGCTAATACAATCATCACAACAGTGCTATGAGAAAGGTACTACAGGTGGTCTTGTGATATAAACTGGGTGGTTTCTCTGTTGTTCTGGTTAAGTATCAGTCTTAAGACAATTTCTCTGTTCCTGAGTCTTCTTGGTTGGAGTTTTCTTAGCATTTAAATCTATCCCTGCCCCCCACAGAAGCCAAAAGCTTTGCCTTGTATCTGTGATTAGTCTTCAGTGAAAGAGAATTTATGGCCCTTTCCCCAAGATTATCGGACCTGTTTGCTCTCAGTACAGACTCCTGGGCCCAACATGATTTCTCAATATTCATTCAGGGAGTATCTCAGAGGGAATTTTCTTCTATCTTTCTGCAGCACAAATGGGTCTCTGACTGAGTCCCAGGGAGCAAGAGGGATTCCTATCCCTTCCCCACAGGCAGAAGGGTTTTGCATACATGTTGGCCTCAGAAACAATGGAGGTTTGCCTTGTTCCTAGGGGTGAATTTGTTTCCCATATCCCAGTGACTTTAGGAGTTTGCTTCGTATGACAGTCTACAAGTGGCTGGAGCTTCACAACTGTCTTGTCAAGAGCAGTCAATTACCACATTCATACCTACACCACTGAAGGATCTCTCTAGTGTTCTGTCATACCTCCCATCTTCAAAAGCACCCAATGAAAACTTGTGGGAAACAGCTGTGAGTGAATGCTAAGTTCCTTGTGACCGGGTTTCTGAGTAACTTCAAATTGACATGCTAGGGAATTGTTTTACTTGTTTTCCTTGTGATCTCAGCTCTTTGATGGGCCAAACAAAACTTTTGATTTTGTAAATTATTCAGCTTTTTCTTATTGGTGGTTGGGACCTGTGTTCTCTTGCAACTTTTTATTCCTAAACAGAATAATGTTTATACATTATTAAAAGTGTAGCAATGACTGCCTATAAAAATCATGGGATTGGAGACAAAAATTCCATCAATGGACTCATCAACAGAATAGATCTAACTGAGGCAGTGAACTTGAGGCTATGTCAAAAGAAGTTTTACAAACTGAAACAAAAAGAGGGAAAAAAGGAATAAATAAAAGCTGAACAGAGCATTCAAAAGCTATGAGACAATATCAAATGGTCTGTCTAGTATACATAAAATTGGGATGTCAAAAGGAGAAAAGCAAATAGGCAAAAGAAATATATGAACAGGTAATGATCAGGATTTAACAGAGTTGATATCCAAGAATCAAACAAACAAAAAACACCAGTCCAAGAACCCCAGATAACACCATGCAGCAGGAGAAAAATGAACAAAAAATTTTAAAAACACACAAATATCTAGAGACCACATTGATAAACTGTTGAAAATGAAAGACAAAGAGGAAATGCTGAAGAAAAGAGGGGTGGGGGAGATGGAAGTGGGGTGGAATATACCATACAGAAGAACAAAAGGCAAGGATTACAGAGCACACTTATTAGAAACTGTGCAACACAGAGACAGTGTATATGTGGATATGTTGAACATACTGAAAGAAAATTAATTTCATTCCAGTGTTTTATGCCCAGTAAAAATATCTTCCAAAAATGACAGTGAATTGAAGACATACTCAGACAAAAATTGAAAGTCTTAAATGCCAGAAAACCTGCTCTATCAATAATGTTAAGGACATTTCTCAGCACAAAAAGTATGAAAAAAAATTGAAATTTGAGTCGCCACAAAGAAACGAAGAGTACTACAATGTAAAACTAAAGGTAACTATAAAATGTAATATAATAAATACTTAAATTTAGAGATAAGAAGTAATAAAGATCTAAGCCTCCACCTTAAGAAAACAGAAAAAAGTGAGCAAATTAAACTCAAATTAAACCTATCTGAAAGGAGGAAATACAAATAAAATGAGAAAAAAAAATCAATGAAATGGAAATCAGGAGAAAATAAGAAAAATCAATGAAACTAAAAGTGTAACTTAGAAAGATCAATAAAAATGATATACATCTAGCCAGATGGATCATTAAAAATGAGGGAGAAGATACAAATCACAAAAATAAAAGAGAACATAACACTGCAGATACCAAAGACACTAAAAGGATAAGAAAGTAAGATTATGAACAAATATATGTCAATAAATTTGATATTTACATCAAATGGATGCAAAAGAATCTAGCAAAAGGCAGCAATAATTAAATTTTTGTTTTATAATCATGCTTTGTATCTGTTTCTCTGAGATGTATCCTTGCAATCACACACCACATTAACAGACTATTAATGATGTTGAACACCTTTTCATATACCTGCTGGCCATCTTGAATCTTCTTTAGAGAAGTGTCTACTAAGTTCTTTCTCTATTTTTTAATTGGATTATTTACTTTTTTGCTATTGAGTTGTAGGAGTTCCTTACATATCTTAGATAGTAACCCCTATACAAAAGACTTTTAGTTTGATGTAGTCCCAGTTGTCTCTTTTTGCTTCTGTTGCCTGTGCTTTGGGGGTCATATCAAGGAATTCATTGCTAAGACCAATTTCATGAAGGTTTTCCCTATCTAGAAGTTTTTCAGATTCAGGTCTTAGGTTTTAGTCTTAAATCCACTTTGAGTTGATTTTTGCATATGGTGTAAGACAAATCAAACTTCATTCTCTTGCATGTGGATATCCAATTTCCCAAACATAATTTGTTAAAGAGATAATCCTTTCTCCATTGTGTATTCTTTGCACCCTTGTCAAAGGTCAAATTGACTGTGTATGTGTGAATTTATTTCTGGGCTCTCAATTCTGTTCTAATGCTCTAAGTGTCTGTCTTTATGCCAGTACCATACTGTTTTGTTTACTGTAGTTTTGTAATATGTTTTAAAATCAGGACGTGAGAAAACTCCAGCTTTATTCTTCTTTCTCAAGATTGTTTTGACTATTTTGGGTCCTTCCTGGTTCCATATGAATTTTAGGATTTTTTTTTCTATTTCTGTGCAAGATGCCATCAGGATTTTAATAGAGATGTAATCTTCAGAGAAATGCAAAGTCAAAACCACAGTGAGATATTATCTTCATCTGTTAGGATGGCCATTATGAAGGAAAAAAAAGAAAAGAAAGAAAAAAGAAAATGAGCAAAAAAATAAAAATAGAATTACTGTATGATTCATCAGTCCCTTTTCTGTATATATAGCCAAAGGATCTGAAATCAAGATTGCAAAAATAGACATCTGCACTCCCATGCTTATTGCAGCATTATTTACTACAGCCAAGACATGGAAACAACCTAAATGTCCTTCCATGGATAGATGGATAAAGAGGTACACAGTGACAACACGGATGAAGTTAGAGGACATTATGCTGAGTGAAATAAGCAAGAAAAAGAAAGAGAAATACTTCATAAATTTACTCATATGTAGAATTCATAGAACAGAGTAGGATGGTGGTTTTCAGCAGCTGTGGGAAGGGGAAAATGGGGAGATGTTGGTCACAGGGTACAAAGTGTCAGTTATGCAAGATCAATAAGTCCCAGAGATCTAATGTGATGGTGATAATAGTTAACTATTCTGTATTGTATCCTTGAAATTTTCAAAGAGGACAGATCTTAACTTGAATCTTCTCAAGACACACACAAAGAGTGGTAACTATGTAGAGGTGATAGATATGTTAATTGGTTTGATTGTGGTGATTATTTCACAACGTATACATGTGTCATAATATCAACAAAAATAAAAAATTTTTAAAAATTTTTAAAAATTAAAAAAATTAAAAAAAATCAACAAGTATACCTTAAATAAATACAACTTTTATATGTCAAAGATACTTCAACAAAGCTGTTTAAAAACAAAAAGCCTCCCCATTCAACTCCCATTCCATCTTCTTCAATTGCAGATTCTGATCATTTCTTCTTCTTTTACTCTAAGAGATTAATAATATTAAACACATTTTTAGTGGAACTTAAGAGAATAGATGTACTTTTGTACAAGCATTATCATTATTTGCTGATGGAAAAACTCACAAGAAAACTAAATAGAAGGGAAATTATGACTCAAAATAGCTATAAAATTCACACTGACTACTCCTAAAATTGATTTTCTGAAATGTTTTAATATTTTATATTTATCTGAATACTACATTAACTCATCCCAACAAACTCTGTCACTTTTGCTTCTCTATTATCTTCAAAGTCCAGATCAAGCCTCACTTCCTAACATTTTTCTAGCCTGCTGCCACCCACTGTAACCTCCCTCCTCTGAATTGATTAATTTGTACTATTTATTTCTCATTTAACACATTTTGTTCGTACTGGTCAATTAGCCTATGTACTGATTCAGCGATTAAAATTAGAAAGGTCTGAAGAAAGTAGCTGTTAGGAAAATAATTAAGATAAATGAAAAACTTGTAATGCTAGATGAGGTTTATACTAGATAATAAAAGCCAAAAATCTGATTTATTTATGAAGTTTGATTTCTTTAAAGAAAACACAACATGGTGGGGTTCCCATATTAGCAAAACTTGTCCATGACCTCACCTTTATAAATACCATCATTTAGAAGGCAGCAGAGGTTTGAAAATTAAAAACAAAAAAACCCAGTAAAGGAAAAAGAAAATGTCTGAAGAGTACCTTCATAAAAGCAGCACATTTTAATAGCCATATTATCTTTTTTCAAAATCTGGTTCTGCTTTATCATGTGAACTTAGGAGAAATTAATGAATCTATCTGTGCCTCAGTTTTCTCACATGTAAAATGAGGAATATCATAATATCTATCTTATAGTGTTTATGTGTTCATTAAATAGCACAATACCTGGGATATTGTAAATGCTCAGTACAGATTTTTGATTAATATAGTAAAAAACTTCAAGTAAAAAGATTTTTAAATTTTTTCTTTGGATAACTCAGACATTTCTCCATCCATGTAACCATAGTTGGTAATAGGGGGTCAACTTTAATTATGAATTACACTCGGATCATAGTATACTAAATCCTTTTTAGCTCAGAATAGACTAGTAGGGCCTATAGAACTTCCCAACTTATTAATAACCATAAAATTCTTCTCCTAGCTTGCAAAGATCAAACTTGAATGAAGTCCATTAATCTGGTACCATCATTACACAAGGTGTAATATTTTCCTCCACTGCATTTCCTTTGAAATCACCACACCGTTAAATAAACATTGATCAATAACCACAGATATATGGATTGTGTTGTCTTTTCAACTGGTTCAGATGAGATATTTATCTTCTTTTAATACATTTTGACCTTGTGAATATTAGCTTCACTGTGAAGCAATCCAGCTCAACAAAGGAAATTAGTAAAACTTGAGTAGCCTTTGGAGATACCCCTTTTGGACCTTGACGATTAGAATTTTGTCCCTCCAAAGCCCTCCTGTGATTGCTCCCATCCAGAATTATCATTATTAGCAAACACTTCAGTTAGGAAAAAGTGGACAGAAAATTGAGTCCAAATTTGGTACACTAAATTGGTAGTGAGGACCAAAAGGAAGGCAGTGTCTGTAGGGACAGAATGAAAAACTATGAGGAGAAAAAAGGTAAGACAGTGTCAAAGGCAAGCCCTCTACTTAAGAATGTCTTAGAAGTATGATCATAGCATGCTCATCAAATCTATTTCCTAATTTCTCTTTGGCAACTCAGGTCCTAAGAACTTTTTCCCAATGGCCATCAAGGAAACATGCAAAATCTGACAATCTGAAGGAATGTGAAAGTAAATAGGAACAGAACATCTCCACGGTGTCAGAGGAAACACTAAGGAAAAATATACAATCAGCTTTTTAGTAATACTTTAAAGGCAGGTTAAGCTATCTCCTATCACTAAAATTTATAACTGATTTATTAACTTCAAATCATGCTTTTAAAATACAATTTTATAAGAATCAACCAAACAATGTTTCTTCAGGAATGAGCTTAAAATATGAAGATTCACTTTGTGGAGGTAGAAAACCACTGACTATTTCCAAATAGGCTAAAAAGCTTTTATGACGTTACATTCCAAAGTAAGTTACAGTTCAGAATTCAGTTACATGTTTAGCTTGGGCAGGAAAGAGCAAAGGGGAGAGCCTACTGGAAAAGGGAACTTTATAAATAAAACTTTGATAGTAAAGAAAACCAATGATAGGACTTCCCTGGTGACATAGTGATTAAGAATTCACCTGCCAATGCTGGGGACACAGGTTCGATCCTGGTCTGGGAAGATACCACATGCCACGGAGCAACCTAAGACCGTGCGCCACAACTACTGAGCCTGCACTCTAGAGCCCGAGAGCAACAACTACTGAGTCCATGTGTCACAACTACTGAAGCTGTGTGCCTAGAGCCTGTGCTCCACAACAAGAGAAGCCACCGCAATGAGAAGTCCGCCCACCGCAATGAAGAGTAGCCCCCGCTCGCAGCAACTAGAGAAAGCCCGCAAAAAGCAATGAAGACCCAACACAGCCAAAAATAAATAAATAAAAATAAATTTTTTAAAAAACAATGATATTGTAATTGCAGTAATATAGACAACTTTAACTATAATATTAGATGGCATACAATTATTTATTTCAAAGTTATTTTGATTGATTTCATAGGTAGTTTCTTCATTTACTTATGCTGTCATTAAGTCAACAAATATTTCTTGAGTATATACTATTCCCAAAACTGGTGTTATTATTTAAAAGATGTAACTCTTATGCAATGAACACAGTTTATGGCGTGTATGTGTGTGTGTGTGTGTGTGTGTGTGTATACACGTGTATATTTATATAAAATTTTAAATGATTCAAATTTTATTTTAAAACAGTAAGTTTCAGAAATGCTATTTAAAGCATTTCTCTTTTATTACAATATAACCCAGGATATTTATGACACTTAAAGAGCCAAAATACGTTTCTGTGTTTGTGTTTATCTGCCCTGGAGGGATAGAGTGATAAATGGTGAGTAGGATGCATGGATTCACATATTAAAGGTATTCAAGTAAAAACTAACAAAATCAAGCATGCTGCCTTTGGCTCAGTAAGCACAGAAACAGTATTTGGAAAACCTAGAGTGAATCAGGACAGTAATATGCCAAAAACTGGGTCATTGGAAACCAAGTCTTTAAACTGCAAAGGTATGTCTATCCATTTACTCTAAGCTAAATGACTTGATTCTAAATTAGGATTGCTACTCTCTCTGCAGTAATACTAAGATAAGTTTAACCACTGAGACCTTAAGTACCTCTGCATCTGGGAAAATAAGTGCTACATTAGCAAAGCAAAACAGTTATAGTTTTTAAAAAAACAGTTGTTAATTTTTTTCCAGTGCCAGAGCTGCTGCACTGTGACAAAAATATTCTTCCATGCCTAAAAGATTTAAGTACATCTTTATACATCTAACAATGCTAAACACACACAAACATACAAACACACACACACACACACTCACTCAATCCCTCTCTCCCTCCCTCCTTCTTATCCTTTTCCCTCTACTTCTCCCTCTCTTTCTTTCTTCCTTTCTTCCTTCCTTACTTCCTTCCTTTTTTTTTTCTCTCTCTCTCAGATAAACCAAATATCTTAGCCACCTCTGTATTTGCAGGTTCTCCCCCACCATTAGACAGAGTTTTAAATGATCACATTTCATTTAGTCAGCTTTGTACTACCCTCACCCCTCAAAAAAGAGTGTATCAACTTTATTAGCCTCACAGAGAGTGAAAACCAGTACTTCATTCCCAAATGAACTTCACTGACATGTTTTTAAAATTTATCATTGTACAATAGCACATTTTAAACATAAACATCTATATTTGGTTACATGTTGGGAAAGTAATTAGATACATAATATGATACATATAATCTTTTTAAGAATACAGCTTTAAATACTATGATATTTGGAAAAACTCTATCAAATGTCTTTACTTAATAGTGATAATGTAAAACAGGATCTAAGATACATGTAAATTTTTATTTGCCATTAATAAAATATTTTATTACTTTAATCATTTTTAACCAGTGAACAGGATTGGATAAGTAAAGCAATGCAATATTAAGGATGTCTAACCACATAACCAATTTATTTCAATATGCCATAAAGTTTTACTAGCTGTATGGCCTCAGACAAGTTATTTAACTCCTTTGTGCCACAGTTTTATACTCCTGGGACATTTTAAAGTAGATTGTATAGTATGTTGTAGTTTTGGGTACTAATCCTGATGGTAAATGGTAAATCTAACAGTAAGGTCAAGCCAGTTCCAAGGAAGGAGATCGTATTTCCTGGAACATATGAGAACTTTGCCTCTTGTGTATATAAGAGAATAATGTAAAGGTGAAAGGACATAGCAGAAAGACAATGAAATGGCATGTTAAGTGTGGGTTGTTTAATAATTACTATGTGGTTTTGATATGGGGTGAAGATTTTGTTGATCTACAGAGCATTCTGTTGGTGATCCTTCAGTCCCCTTAATCGCCCAGTCCTAAAAACTAGTAGTCCAAATTGTTCCATGACTCCAAACAAGGTTGAGGACCAATGATCTCCTGCAGCCCTTTTACTGTATAGGTGAGTAAGCTGAAGGCTTGAATCATTCAGTGATTTAACCATAATCAGTGAGCCTGTCATTGCAAAACCAAAGCTAGAACCAAGAGCTCCTAATTCTTTTTCCCATTATGCTTTCTCCCATACGATGCAGCATTATCTGAAGATAGTTGTAAAATTTGTGTCTTTTTTAACTCTAACTAGTAAGAGTTTTATGATAGTGGTAAATGACCAAAGCAATCAAGCAAAATAATTTACACATGCATTTTTAACAGCTTCATTATTGTATAAATGACATACAACAAATTACATAAGTCTAAATTGAACAATTTGATACATTTTGACATATATATAACCATAACCACAATCAAGATGATAATCATACCTCCAAAATTCTCTTTTGCCTCTTTGTATTCCTCCCTCCTGTATTTCCTGTTTGCAACTTTATCCCCAGGCAAACATTGGTAATCCTCTCACTACACCAGAATAATATAAAAATTTACTACATTGAGTTATTATGATTAAATGAGAAAATATTTGTACAACTTTTAGAATAATATCTTATGTTTAACATACTGAGTTTCTAAAAGGAAATTTAAGATAGAAAAGAAAATTTATCAGCACATAAAATTCCTGTGCAAAGCTGAAATGCCCTAGGTGAGCTCTCACTCACGGGGTACAGCTATTCTATTCTTTAAGCTTCATCTTAATTTCGTATCTCCATCACCAGTGTAAAATTTTTTGGAGCAAATATGTTCTATTTTTATGTCTTTTTTAACTGTCCTACGGTGGGCAATATATGGCTGGTAAAGCAAGCGTTTAATAAATTCTTGTTGAAACAGTGCATTTGAAAATCAACAATGGGGCTTATTCTACTAAAATGAAATAATTGTAAATAGATGTATTCCTAAATGATATATTTTAGTATATGTTTCATTAAAAGAAACATTTTAAAACAATTACATTGTACATAAGTATTTATTATTAATGAATACACATAGCATTAACAAGTAGAACTTGGAAATGACTATTTTATGAAAGAGCTTCAAAAAGTATCGTAGAATTTGCCATATAATAAACAACTGTTATTAAAAAATACATATGTATGAGTCACTTCCAGCCAAGATGAAGTCACAGGGCCTAGATTTATCAATCCACCAAAACAACTAAAAACTAAGCAAAACATGAAACAAAAGTTTTTAAATTAATGGACATCAGGCTACAAAGGACAGTGATACCTTAGGGACAGGAAACAAACAAAGTGAGCCCAACAACTGCCTGAGCTCATAGCCTGAAGAAAATTTCTAGACCACAGCAAAGGAAGGGGAACGGGAGAATCCAGCATACTCCCTTAGTATTCCCCGTAAAGTACTCAGCAGAGTAGTGACCAGTGAACATGTGTGACTAAATTATCAAAAGCAGGAGAAAGAAACATATGAAAGGTGTAGACACACCACTCACCAAGGTTTACTTAAGGCTGCCAAGACCACTGACTCTTCTTAACACTAAAATGGAAAACTTCATAAGAGGGCTTTAAGTGAATACTTAGAACAGTTTGCAAAAGAAAAAAATGAGTAAACTTGAAGAAATAGCACCAGAAACCCTCAAAATGAAATACAGAGAGAAAAAAACTGAAAAAAAAATAATACAGTGATCATCAGTAACCTACGGGAAAATTTCAAGAAGTCATACTTGTATAGTTGAAGTCCACAAAGAAGGGAGGAGCAGAAAAATACAATGGTTCAATTTTTTTCTGAATCCAAAGAAAACTATAAACCCAAGGATGCAAAAATTTTAACAAACCCCAAGCACAAGAGATATGAAGAGAATTAGAACAGGGCACAGCATAAGTAAACTGCTTGAAACCAGGGAAAAGGATAATGTCTTAAAAAACAGGTAGAGGGAAAAAAAGAAATTATATACAAAGGAACAAAGATAAGGAAACACGTTGATTTGTCATCAGAAACAATGCAAGCCAGCAGACAATGGATCAACATTTTTTAAATACTGAAAGAAAAACTGTCAACTAATGATTTTCTTACTCAATGAAAATAACAAGCAAAGCAAAGATAAAGACATTTTCAGGCATACAAAAGATTAAAAAATTCATCACCAGCAGAACTACATTACAAGTAATGCTAAAGTAAATGATCCAAGATGGAAATACGGATTAACACAAATGAATGAAGAGGTCTAGGAATGGTAACTATGTGGATAAATATAACACATTTTTTCTTATTACGTAAAGGTCTTTAAAACACAATTGACTATTTAAAGATAAAAATAATGATGTAGTATAGGGTTATAACATACCCCGAAGTGAAATGTATGTCAACAACAACACTCAGGCCAGGAGAAGATAAATGGGAATGTAATATAAGGTTCTTATACTATTTTGAAGTGGTATAATTTCACTTACGTAGACTATAAGTTAAATATGACTACTGTAAACCCTAGAGCAATCTCTAAAATAATACAGCAAAGTCAACAAATGAGTCAACCAAAAGGCAAAAGAGAATCATAAAATGCTCAATTAATCCAACAGACACCAGAACAAGAAATAAAGCTTAGATAGGACAAACAGAAAATAGCAAGATGGTAGATTAAAATTTAACCACACCAAAAATCACTTTAAATACAAATAATCTTAACAAAATGAAAAGACAGAGACATTTAGATTAAACAAAGTTTTTTTTTTTTAATGTATGGTATATCAATGGTATATCCATATAATGGAATACTACTCAGCAATGAAAAGCAATGAACTATTGATAAACAGAGAATCATGGATAGTTCCCATAATATTATGCTGAGTTAAAGAAGCAAGACCCAAAATGGACAATATATTGTATGATTCCATATATGTTAAGTCTCTAGAAATGCAAACTAATATAGTGAGAGGATTACCAATGTTTGCCTGGGGATAAAGTTGCAAACAGGAAATACAGGAGGGAGGAATACAAAGAGGCAAAAGAGAATTTTGGAGGTATGATTATCATCTTGATTGTGGTTATGGTTATATATATGTCAAAATGTATCAAATTGTTCAATTTAGACTTATGTAATTTATTGTATGTCATTTATACAATAATGAAGCTGTTAAAAATGCATGTGTAAATTATTTTGCTTGATTGCTTTGGTCATTTACCACTATCATAAAACTCTTACTAGTTAGAGTTAAAAAAGACACAAATTTTACAACTATCTTCAGATAATGCTGCATCGTATGGGAGAAAGCATAATGGGAAAAAGAATTAGGAGCTCTTGGTTCTAGCTTTGGTTTTGCAATGACAGGCTCACTGATTATGGTTAAATCACTGAATGATTCAAGCCTTCAGCTTACTCACCTATACAGTAAAAGGGCTGCAGGAGATCATTGGTCCTCAACCTTGTTTGGAGTCATGGAACAATTTGGACTACTAGTTTTTAGGACTGGGCGATTAAGGGGACTGAAGGATCACCAACAGAATGCTCTGTAGATCAACAAAATCTTCACCCCATATCAAAACCACATAGTAATTATTAAACAACCCACACTTAACATGCCATTTCATTGTCTTTCTGCTATGTCCTTTCACCTTTACATTATTCTCTTATATACACAAGAGGCAAAGTTCTCATATGTTCCAGGAAATACGATCTCCTTCCTTGGAACTGGCTTGACCTTACTGTTAGATTTACCATTTACCATCAGGATTAGTACCCAAAACTACAACATACTATACAATCTACTTTAAAATGTCCCAGGAACACTGTACGTAGAGAGTATTACCAAAGTTAAAGTACATGTTTGTCAAAATTTGAACAGTTTTCCTGTTTAGTCATTAAGATCACTGTATTAAGTAATCTCTAAGACTGGTCTGTTTCAGACCACTATTTTTAAATCTGTAAAATTTGAAAAATCATACCTTACATTCTATTCTGTTGTGTTAAAGAGATAATGGCTATATATAGCCGACATACAATAAATGTAAACTCTGCTCACCTATGAGATACTAGTAGTTCTGTGTCCATGGACATTACTCAAATTATAGATGTAATTCTGAAATATTTCAGTCAGTTCTTGCATAAAGTCCCTTTTACTGTTTCTAACACATTTCAGTTTTAGTATAGACTTTATTCCATGGTTAGGTCATATGGCAAACCTTTCTAAGAATTCCAAGCAATTCTTTATATTTAGAAATATTTCACAAAACATAGTCTCTCTTAAAGGGGGTTGAGGACTTGCTTTGAGATTACTGAAATAAATTTGTATCTTTCTCAGAAATGAATAAAAGGTTGCACTATTTTAATGCTTATAGATTGGTATTATGATTTTTTATTCTTTTTTATTGAGGTATAATTGACATATAACATCATATTAGTTTCAGGTGTACAACATAATGATTTGATATTTGTATATATTGCAAAATGATCGCCACCAGTTCTGCCACTTTCTACTAGCTGAGTGACTTTGGAAAAGTTATTTAATTCTCCAAGTTTTAATTTTCTTATCAAAACAATCGAACTACAATTATAGTACTTATTCATAGTGATTATTGAATGATTATATTAGCCAATGATGAAAATCTTAACATGGTATTATATGATAAGCACTCAATAAATATTAAATAACAATATTATTCGTATCTCTACTACCTGGTACAATGCTTGTGTATAATTGTATTTCAATTTGTGTTGGGTAGATGATCTAACTTATCCTCTTAGTTTGGATAATAGCTGACTTAGCCTGGATTCAAGACAATCTCATATGTATATTATTGATAATTTAGCTTTTCTTTGGCTTAAGTTTTCATATACTCTACAGGTAAGTTTGCATTTCACATCATTAATGAAATTTTAATATGATCATTCCATAGCACACATTTCCGAGGCATACTATGTTTAAAAGGCTTCTAAAATATTAATTATTCAATTTTTTAAGGAGCTACCGTATGACACAGCAATCCCACTACTGGGCATACACCCTGAGAAAACCATAATTCAAAAAGAGTCATGTACCACAATGTTCACTGCAGCTCTATTTACAATAGCAAGGATATGGAAGCAACCTAAGTGTCCATCGACAGATGAATGGATAAAGAAGATGTGGCACATATATACAATGGAATATTACTCAGCCATAAAAAGAAACAAAACTGAGTTATTTGCAGTGAGGTAGATGGACCTAGAGTCTGTCATACAGAGTGAAGTCACAAAGAGAAAAACAAATAGCGTATGCTAACACATATATATGGAATCTTAAAAAAAAAGGTTATGAAGAACCTAGGGGCAGGACAGGAATAAAGACGCAGATGTAGAGAATGGACTTGAGGACACGGTGGGGGGAAGGGTAAGCTGGGACGAAGTGAGAGAGTGGCATGGACATATATATTACCAAATGTAAAATAGATAGCTAGTGGGAAGCAGCTGCATAGCACAGGGAGATCAGCTCAGTGCTTTGTGACCACCTAGAGGGGTAGGAGAGGGAGGGTGGGAGGGAGATGCAAGAGGGAGGAGATATTGGAATATATGTAATTGTACAGCTGATTTACTTTGTTATAAAGCAGAAACTAACATACCACTGTAAAGCAATTATACTCAATAAAGATGTTTAAAAAAATAAAATAAAATAAAATATTACTTATTCAAGATAAAACTTTGGGACCAGTTTTAAGCATAGTTTCACATATACTACAATTAGAAAATGGAGAATAAATTTTAAAAGCTAAACAGTCTAACTGGTTTAACAGAAAAATAAGTGTGACAGGAAAAAAGGGGGTTGGAGGTAAGAATGAAATATAGAAAAAAATAATAGAAGCAAAAATCTGAAAATTGTTAAACAAATGGAAAAATAAAGGACTACCTAGTTTTTAAAAATTATTGTTTTGAAAGTCAATGAAAATCTAAATGATAAAGATAATATAAAGGGTTTTGCCAGTACAGCATCCTTCTTTTCTCTATATTGTCCCTTGCCCAATAGATGTAAACTAATGAAATCTTCAATTCTATGTGTTTACTATCACATTTATAATTCAAGATTTATGCAAATGTATTAGATGCTTTTCACATTAGTGGAAATGGGTAGAAAATTGAACTAATCTCTGTATTAACATTTCACAACCTCATTATTTAATCTATTAGCACCTAATTTAATACTAAGCCTAAACAGAAGGACATGTCAAACAGGATTTTCAAGCAAATAAGATTATGATGCCTTATGAACTGCAAATAAACATTTAATTGGATACTTCTAAAAGAAAAGATCCAATTAGAAGGATGTAAGCTCTTCCTTAATGAAGACTTGGATGAAACTACAAGGAAAGTACATCATTCACATCCCTAGTGCTTTTCTTCTGCTGGTGAATTATAATGCCTCTATGTAAATAATTTTTCAAATAGGCTCCATAATATCAATGTGCAAACAAATTAAGCAATCTGGTGAAATGAGACTTTATACCAGGATTATGATATTTTCCTGTGTTGGTATATATGTAATCCCATCTCAAAATGCTCTTTAATGAAAAGGTATTGATTTTAATTGAGTAAAGTCTTCATGAGTTTGTATATGTTCTCTCTGCCTGATATTTCCTTTACTTCCCTTTCTACTCCTTTTCTGACAAATATTCCAATTTATCTTTCTAAACTGCACAGGAGAATTTATTTCTATGAAGCACTTCCTTTAACTTCCTATGAGAATTAGGCACTTTTCTGTACAATGATTATGTTTTATACACACTCCTATTCTTAAGTAAATCAATCCCTTTAATATTCATGTGCTTACATTTCTAGTTCCCCTTTGAGACTGTAAGCTCCTTGAGATCAATGATCTTGTCTTCTTCTTTCTGAATTCTTTGGAGCCTAAGACATGCTATCAAATGGTGGATGAACTGAATATGATATATTGTATTTATACATTACCTTTTTTTTATTGAGGAGTTCTGACATTCTTAAAACTTACAAACAGCATTAGTAGGCATTATATTCTTTTGTTATCAAAAGAAAATAATTAAATATATTATCCTAATTCATATAGACTAGAAAGTGGGTAGAGAAAAAGTTAATGTATCTACTTAAACCCTTCTGGTATGGAAGGCTATAGATATATGTCTAACATTTATGTCTAACTGAGATGCTCTGAAACCATTGTTTGAATTGGGGTTAGGATAGGAAAGATAATGTAGTAAAAAAGCCTCTTAGAATACTGTTGCTACTAACACAAAAGGCAAGGTGAAAGCCGTTTCAACCAAGCTATGCTATTTTCACTCCCTTTCCCATGACTTTGGTTCTTGCTGTGACAGCCTTGATTCTCAATTTGTTCATGACAGATTACAAACTACATAATAAGCTCAGAAGGAATGGCGGAGATAGGAGGAAGATCATGTTCTCTACAATAAAGGAAAGCGTATTTTATGAATGTTTGAGAATGGGATGGAGATGAGTACCTGAAAATGATTTTGGGAGGAGGGGGAAAACAGCCATTTCAATGGAAGAGAAGTAGAGGAAAGGGGAAATTGGGATATGTTATTTCTTTATTGGCTTATTAAGAGACATTATTTTGCATGCTACTGGCTTGAGAAATATTATTATTATACGTTATAATTTCCACAGTGAACCAGTGTTAAATAAACTATTGGCAAAGACAATTTCAGTCTATGAGCATAATTTGCCAAAAAAAAATTGGTAGAGTCATCAACCTGACCCAAAGTAGTAATAAGATTAGTTGGTGCTGTGGGACATACCACACTCCATGCCAAATTTGAAATACAGGTTAGAGTTAATTGAATTCCTTACACTCAGAGGATGGATGATCAACCCAGGGAAGGTCCAAAGACCCTAAAATACAGTAAAATTTCTGGGCATAACTTGGTCCTCTGATGGTAGGAAGATACCAGAGCCAGTCATAAACAAGATAGACTGCATACCAACTCCTACCACAAAATAAGCTCAGAAACTGAGAGGACAGCTTGAACACTGGAAACAGCATAAACCACATTTGGGTATAATATTAAAACCCACCTATGAAATAACTAGGAAAAGTAGGGAATTTAGATGGAAAGAGACTCAAGCAGCCTTTACTTATTTGAAAAATGCTATCAGAACTTTTGACACATTAGCTAATAGGAACTCCAAATAAACACTCAAGTGTCTATATCTACAAGAATTTGCAACATGGTCACTGTGGACTAAAACACCACAGGACCCCAAAATTTACCTGATTGAGTTTTGGACTAGGAATTTTCTGTGGTCTAAGAATAGATAGCCTTGAAAGGTTTGCCCTATAAAATACAGAGCCACTAACAGAAAATAAATCATTTATACTTAAACTCCAACAGCCTGTCCTGGACTGGGTAAGACAGACCCCTGACAAACCAAGGGAAACCACCCCTGACTATGAAGTCCTAACAAGGAAATGGTGTATTTCCAAGCAGGACATATAGATGAGTGGTCAAATCCCTGCATTAACTGAGAAAATCTCAGCAATGCCAATAGTGGAGTTGCTAGAGTTTCAGAGGGTTGAGCCTATTCAAGCCTTAGGAGTTGAGCAGTGGGGACCACCCTGGTCCACAGCACTCAACAACACATGGTTTACAGATAGATTAACCTTCATGACATCATCCAGAGTACGCTGGCAGGCTGTGGGCTTGAGGACTAATGACAGTTTAACCCTGACAGAATCAGGCTCTGGAGAATCTGCACATTCTGCAGAACTAATAGCCATAAAATTCACAGTTGAATAATCTGTTAAGGAAAATCAGAATGAGGTATACCTTTTCTGGGAATAGCTATTTGATCAGGAACATAGCAGGGAAATGACTAGAATATAGGAAATAAGGACATATGGCAGAAAAGAGCACTGGCTGACATACCCATATTCATCACACATGTCTCCACATATCAGAAGAGTGACTGTGAAGTAACCAAATTTAATAGCTAGATAGGCAAATTCACCAGGAAAAACGAACGAAGTGAGAATTCCCAAGATTTATCTTAAGAAACACAATGATTCATGGGTAAGGAAGAAACCAATTCAAAACATAACCATACATAAACAGGAAGGACAATGGAACATAAAACCTGAACAGATATTCCAAATGATAGGATCATTATATATGGGCACATCACCAAACAGGTTATCCCAGTATACAGGACACTAGAACAGAAGAAGAAGAAACATGTATATACCTACAAAATACCTCCAATTTCAAATTAAGACATAGGAGAACTGCTAAAAGTTTAAAGCTTGGAAGTCATTAATAAATACTCCAGATAAGGTTAATAAATTAATAAATACTCCAGATAAGGTCAAAGCTGAGATACCCTTCCAAGTAATACAAATTGATTACAGAGGGTCCAGAAAATAAACTATATGCAAGCACCATTGTAGTCTCACGGTCAGGAATAGGTTTACTCTACCCCTGCATGAAAACTGATCAAAAATCTACCAGTCAGAGCATCGGAAATCTGTATGGCTTGCTATGGTATCCCAACCATCACAGAGTCAGATCAGGGAACCCACTTCACAGGAGAAATAATACAAGATTGAAACAGAATATAATGTGGAATTTCCATTTACTCTACAACCCAACTGCCTTTTGATCAACTGAAAGGTATAATGGCTTGCTCAAGCAAAAATTTAGGTTGATTACTAACAATGTAGATATAAAAGCTTGGACTAAAGCAATCTGGGAGGCGGCGAGAACTCTGAACTACAGATATAGAAGGGATGAAAAAACTACTGAATTAATATTGCAGGCACCTATAGAGATAATAATTAGCACTAGCAATACCACATAATCTACATTAAAAGGAAAAGTATTAATCATAAAACATAATGGGGCTTCCCTGGTGGCGCAGTGGTTGAGAGTCCGCCTGCCGATTCAGGGGACACGGGTTCGTGCCCCGTTCCGGGAAGATCCCACATGCCGCGGAGCGGCTGGTCCCGTGAGCCATGGCCGCTGAGCCTGCGCATCCGGAGCCTGTGCTCCGCAATGGGAGAGGCCACAACAGTGAGACGCCTGCGTACCGCAAAAGAAAAAACAAAACAAAACAAAACAAAAAAACCATACTGATATATACATATATATGTATATATCATGGAGATATATACATGGTACTAGGGAAATTACAGCATCTGCCACTAATTAAACCTATTGGTGACTAAAGGAAAAAGCATATTAAATCAAGTTAAAGAAAATAATATGATGTTTCTATAAAATTTTCAAGCATAAACACCATCTTCTATTGAATCAATACTGGATATAAGTGCTAAAAACATGGATAATTACTCTATATATGATGGCAAGACACAGTTTCATATGGCATCATTATTAGATGGCTAATATTTAGCCTGGCATGGTATAGGGTAATTGGGCTTGGGGCAACATTGCAGTAGAGGTTATAATAGTTATAGATTTCCTTAGGTAGCAAGAACAACAACTACAAAGAATTAGAAATTTATAGGACACTATCTTTATTTTGCAGGCATGAACCCGCTATGAAACTTGAACCCTATAAATCTCGCTAAGTGGGTCAGTGCAGCATGCTGTCTACTGGCCACACTATTATTCAGTACTGGATGCCACACTCATTGCAGCTATGGATACTCCACAGATAGCACCAACAACAGCATCTGTGCCACCTTTCCAATATGGAATGCCACCCTCTGGTCAGGATATGACTCCTCCTTTATGACATCATCCACTTCCCTTCCTCAAACCACACTGGTGGTACTATGCCAGATACTCTGAATACCAAAAAAATGAAAGATTATATATTCTCTCTACACACAGACCCAAAAAGTACATTTGTAGAAATACAGCAATGCTTCGCCCTTGCAGGATGCTCTTTGAATTCATTTTACCAACTGGCAGGACAAAAGGTGATAATTCTAATGACACACATAGAACCACAACCTGAAACACATAGGTCATGTGATTGGAACTTGGAGGCCTCATCTAACGGACTATATCATCTGGCCATGTGGCAATGGATATCAGTATGGGACAAAAATAGGAGACTGTGAAGAGGTCTATTATGATCATGAGAAAGAGGGAATAAAGAACACCACAGAGGGAATAGAAAACCACACAGACCACATAGAGACTCATCATTCCAAATGATATATTTAAGAGACCCTGTTGATTCCACCAAAAAATGTATCTGAAATAAACTACAAACTATCTCCACTTCCATACAAATATCATCTACATTTAGAAGTTCCATGAGAATATAATACCACTGATAGCAAAGAGGTTAGACTTTATGTCACAGAAGGGCCTAACCTGTTCTTTATGGTAATTTTTTTTTTTTTTTTTTTTGCGGTACGTGGGCCTCTCACTGTTGTGGCCTCTCCCGTTGCGGAGCTCAGGCTCCAGACGCGCAGGCTCAGTGGCCATGGCTCAACCATGGCCATGGCGGACTCTCAACCACTGCGCCACCAGGGAAGCCCTATGGTAATTTAACTATACAGGAGACAACCACGGCCACATCCAGTGTGGAATTCTATAACCTAGCTATTTCAAACCCTACACTAATTCTCTTTCATATTCAGAACTCACTGGCAACACATAATTTTTCTATTGGTATAACAAATCTAAATTATGAAACATAAAAGCATGGCTTATCTCCTACATGTAAGTACCCCACAAGTTACTCAAAATAGTAAGGTTATGTCTGTCATATGTCAAATAGTAAGGTTATGTCACTGGGGTGAAGACCAGTGGTTTTTGAACAAAGTAACAATGGTACAATAATGAGGAATGACGCGTGGCCAGGTAAAATATAACAAGTAGCTATATGCCCATCTTCAATAGAAGAATAGGTAGAATCTGTACATCATGTTTCCTCTGGGCCCAATAGTATAGGACCATTCATACCTATATTAAAGGGATACAAGTTATCAGTTTGGGGCAATAACAAAATGCACATCAATACAACAGTGCCATCAGTAGATTATAATCTATACTTCAGTTTATTAAATTATGCTAAATCTCCATGTAATGCACCAAATAACATAATCAGCAACGACGCATTACGGTGGCCCATGCCAAACATTATTTACTCTACTTTGAACTTTATGTTAATTAACGGAACATATGATGTGGCGTATAGGTATTGTGAATATAGGCCACAGGCTGATTGTTTTAGTATCAATGAAACCAGTTTCACAGAACCAATACATGCATTAGGATGCATAAAATTTAACACAGACATAAAAACAACCCAGATGAGAAGCAGGCGCCTGGAGTTTTCAATGAAAAAATCTATTCTATACTAACAACATCTCAAAGATTGCTGATTGGTCCAAAATAATAATTTATTTATGGAACAGAACACATGTGGAGTCTATAGATGACTGGTAGAAACCTAGGGTTAGCAGTAAAATGTTGAGATCACATATGTGGGATAACTTGCACGCAACACTGAGATCACACCAACAAGAATTTACAATTTGGAATTCTAAGTATCTTATTGCAGCCATAGGCAATGATGATGCCTAAGGGATAGATATAGTTACTGTATACCCTCACAATGATTCATGGGCTACTGTATCATTGAATATTCATAGACCCCATTAGATCACCTATAATACTCACAGCTTACATTATATAACCCATAGTTCACCCATTAAAAAGTTAACTGTAGATCCATGGACAACATGCCCTGACTTCAAGAAAACAGGAAAACCATGTAAAGTATATAGAGAACACATTGAAAATCTAACATATAATGCTTATCATAATCCATGGTGCTACATCATGATGGGATTCTACTTCACCCCCAACATTCTGACTCCCCAGATATGGGAACCTATGCTCATTAAACCTCTTACTGTAATGTTAGAGTCCACTACAATAGCATATACTCTAAAATTCAATATACAGGATTTTAAAGCCAAACATAGATCTTCTAATTGTGTTCACTTTTATCTATTCAATTGTATGCCTAACCTATAACATATGCCAAAGGCTGATTCATTAAAGGTAAGAAAACCCCTACAGTTCCTTGTTTAACTTGTGGGAGGAATAATTGGAGGCACAATGGCAGCAGCCTTTTCACAATTTCAAAGTGACCAAATCAATTTGGACTTCAAACTTTTTGAAAATAAACAATCACAACTTAGTGCGCATGCAATGGCAGCTTTATCATGATCGGGTGCACAGATGAATATGATCAGCTGCATCTTGCAAAACATAAACGGTTTTCAAACAGAGACAGGGCACTGGATGTTCTGGAAGAAAGCAGTTGGGGGTAATTCTACAAATAATGAGATTCTAAAAATATATATAAATATGTTTCTTTAAAGACTGATTGCCAATTATTACAACTGAGATTGGAAGATATGTGGAATATATTTTAATGAGCCATAATTTCTGGACAATATTGGTCACCTGAAATTGCAGATAATCCAACTAGGACCAGAATAGATACCACACATCCTAAAGGCAGTGACTCCCTGGGCAACTGTGAAACTAGAATATTGGCCCTTAAAGAAGGAAACATGACACTGGGTTACCACATTTTTGTGGTTCCCCAATATCAAAAGAAAGTGGAACCTACAGGCCATAAAAAGTCACGTTATGACATAAAGAAAACATGTTCTGAAGAGTATGTTGGTGAAATGAAACCAAAATACCTTTATCACTGCTAGTCCTTTGGATCTACTTATGGTAAAAATACCCATGACTATGGCCTTGATACCTCCTCAACCAGTTATATATAATATGGGAAACTGGACAATAACAGTATTCTCTAAGCCAAACCTTACCTATACCTATTGGAGTCAAGGGTAAAATAAGGAACAGAGAATAACGGGGTGTGTAAAAATAGAAGAGGTAATGAATGTGACAACAAAAGGAAAAAGAGAACAAAAACATGCATTCCCTAAAATAATGAGGTCATGGCAATCGAGGACATACAGGCTTGATAGTGAGTGCTAGGCAAGCTTGTAACCCCTGAGGTCTATAAAAATGACTTTTACATGGAAATGCAATTGTCAAGGAAGCTTAACTGAGTAGTTTAAAAAATTTAATTGTTGTTTTTTTTAGTGACTGGATCTGACACCATATTAAAGAACCCTTGATTATGCTTTTGCTATTAATATCAGGAATTTATTTAATAAAGCTTGCAGTAACAAAGCTGTGGGGAAATAAAGGAAAATTAGACTAAGCAATGTAGAATCACTGGGTGAATTCATATTTTTCTGAACTTAGATTTGTATAGGGCATTAGGCCCTATGGATTAATTAGCATGTGAGTTATTTGAAATCACAGGGTGGGCTGTTATGTACTGGTTTGTTATAATTTCAAATCCACTTATTATAGCTTAAGTGAGGCTGTTTTGATCTAAGGGTGTTTTTTTTTTTACACTGAAGAGGCCATGTCAGGATGACGTTAGCAAAATTGTTGCTCTACTGAATGCTAATCAATATAAACATATGGAGAAGCAACTATGATGTAACAGATGTTATAGTTTTAAGCTCTAGCTTTAAGCTCTGAATACTAAGAATTTCTGAGGACTTACTGAGAGAGTTCTGTTTGGATAAGGCTACTCTTTGGTGATCTAAATAGCTCTTCAAGGACCTTAGAACATTAGCTCCTGCCCTGGCATGGCTACTCTTTGTTGGCAGTGGCGAAAACCATGCAGAGGCCCCCTGAAGGACAGCATCTTGCCCATCAACACTGGCACCTTCTTTGCACTAGCATCTTGCTCTAGCAACAAAGGACTTTCTATGTACATTAGCAGCTGGACATTGGCTCTCGGTTGGCTAAGCCAACTCTTTTGAAAACCAACTCATAGAAAGGTACACCTCAATTAAATTTGGATTTTGTATCTTTCAATCTCTCCTTTGCTTGGAACAATAGTGTGATTAATCTATCACTGGTTTGGGGCATGTTATTTCTTTACTGACTTTTTAAGAACCATTGTCTTGTGTGCTATTGGCTTGTGAAATATTATTATAAATTTTAATTTCTGCAGTGAACCAGTGTTAAAGCAACTATTGGCAAGGGCAATCTCAGTCTCTAAACATAATTTGTCAAACAAAACAGAGAATAAGTCCTAAGAATTCTCATCACAAGAGAAATATGGATGTTAGCTGAACCTATTGTGGTAATCATGTCACAAAGTATGTAAATCAAACCATCATGCTATACACCTTAAACTTATACAGTGATGTATGTCAATTAGTCCTCAATAAAACTGAAAAAAAATTAAAAGAACCATGAAATAATAGCCTTTAACAACTGATAGAGATATTATAAAATATCAAGCTATTTATATAAAAAATATATTACATGGTTTATTTTATAATGTAATAAATTTACTTCTATGTCTTATTTACACATGAATGTGCATGGAAATTGAAGTCAAATCTGTCCAAATTTGAACCAAAGAAAATTGTGTCCCTTATAATAAGGATGCATCTATTTCTTCTAGTCTTTACTGCACTCAGCAGAAGAGTTTTGCCAGACATCACAAGATACTTGAGTAGATGTATGTATCTGCACAACACGTCTCACTGGTTTTGTTTGTTTATAAGACCTCAGTGATACACTGAGATTGACTTAGCTGTGTCCTGTAAGGAGGCATTCACATATTTTACTTTTGTTAAGCAATATAATTTAATGATTTAACTCAAGTTACCAGAAAATAACTATTTTAGGAATATATTTTTGGTCAGGGAAGCCTTAAAATTACAAAGGAAATCATGTCCATAAGTAAAAAGCTATTTTCCTTATCCTTAGTCAATTCCATTTCTTGAGTTTTCAGAAAATAAGAACAAAAATATTTTGATGTTGAATGGTCACCTTCAGCACAAGTTGAAAACTTTAATTTTAATATTGAACCAAAATATATTTTTATTTCCAGCCAATGTTTGTTGGGAAAAAAATCAACAGCCACACCCTTTCTAATTTATCATATTTTTAAACAAGGACACAGTTGCAATGAAGTTGACTCACTCCCACTATTTATCCCCCAATAGCAGCCTCTATGATAAGAAAGGTCAAGAATCCTGCTTGAGTATAATACAATCAAAGGTTAAGCTTGTTCCTTGCCAGACAGTAACAGGTAGGCAATTGCAGTCTTTGACATCAACCGTTTAAGTACACTTTTATTATAGTGATGTGGATATTCTGAGTTGTAATTGTATACGTATTGCTACTTATTGACTTTTCTAGGGAAAAAACAAAAATCTGTTTGCTTTGAGTTTTAAAATCCCTGGCCAGAAGCCCTAAAGGAAGTACGTGTTCATAAAGTAAAGTGCTATATGTTGGAGCAATGCTTATTACTACTTGAATATGTAAAAAATTCTAAATAATTGTAATGCCCCAAAATATAGAGCATTTTATTTGTACAGAGATTGCCACAGTACACAAAAATTTCAGCTATATAATATGCAACATATAATCTCACTGGTATGGTTAAAAAAAAAAAAAAACAGAGTTACATTAGAGGCTTCTAAGTTGATGAAGATCTTTTTTGGGAATAAGACCTACACATTCTCTGCTAATTTAGCATAAGAATGCACTCCCCTTGGAAATAAGCATTGAATCAAATCTGCTCTAATGTATTGAAAAACATGCAATGATTATTAACTTCCAGTTTACACTGTGACCATATGCCAAATTTAAACAACAGTCAAAAACAAACGAACAAAAAAACCCCACCACACAATCACTCCTTAGCTTCTGGAATTAAAAAGTAGAGACAACTAGATATACTGTGAAAAGCACCTACAGAAGAGACTAGCACATAATTAGTATTTGATATAATTGGATTTAAAATTTTAATGTATTGATATCAATATGAAAAACAAAAACAACTTCAAAAACATCCTATAGGAAGTGTGTGTCAGAGATAAGGAAAGAAATAAAGGTTTGGGTTTTATGTGTTTCTTGGAGAAAATAAAGTACATTATCACTAATATTCATAGAGAATCTATAGTTTTATAAAAGTAGCTATATGATCATCTGTACTAAAAAGAGTATTTGACTTCTTAGGAAAAAGATATCTGGAGGGTATATGGAATTGTTCCTTATTTCACACTTCTTGTAGCTTTTAGGCTAGAAAAGGTGACAAGTACACCTGTTAAATATTTTATTTTAAAAACATCATTTACTACCCTATTAACATTATGTGAATTGGCTTGACAGATACTTGACAGATACTTAACATGCTACTCCTGGACTGAGTTCAATAGGAAGTTCCACATGATCAAACTCTACCCTACCTCCATAACTAGAAAGTAGAAATGAGTAGAAAAAGTGTGCTTGTGTATGTAAATGTATGTTTGTAACTATCTGGGCAAACTAGTGTAAATCTTAAAACATATACTTTTTTTTTTTTTTTTTTTTTTTTGCGGTACGCGGGCCTCTCACTGCTGTGGCCTCTCCCGTTGCGGAGCACAGGCTCCGGACGCGCAGGCTCAGCAGCCATGGCTCACGGGCCCAGCCGCTCCGCGGCATGTGGGATCTTCCCGGACCGGGGCACAAACCCGTGTCCCCTGCATCAGCAGGCAGACTCTCAACCACTGCGCCACCAGGGAAGCCCCCACATGTCATAATTTAAACTACAATATTAGGAAATATTATCATTTTAAATGTCAATCATTATTCACAAACTTGAAAATTGATGAAAAATTTGAAAGTCTCAGTACAGAATGAGATATGCAAGGAATATCCACTAAAACATTATTTTTGCAAAGATATACGTAAGGCAATTCCAGTAAAACTGTGAAAACTATTTGTATTAGAATAAATTAGAAATGAGTAAAATGTACATCCACAAGAGAATAAGTAAAATGTTTGTGATATTATATTTGTAAAGTGAAATAATCAGTTGCAATGAAAGTGCATAAACCAGATCTATGTATATAACAATGAAAAACATCCAAAATATGTTAACTGACAAAAAAAGTTATATAAATATGTGTACTATACACCTTTTATATAAAATGTTTAAAATGTAAAATAATAGATATATATTTACGATAAATACATATGTAGCAAACTAGACAGGTATGATGAGTAAGGAAGGAAAATGGATAAGGGTGATGTGAATATTGAGCTTCTAAAGTTCCTTTCATGCAATAGTCTTTTCTAAAGCAATCTAATTATCAAAATGTTAATAACTGAAAAGAAGGGTGAATGATGTGCACTATTTTTCCTAGACTATTTTCTCTTTTTATATCGTGTTTTTTGAAAAAAACAAATATACAATTTTACTAAATTCTGAAAAAACTTTCAGGAAATATACTCAGAGTTCAGGATTTCAAATGAGCCCGGCTTATTCTAGGAGTTTGAAAACTTACGATAACTATGTTTCCACTAAAAGCCTGAATAAGATAAAAGAAGTTAAATACAGCAACGGTAAGCAAAAAATTATTTTGGAACAAAAATTAGTAAAATATTAATGATCATAAATAACAATTGTAAGAGTTATCTATTATTGAAGTCAATTCTTTATTACAGATGGATATGCCAGTAATTCTCAAATTTTACCACCCATATCTTGTGGAACATTTTTTTTTAATAGATCTTTATTGGAATATAATTGCTTCACAATACTGTGTTAGTTTCTGTTGTACAACAAAGTGAATCAACCATATGCATACACATGTCCCCATATCCCCTCCCTCTTGAGCCTCACTCCCACGCTCCCTATTCCACCCCTCTAGGTCATCTCAAAGCACCAAGCTGATCTCCCTGTGCTATGCTGCTGCTTCCCACTAGTATATATATATATGTCTATGCTACTCTCATTTCCCCCTCTCACCCCATGTCCTCAAGTCCATTCTCTATGTCTACATCTTTATTCCTGCCCTGCGACTAGGTTCATCAGTACCATATTTTTTTTTTAGATTCCGTATATATGTGTCAGCATATGGTACTTGTTCTTCTCTTTCTGATTTACTTCACTCTGTATGACAGACTATAAACAAGACAAAAAGACAATCCTCAGAATGGGAGAAAATATTTGCAAATGAAACAACAAAGGATTAAGCTACAAAACATACAAACAACTCACGGAGCTCAATATCAAAAAACACAAACAATCCAGTTAAAAAATGAGCAGAAGGGGCTTCCCTGGTGGCGCAGTGGTTGAGAGTCCGCCTGCCGATGCAGGGGACACGGGTTAGTGCCCCGGTCCGGGAAGATCCCACATGCCGCAGAGCGGCTGGGCCCGTGAGCCATGGCCGCTGAGCCTGCGCGTCTGGAGCCTGTGCTCCGCAACGGGAGAGGCCACAACAGTGAGAGGCCCAAGTACGGCAAAAAAAAAAAAAAATTAAATTAAATTAAAAAAATTAAAGATGAGCAGAAGACCTAAATAGACATTTAACCTAGGAAGACATACAGATGGCCAACAGGCACATGAAAAGATGCTCAACATCACTAATTATTAGAGAAATGCAAATTGTGTGGAACTTTTATACAAATAACCAGACCTGCCTCCACAACATTCAAGAAAGAGGAGGTAAGGAGGGGCTGCATAGTCTTTTCTGAGAAATATAGCATAATAGGGTTCATTGATGTCCCTCTATAAATAAAACTAGTTGAGTGTTTAACTGGCTTACATATTCATGCCACTGTATCTTATCTCTGGAAGAATATCTTCTCACTCTTATTATCTTGAACATACTGTATTTTCCTTTTTAATATCTACATTACTATATCACATCACATAAAATAAGATGATTTGGGGCCAAATTTTTTGATTCAAACTATTATAACATGGTCAGCACGCTATAGACCTTCAAGCATGTATTAGTCAGGTTTCTCTAGAGAAACAGAACCAAGAAGATGCACACACACACACACACACACACACACACACACACACATATACAGAGAGAAAGGGAGAGAGAGAGAGAGATTTATTTAAGAAATTGGCTCACTCATTTGCAGAAGCTTAGCAAGTCCAAAATCTGCAGCGTAGGCTAGCAGGCTGGAAACAAAAGTAACACTTGCAATTTGAACCTAAAGGTATCTGCTAGCAGAATTCCCTCTTCTACCTTGGAGGTCATTCTTTTCCTATTAAGCCCTTCAACTGATTGAAGGATGAGGCCCACCCACATTATGGAGGATAATTAGCTTTACTCAAAATTTACTGATTTAAATGTTAATCTCATCTAAAAATGCCTTCACAGAAATATCTAAAATAACGTTTGACCAAATACCTGAGTACCATAACCTCATTACTTTGACACAAAAAATTAACCATCACAAGCAAATTACACATTTCAATTACTACCAAATAAAATTTGTGGAGGGCAAGATGTGTGGTCACATTTTTGGTAGACTAAAGCTCAAAATTTAGAGAAGAAAAGAACAGAGGGCAAAAGAGACATGGGTAACCTGCCCAAACCTAAGATTCTGGAAAGCTGAATAATGGGTATTTATATTTCCTTTTTCATGCAGTAGTACTTTTCGCTTTGAGGTTATTCAGGTAAATACTGAAGATAGATTATAAGCAGTGTATAGGGGTGTTTAAACATTACCATATGGCACTATACTAATTAAGTTATTCCAATCTATAATACATTTAATAGATATTTCACTTGGACTTTGACATACATATTTATATACTGAATTATTTATACCGATTATGAACATTTCCATTTTTATTCTTCCCTCACAATGATCTCCAAGCTTCTTATAACCTATGGACTTTAAGTAGAATGTTTTAAATCTTTTTTTGCCAAGGTTAAAAAATGGCACTTTGTATTAAAATAAGTAATGCATGAATAGGTGAGGATGATTTTAAAATAAAAAGTGTTTTCAAAGATAACATTTCTTCAGGCATCTGCTTTAAAATCAATGGTGGTCCTGAAATAAAAAGTGCTTCAGTTCCAGAACAGAACCTGAGATCACTAGGATTAAAACATACTTGCAACAGTCAGCTATTATGGATTCTTTACCTGCCAGGTGCATGAAGCATATAGTTTCAGCTTTTATTCAAGGCACTTTATTCATACTTCTGGCACAACACTTACCTAAGGATTTTTTTCCCTTAGATATTTATGTGTCTATCTTCCCCAATAGATTTTGAAAGGTGTGGCCTTTGAATTTCCACAATGCTGGACACAGACCTTTCCACAACTTCTCAGAGAAATATATGTTTGATGAGTGAATAAAATGAACAAAGTGATAATTATATTTACCTGCCAATATCCATGCTCCATAGAGAGGTAAAAATGAAGATTATTGATGTATGATATCTAGAAATGATCCAAGGCAGGGAATTTTTTATTTTTAGGTTGTTGTTTTTGTTTCTGCCACAGAATGTATTGTAAAGAGAATTATAATACATAGTGAAAACAGAAGACAAAAACAAATACTAAAAGTGGTGGTGCCTGGGACACTAGGCCTCTTCTTCTTGGCAAGCGGCTCCTAAAGGGATTATGTGAACCACAGGGACTCCTCACAGCAGTTTAAAAATTACTATTAAAGATTAACCCCAAAACTTTGTTATAAAGGTTTTTCAGGTAGAAATCAGGTAGATGGATTGATCAAGATCACAAATTTAATTCAATGGCTGACCCAGGACTAGAACTTGAGTCATCTGATTCACAGTTTCATCCTATTGTCACTATGTATATCATAGACACTAAGAGTTTTGCAAAACTTCACTTCCCTAAGTGTTTATTTTGGGAATAAAATGAAAAAAATTAAAGGTTCAAAGATTTCACTCTCATGCTAATACGAAAACACATGACTGTTTTTCAGCCAGAACTTTTCAGCATACATAGCTCAAATATGCCAATTGTGTTGAAAGAAAAGTCCTTCAAGCTCTTCTAACTATGCAGTTCATGACTTATTTCATCACTTTCTTTTATGTCATCACCTCATACTGAAAAATAGCCTCATTTATTCTAGGTGCTGAAATTATTTGCAAAAACAATATTACAATGGCAGAAATTATTATTTTCATTTCATAGCAATGAAAATTCATAGTAGACAAATTTCTTAAACGGTGAAGGGGCAAGAGTTCAACACAAACTCCTATATACAGACTGGATAAAGGCTCATCACAATTAAATTTTGACTATACTTTCTTTTATGCTTTCTGCTTATGCTCTTATGCCTTCTCTCTTGAAAGCAAATGCCATATTTCTTGAAAGACTCAGCTAAAGTTTCATGTCAATCTTGAATTCACAAACTACTCATATAATGTTCCTAGCGCAAAGCTGATGCTCAACAAGTGATCGTGGAAAAAAAAAATTTAATGAATGAATAAGCAAGTTAATACTACTGAGACATTCCTTCTTCATGTCAGATAAATACTCAACCTGACTTGTGTATATGGATAAAGCCTGCATTTTCTTGATGCATATATAAAAGTAATATATTTTTACATTTATATTTATTCATTCATTCTACGTATATGTACTATGCAAGGCATTGAGCTAAATGACTCAGATATAATCCTCACCTTCAAGTTCCTTATCATCTAGCCGACATAAATAATGTAATATAAAATGTGATAAGTGCTATAATAGAAGTATAGTTAATGTATCAAAGAGAATTCTTTGATGAGAAAAAAGACAATTACTTTCCATAAAGATAAGGGAAAGGCTCATGGAGTTTAAGGTATTTGAACTTGGCTTTAAAGAATAGTCATAAACTGAGGTGACAGAGGAAATAAACAGAGGGAAGAGAAAATAACAAGCAGGAAGAATAATACAATCAAAAGCCTGAAGGTAAGAAAACACGGAATATATACACATTGTAGTAGGAGGTTCATGCTAGTTACAGGGAGTATGGAAAATAAGGATAGAAAAAGAAGTTGAAGACAGGAGGATGTATTAATACCTACCATATAAAGTAGAAGAGAATTATTAAAGGATTTGGGTCACAAATCTTGTCTAATATAACTGTGACTTTAAAAGAATAATATATGTGTGTCTAATTTAGATAATATGGAGACACAAGAAATTGGATGACTACTTAGGGAGTTATCATAACAAGCCAGGGCAGAGGTATTGAGAAATGGAAACTGTATTCCCTATTAATGCACAGTATTTTACATATTGATGTAATTTACAAATTGTTATTCCACACATAAGGTATAACTGCTAGTACATGACATAGATCCCAAAAGTGACCCACAAATTAGATACTTCGCTTTAGAGCCACATCTCACACACACCTTTTCTTTTTCATTAATGTAAGGTGACTTTTGGAGGTCTCTTTTTCCTCTGAGTTGCATCCTCTACCCTACCTAATTTATTCAGCGGACATCAACATTGTAATTTTGAATTTAGTGGAAAGAAAAAAGATCTAATCAAACTCAACTATCCTCCCACTTATTAGGTCTTACTTTTAAAACAGATTTCAAAATGATATATATGACTTCTCAAGATTTTTCAGTGTAGAAATGGATGTTAATGCTGAATTTCTCATGGGAGTGCATTTTCCCATTCTTAAAGAACCAAAAAATCCTAAAGGTAAAATGGAAGAAAATGTGTTTCCAAATACACACTGCATAATATTCCATATAAGCCTCTAATGTGAGTTTATTTTAGATTATTTATCATTTTTCCCTACTCATTTCCAAAATTGCTAGAGGGATGATTTTTTTTCTGGGAAACCTGCCAAAAAAGTTCATTTTATTGCTTCTATTGAGAAATACCTTTAGTACTTTTAGAAAGAAAACTTTTCATTGCAATATAATTTAGGAACTTGGAAAGATGGGAGAAAGTTCTAAACTTCTGATGTATCATCTACCAACTGATGTAACTCATTTCCAAATAAATAAGATAAGCGACCTACAAAAAGGATACAATCTTTACAAAAATTGCTCACTAAGAATTTTTTTAAATGCATGAGGTGGCAGCAATTTGTCTTTTGTTAAAAAGAAAAATCTCTGTGATTTAATCAAAAGATCACAGGCAAAATAAGAGAATGTAATTGACTATTACCTTCTGATATCAAAAAGTGACCTAAAGTTTATTATGGTCCCCAAGTATAATGACATTCACCTGAAGATTACTCTAAATTAGTTACATTAGGACACATTTAGAGATCCTCTACCCCTCTCTCCAGCCTCACTTCCCATGTCACTAGTTCTAGCTCTCAGAGCCCCAGTCACAGTGGCCTCTTCCATTTCCTCAAGGGTGTTCTTACATTTTTCTCGTCCCTCTCATTGGAAGGCACTGCTTCCCTTTCTGCTGTCTCATTCTCCAGATTTCTGCTCCAATACCACTCCCTCAAGAATACCTCCCCTGGGTCATATGGCAGTTCTATTTTTAGCTTTTTAAGGAACCTCCATACTGTTTTCCATAGTCACTTTGTTGTACAACAGAAACTAACACAGTATTGTGAAGCAATTATACTCCAATAAAGATCTATTTAAAAAATTTAAAAATAAAGATACAGAAATAAAAGAAAAAACAGGATACCTCCCCTGGCTCAACACTAGGTCTAGTTTCTGAATTATATATGCTTTCCTGACGTCCTGTACTTTTCCTTCCTACATGCTTCCCAGTTGCAGTCAAATACTCAATTCTGTGTACAGAATTCTTGAGGAATTTAAGAACATTAGAAAATAAGCTTTTTGATGACTAGAATACTGGACTACAAGTTTCGTAAGAGCAGGAAAGTGGTTCTATTGTTCACCTAACACTTAGTAGATGAGAAGTATTTTGCCTGTAAAACTCAATGAATCCTTGTTGGATAAATGAATTAAAATATTACTCCAAATTTTTTAAATGAGGCATTATTTTTTCCTTCATATAAATTCCAGTGCCCTTCAAAGAAATGAGCTTTATTAGGCTTTTTCTAATTGTTCAATTGAGTATAACTGAGAAATAATTTCCCTTAAAATTGTTTTAATTAATAGATATTTAAAGTAGTACCATAAAAAGCAGCACTAATTTTCATTCCTTAATCATGAAGTTGTAAAATACTGATGGCTAGAAGTATAGTAGAATCTCAAACATTTAGGAAAAATATATTAAAAGACATTAAAAGTCAACTTTTTAGAAAAGGGTTTCTTTTTAATACTATAGTACTCTTTTGTAAGTTTTTGGGTAACGCAAAAATTGTGAATAATTGAAAAGTGATCCAGAGACAATGTAGAAGTACAGATTTGATGTGAATTTTCCCCATGCTATATGGGACTATAGCATTTGTATATACATAAAACTCACATAACACTTTTCAGGGATAAACATAATAGATTTTTAACTATGCTATGCTTCACTTTACTGCATTTCTGTGAAGAATCAATAGTTAGGTTCTTAATGTTTTAAAAAATTTACATCAAGAAACATACAACATTCTGACCAAATTTGTTACTGTGCTTAATGCCCACTTCCACATGCTCTTCTTCATACTCCTCTCTATACCAAATAATGAATAACAGAATTAGGAAGTCAGATGACCACCAAGTGGAAAAAGATACAAATGAATTATTTTGTATAGCTTTAATGTATGAAAAAACGTTTTTTATGACTTGTCTAAGTCACTCTAATTTCATTAATACTGCAAGGCCAAACAATACATAATTTGTTATCATTTATATATCTCAAAAAAGTCACACCATTTATATGCCTGTGTACCATCGTGATATAGTACTGTTTTTCTTAAACGCTAGGAGGTATTTCTGAGAAATCTAATTATGTTTTGGCTGTGGCCAAAGTGGGCATCCTGTGGCTTAATGCATATATATTGGCAATTATATTCAGTTTTGTAATGTTACCTCTGGGCCATAATCATTATTTTGATTTCATTAAGCAAGAAACAGTCAGTGGTCTTAATTTTTGTAAGGGCAATATAATTTAGCTTTCCAAAGTTATGGATCATTAAAAAAAAAGGATCCTATACATAGCTTAAATATTTTCTATTTATAAAAGATGAATTAAAATTTGAAAAGAAAGTTAAACAATAAGCTGTAATATTTCATTTCTGTGTGTTAAAGGTCATTCACAAAGACTAGGTAATTGTCTCCAACAATGAACCCATTTGGTAGTTACGTGTGTCTTTATATCCTTTGATATAGGAAGTAATGTTATGTGGAAATTTTAACATGTAAGTGAAACAAACAAAATATATTGATAAAAAGGTATCTTAACAATATAATTCCATGAACTAACAATGAAGATGTTTTAAAATAGTCATTAATAATTCATTCTGAGGCAATAAATATGCATGTTTTAAAACATTTATATATACACATATATATATATATATATACAAGTATGTTTATATGTATGTATTTTGTGGTATCCATGAAAATGCACCTCTTAAATCTCCTGCTGTTGGGACCATAATTAACCAACAGCCCCAACTTCAGTGTTCTAGAATCCACCACTGCATTTTTGCTGAGGCCATGTTACTCATGGATTATTCTCAGCTAATGACTGAGCAGGATAGGATAACTAAGGCAGGCCCATTCTTGAAAGATGCAAAACCCCTTCTGACAGGCAACTTTGGTACAAGGACTCCCCACTGGCCTCGCTGAAATTTTCTACAAACTCTGCTACATCCAAGACTCTGCCAATCCAACTTTTCTTCCTTCTCTCCATCCTTCCCTTCTTCCTTCCCAGGGATGACACCTGCATCACTATCTGATGGTTCTCCCTGCCTCTTTTGGATTCTTTCCCTCCTTCCTCACAGGCATTTCCCGAATAAATCTCTTGAATAACTAATGAGAACATGGAATTTGCTTTTCAGAGAACAATAACTAATATACATGCATATGTATACTCACATATACCACATATTCATAAGCAGATAAATATATAGAGAAAAATATGAATAGATATTTATATATACAGCTCTGTGAACTGCTCATGAATGGGTAGGTAACAACTCACAAAACATGGTATGATTAAGTACTTCACATATATATTTCTCACACATTCTATTTATGTATATTACTCTCATTTTTATGCTTAAGATCACATAGAACACTTCAGTAAAGCTTGCATTAACAGCCTGAAGACATAATGGTTAATTTATTCTTGCTAAATTTGCTAACCAAAGCATGATAGTAAGACACTCTTGATACTAGTAACAGAGAGCATTTCCAGATGTGCTATAAAGGACAAGTATGTGGAATAATCATTATTGTTTCTATTAAAACTTTCACTTTTAGGGTATTTATCTTCGGTAGCCAAGGATATAAAGGTAGCTTTCTACTAGTATAAGTTCCATGAGAGAAGACTGGACCTGTCTTTTGTACTACTGGGTCCTTACATCTTATAACTGTTATGAATGGATAATGAATTGAATGCAGACTGAATGAATGAATATAAAGAAATTCAGTCACGACTAGCAGACATCTCACATTCATAGAACAACATGGTTACAACTGAGAAAGCAGAATATGAGATAGCCTAATCCTGGCTTTGCCTTAGTGCTTCATCTCTGGTTACATTCATGTCCAAACACCTCCAACTCGTCTTTCTAGGACCTTCCAAAGCCTAATTTTCCAGGTTCACCTTAAATTAAATTCTTACATTTGGGCTATTCTTACATTTGGGCCAAATAGGATTATTCTGAGAAAATACTCTTCAATACCCTAGAGTCTATGAATTAACTCTCAGTCTTTTCTCAGCCTGGAATGTTCCAGATTGCCAATAAAAGTCATCATTTAAGCCTGAGATCAAAGTTGAACTCCTGTGTAAAGCAGTCATTCAAATATTTGCTGAAATGGCTTTACTCTCTTCATAACATGGGCATGATTTGCCTCTAGTTTTATTATGTATTTATCAAATTCTATATTTTAACATATTTTATTATTTCTACCTTGAGTACATCCATAAAAAATCAGGAAGTGACTGCACATTATTACAACTCTATTGCCTGTATGTGTCTATATGTAGTAAATGATTTATATACTCTAAAAAACTGTAAATGCCTATTTTACTCAGTTTTATATTTCAAAATATTGGCTTCCACTTTTCCCTGCCTTCAAACCTCTAGATGAATCCCTCCTAAATCCAGAGTGAACGTAGACAAATTTTGATGACATAATGAATATCACTAATACTTAGAAGAACCTGCTTTTATGACACACCCAGAATTCATAAATCTGACTCAAACGCTATTTGCTAATTAGCTGGGGGTGCTGTGATCTGGACCATTATACATTTTCTTTGTGAGCTTCAAAGTCATGTCAGTCACTCCAGTTCAAATCCATCTCTCTAATTCTCAAAAACCAGAACTTACAACTTCAGAATTCCTTGAACTGAACCTATACGAAATACAGTATCTGGCAATTACAAAATTATGTTGTATATATGGTGCTGAACATATGCTTGTAATAGGTTTTTTATGTGTGGATTGAACAGAAACAGATTCCTCATTTGAATGGTTATTACATTAATAAATTAAAATAATTTCATTTTTACTTTCAATTTTATAGGAAAGGTTTTCACCCATAAAACCTGATGGACAGATCAAAATAGAGAAAATAAATATTTACAGGAGATTCTTCAGAAAAATACCACTAGGAAAATATTAAAAAGTAATGATAATATCTAAAGAAAATCAAGTAAGCAAAAATGGTTTCACTGAGCTAAAACTCTGCCATCAAAGCCTATCTCAGAACAATCACAGTTTAAAATAAAACACAAAAGTGAAGCTGAAAAAAATGGAGAATGGAGCACAACTAAAGAACAGGCGAACACAACTCAATGAGCACTGAAAATCAATGAAGTAAAACTGGTCTGTCCCTGAAAATGAACGAGGTGAAAATGGACCATTTTTTGCCTTCATTGATTTTCACTGCTCACTGAGTTGTGTTCGCCTGTTCTTCCGAGGGCGTATCATTTTCTTTCTATTTCTTTTTCAACTCCTAAGCAATCCTTTTTGCAGTCCTAAAGGTATTATGAGGACATACTTAATAACTTCTCACATTCTATTGCAGGAAATCCAACCATTCACATTCTACAATTTTAAATTCTGCACATCAGGCACCAAGATAGGCAGAGCAGAAGATCAAAATATATGACATTATTAGAATAGAACCTTATGATTGATGAAGTCTGATGTGTGTGTGTGTATGTGTGTTTAACGATTCTAAAACTATTTTCCCAACATGAGAACTTAATTTTCGTTTCTAAGGAACAGTGATAAAACAGCAAAGTTGAAAACAAAGCTGAAATTATTTTTCTTATGTGACATATTTGATACCCAGTGATGGAAGATTAAAAACTCTGAATCAAGATGAATTATGCTTCACATGCTCATACTGTGAGCCAAGATCCTAATTTTCTTCTAATCTAATTGCTTTTTTTGAGAATCAAAGCCAGCTTTGATCCATATGCTTTGATAAAGGTGCTTCCCCACAAGGAACAGCTTTTCTCACTGACTAAATTACTTCCACTAACCTTTGGCACTCTGAAGCTGTGACTTGTAAAATTAAATGTAATGGTAGGAAAGAGTTAATGAAACAGTTACAGATTTCTGACTGTTCTGATATATCAATGAATTTGTCTTGTTATATATACCAGCAAGAAAATATAGAAATATTAGATCATACTACAAGTAAAATCTTAAGTCTAATGTATCAGTAAAAATACGAGTAAATAGGAATAATATTTTTGCAGTTATGACAAATAAAAGGTTGTTATTTTATAAAGAACCTATATATAAATGATCAGAAAAAAATACTAAAGTTCCTATTGTTAAAAAAGGAAGAGCACATCCAAAGATATTTTGTACAAGAGAAAAACAAATGGATTTTCCACATATGAAAAAAATTCCCAACACTGATCTCCTCTAATCCAGTAACTTGCATTTTACAAAAACTTGAGAAACAATGAAGCATCATTTTCCAGAATATTAAAATGAGCACCAAATAGTAATAAGTTTTTGAACTGAGTTAGCCTATCTTTCTGGCAACACTGTAAGTTATATAAAGCAATTCATTATGAAACAAGAAACATAAAATCGTCTAGCCTCTTCAACCTAATAATTCCACTTTTGGTTACCTTTCCTAAGTAAATATTCCAAAATATGGTAATATCCTAGGGATACAGATCTCTGAAACAGTCCCATATATAATAGTAAAACCTGAGAGTAAGGCATATATAATATATAATTGTAGGAAAAATAACCAACTAAATCATGTTATCTAATAAAATGTTGCACAATTATTTATAATTATGTTTATTTGGAAAATGTTACAATAAAACGTCAATTGATAGAGAGGGATCATGTATTACGTGAGCGTTATGACTGCAGTAATCTTTGCAAATAAATATAGAATGGAGAAATGGAAGCTAAGCCTCCAGAATGTAATAGTTGAGCTTAAATAATGAGACTGAAAATGATTTTTGTTTATTATTTTGATATAAGAAATGTTCACTGATGTCATACTCAAACTGTAAGGCAATAAAATATTTAAGTGTGTTTACATTGGTATGCACTCAACCATACCTCACACAATTTTTACTACAATTTTTATTTGATTTCAATAAATATACTCCTTTTAGGAATTTCTCATTTTTAAGTTTCTCTTCCATATGTTTAAATTTTTTTAGATGTTGGTCTTCATAGTGAATTAATTACTAATGTACCATTTTTCTAACTGGTCAGTATATAATTTGGTAAGGATATAGTAAAGCAAACCTACTTTAAAATTATTTTATTAATACTAAAATTATTTTACTAAAAATTAAAATTAATATTGCTGTTCCTCAGAGGAGCTTTATCCAAACACATCTGTGGACTGGTCATTTCATGTAAGTTTACTTTGCCATGAGGTTCCAAATATGAGAAATGCATTATTATTTGATTATTTTTCAACAAGAAGTTAAGTGTTGTGAGAACCACCTATTTATTTATAAAGCAAAGATGGGAAATAATAGGACCGCGTGGGCTGATGGAAATGGCAACTACTACTTGGTTTGGAAAATAAATATGAAGGGGCTCTAGTGTGACTCAGAACAGCACTTGACACCCTTCAGGTGATTTTCACTCACAGATGTACAAATCTGCCCTTAGCTGGTCTGCCAACAGTTTGCCTAGGGAGGTGTTACCACAGACATTTCTATTTATTTATTTTTGGCTGCATCGGGTCTTAGTTGCAGCATGCAGGCTTAGTTGCTCCCTGGCATGAGGGATCTTAGTTCCTCGACCAGGGATTGAACCTGCGTCCCCTGCGCAGGAAGGCGGATTCTCAACCACTGAACCACCAGGGAAGTCCCTATCACAGACATTTCTGAAGATAATTTGATTTTCTTTTTTTTCTCTAAGGGGTCTTAACCTTTTATTTCATTTACTTCACTGGCAGAAGGAAACCACATCAACAAAGCAAATCTATTTTTGAGGTCTTGATGCAACATATCATTACATACATATGAACTGCAATATATTTTACATGAAGTTACTTTTGCAAACTCAATGCATTAATATCTGAACTTTTTATTTATGGCTGTTTTTAAATACTAAATATAATACCACTATTATAAAAGTATTTCATTTAAGGAAAATAAATAATATATGAAATCTTAGGATTGCAAGTACTGTCTGGTAATCTAATTTAGTGTTTCTCAGCCCTACTGACTCGTTGAGGTGCTTTAAAGAAATAAACAAACAACAAAATATTCTCAAGCTTTACAGCAGATCTGCTGAATAGAATCCAAAAAGGGATGGAACGGGAATGAATCTAGGACTCCGCATTAATTTAAAAGTTACCACATCAGTCGCATCGTTTGCAAATATTTTCTGCCATTCTTAGGTTGTCTTTTCAGTTTGTTTATGGTTTCCTTTGCTGGTCAAAAGCTTGTAAGTTTGACTAGGTTCCATATGTTTATTTTTGGTTTTATTTCTATTGCCTTGGGAGACTGACCTAAGAAAACATTGGTAAGATTTATGTCAGAAAATGTTTTGCTTATGATCTCTTCTAGGAGTTTTATGATGTCTTGTCTTATATTTAGGTCTTTAAGCCATTTTGACTTTATTTTGGTGCATGGTGTGAGGGTGTGTTCTAATTCATCGATAGATGAATGGATAAAGAAAATGTGGTACATGCATGCAACGGAACACTACTCAGCCATAAAAAAGAACAAAATAATGCCATTTGCAGCAACATGGATGCAACTAGAGATTATCATACTAAGTGAAGTAAGTCAGAAAGAGAAAGACAAATACTATATGATATCACTTATATGTGGAATCTAAAATATGGCACAAATGAACTTACCTACAAAACAGAAACAGACTCACAGATATAGAGAAAAGACTTGTGTTTGCCAAGGGGGAGGGAGGGAGGGAGTGGGAGTTTGGGGTTAGTAGATGCAAACTATTGATATTACATATAGAATGGATAAGCAACAAGGTCCTATTGTATAGCACAGGGAACTAACTATATTCAATATCCTGGGAAAAACCATAATGGAAAAGAATATAAAAAGAATGTAAATATGTATATAACTGAATCACTTTGGTGTACAACAGAAATTAACACTACACTATAAATCAACTATATTTCAAAAAAAATAAATTAAAGAAAAGTTACCAGGCAAAATTTGAGAACCTCTGCTTTATGAAGAGATTTCTAATCTCTGCATTTCACCCATGTGGTCCACTAACCTTTGCAAGGTGTTACAGTTGTTATAGGTAAGTTTCCAAGAGTCAAGTGAACACATTAAGCAGAGCTGGGCTAGAGTCACTAAATAAGAAATGAGAAGGCCCCCAAACCAAGGAGATATTGAGGGTACAGCTATAAGTTTGCTTTAGTGAAGGCTAGCTTGGATTCAGATTAGATCTCCCGTATCAGAGAACTCTACAGTAGGGTCCAGCCAAAGAATTCACATTAAGGCCCAAGAGAGAGTCACACAGAAGTTAGTAAAGCAAAGAAAGAACAAGAGCAGCAACTGTTTAGTAAACATACACTGAGCGCTTTCTTCTCTCTCTTCTCTGACCTAACACATTGGAGTAGTTATACCTTCAAAAGGAAGAGGGGGACATATATCTCAGAGGCAGCCTGTGATCTACCTCCTTGCCACTCCAAGCTATCATTGTTTCAATTTAAGGCCACACAGGGGAAAAGGAAGAACATACAATTTAAATGAAATTTGAGATCAGAGATTTAACTGAATTTTAGTAACAAAATGGATTAGAAAAAATTAAAAATTTATACCAATGGCATTAAAACATGGGAGATGATTATCAGAGCTGAAAATATTAATTGGGAAAAAATTCAGAATTATTCCCAAACCAAGGTAAGACTACTCAATAAATCAAGTAGGATATTAATGCAGCCTATCTAAAACTAAGTTTACACCACAGCAGGGCTAGTCTCTATTAAAATCCCTTAGATGCATGGCTTGTTCCTAAGTCAGCTCTTCCTTATTGCTGTCCTTGTTTCATGTTTTATTGGATTCAAGCATAGTGCTTATATTTATACCTGCTACATTTTTTAAAATTAATTTTTATTGGAGTATAGTTGCTTTACAATGTTGTGTTAGTTTCTACTGTACAGCAAAATGAATCAGCCATACATATACATATATCCCCTCCCTTTTGGACTTTCTTCCCATTGTGAGATTTATCCCATTGCTCCTTTTGTATCCCAAATCTTTCACTCAGCATATCACCTTTTTATCTCTCTCAGCTTTAACTTGTAAGTTTGATATATGCTCCCTCAATATCTTCATGGCTGATAAAGATTTCAAACAAATAAGAGAAAATTCAGGCAAAATACAGAAGTAGTCTTCCTCTACTTTTATATGCTTTTATGGCACTTTAAGGATAAAGGCAGAGATATCCATGATATCCCATCACCCTCAACTGATTGGGATATAACATTATGGTTAAAAACCTGAATTCTAGGGCCAGACAACCTGATGCCAATTACCCATCTGCTACTTGTTGGCCTGAGTCTACTCTACACAATGAGAAAGTAATATGTCTACTTCATAGAACTGTTAACAAGATCAAATGAGTCAAGAAACATGAAATACTTAGAAATGTGAGGCACGTAATAGGTCTTATATAAAGACTAGATATTTTTACTAGATGATGAGTGATCATACTAAAGTCCAGATACATGATGTTGACTACAGTTGCCTAATAACCACAATCCTATCACAGACAAATAAACAAATAAATGAATAATTAAGGTGTGGTATAACTTACATTTTGTTAAGCCAACCCAGATTCTGATTATTATTTTTTCTAATAATTTCTTACAGATTTGTCTGAAAAAGTTAGTCATCTTCACATGTTTTGAGAGAATACTTACTTGTTTAAATAAATAAACTGTCCAACTGTGCTAAATTTTTAGAATATATTCAGGCTTTCAGCATTTATTCTGTTGCCATAGAGACTTCTGTAAAGGTGTATAAAAAGAAAATCAAAGTGAAAGTCTCCTTTATTCATTACTCTTCATAGTATACATGGCACATGTGCTTGAGAGGAAGCAGAATATGCTGTGAAGCTCTCTCAAAGTACTGGCAGTAAGACAGAAACCCATGTTACTACATTTGTGTGTAATTTCATGAGATACTGCTACGTGAATAATTGCACTGCACAAGAGACACTGTTAAAGGAACAAGGCTTTGTGTATCTAAAGATCTTCTTCTTGAGGGTTATATCAAAGCAAAAGAGAAAATTCAGAAAGAGTTAAATATTAAAAAGCACCACTGGGATTTTTCAATGAAAAGAAGGCACTAGTTAAATAGGTAGCATAGTAGCCAATGAAAAGCTAAAACAATCAGCATGAACATATGCCTATGGCTAAAAGATACATATTAAAAAACACAGAGTGGGTTTATCTCTGGGCTTTCTATCCTGGTCCATTGATCTATATTTTTGTGCCAGTACCATACAGACTGCCAACAAACACTTGAAAGGATGCTCAACATCATTAATCATTAGAGAAATGCAAACCAAAACGACAATGAGATATCATCTCACAGCAGTCAGAATGGCCATCATCAAAAAACCTACAAACAATAAATGCTGGAGAGGGTGTGGAGAAAAGGGAACCCTCTTGCACTGTTGGCGGGAATGTAAATTGATACAGCCACTACGGAGAACAGTATGGAGGTTCCTTAAAAAACTAAAAATAGAACTACCATACGACCCAGCAATCCCACTCCTGGGCATATACTCTGAGAAAACCATAATTCAAAAATAGTCATGTACCAAAATGTTCATTGCAGCTCTATTTACAATAGCCCAGAGATGGAAACAACCTAAGTGTCCATCATTGGATGAATGGATAAAGAAGATGTGGCACATATATATATAATGGAATATTACTCAGCCATAAAAAGAAACGAAATTGAGCTATTTGTAATGAGGTGGCTGGACCTAGAGTCTGTCATACAGAGTGAAGTAAGTCAGAAAGAGAAAGACAAATACCATATGCTAACACATATATATGGAATTTAAGAAAAAATAAATGTCATGAAGAACCTAGGGGTAAGATAAGAATAAAGACACAGACCTACTAGAGAATGGACTTGAGGATACAGGGAGGGGGAAGGGTAAGCTGTGACAAAGTGAGAGAGTGGCATGGACATATATACACTACCAAACGTAAAATAGATAGTTAGTGGGAAGCAGCCGCACAGCACAGGGAGATCAGCTCAGTGCTTTGTGACCACCCAGAGGGGTGGGATAGGGAGGGTGGGAGGGAGGGATATGCAAGAGGGAAGAGATATGGGAACATATGTATATGTATAACTGATTCACTTTGTTATAAAGCAGAAACTAACACACCTTTGTAAAGCAATTATACTCCAATAAAGATGTAAAAAAAAAAAAAACACAGAGAAAAGTAACATGCCAATACAAATATTAGATTGCTTTACTTATGAAAATTATGTACCACTAGAACCCTACTAGTACAGTGCTAAAATTGATTTTTGATGGCTTATCAAATACATACTATGAAGTAAAAACAAAGAAAATGCCAATAAAATGAGTGTCAGATATTAAGATAAAGTAAAAACAAAGAAAATGCCAATAAAATGAGTGTCAGATATTAAGATAAAGGTCAGCGAGTATGGGAACACAGAAATGCATGCCATAAGGTGATAACCAATCACTGCATTTGGATTTGGGCTCCAACTTCCTGGTGGCCTGATGTTTTATGATAAGTGCATAACCCTCTGAAACTATGCCTTTTTTTTCTAACTAAGGTTAAGCCACAAATACGTCAAATAGTTGGCCTAGACTTTAGAGGGTAGATACACACAAGCTGACTAGTTGATTTGATTTTGTCAATTTCTATGAATTGTATCCTAATTTTAAAATTTAAAAAAAACCCAAAATATTAGTGACATCTCCATGAAATTTATCAGTAGGTACTTTGTGTTATTTCTAACATAAAATGTAATGACAATACCAAAGATGAAAAGTTGTGAATGGCCTGTAAATAACTCAGGCAATCATTAAATGGTGTTGCACATCTCCAGTAAGAAAAATAAATTTCAAAAACAGCATGTTAACTTGGTTCAAGAAAAACTGATACTAGTAAGGAGAGTTCAAAGAATCCAAAGCACTGAAATTAACATTGAGGTATAAGACATTCTAATTGAACAATAAAAACATCTAAGCAATTTTGCTTTCTTTATCCTAAAGGTGGCAGTTTGCCTTGAGCCCAAGTAATTCAATTTAATGGAGTCTCAAGTTCCACAGGTTGATATGTAGATGCAGTATGCAGAAGAGGGAGAGCAAGTTACTAAGTTTGTTTTGATGTCTGACTAGCGCATTCTACATGTTGATTTTGTTAGTAAAATGTTTGGGTTAAACAGGAAAGATAGCATGAATAATCAAGTATCAGATATATAAAGACATTTCCATTCCAGACCATTCAAACATTTATTAACAATGTATTAAGCATTCCTGGAAAGAGATTATTGTATCATTTTTTTCAAATAATTCAGCAATGATGGGTTAGTAACTGGTTAATGTTGTACAGCATCAGTGCACCAATACTTTTATACATTATGAATTTAAAGTCTCTTACTTCTTAATGTAAAATTTCTTTTTAAAAGGGGTAAGGTCCACATGATTTTAATACAAGCATCTTCGTCAATTATAGACAGTTACTTATAAAACAAACTAGAATATTTCCTTCAATATTTAATCACTTTTCAAGAATTCATAATTTAGTGATGTGTTGATTAAAAACTGTTACAGCCAAAGCTAGAGCTAAACCAAAATTGTTCTATTTTATATTACTATGTTTAGCCCATAAAGCTTGCAATACCTATTATTTCATATGATAATCATTAAACGCATGATTTTAAATAAATGTTTTATTGGGGGGGACCCATACCTATTATTTTTATATAATTAATATATTGTTCCTTAAGAAATTATCCCAAAAAATGACGCATTTCGAAAACTGTCTACCTTTTGGCTTGAATAAGAAATATATGTGGATATATATATATGTCTATTTCATATATGTGTACATGTATATTTGTGTGTACATACACACACATACAGCCTATATAGGGATTCTATAATCAGTTGTAATGCAGTGTATTATCCTTATTAATCTTCCATTGGATTGTAATTGTTCAAGATTATTTGTACACTTCAGTTAGAAATAGCAAATGGTATTAATATCAGTTAAACAAAAAATTGAAAACAAAGCAAACACCAAAAAAATCCAAGAAAGACTGAATAGTAGTACTGTTTCATAAATGAAGTAAAATTAGATACCCAAAAAATATGCACTGCATTTTGTAGCGTGTAAAATCAATTTGTTAGAATTTCATCTTGAAAGAAGAGGCGTTACAAGAAATGTTTTTTTAATTGCCACATCTTCAGTATACTGAGAAATTTTAATCCATTGATGTATGCATCCCTGAATTTTAGGTCAGCTCAACATTTAGCATTTTCATATTTATTTATTTAAAAGTTTGTTGTCCACCTACCAAAGAAAAGCACTTTTACATATTGATGGTTACTTATAGACATTATTATTATTATTTGTCCTCCAAGAATCACTCGTTTAAAGGCAACTATGACTTTAACGCAATGTGTACAACTTTTGGTATGCTTTCATAGAGAGCAAGATCCACTATTACGTTAATGTTCTTTTCCATATGAAGACGTGGAAGATAGTCCCAAATCCTCACTAGTCAGAAAAACTTCTCTGTAAAGTTCCATATGAATCTTAGTATCTTCTCACATGGCACACTGATTCCTACGTTCCCCAAAACTATAGCAAACAGTGTCAGATACAACACAAATTCTATCACAAGGTCTAAAGGAAACACAAGGATGAAAAGAATCCAGTCCAGCAGGCTATTCTGACATAACCTCTCTATGAAAAACATCCTGGACAAATATATCCTAGGACTAGATATTTCTAGTGATGCAGAACTCACTGCTTCATGAGGCAGCTCACTCTAGAACCAATCATACAGAGTTATGCCTCGCAGTAAGTTCAAGTCTCCAGCATTACAACTTCATCCGTGAATCCTAGTTGTCTTCTCTGCAGTGGCATGGAAGAGTTAAAGCATCTTTTACATGAGAGCTCTGCCAGTATTTGGAGAAAACAGTCAAAATTTTTCATTCTCCAGGACAAACGTCCTAGCACCTTAAACAAGTCTTCATACATTGGGATACACATAGACTCACTCTCTGGTTTATTTTGCTCCATACAGGTTTCAGTTTATCAAATATTTCTCATAAAGTATAATCTGAAATAAAAGAAGTAGAAGGGAACTAACACCTGCTCTGATTTAGACGCACAAGATCTCATGACAGGTGTAGCACATTTTTGTTATCCACTGTACAAAACACATCTATCTTCACATATTCGACATGGTCTTTATGTGTACTGCTTTCAGCTAGGTTCAATCCTGTTTACTTTTTTTTTTAAACATCTTTATTGGAGTATAATTGCTTTACAATGGTGTGTCGGTTTCTTTATAAAAAAGTGAATCAGTTATACATATACATATGTCCCCACATCTCTTCCCTCTTGCATATCCCTCCCTCCCACCCTCCCTATCCCACCCCTCTGGGTGGTCACAAAGCACTGAGCTGATCTCCCTGTGCTATGCGGCTGCTTCCCACTAGCTATCTATTTATGTTTGGTAGTGTATATATGTCCATGCCACTCTCTCACTTTCTCCCAGTTTACCCTTCCCCCTCCCTGTATCCTCAAGTCCATTCTCTAGTAGGTCTGTGTCTTATTCCATCTTGCCCCTAGGTTCTTCATGACCATATTGGGTTTTTTTTAGATTCCATATATATGTGTTAGCTTAAAGTATTTGTTTTTTCTCTTTCTGACTTACTTCATCTGTATGACAGATTCTAGGTCCATCCACCTCACTACAAATAAATCAATTTTGTTTCTTTTTATGGCTGAGTAATATTTTATTGTATATATGTGCCACATCTTCTTTATCCATTCATCTGTTGATGGACACTTAGGTTGCTTCCATGTACGGGCTATTATAAATAGAGCTGCAATGAACATTGTGGTACATGACTATTTTTGAATTATGGTTTTCTCAGGGTATATGCCCAGTAGTGGGACTGCTGGGTGGTATGGTAGTTCTATTTTTAGTTTTTTAAGGAACCTCCATACTGTTCTCTATAGTGGCTGTTTCAATTTACATTCCCACCAATAGTGCAAGAGGGTTCCCTTTTCTCCACACCCTCTCCAGCATTTATTGTTTGTAGATTTTTTGATGATGGCCATTCTGCCCGGTGTGAGATGATATCTCACTGTAGTTTTGATCTGCATTTCTCTAATGATTAATGATGTTGAGCATTCTTTCATGTGTTTGTTGGCAATCTGTATGGTACTGGAACAAAAATATAGATCAATAGAACAGGATAGAAAGCCCAGAGATAAACCCACACACATATGTTCACCTTATCTTTGATAAAGGAGGCAAGAATATACAGTGGAGAAAAGAGGGCCTCTTCAATAAGTGGTGCTGGGGAAACTGGACAGCTACATGTAAAAGAATGAAATTAGAACACTCCCTAACACCATACACAAAAATAAACTCGAAATGGATTAAAGACCTAAATGTAAGGCCAGACACTATCAAACTCGCAGAGGAAAACATAGGCAGAACACTTTATGACATAAATCACAGCAAGATCCTTTTTGACCCACCTCCTAGAGAAATGGAAATAAAAATAAACAAATGGGATCTCAGGAAACTTAAAAGCTTTTGCACAGCAAAAGAAACCATGAACAAGACGAGAAGACAACCCTCAGAATGGGAGAAAATATTTGCAAATGAAGCAACTGACAAAGGATTAATCTCCAAAATTTACAAGCAGCTAATGCAGCTCAATATCAGAAAAACAAACAACCCAATCCAAAAATGGACAGAAGACCTAAATAGACATTTCTCCAAAGAAGATATACAGATTGTCTGTTTACTTTTTGATAGTTATGGCTTATTATTCTTTTCTGTCAAGAATTCTGTTGATCACAAAGCTATACTCAGGTCAAAACAATTTACATACTTCATAAGGAAATTTGTAAAATGTCCCAGTGATCTCCTCAACCCTGTCACAAATGAACATATGAAGGTGACTCTGTAGCCCAAGACCCAAAGAACCTTGTAGGAAAAGTCCAGGTGGGGTATCAACTTGCATAGGGCTCAGTGAATATAAAAAGGGGAGAGATATAGGATCCCTTAATGCAAAATATAGAAGGTAGACTTCTATGATAAACATCTAACAATCTTGGATATGAATAACTCCTTTCACATTCTAGTTAATCATTACAGGATTAAAGTAAGAATGCTAAATTTGAATTGGTGAATTCCATCTCCACATGATCAACAATAGCAAATAATTTTCTACTTCTAAATATCTGAGCATTCTACAGTACTAAATAGATTTAAGGGTGCTAAACTTCTACATCTATACTAGTATTTTCTAAAATATTCAGTAGAAAACACAGTTGATTTTCAGAGGAACCTATCTGACTCTATAGTCTTACTATATTTATTTCCTTATTAGACAAAATTTTATCATTAGAGTACATTTTATTTAATCTGAAGTCTTTTTCTAAAAGATATTATATTTATTTAAACCTAAAATAATAACATACGTGAAAACTAAATAATATCAAATTATTCCATCCAGATTTTATTTACTTGGTTTGCATCCAGGTGGAGTTAGGATACCTTCATATTAAGCCTTTGTCCTTTCTAGGCTCTCCAAATTTCAATTAAACATATCAAACCTATCTTACCCCATTTTGACAGCCTTTTAAGTCCTGTGAATTTGATTTTAATTGACTAAGTTCATTATAGACACAAGGGAGATAATAAAATCTTGAATGCATTGTTAGCCTATGTTTACTGATAGTTTAGCAGTGAGGGAAGATGGCTTGAGGAATAAGAAGGCTACCCAAAGTCCTAAATATACCTATACTCCTTGATCCAACCAGGCATTCCCTCTATTTCACTCTGCAAGCTTCTCCATAAATTGCTTTTACTGAATTATACTTTGCTATGATGCCAACATAGGTTATACAAGAAAGCATGCATGAAATTCACTGTGGAATCTCCTGGAGAATGTTAAGAATAATTTTATTATATTACACAGTGTCTGGGAGAGCCACTCCACTTGGAAAATTTCTAGTCTGATATTATTACTATGCACAATTTTTCATTTCAAAGGATAATTGGTTGTTTTTATCTTATCGGCACCATGAATTGTGTAACTTATTACATTTCCCTTTTGAATTTGGCTGCTAAAAAACTGATAGCTAAATCCATGACCCACTGGCAGTAAACATATGATATAAAACTTTGGTCTCATTAGGTTCCACTTTTGAAGCCACTGATTTTTTTTTTCCTTGCTTCCTCTCTCTTTTAATCTTCATTTAATATTTGTAAGTCACTTAATAAGAAAGGGGATAAGTTAATTACTGAGATGATAAATTAAAATACTATTTTAACCATCATAGAAGCAGCAGAGCAAAGAGAACAGTGAAAGCCAAAAAACGTGTCTCTTGGTTTCACATAATATTTCTGACATTCATGTTTTTCCCACAAAAAAGTGGTAAATAATACTAACCTAGTTTACTTAGTTGTTCTTATTAGCAAATAAGATAACAGATGTAATATAATACCCAAAGTAAAAATATTAAAGAAAATTATTATAGGTACTATATTTCATTAATATCATGGGAAAATATACATGTATGTACCAATTGTCCAAAAGAAAGAAATAAATTGATTATACTTATGCTCTCCTTTGTTTCCATTGTTAAAAATTTAGAAGCTGTAATAAACAAAATTATCAAGGGAAATGTCAGAAGTTAAGGGAAAGAAGAGAAGACAAGACAATAAGAACTAAGATGAATTTATTGCAACACTTCCAGTAAATTGTTTGGAAACTTGGAAAATAAATGTCAATCAAAATGCTATTCAAAAATATTCTTTTACTAGCACTAATCAAATATTTAATACAAAATAATAATCCTAATCTCCAAGGAAGCACAAGCAGACAGTTTCCTTCACAATGGCTTGATATTTGATAAGCCTTTAAAATATTTTCTATTTATCAGAGTAGAAAACACACACAAGAAAGTTACATTCATTGAGATAAGAAAATACGCAAAACTAAATTATTTACTGTAAAACTTTGTACTTTTAAAATTCATTTTAGCATTCATTTAATTCAGTTAATTAAAGTCAACAATCAAATGGAACCTGAGATAACTGAGGAAAAAAATACTAATGCACTATTTATTACCTTTTAAAAAAATAATCTCCCTGTGATGGTCTCTTTACTTACATTCTCTTAAAACTGTAATTTTCCATAATGCAATTATATAAAGAAAGGTAAGACAGAGGATTTAAGGACCATTCTTGTGCCAGCTTTTCTTAGTTTATCTTTCTATTGTCTGATTTATTTGAGATGGACTGTGAAAACAGAGCATTTAACAACAACAAAATATTTTCTAAGAACAAAATGGGTTGTGATTTAGTCCATAATACAACAAAACTATGTATGTTGTTCTATGCAATGTTATAGTGCCATTTCTCCCACTCCACTCATTTCTTCATTCATTCATCAAAATATATTTGGGATATGCCACGGGGAACATAATATATCAATATAATACAGTGTAAATACTATGAGATGGTCCCATAAATTGGAAGACAATAAGAAATCAGAATTGATATAAGAGAAAATAAGATTAATGTAAGAATGAAAATGTAGGTGTTATTTGGAGCATCCTTGTGATATTTTCTGTCAGAACACAGTTCAGGAAGTTAGTAAGACATCAAGCCAATGAGAGGGCAAACAAATGAAATATTGAATTTAGAATCAAGTCCATTAATTAGCAATTCAATATGAATGAGCTCCTACTAGCGAGACTGAAAGAAAATGATATAAATCCAGTTAGTTTAGATATCATTGGTCAAAAACCTGTATCCGGACAGGAACACAAGCAGTTGGTTGTATCCACCCTCCTCCATTCTAAAATACATGAGCCATTGGTTAGTTTCCTGGCTAAATATTTTTTCCGTGTCAGTTAATCTCAGAAGACTTCTTAGGAGGTGACTTTATGCCCTCTGAGCATATTATATAGGGAGAGAAGAGAGGAAATAAGAGGGGCCCCTTCAAGTCCATAAACAAGAGTCTAGATCACTGAAAAGACATGGTGGAAAGATAAGGTGGATTATACATAATATATAATCAAGTCTTTTAACCCTGAATATTGGGCTGTTGTACCATTCAAGAATCAAAGCAAATACATTTGTTCTTGTTCTTTGCTGTGGTATTTCCTTTTCAAAAAGTATTGAAATATTTCCATGTTATTGCTCTCATCTGAGTATCTAAGGGGTCTCACTTAACAAACACTGTCTTCTGCATCCACTATTTCTAAATGTCTGAAGGCTTCACTATGATTTTAATCCTGCCTTTCAGCATTAGCACTTGGATTACTGCTCTTATTTAAAATGGGCACACTAGGTTTATTAGATATCTGCAGTTCTCTGTTATTCTATTATGTCACACTGTTTTCACTCAGCATTGTCTACCCTGACTTCCGTTTTTGTCCACCCTGACTTCAGTTTTCCTTCTTCAGTCATCACACTAACTTTCGCTCTTTGTGTATCACACACACTCCACACACACAAGTCCTAGGAATTTGTGCTACTCTAAGTATTCTCAATGCTGACTGCTAGTGAGTACTCCAGGGTCTCATTATTAGTTATAGTTTCATAAAATCCAACATAAATTTTGGACATATGAAACTGATCAAATATATGAAGAAACTATATGCAAGATATATATCAGGTATAAGTTCCATAGAAAGATGAACTGTATGTTTATATCATAAAGCATTTATTGCATTTGTACTATGCATACACCACTTGCTCAGCTGCTCAGTAGTTGTTGAAGTGAGACGCTAAAGAGAAAGAAAATTGATGGGATTGGGACATGTCTCAGAGGCTAAGGAGGATAGCACTAAAGAAAGCTAGAGAAGGTAGAGTATACCACTACTGATCATAATAATACAAATTAAAATATTAGGTAATATTTATTGTGTAGTTAGACACTGCTCAATACTCTTTAAATATATTAATTGAATTCTTATACCCACCCTATAAGTTAGGTGGCACTATGAACCCCTTTTTATAAATTATGAAACAGGGGTACAGAGAGGTTGATTAACTTTGCCTTACGACCCACAGCTGAGAAATGATGGAGCCATAATTTAAACGAGGTAATCTAAGTGCAATTATGTCTACTCAAACCATGTGGGAAACTAGGCAACTGCCTATAAAGAATAAGCTATAAACATACTAGAGGAGGGCTGGCCTAAACTGAAACTTCATACAATATAGATTATCTGATGTATCTTAAACACTACTCTCTAACCCTGGGAAGAAAGTATTAACTTATAAACTATACAGTGAAAGAATAACACTTCAAGCAGGTGAATGATTTGGATGCAAGTTAAAGTTTTTTATTTTGTGATTATCAGTCCTTAGCTAATATATGTATATATATTTATTCAATTGTGTTTTTGTGCTTGTGTTTGACATTTTTTGGCAGTCTTGTTAATTAAGCAAACGTTATCCCTGATTAATGTACTGTGAGCTGTTCCTAAGTACTATAAATAATACAGTGATAAATTGCCATATCTAAACCAGCCAACCTTTAGCACCTTCAAAAATGAATTTTCTTGGTTGAATTTGCTGTTGTCAACATAATAATCATACTCCTGTGGAAAAAATCATCTTCCTTACTTCTTTTGTATGGAAAATTATATTTAAACTATTTGATATAAGATGCTTGTTTTCCGTGGTAGGCAAAAAAAAAAATCCTGTAATTATTAAAATAACCTCAAAGATTCTGCTAAAAGCAGCACATCTGAAAATTTAACTGCCTTATTAAAGTGTTTAATAGCAACTTAAAACTTAATTTTACCATTTAAAACACAATTTAGATAGTCATGGGGATTGGGTTTTATTTTCATTCATTACATTGTTTTATTTCTAGTAACTACTTAATAATAGTTATTAGCTCCTCTCCTTACAAGCAACTTTTGAGTCTTTGCTTACCTGTAAGAGTATAAAAGATAGTCCATTCAGTTGTTAAAACTACTAGTGTAAGTGGAGAATTTTTTGTTGAAATATGAGGGGAGCTGGAAATGTGTCCTTGTATTTTCATTTAGTTAGGAATAATGTTATTATCATGTAGAAATGGCAAGGAATCTGCCACAATCTGCTACTTCCACCCCATCCCTGTCCTGCCTTCAGTGCCCTTTAAAAACCTAATGTCTTTAACAGTCGGCTCTTAACCTGTCACTCAACATCATCTTATACCATCTCCATCCATTTCACTCAGTCCACAGCCATTCTGGCCTTCCTTAACTTACTGCATTCACCAAACCCATTCTTGCCATAGGGCCTAGGAACATGCTCATTGCTATCACTTACATTTATTCTTCAGATTTTAGCTCAGTCATTGCTTCTTCAAAAGAAGCATCTCTGACCACCAAGACTATCTTAGATTCTCCATATACAAAATAGTAGCTCCATGTATTGCCCCTTCTGATCATACATAACCAGTGCAATTTTATATTTTTGTTAATTATTTGATTCACACCCACCTCCTCATACTAGACTATAAGCTCCACAATAGCATTTAACAGGACAACAGATGAATGCTATTATATTCAGTGCTTAGTACATACCTGGTATTGAAAAAAAACATTTGTTCAATTAGTGACTAAGTGATGATCATTGCACTTTAACTTTCTATTATAATTATATACCCTACAAGGTTGTGAGTTCCTTGAGAGTAGGTACTTTATTTTCCCTACTTAAATTCCTATTATCTATATTTCAAACTACTACAATTATTTATTAGTTAGTAGTCAATTCTATCAGTAGTTAATATGAAATACAATAAATAAAAACAAAAAAGATAATAGAACCATTTGTTCAATACAATCTATTGAATTGTCTTTGGCATTATGTTTCAGAATATGTTACTCTCAAATCATTTTCATAAGACATATATTCTGTGTTACCTATACATAGAATATTTAAATGTGTAAGTAATACCTTTCAAAAGCAATTTGTATTTATGGAAGCATAGTCATTGTGTATTCTCTGACTTATCAAATGGAAATTTTTATTTCATTAATTATCACATGGGCATTAACAAACTAGTTGACAAATATTTTTGCTACCTCTTAAAGCAATAAAATGACTATTTGCTATAGCATTTAATGCCATTTGCTATACATGAGATAATTGACATGAAAGTAATTTTTTAACAATAAAATGATGTAAGTAGGTGAGTTACTGCTAATATCAACTATTTCTGGTAGGATATATTAGCAATGATACATGTAAATAAAATAAATGAAAAAGTTTATAAATGAGAAACTGCTTTTTATTTGTAAGACATTATGAAAGACAATGTTATGGGTTAAGTATGACTCAATTTATCTTGTTCTTTCCATATAAAAAAATAAGGCAGGGTAAAAAGCATGCTCTAGCTATCCTTACAAACCTCTTGTCTAGGATATTTGGATACAAACATGAATGAAAAAGGCTGTTTTATGAAATAATGAAAGCTGAGACCATCATCATGGCACTACACTCCACCTCTAAGGTTTTAAATTCATGTTTTAATTTTAATTGTAAAATACAGTATTTAGTGAGATATTTTTCCTATATAAATATCAGTCTTGGATCTAACCCTACAAATTGTTAACACTGAAAATGCTAGAGTAAACTATATCTGAAAAGAAATCTCCACGCAGAATGTACACGCTTTACTATAAAATGTATAACTCAGATGAACCCTGGAGACATCAAGGTATCTGTAAGGAAAAGTTGCTTTCTAGACTAACTGTCCACAGTCCAAAGTTTGCCATTGTTCCAGCTCCCAAGAAAGCTCATAACTGTCACTGATAACCAGCAGCCACATGGTGAACTCGGCATCAACCCCCTCTTGCTTTATGTCTCTATCTCAGATTCAACCTAGTGTTCATCCCTTCAATTATTATCTGAACAACTTGTTAGCTTACTTGCTTCTTTTTTAAATTTTTTTTGTTTTGCTTTTCCTTATGTAATAGTTACTCTGAAAAACCCCAAACATGCATTAATATAATCATCTATCTCCCTTCCCTGGAGGCTGAGGGCCCCTGGAGAAAGATCACAAAAGCTTTGTGGATTTGTGTCCCCACAGTTTCAACGTGTCCAGCCTCATTTCTGAATCTTCAGGACTGCCTGGCAATCCTTTTATATATTCTAGTCAGCTTCCTCTTTTGCCCCAAAGCAGATTTGCTTGACTTTTATCATTCTAATAAAGCCTTACCTTCCCACTAGCTACTGTCTTAGATGGAAGGATTATTTTATACTTCATTGAGGAAAAAAGAGAGAATGATACAGCAACTTTCTCAACTTACATTCTTCAGTCTACAAATTTACTTATTTATGATGTAAAGCCTTTTTTACATATCACCAGTCTCAGGGCAAAGCTACTCTACTTAACAAATGATCTATGGTTCTTATTTTGTTATATATTTTCAATCTCTCTCTCTAGTTTTTGGTTTTTTTTTTTATTGCAACCTTACTATAACCTGTTTTTTTACCTAACCTTAACATGCCTAGGTTATTCCTACATTAAAAAAAAATCCTCTGACAATCCCATAGCCTCCTCTACTACAACAAGGAACGCTCCTCTTCACAATCTGTAAGTACCACCTCTTTTCTCTTAAAATTTACTTATCCTTCAAAACACTAAAATCTAAGCTTCTTTATTCATTACTGAAATGAAATTACTATCACTAATATCAACAATGTTTCCCACATACATTTATTTAACACCATTAACAATTACTTCTTTTTGAGACTCTCTCCACCTTTCAGTTTCCAGGACAATAATCTCTCCCACTTTTCATGCTGGCATTTCTCATCCCATCCTTTTGGAATCCTACAAAATCACTTTCTGTATGTAAACTCCTTAAACAGCAGATTTCCTCAAGATGTAATTTTGTTTCTATAAATTTTTTGATGTTTTATCACTTTGGCCACCTTTTCTTCCTTTTTGATTCATACTTCAGGTCTAATCTTTCTCCTGTGACACACACAACCATAATCTTACTACAGACTTGGATATTCTGTAGTGTATATTCACACTCAAGGTCTAAATCTAAACTTCTTGAATTCTTCTTCCACCTACTCCATCATTGGGTTTATCAACAAGTCTCAGCCTAGCTTTTAAGTCTTTCAATGAATTGTATCATTCTTTGCCTAACATACATAGTTTAATTTCAGTCCAATTTATTTTAAACTCATTTACAAACAACAAAAATATAGGGAATGCTTTATTAGGAGTACAGAGATGAATGAGCCAAATGCCTCCTCTCAAGAAACTCATAAAAATGTAGTAATGTATAATGTAATAAATGTAAAAAAAAACACGTGCACAAGATAAAGAAAAAATACAGAAGAGCATCAAAAATAAAACAAAGAAATGGTCCCTATGACTGTCAAGAAAAATTTTTGAAAGTAATGACCTTCAATTTGGGTTGTGAAGGTCACATAGGATTTGCTCCAGTGAACAAAGGAGAGGAGGATATTTATTACAGGCAAAGGGAACACAAGTGCAGAGATAAAAGTCTGAAATGCTAGGGTGTGTCTGGTGACCTATAAACAAATCAGTGTTTCTGCCTTGTAAAGTGCAACAGGGTGTGTGGATGGGCTAATAATAATGCTAAATAGTATGGCAGAAATGAATAGTATTGTTATTACAAATTTTCAGTTAATGAGGTTTAAGTGTAATAAATTAACGTGAAAGTAGAGAAGAATAAGATGTGAATAACTCATATAAAATAATTTATTTCTAAGTTTAAAATTCCTTTAGATGATAAAAGATAATCTTTGAGGTTAAATAAGAGGTAGAAATATAAAAATGATAGATCAACATTATAGAAAATATTATCTAGGGCAAAATACTGATGTTCTCTTTCCTTTCCTTTGCTTCTACACCTCCAGGATTAGAAGATTCAGAAAAGAAACTTAGTAAGACATAATTTTATGATGAAACACAAATACTCTTCTCAAATATACAATAAATCAGTTGGCACATAGTTTAGTCTTCAATTTAGAAATGGTTCTTATTTCAATATTGAACTGCAAGTAAAACTTCTAACATTCTCGAAAGAATCAAAGTATAATGATAGTCACTTTTCTAGGCTACCTCACCAGAGGCAATTTAAAACACACACACACAAATAGGATATCATATATTTGCAATGAAAATAGAAAATAATTTTTTTTTAGTGAATAGATGATGGATACTGAATTTGTTTTGGATCTGAAAATTTGGAGGAAGCAAAGAAAATAAACATACCATAGATACACAATGTGAAAATTTATTATACATAAAATGCTTCACAACATTCTGAAACACTATACGAAAATCCTTACGACATAACAGGTGAAAAAATTTTTCAGCAAATGTATAAAACTTCAAATAAAGGGGGAATTGTTGTGGGATTAAAAACAATACCAAGAACAAGTAAAAAGTGCAGCAAGTTTCACAAGCCTCTATTTCATAATGTTTCCACAGAAAAAATCCTCAAGGTCCATTTTGTAATGGTAATTTGAGGTGAGGTGTGGTGTCAAATGGAAGAAGTTCAAGTATAGGATTTTCTGCTGAAATAGCTGAGTCAATAATAATTTTTTACTTGTTAAAGAAACAGCCAGACCAATGCTGATATTAATAATAGATATATGGGCTTCCCTGGTGGCACAGTGGTTGAGAGTCCGCCTGCCGATGCAGGGGACACGGGTTCGTGCCCCGGTCCAGGAAGATCCCACATGCCGCGGAGCGGCTGGGCCCGTGAACCATGGCCGCTGAGCCTGGGCGTCCGGAGCCTGTGCTCCGGCAACAGGTAAGGCCACAACAGTGAGAGGCCCGCGTACCGCAAAAAAAATAATAATAATAGATATGCACTCACCACATGCTAGAACCTGTGCTGAGAAGACATGAATTGTCTTCTTCAGTTCTTATAGCAATGCTGGGAAGTAGGTACTATAGATCCATAAACTCTTAGCTACAATTCTGAAATCGAAAAACAGTAAAAATCAAAACTTACTTCTGTTGTTGTTGTTATTTCATAAATCTGACACATAAGTCCTTTCGGTGTCAAATATTGACCTGAACTGAGGTAAGGTTATTGACAGTTTTCATTTAGTTCACTCAAAGTGAGAATCAGTATGTTTCTTTGCAAAAAGTATAGGGTCCTGCTGCAGACCTGCTGAGGTTATTATGGATTGAATAGATATGTACCATATTACTTTCCAAAAATCCAATAGTTCTGAATTCTGAAACCTATCTGTCCCCAAGAGTATCAGATAAAGGATTGTTAACCTGTCTTATAAATGAAATAAGAGGCCCAAGATCACAAATCTGAAATGTGCTCATGATAGAATTTGAATCCAGGTATAACTTCAGAGTCCAAGCTCTTACCCACTATGTATACTGCGTCTGTATAAAAACTGTGTTTCTGGTAGAATGTCAGCTCCGTGAAACCAGAGATTTTGCCTAATTCGTTCCATTTGGGGCTTCCAATGCTCAGAATAGTACTTGGGGATTCACTGCATATGAAATAGGTATGCAATAAATGTTCATGGATACAAGAATTGTATCTATCAATGGAGCTTTCTCTAGATATTGATGTTCACTAACTTCAAAATATGGTCTCTAACAAGAATAGCTAACTTGTATCACAGTTAAATGTACTGCTCTAACAGTCCATAAATGTAGTACAATACTAAACCTCATTGTGAAGGGAAGAAGCCTACCGAGTATAGATGCTCAAATAGAAGCCCAGCCCCTACACAAAGACATGGAGTTGAAGAGTTTTTAAGGGCAGAAGAAAACATGGTTCCCAGAAAGTCAGGTGGGAACTGCTGTAACACCTAAAGTTTATCAGCATGGTGAAGAATACAGCCACAATTAGCACAGCCTAGAAACAGGCTAAAGGTCTACATTGGGTTTGGATGTAACATTTACATTTTCTTGTAAAACAAATCCCAGGAGTCTAATGAACTAGAGTGGCCACACCCAGAGCACATCATTATAACAATAGCCTACTTCTGTCTTTATAAGGAATGTTGATGGCAGAGAAAAGCCAGTGTAATACCCAAGGGCAAAGTGATACAGCAAACATTCCACCAAATTAACAAAGAAAAAGACCAGCACTGGTTGTGATCAGGGCACATCTCCTTGAACAAATTCTAAGTATGCCAATTATACCTCGTGCCTTCTCCCCAGAATCTCTGTCATGGTGCCGAATCTGAATATGGAGGAAGGAGTTTCATATTCACTTAAATAAATTATTGGATCAATTTCATTTATCATATAACACAGACAGATATACAATATGTTTATTATGTGCATTTTTCATTTATGTTGAGCTTTAGGTTCCATTTTTACATATTATTGATGTTTTGTTATACCAGAAGCTCATATCTGTTAAAAATTCAAGTTCCAGAATGTTCTCTAGTCCCAATTTTGAGAAAAAACTATCTGAAATGGTGACTTGTAAATTCACCTACAAAAGTAACACTGTCTGAAACACCATGAATTTTAAGTTGAGTGACATAATGTACCAGAAAGCAACAAATATCTATACAGATATACCTCATTTTATTATGCTTTGTTTTATTGTGGTTTGCAGATACTGCGTTTTTTACAAATTAAAGGTTTGGGGCAATCCTGCATAGAGCAAGTCTGTTGGTATCATTTTCCAACATCATTTGCTTACTTGGTGTCTCTGTGTTACATTTTGCTAATTTTTGCAACGTTTCTAACTTTTTCATTATTATTATATCAATATTTGTCATGGCAATCTTTGGTCAATGACTTCTGATGTTACTATATAATTGCTTGGGGGTGCCATGAACCATGCCCATACAAGATGATGAACTTAATCAATAAATGTTGTATGTGTTCTGACTACTCCACTGGCTGGCCATTTCCCTGCCTCTCTCCCTTCCTTGGGTCTCCCTATTCCCTGAGATACAATATTGAAATTAGGTCAATTAATAAGCCTATAATGGCATCTAAGTGTTCAAGTAAAAGGAAGAGTCACATGTCTCTCATTTTAAACCAAAAGTTAGTAATGATTAAGCTTAGTGAGAAAGCATGTCGAAAGGCAAGACAGGCGAAAAGCTGGCATCTTGAGCCAGTTAGTCAAGGCTTGAATGCAAAGGAAAAGTTCTTGAAGGAAATTAAAAGTGCTACTCCAGTGAACACACAAATGATAGAAAAGCAAAACAGCCTTACTGCTGATATGGAGAAAGTTTTCGCAGTCTGGACAGAAGATCAAACCAGCCACAACATTCCCTTAAGCCAAAGCCTAGTCCAGAGCAAGGTCCTAACTCTCTTCAATTCCATGAAGGCTGAGAGAGGTGAGGAAGCTGCAGAAGAAATGTCTGAAGCCAGCAGAGGTTGGTTCATGAGGTTTAAAGAAAGAAACCGTCTCCATAACATAAAAATGTTAGGTGAAGCAGCAATTGCTAAAGCAGAAGCTACAGCAAGTTATCCAGAGGATCTAGCTAAAATAATTAATAAAGGTGGCTAAATTAAACAGATTTTCAATGTAGACAAGACAGCCTTCTATTGGAAGGAGACACCATCTAGGACTTCCACGGCAGAGAGGAGAAGTCAAGGCCAAGCCTCAAAGCTTCAAAGGACAGGCTGACTCTCTTGTTAGGAGCTAATGAAGCTGGTGACTTTAAGTTGAAACCAATGCTAGTTTATCATTCTGAAAATCCTACGGCCTTAAGAATTATGCTAAATCTACTCTGCTTGCACTCCATAAATGGAACAATAAATCCTGGACTGTCTACAACACGACTTACTGAATATTTTCAGCCCACTGTTGAGACCTACTGCTCAAAAAAAACCACCTCTTTCAAACTAACTGTTCATTGACAATGCGCCTGTCACCCAAGAGCTCTGATGTAGATATGCAACAATATTCATGTTGTCTTCACGCCTGCTAATACAACATCCATTCTGCAGCCCATGGGTCAAGAAGTCCTTTTGACTTTCAAATCTTATTATTCAAGAAATACATTTCATAAGGCTAAAGCTACCATAGATAGTGGTTCCTCTGATGGACTCAGGCACAGTCAATTGAAAACATTCTGGAAAGGATTCACCATTCTAGATGCCATTAAGAACATTCACGATTCATGGGAAAAGGTCAAAACATCAGTATTTTTGGAGTCTGAAAGAAGTTGATTCCAACCCGCATGGATGACTGGAGGGGTTCAAGATTTCATTGGAGGAAGGAACGGGAGGTGTGGCGGACATAGTAAGAGAACTAGAGTTAGAAGTGGAGCCTGAAGATGTGACTGAATTGTTGCAATATCATGATAAACCTTTAAGGGACAAGGAGTTGCTTCTTCTGGATGAGCAAAGAAAGTGCTTTCCAGAGATGGAATCTGCTTCTGGCTAAGAAACTGCAAAGATTGTTGAAATAAGAACAAAGGCTTTAGAATATTACATAAACTTAGTTGATAAAGCAGTGACAAGGTTTGAGAGGATTGACTCCAATTTCCAAATAAGTTCTACTGTAGGTAAAATGCTATAAAACAGCACTGCATGCTACAGAGAAACGGTTTAAGTAAGGAAGAGTCATCAATGAGGCAAACTTCATTGTTGTTTTATTTTAAGAAACTGCCACAATAACCCCAACATTCAAGCAACCACCACCCTGATAAATTAGCAGACATCAACATAGAGGCAAGAGCCTCCACCAGCAAAAAATTATGACTTGCTGGCTGAAGGCTCAGATAATGGTTACCATGTTTCAGCAATAAAGATTTTTTGAGTAAGGTACGAACATTGCTTTTTTAGACACAACGCTATTGCACACTCTAACACAGAGTACAATATAGTACAGACATAACTTTTATATGCATTTGCAAACCAGAAAAAATTTGACTCGCTTTATTGCAATGTTCACTTTATTGTGGTGGTCTCAAACTGAACCAGCAATATCTCCAAGGTATGCCTGTAAATGCTACCCACATAGAATATACTATAGAGCTCTCTAGAGTTAATCTGCAGGTCTCTAGAATCTTTGTGGCTTCTTTGGAGAAGCCTCCTTAAAAGAATGGGAAATATAGTAAGTGAACCTGGAAAGTCAATTCTGTGACAGATAGAGGAAAGAAGACATTCTCTCTCTCTCTCCATGCCACTGCTCCTATGGCATACTTCTTTTGCATAGTAACCACAAACCTTATAATAAAGAAAAATACAAGAAGAATTGAAGAGAAAAAATTTCAAATAAAAAAACATAGTGAGAAGAAATGGCATAAAAACAAAATAAAGTTCAAAAAGAAATAATTAAAGACAAATAAGAGACATAAAAACCTAAAAGATACAGACACTGATAAATAAAATAGATGAGAATCAGGGAAAAGACATAATATCCTAAAAGAAATTGTGATATATTAAAATCACAAAGGTTGTCAAGAAGAATATAAAAAACTAAAAGCCAGGAGGTTTAAAATTGGGAATTTTCTACACTTAGGAGATAGAGGATTAAGAATAAGAAATAAAGCACCAAAAAGGTAAAACATATTTGAATGTAAAACGTATAAGCAGGATCAAGCATTATAGAGAAATTTTAAATAATGACAAAAACCGTTATTAGCAAAATAGAATACATGAATGTAATACTGCATCAGTTTTGCCATGAAGCCAGTGTAGTAAGCTTAAAGATTAGGAAAACTGAACCTGTTTCCTTATTGAAAACGTATGTTCAAAGTGGTGAAAAAAGAAATAACAGATATAAACAAGGAACACAATCCCTGACCATTCCTGAAAGGCAGTCCCCCAAGGGTGTGGCACTTTCTGCTTTAGCAGTGGCATCTACCTAACTGCGAATCCTAGTGGGCAGGGATGACTGAGATGCCATTAGATGTCCCCCTCCTTCAACCACAGTTTTTAAGAATGTGCAGTTCTAGTTATAACTACCCAGGATCAATCCCCTTCACAGAAAAAGCCTCTCTGTTCCCCCAGAATGAGCAATGGCTTGCTCAGCCCTGCAGACTTCCCAAGCTAACTTTAAAAATTGAACCTATGAATTATCTGTCCCTCTCCCTATCCCCCGACATTTTTTCTGATCGTTCATTTGTACTGTTTCCATCGCCTCCTCATTCCTCAAGGTTAAGTTAGCAAGGCATAATAGAGAGAACATTAGAGTGAGTAATGAGTGGTAAGGGGCGTAGTGATGGACCTCATGGAGAGATCCAACTTTCCCACCTCATTAGAATATGGGGACAGAGAAGGTAAAGAGGTTACATCTGAAGCTAAACCTAGGGTTTCATAAATAATTTTCTGTGTTTCTATGCTTTATGCCCTAGCCATTAATCTCAAAGTCCTTTTTCTCTAGCCAAAACTTGGCCAGTGTACTGCCAATCTGATAGTGATAACTGTTCTTCACCCAACAACTGGCTAGCTCTCAGGCGTGTGTAGTGGTGGAAGGACTGGGGAGGGGGCAGGGAAAGAGAAGAATACCCCCTAAATCTGGGGTACCCAATTTCCCCCCCCCCCAGCACAACAGGAGGTGAGCAGTGGGCAAGCGATCAAAGCTTTGAGCGAAGCTTCATCCCCCCATCACTCACATTGGGGCTTGAACCACTCCCCCCCTCCCACCCTGTGGAAAAACTGTCTTCCACGAAACCGGTCCCTGGTGTCAAAAAGGTTGGGGACCGCTGCTCTAAATGATACACAAGGGAGAAAAATATTAAATTTATTTGAAGAAACTTCCAACCCTCATTGCAGGAAATTCTTAATTTTCTCCACCTATTTATATGTGGGGTGGTACTGAGCAACTGGTCTGCATTTTAGTCAGGCTTTGTTTACCTTCAAGTGTATGTAGCAAGTACAATCCACTTAAGGAGTCATTAGTCATGTTCACTGTATATTCCCCTTTCTACACACACACACACATCCCTCACACACTTCCCTGGCCCTACTTTTGTTAACTTGTAGAAATGTTTCTGGGGTTAAAGAAATCTTGCTCAGGTGAATTATGAAGTCCATGGCTTTGCCCAGCTCTCTGTCTCATTTGTTTATGATATTTCTTTCCAAATTGCCAACACGTTTTCTAGCCATCAAGTTTCTAATGCCAGAATTAACAGCAGGTCAGTGTGCGCTTGGCTGTGAAAAGGGAGAAAATGGTTGTGCTATTTTTTTTTAAATTAAAGAAAATACAGGGATTCCCTGGTGGCGCAGTGGTTGAGAGTCCGCCTGCCAATGCAGGGGACACGGGTTCGAGCCCTGGTCTGAGAAGATCCCACATGCCGCGGAGCAACTAAGCCCGTGCGCCACAGCTACTGAGCCTGCGCGTCTGGAGCCTGTGCTCTGCAACGGGAGAGGCCGCGACAGCGAGAGGCCCGCGCACCGCGATGAAGAGTGGCCCCCCGCTCGCCGCAACTAGAGAAAGCCCTCGCACAGAAACGAAGACCCAACACAGCCAGAAATAAATAAATTAATTAATTTTAAAAAAAAAAGAAAATACAGATTTCAAAACAATGTATTATATATGATATGAAAATTTTGTGGATGCTAATCTATACTACTTTTAATAATTTACATGAAAAACTCCTTAATTAAGAAAGACTAGTATTGACATCATTTGTTTCTCAGATAGAAAGTTTACATGTGGGACAATTTGGTAGGATAAAGGAGACCAGACGACCTCCTTACATTTGAGGAAAGAAAGCTCTAGGTCCTTCCCTAGGCAAAATGTTCCCATCATTTGTATATAATACTCTCCTGTCTTTCGTTCCTAGGCCAGGATTCTTGTGCACATTTTTCAAAATCTAATCATTATGCTTATGTCACTGGGTGTTTGATAGCAACATTACAATGACGGCGACTTGTTTGACTTTTGAGCATTTCTAAGACAAAAGGCCTGAAATTTACAAGAATAAATGGTTTTTTATTATCTTGAAATTATTTTTATATGATGTATACTTTATACCCCCCATTCTAAAAAGAGCTCGAAGTAACTATACTAAATTTAGTGAATATGACCTCATAAAACATTTTCATAGACTGAATTTTTTTGTATATCTAAATATAGGCTATGACCTACTTTTTTTTTTTTTTTTTTTTTGCGGTACGCGGTCCTCTCACTGTTGTGGCCTCTCCCGTTGCGGAGCACAGGCTCTGGACGCGCAGGCTCAGCGGCCATGGCTCACGGGCCCAGCCGCTCCGCGGCATGTGGGATCTTCCCGCACCGGAGCACGAACCCGTGTCCCCTGCATCGGCAGGCGGATTCTCAACCACTGCGCCACCAGGGAAGCCCTGACCTACTTTTTAGTTGAGACTCAGGGGCATTTTTATCCTTATCAAAATGTTTCTCCTATACATTGCTGTGTTGAAACTCTACACATATTACAACAGGAACTATTGTACAGACATCTGAGACACCAATTCAAAAAGACCTTATCCTCAGTAGCACAGAATGAAGAAAGAACTACTTGAGTATAGTGAACTACCTAATCTCTTTTATATTTTTTTTAGAATTTTACTCTTTTGCTTCTCTATATATAACACTTATCAAAATTTATAATTACATATATGGTTATTAGTTCAATGTCTGTGTCCTCTAATAGAAATGTCAGTTCCATAAGAACAGTGATCATTTATAAGTAATTGTATAAACAAATATATGACATTATGTAGGCATTAAAAATGTACCAGACACAGTTTTAAGTACTTTAAATACAAGAACTCGTTTAATTCTCATAACAGTAACACTATTATCATTATTATCATTATTATCATTATTTGCATTTTGCAAAAGAGGAATAGAAAGAAGTTAATTAACTAACCCAAAGTCCAATTGCTGGGAAGTTTGGGGGAAACCCAGGCAATTCCCTGGCTCTGGAATTTGTGTTCTTAACCACTATGTTATTTGGCTTGTTTACAGCAGGCTCTAAAATCAGACTGCTTGTTTTAACTCTAGCCCCACCCCTTATCAACACAGTGACTTAGGGAAAGTTACTTACCTCTATTTCCTTTTGGAAAAAATTAATATATAATAACTACCATAAGAAATTGGTTATAAAATTAAATGTCATTATATAGAAACACCCAGTTCCTAATACCATGCCAGCTTCACTGTGTGTATTCAAAAAATATTTGTTGAATAAATAAAGGCAAAATTACTATATAAATTACATGTAATATATCCTTCCTATTATATTTCTTTGTTTGCTTATTTATTTTTTAACTTATAACCAAATTGCATATAATCAATTCCTCTGGGGAAAGAATTGTTAAAAATGTATATGAACTCCTAGAATAAAACACTAGAGTAGTCTTTGTGACCTTGGATTAGGCAAATGTTTTCTTAGATGACAACAAAAGCACAACGACAAAAGTAAAAAGAGATAAGTTGTACTTCATAAAAATTTTAAACTTCTGTGTATCAAAGGACACCACCAAGAAAGTGGAAGACAGCCTACAAAATGGGAGAAAATTTCTGCTAATCATATATATGATTAAGAACTTGTACTGAGAATATACAAAGAACACTTACAATTTAACAATAAAAAGTCAAATAATCTAATTAAAAATGGGCAAAGAATTTCAATATAAATTTCTCCCAGGAAGATATACAAGTGGTCAATGAGTACATGAAAAGATACTCAGCATCATGAGTCTTTAGGGAAAGACGAATCAGAACTTCAATGAGATACCACTTCACACACACAAGAAGGATTAATTAAAAAAAGAAAAAAAAAAAAAAGGCAGGCAACAACAAGTGTTGGTAAGGATGTGGAGAAATTGGAGCCTTCATGCATTGGTGGTGGGAATGTAAAAGCATCCAGCCATTTTGGAAAACAGTTTGTCACTTCCTCAAAATGTAAAACATAGAGTTATCACAATACCCAGTGATTCAATTCTTATGTACAACTCAAGAAAACTGAAAACATAAATCCACGCAAAAGCTTATACACAAATATTTATAGCAGCATTATTCATAATAGCCCCAAAGGGAGAAACAACCTAAATGCCCATCAGCCGATGAATGTATCAACACAAGAGGTATGTCCTTATAATGCAATATTATTTGGCAATAAAAAAGTAATGTGACAGGGCTTCCCTGGTGGCGCAGTGTTTGGGAGTCTGCCTGCCGATGCAGGGGACACGGGTTCGTGCCCCGGTCCAGGAAGATCCCACATGCCGCGGAGCGGCTGGGCCCATGAGCCATGGCCGCTGAGGGCTGAGCCTCCGCATCCGGAGCCTGTGCTCCGCAACGGGAGAGGCCACAGCAGTGGGAGGCCCGCGTACCGCAAAAAAAAAAAAAAAAAAAAGTAATGTGACAATGTGGATGAACCTTGAAAAAATTTTACTAAATGAAAGAAACCAGTCACAAAAGGCCACATATCCTATGATTCTATTAACATGAAATGTCCAGAAAAAGCAAATCCATGAAGACAAAAAGTAGATTAATGGTGACCAGAGACTGAAGGGAGGGGTGAATGGGAAGTGATGGATAATGGGTATGGATTTTCTTTTTGGAGTTGTAAAAATGATCTAAAATTAGACAGTGATGATGAGTGCACAATCTTGTAAACACTGAGCCTTTAAAAAGGGTGAATTTTATGTTATGTGAATTATATCTCAATAAAGATGTTATTTAAAGATGTAAATGAGACAACAGTTTCTAGTTGCAATACTTATAGTAAGTACATCTGTGACTATGTATTTGTTCGAGTTTCAGTTTCCACAGCTGTGATATGAATAGTTGAGACTTATCTTTAAGAACTTTTCCAGCTCTGAAATAATTAAATATGTTTTGCCTAACTGAAATATTATATAATTATACACACGCATACACCACACACACACACACACTCCACATATATACCTAATTAGTTGCTACTAGTATTCTACCCAAAAAAGTTACATTATAATTATACAATGTATAACTAAAAATGCCTTAATTTTATATCTTTATAAAGCATCTCAACTCAATTAACAGATTACAAAAAATTTCTTTGTCGGAGAACAAGAATACAATTTAATATATTTAACACTAAATGTTGGATTTGGCCATATATTCATCATCTTTTCAATATGACTGCCATTTGAAAAGACAACAAAAAGAATGTTTCATGGGATAGAAGGCTCAACAGTTGTTAGTGGGATAGAAAGCTTGCAATTATGAATAGGTTTGGGGGAAGATGAGAATAGCTTCAGGGGTCTCGGCTTATGGGTTCAACATGAGAAGGGTGAAAGCACTCAAGAGGGCACAAACACAACCATGGCTCAGTTCACAATTCTGAAGACAGCAACCTGTCCTCAGGTTTATTATTTTGAAAGTGTTGAAAGTGAAATCTGTGCTATATAGGATGTAGAAAGTTGCACTAAATCAGTAACTTTTTAATGACATATCCCAAGAGTCCTTTCTGATATCTGCATGTTTGCTTATTGATACTATGTCTCTTCTCATGAAAGTAAAATGTGGATAGCTCAAAGAAAATGGATGAGCAATAGTTCCGTCTCTGACTAAACCAGATGTAACTCTAGTTTTAAATGTCAACAATAAAAATGAACAGAGAATCACTTTAAAAAATAATAGATATTCAGTTGTAATAGACTTTATGAGAATATCTAATCCTTTCACTATATTCAAGTAGTTACATCACTTTTAAAGTTGTGAGGCAGCTCAGTCTCACTGCTAGATAGTAACATGCTTGTTAGATGGAGTATATTTCTTTTAATTTCACTTCTGAAAAATATAATTGAAAATCTAGAAAACACTAAAAAGTTATATAATCATGAATATCTAGTCTCTCTTCTATCATTCTCACTCATCTGCCTAATGCCTATTCCTGTCTCTCCCAAGAATGATTAGTATTCTGAGTTCCTTAAGCATAATTCCGGTTTTCATGCATGTACAAAGAAACACAAATATAGGACATTTTCATCTCACACTTCAAAGAGTGTACATGATGCACACTGTGCTCTCCTGCATCTTGCTTTCATGTTAAAGTGTTTCTTGGAACTATGTCCATATCAGTACATAGAGATTTTTCATCTTCTTAACATCTGCATATTATTCCATTCTTATTCAACCTTTTAGGTACATCCAAATTTTTGCCATTTCAAACACTGCTCCAAAAGAATGTTCGTACATATATATGCCAGCATATCTGTAAGATAAATTCCCTAAAGGAGATATTTATAGAGCATTAGTTACATTTAAATGCATCACCTACATTCTGAAGCAGCTACATGGATACATGATTTCCGGGTGAAATTCCCATTTCACCAGGCCACATCAGCTTGAGGCAGGCACAGTAATGATAATCATTACCAGTATCCCTCAACCACATATGTGGAAGAAATCAAAATCCCTTTCATATGGTTCATCACAGTTACTGATATGTTCTCTTAATTAGCCTTGTTCCTTCTGTCATGTTCAAAAAGAACATGTTAGTCTAAGGTTGCTCTTGTGACAATTTGTCTTTTTCACATGAGCTATATTTTCACGCTTCTTTTGTCCTCTCCTCCTGATATTGCCCCATGGATTTCCAGGCCACTTGTCTGTTGCAACTTTACCCTCATCACTCTACCCTATGATGGGTAGCACTTCCTTTCATTCTCAGTTTATTCCATATAGACAGGTGATATAAAAAATTTATTTTTCCATACTCTTGATCTTGAGTTTTCCAATAGTAAACAATATATTAAACTCCTTCTAACTATTATTCAACTATTCTTGACTGAAGTCAATGCTAGGCTTGCTAACAGCCTAAGCTCCTCATTATTTCTTCTGTACGGAGAACCTAAAGATGTATAAACACACACATACACACACACACACACATACACACACGAATTTTAATCGTCCTTTTCGTGAACTCTTGTTCTTCCTTTCGCTATAGTTAATGAGAGAGCTATTACTGAGAACTTGTGACTTTTATAAGACATAAAAAATTTTAACAATATTTTAGCTTATAAGAACCTATAGTAATTTACAGAAAGTATTTGTAAAATAAGTGATCCTTCTCATATTATCTATCATAATTATATTGCTCTAAATTTTATGTTTTACATAGTTATTTTAAAGGGATTCAATTTTTCATAATTATGTCTAATGTTGGTTTTGGACTACTTGCAATGCAAGAAATAAAAAGCGTTTTATTTTTCAACCTTTATATTACCATGTGATTCATTCTAATTGACTAATGTTTGATTTTCATCCTACTTCAGATAACTAAAAAAATGGGTAACAGTTTGTTCTACTATTAATGAATGGTTTGCCCATGCTTTAGGAAAACAAATTAAAGAATAAAATCATTTTATTTAAATTTTTGATAGGTCAACACTACTGCATTTAAGTTCATTCTTTAGAATTCATCCACAACTGGAGGCACCTGATGTGCTGGACATTTTCTTATCTTTTCTGCTCTGCAGAACTGTCTTTTGGCTCCTGACATCTGCTAGATTATAATAAACAATAATGGGTTATAATCATTTCATAACAATTATTTTCTTGCCATGAACATCCGTAACAATTACTGCTTATACTCTTCTTTTGGCATTTACATGTTATCTCTGTGGTTTTATGTATATATCTTATCTCCATAATTAGGTTCTAACCCCTGAGGTTAAGTCACTGTATATGTTAAATCTCCTAATGCACTGTCTCTCCCATGGCAGAAGCTTAAAAATTACTAGCTGTAAATGATTGTGTGTCATTATGATAATGAAAGGCATATTATTAATTAAATAAAATCATTAAGGCATGTATACAAAAGCACTTTAACGCAGATATTGACACACACCAAAAAAATTAATAAATGTTTGTTTCACTGCATTTATCAAATATCTTTGGCAAATATGACATGGAAGACATTATGGGTCTCAGTTTTCTTAAAAACATAATATAGTACAAGCTCTTTATTATTCCTTTAACAGTTTACTTCTATTTCTCCAGTATCAAATAAAATAATACCTTATTACTGAAGTAAATGTCTTTGTCTTCTTGGATAAAATAATGCTAAGTTTAAAATGTTCCTGGATTCAGGACAGGAATAAAGATGCAGACATAGAGAATGGACTTAAGGACACAGGGAGGGGGAAGGGTAAGCTGGGAAGAAGTGAGAGAGTGGCATGGACAAATATACACAACCAAATGTAAAACAGATAGCTAGCAGGAAGCAGCCGCATAGGGGATCAGCTCAGTGCTTTGTGACCACCTAGAGGGGTGGGATAGGGAGGGTGGGAGGGAGACGCAAGAGGAAGGAGATATGGCGATACATGTATATGTATAGCTGTTTCACTTTGTTATACAGCAGAGACTAACATACCATTGTAAAGCAATTATACTCCAATAAAGATGTTAAAAAAAAAAAAGGTCCTGGAGTACTTCACCAATAATGAGTCTGAACATTTTAGACAAGATGTCAAGCCACTTAAGGAATCATTTTTAAAAATCAGTATGGCTTTAATAAGTGAAACCAAAATATTTATCATATCTAATTCTTTTGTTTCATTAAAAATTGAATAAGCTTAAGAAACCTTAGAGTATATTGCATATTTAAAAAAAATATGGTTTCTGAGATACCAAGTACATGTGAATTTTATAAAATACAGTTTTCTCTAAGTACAAATATTCAAAAAAGTGAAAGAGTTTGAACTTCAGAACCAGACTTCAGTTTGCAAATAGTAACTAATACTTATTAGTTACTAAACTTCAGTATTCTTACCTATAAAATGGGAATAATTCCATCAAAGTCTAAGGGTTTAGAGTGTTGTAAGGAATGGAAGTAATATATCTAAAATATGGCACATAATATATACTCAGTAAATGTAACTATCTTATTACAACTGTACCCCATATCTTGTAGATATAATGCTGTTCTAACTCTGAGACGTACTTCTAGTCCCAGGCAAACTACACAGAATAAATATCAGAGGCAAGAGAGCTTGCTATTGGCAAGATTGAAGATTTTGAGTTTGAAGTCCTGGTTTAAGCATTGGTTCTGCCTAGTTAATATTCTGTATATCCCGCACAAATCATTTTAGCTAATTTTTACTTTCCTGATTAGTAAAAAGATGATAATAATAGCTATTAAGTAGTGTAGACTTTTGCCAGATCATAAGTCAATATATTTGAACACCCTCTTTAAAGAGCTATAAACTACTATTCTATTATATATCTGCATTTCTTCATAATATTGACTACATGGATGAATTCAACAGCTGTCCTCTCTACTAGTTTGTGAGCTCCACAGGGCAGAGATCATGCCATTTCCCTATCTTTTATGACTTCTCAAAAAACACAATATTAATTTTTTGTTGTTGTAAAAAGAATCCCTGTTATTAGTAAGTATACCAGCAAAATATGTGGACATTCAAGCTAATTTGTAAATAATTATGAGAATAAACACTATATTTTAAATAATATATTACCACTGGCAATGTTCATTTGACTTAGAACTTGAAATCACTTTTTAATTTTAACAAATGTTAGTGATTTTGTTAATATCATCAAAATATATCATTGATAGAAGTATAGATTACTTTTCATTACCACCAAATACTAAGAATAAACAACTGAAAAATAAACTATTGCGAAGAAGTCTAAAAGCAATAATAGACAAATGCAAAATAGCAAAATAATATTTTAAGAGGAAAATAAATTTTATAAAATAACATGGCTATTAAAAGGAAATTATGTGGGAAAAACTACACTGATTTACATAAACAAATTTATTTCAATTAAGGATTGCAAATGGTAATTATATCAAGTCAAAATAAATGTTTATTGAGAGTACATATAATTATAGAAAACAGTAATAATTCTTTCAAGTCGAAATTCAGAGCAACTGAATAAATTTTAATAATAAAAAAACTTATTCAGTGTAGAGATTTGAAAATTTCTGTTTAATCAGGCTTTGTCTATAACTATCTTCAGTTTTATAAGAGGTTGTTTATTAGCCCTGGATCAAAGTATTTATACTCTTCCAGTTAAAATATAGTAGGGAGCTTTATGCACATTGTAATCAGTGAACCACAAAGCCCAAAACCAGCCATACTGAGGTATCTAGGACAAAATCAGGAAGTTTGGCCTCTGTGAAAAAAGTTTTCTAGAATTTATGTATAATGGATAATACTAATTCTTGGAATTAATCAACCCTACACTGATCAGTAGATTATTTGCTAAAATCATGGTGTGCAATTAACGATCAGTAAAGGACAATCCTCAAATAAAATCAGTGACAATAACCATTTCTTCACTTTTTGGCTAAGGTAAGTGTAGATAATACTGAATGAAAATAATTGAGAAATCGTAACATTATGAAAAATGTGAAACTGCAGATGGTTATCTATATTACTACAAATAATGTTCTGGTGGTCTTCATTAAAACGAATATTAAAGTTGAATAATTAGCCATTCAGGTGTTATACAAAACATAGCAGATACTGTAAAAGAGATCAGCAGTATTTCCACTGGCTCACTGAGTACTGTGGACAAACCAAATCACCTTTTGTGCCTTGGCTTCTTAATTTTTTAAAACATCGTGACTGAAGCTGATAAACTCAAATTGGTCTTATTCAAAATGACCAACACTAACTGTAGAAGTGTATCTAACCAGCAAGGCATTTCATCAGATCACCAGATTTTAACATAAAAATTTCATAAGAATGAATATGCAGATTTTTTTTTTTTTTTTTTTTTTTTTTTTTTGTGGGCCGCACTGTTGTGGCCTCTCCCGTTGTGGAGCACAGGCTCCGGACGCACAGGCTCAGTGGCCATAGCTCACAGGCCCAGCCACTCCACGGCATGTGGGATCTTCCCGGACCGGGGCACAAACCCATGTCCCCTGCATCGGCAGGCAGACTCTCAACCACTGCACCACCAGGGAAGCCCCAGATATTTTTATTCTGATCCATGTTTACTCAGTTGGCCAACAGTCTTTTTTTTTCCCCCTGAATGGACCATTACATATGAAAGACAATGTTCTTCAGATCATTTCTTCTAGTTTGGCGATTAGATATATCTCTAATTATGAATTCAGGTACTAAATTCAATTATGAATTCAATTGTGCTGTTTCATCAAATATCCTGAGAATTTTGTTTGTATGCATGTCTGGTACCAGATGCATTCTGCAAAAAGAAAACACTACGGAATTTCTGAGGATGCAGATTATATAAAACTGTCCCAAAATGTGGCTAATCCATGGCATCCAGCCTGCTATTATTACCATTAAATGATATAGACAGACAGAAATAGAGATCTATATCTATCCAAAGAATCCTCATGGGGAAAAATTAATAAATACCTTTCTTGTTTTGATACAAAAATAGTATTATGAAACAGGATCAGTAACATATTTGTCTTTGAATTCTTTAAACTTAAACAATGTGTTATTTGTAGGAACTAATCACAAATTTTATAAAAAGAGAGAACTTGACCCAGCCAGTCTGCTTCCAGGAATTTCATTTGAGTAAAATGATAACAATTGCTTAAAGAAAATTTTTAACATGGAGAGAACTTAAAATGAAGCAGAAAATTATACAGGACAAAGATTTCCCTATATAATTAACTCTAGACCACATATAAAGATGTTTAATACTGTTCTAGATTTCTAAATTCAGTAATACTCAGATTTATGCTAATTACACATAGGTTGAGTGAAATGAGGTTTAGGAAATAAAAATTCAGAAAAAGCAATTACCATTAGTGTGATCATGGTAGTTTCAAGACCAGTCATTCTCCCTTTCCTTATTTTCTAACTCATTATATATTTTTGTGCTTGCATTGTGGGGGGTTTTGGGTTTTTATTTTTTTCTTTAATTTTATTTTTTATTGAAATAGTTGATTTACAGTATTGTGCCAATCTCTGCTGCACAGCAAAGTGACTCAGTTATACACATATAGCCATTCTTTTTTGTATTCTTTTCCATTATGATTTATCACAGGATATTGAATATAGTTCCCTGTGCTATAATACAGTAGAATCTTGTTGTTTATCCATCCTGTATATAATAGTTTATGAGCTTGTATTCTTGTTTCATTTTTTACATACGAGGGTTATTTCTCCTCTTTATTTTGTTTTCAGTTACTGTATTTTGTTCCTTCCTTAATTCTCACTTACTAATATTCAGTCATTATCCAACCCTTCATTTTCATATTTCCATTCATTCTTGATTCTTTTTTTTTTTTTTTTTTTTTTGCGATACACGGGCCTCTCACTGTTGTAGCCTCTCCCATTGCGGAGCACAGGCTCCGGATGCGCAGGCTCAGCGGCCATGGCTCACGGGCTCAGCGGCCATGGCTCACGGGCCCAGCCGCTCCATGGCATGTGGGATCTTCCCGGACCGGGGCACGAACCCGTGTCCCCTGCATCGGCAGGTGGACTCTCAACCACTACGCCACCAGGGAAGCCCTTTATTCTTTATTTTATTCTTTTGTTCACATGTTGAGGACTTGGGCTTTGCCTCCATTGTTTATCTTCCTCCTCCTTTTTCATATTCCCTTTTTTCACATAAGTTCCTTGTCCCACTACTGTGCTGTGCACACACACGTGTGTGTATCTTTGCAGATATTGGGTTGTGTAGCATAATGAGTCAGAATAAGATCAGAAGAGGAAGGCATGATGGAGTAACAACAAGCATGATGAAGATCTAGATTTAGAGAAGTTAGGTTTTAATTTCTTCAACAAAACTATTACAGTGTATCGTTTTGATACTTAGCCATAAAAACGAATGAAATTCTGCTATTTGTAACAACATGGATGGACCTAGAGACTCTTAGTGAAATAAGCAAGACAGAGAAAGACAAATTCTCTATGTTATCACTTTATACAGAATCTAAAAAATAAAACAAAGAAATGTATATTACAAAACAGAAACAGACTCAGACTAAAAATATTGAATCACTATGTTATATACCTGAAACTAATATTGTAAATCAACTATACTTCAAAAAAAAAAGTAAATAAGTAATAAAGTAAGTAAAAGTAAAGTAAGTAAAGTAAAAGTAATAAGAATAAAGTGAAAAAAAAAAGAAGGTATCATTTTTGAGAACTGACTTTATTGGTGCTTTCCTGTGCACCAGTTGTACTAAGTTACTGCCAGTCTTTCAAAATCTGAGACTTAAATGAAGAAAATATTTTCAAATATAATCATGTGTTACAATTATGCACTCTACCTGCTCATTTGTCCTATTCATATTACACAGTATTCTTTGTATCAAAAAACAAGAGTAGGTCATTTAAGTAAATTTATAGATACCTTTCAAAAGAAGAAAGCTGTTTACAATTTCTTATTCCCAGAATTACAGTCTCTACCACAGTTTAAAACTCTAAAGGAAAATAATAACTCTGTTCATACTTCTGTCTTACCCTTTAACTGAGCTTTATCTGAAGAACTTATATGTAATCACACACTACATTTCAAGCCAATGGGGCCTGAAAGTAGAAATGCACAATCTGGCGCTAAAAGGATTAAGAACTATGGCATTACCGGTTTGTCACAACATTATTTAAATAAAACCATCAGTCAAAAGGACTAAAAGTACACAGATGCATGATGATAACACTTTTAGTGTTTTTTTGATGCTTATCAAATGAAAAGTAGCAGTGTTAAGAATGTATGCAATGAAACATTTTTATCAGTGTTAAAAAAGCAATAAACCAGGGCTTCCCTGGTGGTGCAGTGGTTGAGAGTCCGCCTGCCGATGCAGGGGACACGGGTTCGTTCCCCGGTCCGGGAGGATCCCACATGGCGCGGAGCGGCTGGGCCCGTGAGCTCCGCAACAGGAGAGGCCACAAAGGTGAGAGGCCCGCATACCGCAAAAAAAAAAAAAGCAATAAACCAGACATTTTTAAAACACGATTTGGAAAAACATCAAAACTATCAGTAAATTCCTTGAAAATACATTTCTAAGGTGCAGTTATTGAAAATATGTTTATTAAAATATAACATTTGATATCTCTAATTTTATATCTCATTTTAAGATTTTTACTAGGTATTTTCAATGTAATTACAGTATCTTATCTGACAATGACATCTGTTTTAAAATAAATAAATATACATATGTGTTCAAATGAAAGGCTTGCTTGGTATACTACTAAATGTATTCTTTAATTAAGTAACTAAAAATATCTATTAATTAAGCCTAAATTAAATTCATATTTAGAAGTATGAAAGGAAGCAACAATTAAGATTACAAGATTTATATGCTCATATTACATTTTAACTCCACATTATAATTAGCAACATTTTGTTTTATTTGGAGTCAGTGTACCTGCCTCTCTAATTTTTATACAAGAAGCATAAATTTACATGGAATGTAATTTGTTCTACACCTAAAGAAAGGTTCAAACTTTAAGAGATAAATCTTTTAAGGTTATATGCATGATTCTATAGATTGCCTATATAAATGAGGGGGAAAGATAATGATATAGATGAATACGACTGGCACTATCTTTAAAGTAAATATCACCAAAAACACACTGTTTTCAATAATGAAGGGTAGGAGATGCAGTAGGAAAAACTCAGAAAAAAATAATAATGTTTCCAAAAATTACACAGTTCTTTTCCTTTAGCTATAAAGGACATTACTGGAAAAACAGTGACAGTATTTTAATAACGCCTATAGTTTTGCAAAGTAGTATGGTATCAGTATTAATATTCTAATTTGGTAACTACTGCAGTTACATAAAAGAATAAGAGATTATATTTTCTGGAAATGAACACTGAAGTATGAGGAATTAAAGAGTTATCATGCGTGTAATTTACTCTTCAATGGTTCACAGAAATACATATAATTTTTAAAAAGCAAAAATTTTAAAAAGATGATAAATGCTCAGGCTAAATAAATGAAGAGTACCATAAGTCAACCAATGTAAATCTGCAATGACTAAAGTCATACTGAATCCTACTGGTAGTTGTCAGTGGTACGTTTTCATAAAACAAAGTTTCCCACAAAAAAACTGTAGATTTTTCAAAAACAGAGTGAAGACAAAGACACCATGACAGAACTGTCATGGCCTAAGGGAGGGTCATTTTTTTCAAATAGCTATTTTAGAATCAATTTCAGCAGCAGATAGCAGTGTGGGAGTCTTTTAACAAGAGCAAGGAAAAATACTATAATGGGAGAGAGTGTGCTAGTCTTTTACAGCAAAGCTGCCTATGGCAACTCAACTTGCTATTATGTTCCAATCCTTCAAGAGAAACAAGAGCACAGAAAAGGGGTTGTACCTAAAGAGGCGAAGGTAGAAAGTGAGAGGATAAAAATGGGTACAGAGACAATATATATTCCTTGAGTACAAATTTATCTTTATCTGTAATCCACTCAGTCCTCTCTTTATCCCAAATTCTATTTAACATTTTGCTTCCATATGAAGGTCAAAAGAACTATGAGGTTTTTGGGCAAAGCCCCAGGAAGCAGTTCTAAATGTTACATGATTATTATAAATCTCAGTATTTATTATTTTCAAATAAATAGTTTGATTAGTGAGTAGCCATAATAAGAGTAATACTATTATTTACTACTAATATTGATAATATTATTTCATGTTTATACTCACATTACTACATACATTATAGCTTTTAATACTTGATAATTTCATGAGGTAGATTCTGATACTTTCATTTAAAGAAACATCAATCATGAAGTATAAATTGTTCAAGATCACAAAGCTAGCATGTAAACTGCTTGGCAGTTTAACTTCAGAGCTCACACCTCTATGAAACAGTTTGACGACAATATGTAACATCACAATGTATAAACTGTTTCAAGTTAGATTCCATATACAGACTGATATATTAGTAATCATTATGGGTTACTATTTCTAACATGACTTTTAGAGAATCCAATGCTCCTTGACATTAAATTACATGAATTTTTGTGAATTTATTAATTCACAAATTATTTGAATATTTCTTTGGTTAACAATAAGGAAAATGCTTTTTGCTAGTAAGGAAAATGTTATTTGCTAGGATCCAAACTGTATCGAAAAATTTCTGGTTTGATTTTATTCATTCAATAAATTTTATTAGGTGCCTGCTTTATCCCAAGTACTGTTTTTGGCACCAGTATAGGCATGGTTAAGCAGACATAAATTCCTAACATCGTGGAACTTTCATACTAGTGAGAAAAACAGAAAATATTCAGTATAAAAATACAGAGTATACCCTAAGATAATAAGAGAGAGGATTAAAAAAAAGCAGCAATATTTAAAAATTCTTTCTTATGTTGAGTGAAATCTGCAACTTTCCAGATTCCCTTCATTAATCCTAGTTTTTCCCTGTGGAGGTAAACAGGAGGGGAAAAAATCTAATTTTTAAGATAATAGCCTTTGAATTTTGTTAAATCACCTACCACATCCTACCAGAATTGTTTCTTATTTAACATACAGAGATCCAAACTGAATTAAATGCACATGATATGAAATTATTTTGTCTGTGCTCCTCTGGACTTGATCTATTTTATTAATATTCCTCAGCAACTATGGCCAGACCTAAAAACAAGCACCAGATGTAATTGGATCAAGGCAGAGTCACCTTTTTCACTCTTTCTTCCTGAATCTTGTTGTGTTATATTTATATATTGTTATATATTGTTTTATATTTATATTCATGTTTTATATTCTATCATAACATAAATTCTAATAGATAGATTTGGGGATAAAAGTCAGTTCTGACACTTATTTGATGAATGATTTGGGGCAGGTTATTTATTTTCATTCATTTAATTTTCTTTATTGGTATACTACTTAGTAATTTTGAGCTCATTAGCTTGTTGTTGAAGACAAAATTAGGTGAGTATATTAAAGTCACTAGCCTAAGGTGCACATGCAGTATACACTCAGTTAACGTTAGCTTATCTCTCGCCCTCATACTGAGTTCAGACTGGAGTTATGCATGCTGTAGTCAAATAAAATGTATCCTTATCTGTAACTGTGCACTTGTTTTTACTGATGCTAGTTTTATAAAAAAAAAAAAGACTTCAGAGTTAACTCTGTTAAACATCTTGAAAATCTTCAACTAGTATTTCCATTTTCTCCAGTTTCTTGGAATTTCTACTTTGTCATTCAACATATTCAACATATTTAATATTCTTTCCAGCTTCATAGCACCTGCAAGTTTGAAAATATTGCTTCAAAAATTCCTGTCTAAGTTAATAATAAAATTTTAGAATATGACAGAGTCAAGGATGGAGTCTTATGACAAACCACTAAAAATCTATCTGCCTTCCAATTAACAGTAATCCATAACTCAGGGTTATCTGAATATGATCTTTAAACCAATTATAATTCTGCTTGGCTCTATTATTAGAAAATACTTTTCCATCGGGCACAGGGACATTAAAAGAGAACTTTGAAATGTCTTATTGAAATCTATATACGTTAACTCTACATGTTTTCCCTTAGAGTATATTTGAAGGAAATTCCAGTCATAAAGATTGTAGTACCTACTTGAGACAACAATCATGACGTTCATAGTAATCTACGAAAGTGGAAGTAGTCTATTAGATATTAAAGCGAGTCCTTATACTGTGAAGCTGAACATGACACAATTTTAACAGTTAGTTCTCAAGGGATTCTTTGCCTACAGAGAAGATGTCACATGAATATTTTGTGAAGGGAATCATATTCATGTCATATCAACGTCACTGCGCTTCTATCAGAAAAAAGAAAATTATTTAAAGAAAACATTCTACAAAGTTTTAAAATTTGTCGACCCTATACTGTTCCTTATCCACACCTCTGCTATGTATGAGAAGTATAGTAAAACCAAATAAATGAGCACTTTTAATAAACCATAATTTCTATGTAATCTCAAATACTGGTAGCCATAACATACTATTGTGGAAGTTACTTTTACAGATAAGCATTTCATTAATTTCCTAGTTCAGCGTTTCTTTCTAAAATAACAAGCTTTCTACAATATCAACATTATACTATCAATTAGTATGCTATAAAAGTTGTTATGTATGCAAATCTATTTGAAAATTGTTGGGTTAAACAGAATTAAGGGTCAGTTTCCATTATTGTGATGCTACTGAGGATTTATGCTAACACGCATTGTGAACCCACGAAGAGAGATGTAGCACACGCCTCACACTCCACTGACCACAAATCTATTTAGCTCATGGTACTTATTAACTTTTCCCAATTTTATCTTTATAATAGTTATTGAGATTAGATAATAGTATTTTAAAAACAAGGAAGTATAACAGGGACTCAGCTCTGATGTCTAAGAGACCAGTCTATCCCATATACACACACACACACAAACACACACAGCCATAAGAGACAAGAAATCATTAACTAAATTGAACATCTGTGTGTAAAATGAACTTCACTGGAATAGGGAGTCCTCAATGTCTGGTGATCATGGCTGGAGTATTAAACACCTAGGATTGCTCAACAGGAAAAAGACTTGGAAAGCAAAGCAGGATCCCAGTGATACGATCTGAGAGCCGTAGAGGTAGGGTGGTTACTGCTCAATCTACCCGGTATGTGTCATGCTGATTTAGATTGTACTTTCCCCCTTCCTCAGGATGAGGAATGATACTGACTTTCAGAAGATGGTCATGTGGAGGTGTGAAAGGCAGAGGCAACATAACTGAGATGGCTACTGACTAGAGGGAGAGATCCAGGTATACTATTGTAACGATAGTATTGGGAATACTATTGAGACCTCTGGAAAATACTAAAACCGCATGCAGGATGCTGAGAAAGTATAAAGTCAAAGAATCCAAAGCTTTCTTCTGATTTTCAATACAGCCAATGACATAAAACAACTAAACCTCTTCCCCCTACATAAAACTGTCCTCTTTCTTCTGACAGCAATATCAACAATTGCCCTCAGCAAAATGATTTGGGAGAAAATTGATCTCTTCTAGTTTTCTGGCATAAGATGAGTAAACAATGTTTTTAAGCATCAGGTAGTGCTGGTAGGAAACGCATAATACCTCTTCCAATAACAACAACAAAGGTTTTTTTTAAATCAAACAAAATATTGAAATATGTGTTGTCTTTTATTCTTTGGATGTTTTAACTTTAGCAAATTTGGTTCACAAAGGAAGGAGAATGTTGAAATTCTGAATTAGTGGAGAGAAATTTTATTTATACCACATACCTTAAAATGTAAAAAAAAAAAAGGCCCCTTCTAAACTGAGAAAGTTCTTAAAATAGGTAATTATCATCTCTATGTTCTGGTAATTACTCCTGCCTTATGATTAAAACAGTACCCACCAGAGAGAGCTTTCCAGGGCCACTTAAAATTCTGACCTCCTTTCTCTCCACTAAGCACACCCTATTCATGTTTCTGCACCTAGGGGCCAGCTACCACAACATGGCTTACTCTCCTCCTTACCCTGGTCTAATACACTAGTCAGCCAGGAAATATCAAGGGAAGTAATCCGCAACAAATATTCCTCTCTGTTCTTCACTGAGGGACACGATCAGGGCTTATAAGAATATACTGCACAGAGTATCTCATTCTCCACATAACTCGCCTACTCTTCTTTTACACACAGTTGTTTTTACTGTACTGTCTTCCATAATATCTCCTATACAAAATAAAGAAGTACATAAAATTATTTGGGGACATAAGGAAGAAAAGAAAAATATCAGAATTTACCACTTCTGGGTATTTCTAGATACCATCCCTCAGTCTCTACTACACTTCTTTATTCCTAGAGTTGAGATATTCTTAGGACAGTGAGAAAACACCCTTATTTGTATCTAAATTTATATATAGTTTATGTTAATATAACTGAAATCAGAAGTATACATGGGTAAATTACCATTAACTATTCAATTAAACTAATAGCTTCAAGTCAATAATAATGTATGACAAAATTATTATATTCCACCAAAAATGTCTGCTCTGTTAGGTTTTGCTAAGCACATTATATATACAACTGAGAAATAAAGTAAACACAGATATCTTCCATTTTACATTATCAGTAGTACCAAATCAATGATTAACATATACAACGTGAATCATTTTTTGTATCACATTTCTAAATATGAGACCAAATATCTCAAGTTAATTAACTTTTCTAGTCCTCCATAGCTTTGGCTGCTTTTTCTTCCCTGGTCCCTAGAAAGTTAGTCATAATATTCTGTATAAATTCAAAATTATTCAATAAACAATGTATTTATTTAAATAGCAATTATATATAAGCAATTGATACATATATTTTAATATCTACAATGATTTGATTTAATAATATCTTTTGTTCTTTAATATTTTCTTTCTGCTACTACCTGATTTTTCCTCTCAAATTTTTTTTTTATTTTGCTGTCAGCAATTTTAAAGTACATAGCTACCTACTAAAATTAATTCCCATTTATTTCAATAATATATCTTTGTCACTACTTTGCCACTACTGAAATACAGTGTTGACAGCTTAATTAATTGCCATATATTAGGACTTTAAAATTAATATTACAATTCTAGTTTTCCCTTAAGGCATATACTGTGGAATACATGGTACATATCACTTTGGTGATCCCATTAGCAATGTCCTCAGTATCAGTAAACTGAGTGTGAATATAAAATATATATCCCTGATAAAATCTAGCTTATAGATCAAAAGGATATCATGATAAAGTAGCAAACTGATAGATGTGCTTCCTAGTCAGGTTAAAACACTTTAAAAATAACAACAAAAAGATGTAGACATTATAATTTCGAAAACTATTCAATCTCATATAGACTCTTACCTGGAGGGTGTCTTTGAAAAGAAAATATCATACAAACTACTACCACATAAAAATGAATTTTAATTGTCAGATCACAATGCAAACCCTTCATTAACTGTGGTGAGGGGGAAGACGTTTCACAAAGGACATATTTAATCCGTTGAAGTATTGAAGGACTTATTTCAGGGTAAATTAGCTATATATTTCATAGCTAATATGAACTCCAGATAACTTAGAGTCTTCCACAATTGAAAACAAAATATATGCAAAAAGTAGGACTATACTTACAAGAATGTCTGTGTATTCTAATTTACTTATTCTTAAATTTATAGAAATCTAATCATGCAGAGGCTATAAAAACTGCCAAATGCCAAACTTTTAAAATTAAAAATAAGTGATACTAATTTTGTTTTTCAAATGCAGCTGAAAAAACCTCGCAGCAAAGAGCTATTGATATATTTTAGGAATCCGTTCCTGTTTTAAGGATTGTACATTCTGACTTCAGAGTTTTTATAACATCAACATGGCTGCAGCAAACTATAGGTAATGGTACAAAAAAAATGTGGTTTTATTTCCTTATCTTAGACTATGTAAGAATGTCTCCATTTTTTGTAACTCCAAGTAATGCTCTATGTTGCCACAAATAAAACATATAATGTAAAAATTAACTAAATTGTTAAATATTTTAAAAATCCAAATACCAAACACTGACAATTTATAGACTCAAATATCTATTTAGTCACATAGTCATTTCCAGAAGTGGGAAAAATCTTTAATTATAACCAAATAGATATGTGGTATTAAAGGGCAGCCTAAATACATTTGTCCTAAATGTTTATAATAATAAACCAAATCATAAATATCAACATTTACAGGAGGAAGGCTAACATGATGATTTTATAACACTATTGAATATTGTAAAATATGACATTTGAGCTAGACTATTTTTTCAGCAGATACATTTTCATATTTAACATCACAAATTATATATGAATCATCTAACATTTCCCAAGATATAAAGAAACATCTTAAAGTGAGAAGCCCATGGTGTATGATGGTGATCCAGGCTTGCCTCACAACTTCAGCTCCATAAAGGTTACCCTTTTGCACTGCTTCCAGGGCCTTTCCTAGAATGCCTGGACTGCATCATGAATCTCTGCAGACAATATCTTTGAAAAAACAAGAGTTTTTGTATTGCTTTACAGATTGAAAACAACCTAGACACCTACTAGCTTAAAGTATCTTCCTGTCTTTCTATAAGGAGTTTTAATAATACACCAGTCCAAACATTTGTACACTCCTAAATATGTGTGTGTATATAGAGAGAGAGAGGCAGAGACACTCCTCCAATTGTTAATGTGTATGACATTAGCCATAGGAGTAAGATAGAAATCCAGGATCATTGGCTAACAGAATGTATAGACTGTACTTTTTCTTTTTTATTTTTTTAAGATTTTTTTGATGTGGACCAGTTTTTTAAAGTTTTTATTGAATTTGTTACAATATTGTTTCTGTTTTATGTTTTGGTTTTTTGGCCATGAGGCATGTGGATCTTAGCTCCCCAACCAGGGATTAAGCCCACACTCCCTGCACTGGAAGGCAAAGTCTTAACCACTGGACCGCCAGGGAAGTCCTAGAACCATGTTTATAAAGCCATACTCTACATAAATCCCCCAAGGGTTGAGGGAATAATGAGCCTGTTTTGTCTGAGGTGCTTCTCTATACACTAACAGTACAGCAGTAAACAAAAGTAACAAAAATCCCCATAGTTCTAAAAGAGTTGCATTCAAGTTTAGAACATAACTCTATAAACAGAAACCTTCATTCCAACTAGAATATCTTTCTTTATACTTTTTGATGCTTAGGATAATACTTTAATTAAAGAAAGAGTTCAACAACTAAAGAAAAAAACTTGAGACCACTGTACTAAGATATCATTAAGATATAAGAATATGTTATTACATTTCCAAGAAAGGAATAAATATAAATTTTGTTAACTTTAACAGCTACAAGGAACAATGTGTAGGCTTAAAGCATAATTAAATATCATGAAAGTACTCCTGATTTTAAGCAGATACATTGTTCAACAGCAAGCTGATATAAAACAGTTGAACTTTATGCATCCGTTTTGTAGTGAGGCTTCAAATAACTCAGGTAGTAAGGCAAGCATCATTAGAAGGAGGCGGGGGAGGTAGGGGTATAGAGGGGAAGAAGGAGAGGAAGAGAAGAGAAAGAAAAAACAGAAAAAGGAGAAAAAAAGAAATACACAGAGTAAATGTTAAGTCTCAGATCAGTACAACTAAAAGGGTCAAAAAACATCTTGATATTTTGAATAGTAGGAGAATTAATCACTTTAACTTTTAATCAGGTTAAGGAGCTTTTTATACATTATCCCTTGGGATAAATTCCAGAGTCCTCTAGGATTAAGTGGAAAACAAAAGGCTGGATTAGGATTTTTTTATAGTAGGAGTAAGATAGAATTGGGCTCAAAGGTATATTTTAGCAACTCCTACCTTTTTGCCTCTGGAGCTTAGATACAAAGCTTAATGACTAGTTTGGATTTGTAAAGAAATTATAACACTTAAAAACTCAAAATTTTTAACATACCATGTTCAAAAATTGCAATTTAATTTATTAGAAATGATTTGCTCTAGGACTGCCTAAAATTGTTCATATCTATGTCCTACAATGGCCAAAATACATGACTAACTGGAGGAAATGACTTTCTAGAAGAATGCAGCAGTGGTTTTACATATGTATATTAAAAACATATATATTGATATATACACCTATATATATGCACACTTTCACACTAAGTGAAACATTTCATTAGAAAAACAAAAACAATTATAAAATAAAGGTCATGCTTTGTTAAATTTGAAAGTTAATTTACTTTAGATATACATACTTCAATTCTTCACAAATGTATGCAATCAATAAATCATAAAGAAATTTTTTCCTTCATAATATGCTTTTAGTTTCCAATAGCATATACCCATATTGACACAAACCTTAACTGCACATTTGCTGATTTTACACCACACAACTAAATTTTTTCAACTGTTCTTTTTAATTAAAATCACAAATATGATATGTATGAGAATGAAGAAGGCTAAAAAGTCAATCAAGTTTATTACCGGCTAAATCTAGTACATTCAACGCCCACTACAGCCTTTGTTCAAAACTTTTCTTCTTCTTCCCCTACTACCCTGCTGTTGCCATGCAGCTATCTAGTTGCACACGCTCACTACCTTCCGTATGGGTGTCATGCTGTTGCCATGGATATAGCTATCTCTATTTGTTATCAGCTCTTCTTTTAAAATATGGTATTTTCTCCGACCTCAGGAGAACATGTAATGTCATGGACTCAATATTGTCATTTAACAGAATAGAAAATTTACATTAAATTCTAGATTTCTAATATCATTTCAATCTTAGCCTATCCATAAATATATTCAAAATCTAATATGTGGAGACACCCACTACAGTTTTTAATACTAATGGAATGCTCACTGACAAAAATTACATAGACCCAAAATCCATTTTTAAAATTCTACTTCAACTAAGGAGGAAAAAAATCATAAAATATCTGAAAAAATAGTAATAAACACATTTCCGGTCTGTAGACACCTGATCTTCATTGTCTATATCATTTTCTCTGGTTGTATAAGAATGAAAATTAAGTGGGATGCTAAATGGTCACTGCCACAATTAAAACCACAGAGTAGACTTAAGACCACATATGTAAGAGAAAATGAATCTTTACACTAATTGGCAAATGCTCCAGAGTTCAACTCAAATTTCAGAAACATTTCACTGATATCCCATGGTCAAATTTTTCACACTTTGAAATTAAGTCCACAGCACTTCCTTAGTGGTGGTGGTGAATTCCCTAGAGAGACTGCATTTACAATAAAGAAACTTGAACATTATGGTGAAAATGTGTGCTGCCCAAATCAATTAATTGATGTAGATACAGAATTAAACAAGTGTCTTTAGCAAGATGAAGTCCCAGCCCCTATTAGATTATCGGCATTGCAGGAGAAAAAAAAAAACAAAACCCTCTTTTATATGATCATAAATTGACACATCAGTATTACTCAGTTGTCAATCTACCTTCCAGAAATCAAGAAAAAACTTTCATCATTCAGTTATAATACAACACATCTACTAGAAAAAACATTCGAAGCACAGGGTAGCCTACTTGTCCCCACATATAAAGTACACACTAGAAGTGATAGGTATGATACAGAATATTGGTTAAAAGTATAGATTCTCGAGCCAGACTACTGGGCTCAGATCTTGGCTCAGGCAACTCAGTCACTGGGTAACCTCTGCTTATTCATGCCTCAGTTTTCTCATCTGTATATTAAGAAATAACAGTTGCCCATCTCATTAGGTTATTGTGAGGATTAAATTATACCATACATATAAAGCCTTTAGAATAGTGCCTGGAACCTAGTAAATCTGTACAATGCACTAGAGAATTTAATAGGTTAATGTTGGAGGAAAAAGGGAGGGCTTTCTGATTCCAAATTAATGTTTAGCAAAAATTTCCCATTTTTGATGCAAAGCATAACATTTAGTGATTACTGAGTGTTTATAGATGAGGTGTAATGCTGCTTCTACCATTTTAGTTATATAATTAAACTAGCTGAAATGTTTACTGAAAGAGCTGATTTTTAGGTAAACAAATTGTACCCCGAAGAATGAGCTTTGTTATGAGCCAGAAATAACTATATCACATGATTCCATATTCCGATTCACTTTACAAATTTTATACTCTGAAAGACAAAATAAAAGATTTTACACTAAGAAGTAATCGTTACTAATCTACAAATATATATATACACATACACACATATATTTTTCCAGAATACTTAAGGCTACTTACAAATATACATAAGCCAACAAAATCTTCTTAAAACAGGTGAGAAAATTGGACAAATATAAAGCTAAATCAAATATTCAGAGGTGGGGTTGGAGGAGGAAAGAAACTTTTTATATTATGAATACCTGATATAATTTAATCTTCACAAAGGCTCTATGATACGAATTCCACAGATAATAAACTGAGGCTGAAAAAGGCTAAAGATTTGGGGCTTCCCTGGTGGTGCAGTGGTTAAGAATCCGCCTTCCAGTGCAGGGGACACGGGTTCGAGCCCTGGCCCGGGAGGATCCCACATGCCGCGGAGCAACTAAGCCTGTGCGCTACAACTACTGAGCCTGCGCTCTAAGAGCCCGCGAGCCACAGCTACTGAAGCCCATATGCCTAGAGTCCGTGCTCCACAGCAGGAGAAGCCACCGCAATAAGAAGCCCACAAGCGACAAGGAAGAGTAGTCCCTGCTCGCCGCCAACTAAAGAAAGCCCACGCGCAGCAACAAAGACCCAATGCAGCCAAAAATAAATAAATTATTTTTAAAAGGTTAAAGATTTGTCCTTTTGCAGAGCTAGTAAACAATTTTCTGCAAAAAATAAACATGCTGAGAGAACAAAGAACCTTTTCATTTACCAAAAAAAAGCTATGCTTAGAGTAGATGTTATCTTTCTTCTAAACTGTATAATTTTGCAATGATATCATCACATAGGGAAAAAAATCAACATGTACCTACAGGAATCTACTATGTGTAAGAAAAGGGGCTAAGTGATCCAAAACAAACAAACAAAAAAAACAGGAAAAATGCACTCCAAATGTCAGTGTTAGCCCTGCTTCGCTGTTATCAACAAATCAAGGACAAATTACACCATGTTAAAGATCAGCGCTTTTGAATCTATACTGTAGACTAATAGGTTTTCACATAATTAGATCATTTTTAATCTATTTGACAAGTATGCTTACCACAAACAATATTTTCTTCTCCAAAGCAATAAGTATAGGATTATTATTTGTGCAGCCTGGCACTGCTGCAGCTATACCTTAGGGATGGGTTAAAAGACAATTTAAGACCTGTATATAATTAAAGACACTGAATAAATAAAATTTTATTAGATGTCTGTAAGCCTATTACAATAAGCTCTAGAGAGCTTTCCAACCTTTTCCCGAAATGATGATCAATTTTCATCAGTGAAAGGACAGAAAGTAGTATCGCAGAAGACCTCATGCATTGACAATACTTGGGTAACGCCAATGTATCTCTGCTAGGGCCTTGCTTGTTTAGTCTTTTACTGCTCTCAGAGCCAAAAATGACCATATCGTAAGTGATCGTAATTTTTTTTCTTGTAAAACAACAGGTTATAATTGCCCAAGCCCACTATTTCCCTTTATTATTATAAGATTTAATCACTGAAATTTAATTTGTAAACAGTAGATGCTTAATTTCTTTAATTACCTTTTTAATAATTAGCAATATTTAACATCTATGAACAAGAGTTCAAAATATGTAAACATTTTTTGGCCTCTTTTCTATTATTATTAGGGTCTATTAGGAAGTTAGACTCTCTCCTTGTCTCCACATGCTTTGTAGAGAATTTTAACAAAGTCCAACTCATGTGAACAAAAGCATCTAAACAGCAATTGGCATCCTCCAGGACTCCCCATATTTTTGACCTGGACCCAAGAGAGATGGAGAGAATTGTGAACTTAAGGAAAATCATCAAATTAAAAATTAATTTTAGCATATGACAATCATATCTATAATATTATTAATATTACTAATACATTTTTTTTAATTTGAAAATTAAATTTAGTTGATATTTTGCATACTTTGTTATTCTGCTGGCAAACTGTTTTTTAGAAAATCAATGCAGAACATAATGTTAGCTTGTATAGTTTATATAAATAGGTCTCAGAGTAATGTCATGTAGAAAAAATAGAAATAATCATACTTAAGCCTTAAATTATAGGTAAATGAAGACATACTTTTAAAACTTTTTAAATTTTAGGTAAATGGAGACAAAATACATAAAACATAAGTAGTTTGAAGACACAAAAATATATTTTTACAACTAAGATTAGTAGACAGGAGGTAAATAATAGTATTACCATGTAGCAAATAAAACAATGTTTTTGCTTTTGTTTTTTTCCCAGTCCCTGTGGATTTTTTTAAATTTTATTTTATTTTTTATACAGCAGGTTCTTATTCGTTATCTTTTTTTTTTTTTGCAGTACACGGGCCTCTCACTGTTGTGGCCTCTCCCGTTGCGGAGCACAGGCTCCGGATGCGCAGGCTCAGCGGCCATGGCCCACGGGCCCAGCCGCTCCACGGCATGTGGGATCCTCCCGGACTGGGGCACGAACCCGTGTCCCCTGCATCAGCTGGCGGACTCTCAACCACTGAGCCACCAGGGAAGCCCTAGTTATCTATTTTATACATATTAGTGTATATGTGTCCATCCCAATCTCCCAATTCATCCTACCACCACCACACCATCCCCCCACTTTCCCCCCCTTGGTGTCCATTCGTTTGTTCTCTACATCTGTGTCTCTATTTCTGCCTTGCAAACCAGTTCATCTGTACAATTTTTCTAGATTCCACAAATATTCGTTAATATACGATATTTGTTTTTCTCTTTCTGACTTACTTCACTCTGCATGACAGTTTCTAGGTCCATCCACATCTCCACAAATGACCCAATTTCATTCCTTTTTATGGAACGTATGGAATGTAAAAAAAATGTATTTTATTCCATTGTATGTATGTCCCACATCTTTATCCATTTGTCTGTCAATGGGCATTTAGGTTGCTTCCACGCCCTGGCTATTGTAAATAGTGCTGCAATAAACATTGTGGTACATGTCTCTTTTTGAATTATGGTTTTCTCAGGGTATATGCCCAGTAGTGGGACTGCTGGGTCGTATGGTAGTTCTATTTGTAGTATTTTAAGGAACCTCCATACTGTTCTCCATAGTGGCTGTATCAATTTATATTCCCACCAACAGTGCAAGAGGGTTCCCTTTTCACCACACCCTCTCCAGCATTTATTGTTTGTAGATTTTTTGATGATGGCCATTCTGACTGGTGTGACGTGATACCTCATTGTAGCTTTGATTTGCATTTCTCTAATGATTAGTGATGTTGAGCATCGTTTCGTGTGTTTGTTGGCAGTCTGTATATCTTCCTTGGAGAAATGTCTATTTAGGTCTTCTGCCCATTTCTGGATTGGGTTTTCTGTTTTTTTGATACTGACCTGCATGAGCTGCTTGTATATTTTGGAGACTAATCCTTTGTCAGTTGCTTCGTTTGCAAATATTTTCTCCCATTCTGAGGGTTGTCTTTTGGTCTTGTTTATGGTTTCCTTTGCTGTGCAAAAGCTTTGAAGTTTCATTAGGTCCCATTTGTTTATTTGTATTTCCATTTCTCTAGGAGGTGCATCAAAAAGGATGTTGCTGTGATTTATGTCAAAGAGTGTTCTTCCTAGGTTTTCCTCTAAGAGTTTCATAGTGTCTGGTCTTACATTTAGGTCTTTAATACATTTTGAGCTTATTTTTGTATATGGTGTTAGGAATTGTTCTAATTTCATTCTTTTACATGTAGCTGTCCAGTAAAACAATGTTTTGATCCATGTTTATGATGTCATTAGGCACAAGGTACTCTATTCCCCAGCATCTTTATGATAAATTAAAATGGTTTAATAATTTCCCAACTTGAAACAAGAATTTTATAAATTTTGAAAAGTTAAATATTTTTCAAATCTGCAAAGAATAAAAAACTCTAAGATTCCTTGTATACACCGAACTACACGTGTGATTTGTGTGTGTGTGTGTGTATGTGTATGTTTTGCTTTACTCTTAAGATAGATTCTAAATATATTTTTGAGTCAATGGATACAGTAAATATAAACAGTTGGATATTTGGAAATAATCTGTACATTCAACATAATGTGAAAATTAAAAGCTAAATGATGATTTAATTTTATTATGTCAAGGAGATACAAAATGATACACTATTATGAAGAAAATAATTCCTAAAATGGTGCTACCGGCACCAACCCAACAGTTTTTTTCATACAAACAAATATGGTAAGCCAGTGCTTTAAAGTATAACTACATTTACACTCTACAAATATTAAAACAAATCTCTAAGACTAGTTTGAATCAATGTTTAATAGTTTAATATGTCTGATCTTTTGACAAAATTTAGTTTGCTCTACTAGGCTAGGGGTGATTGCTTAAAATCTCCTTAAATTTTCCATTTTCCTTATTAAATACATTACCTTGGGAAAGTCATTCAACTTCTCTAGGCCTCCTTTCTCTAATACATAAGGAAATAGTTTTTTAATGATCTCTAAAATCTCTTCCAACTCTAAAATTATATGACCTAAGACATTAAAATACAGTAATTATTAGGTGTGCTTTAGATATCCAAATAAAAGGACCAATGATCTCAAAATTGTACTACAAAATTCTACCAACCACATTACGTTGAAAGGTTGAACAGAAATTAGAGTGATTATTCATAACCCCAAATAAAGGTATCTGCTTTAATGCATTTAAAGTATGATTTAATTTATATCTCTTTAATATGCATACAGCTCTTTAGGATAATAAATCAAACCATTTTATTTTAAACTTGAGGGACTTCCCTGGTGGTCCAGTGGATAAGACTCCACGCTCTCAATGCAGGAAGCCCGGGTTCAATCCCTGGTCAGGAACTAGATCCCACATGCATGCCGCAACTAAGAGTTTGTGCGCTGCAACCAAAAAAGATCCCACATGCCACAACGAAGATCCTGCATGCCACAACTAAGACCCAGTGCAGCCAAAATATAAATAAATAAAATAAAAAGGTTCTCTTTATTTTAAACTTGAGGGAATCATAGACCTAAGAAGGTTAAACATGTGGGCTAAAGTCACAAAATAGCAGCCGATCTAGGAGAAGTCTCTATTCTTTCAATTTCAGGCCCACCTGGAATGTGAGCTTCTAGTAAAAATGTTTTGTAAACGGAGGCTGGCTCTCTGTTGTTGTGACGTTAAACACCTGTGAGTTTTGTTAAGTGAGAAAGTCTATGACAATGATTGTGTTAAATACATATTAGCTTAATTAAATGAGAAAGTTTGAGTCAGTCTACTGATTTTTTTTTTTTAGTTTTTTTGCCACTACAGTAAAAAAAAAAAAAGTTCCACTAATAGCAATTCCAGTAAAGGAAAAGTTAATATTTTCTCTTAATAATTCTCATTTATAAAAATACAACACAGTTAAAATTATAGAAAAACACAGCATTCAAGTCATTTTAAAAACATTTTAAAGCCAACACTTCTATTGAGAAGATAAAAGTTAAGCCCTAAAATTCATTTCAAAAGATTAACAATCTTCAATAAAAATATACAATCACTTGAAATAAAATCCAGTTGAATCAAAATATTCTTTAAAAAATATATATTCTTTTTGAAATGTATTTGTGAGAATGATAGAGTTGAGGAGAGGTCAAATGATCTTATATAGAAAATGTCACATAAGTGCAAAGGACTTAACTTTGTTTGAGCTGGATCCAAGCAGGAAATGACACCCCTCAAGGAACTGAAAATCCCTCTTTCATACAGCAGTGGGCAAGAGGCAGCTGACCATGCCAAGGAGAATTCAGACTCCAAGGAAAACACTGACTGACAGTATGTGCATCCGCAGATGCACAAAAGAGAGCTGCCACCAAATGCAGTTTTGTTATTGGTATTTTCTCAAGTGAAGCAGGCTGACAACTATTTAAGGGCATTTAATAGTGAGGATCAGAGCCATCTGTAGAAATCAACTGATGAGAGACTTCTACTAAAAGGCTATGCTTTGAGCAAATGCACAAGTCCTGTTTTAGTATTAACATGCAGCAATAAGTTGCCTCATTGGCGAACAAAAAAACAATAGGCCAAATTCAGCAAGTAACAGATAGAGGTGAAGGTAGATAAGTGAAAACTATCCCCTTAGCCATATATTAAAGGTTATTACAAATTCCTCAGAATAAGGACAAATCTTATAAGGATCCAAGGAATCTCCTTTTCAGCTTCTTATATTGTCTACTGTTTTTGCCACAGAGTTTAAGGTTCAGTAGATTTTTCAACTGACCTTTTATCTTCATAAAATTCAGAACTAAAAATCCTGGTAGGTAATATTATACATTGCTTCCCAGACTATATGGTTTCTACCTGTATATTACCGGGAAGTTTCTGAATATTAGTATACTAGGGGCAAGTGTCTGAATTGTGTAACATACTAGTTATAATTACTGGTAATGGAATACAAAATTCAGACAATAGGTGTTATTCATCTGGTTTTACTCATTAGATATCTAATATACAGGTAGAAATCACATGGCCTGGGTAGCAATAGATAATACCTTCTACTGAGGTTTTTTAGTTCTGAATTTTATAAAGATTAAGCCCTATAGCTAGATTGCATCAATTTGCCCCCAAATTACAACATTTTCATGAAAGACAAATCCAATAATAATTTTTTAAATTGAGATATAAAACTGACATATAACATTGTATTATTTTAGGTATACAACATAATGATTTGATACACGTGTATATTGTTAAATGATCACCACAATAAGTTTAATTAACATTCATCACCACACAGTTACATTTGTTTTTTCTTGTGATGAGAACTTTTAAGATCTACTCTCTTAGCAACTAATACTTAGCTATATTTAATTAAATGGAATAAAAATTACTGTTCCTTTTTGTGGGTTTGTGGAGAAACATCCCTAACCCTGAATCATTTATTCAGAATTATTCAATTTATATTACAGATTCTTGTTTCTAACAGATGGCAATCAACAATAAAATACACCCTTATAACAATAGTGTCTATATTCATTTTGTATCTTCTTAATAAAGTCAATTGTATATTCATCAGGCATTTTTCTAAGGTTAATGTGCAACTTCCTGATAGAGTTGGATTGCAAAAAGAAAAAAAGTACAGCCTATTTCACAATGGACACCACATTTGAAAGATAAGAGGACAGCAAAGAAAACATTTATTAATTTGTGATATACCCAACCTCTCCAAAGTAATTGGATAAGTGCTGCAACAAGAAAAGGTGTTCAGTATGATTCCTTTTCCCTTACTCTTTCATATTTATAGCAAATAGTTAAGGCAAAAATAAATGGAAACATTTCAGGCACGGTATGGCATTAATTAGTGCCTTTGTTTTTCTCTTTAAAAAATGAACATGGATAGTACTGGAACCTTATTTTCATAAAGGACATCACAATTTTCAGAACTTTACACACTAACACAGTAAATTCACCTACAGATTCCTAATATCATAAGTTGGTTAGCTCCATGAAGTGTGATTTCATGAGCATGATTCTTTGTTTCTCTTGTAAATTTTAAGCAACAGAACTCAGACATAAAACCAAATGATATCAAACTTAAGAGCCAGGATAAAGAAAACAATCCTTCTGAATTTCTATTTTATAAATACTGCAACAGTACACATTATGGAAAAATGAATAAAATGCAAATTTTAAACTACATAAAAAAAGAAAAGCTGCCATTTACAAGGAAAGGGCTGAAATGGAACATAGATCCAAATGACTTTGCTTGGAAAACTTTACCAAATCACAGATATTACAGAGAGTCAAAAAAGTAGTCCAGCCATTTAATAAAATACCAGCATTGATTTAGCAATGCTTTTCCCTCGCAATAACACTCTGGTGCAAACCCTATGATCTTCATCCACTTCTGTATCATTCTATTCATTCAAAAACAGCCACAGGGGCTTCCCTGGTGGCACACTGGTCAAGAAATCGCCTGCCATTGCAGGGGACACGGTTCAATCCCTGGTCTGGGAAGATCCCACATGCCACAGAGCAACTTATCCCGTGTGCCACAACTACTGAGCCTGCACTCTAGAGCCCGTGAGCCACAACTACTGAGCCCACGTGCCACAACTACTGAAGCCCACGCACCTAGAGCCCGCGCTCCACAACAAAAGAAGCCAGCGAAATGAGAAGCCCACACACCACAGCGAAGAGTAGCCCCCTCTCACTGCAACTAGAGAAAGCCCACGCACAGCAACGAAAACCCAACGCAGCCAAAAATAAATTAATTAAATAAATTAATTAATTAAAAAAAACAGCCACAGGTGATCAGGGTCTTTCTGGAGAATATATTTGCCAGTTGAGACCTCTGGCCCAATGTCTTGTGAATGAAATAATATTTTCTCGTTTTAATCACTTCTTTATTTTAGGTCCTTCCAGTGATTGTTAAATAAAAGGAGTAAGGATTGTTTGAATGGTATGAATGATAATAAAAAAAGCATCATTCATGCAATTCCATCTCTCTTTTTCACTATTATACTTTTAGCATTTAACACAGTACCTGATACATATCAGAAGCTCAAGATATACTTGAATAATACCCCTTCTGGTCCACAGTGCCACAGATTCAGTTACAATGTTAAAGGAAAAATTATGTCCTTGAGTACATTCTCCTGATATGCATTTAAAGCTCTAAGGATGCACTCTACATTGTTCTGGCTGCCTATTCTTTGGGTCAGAAATTGCTTTACTCCTGTATATCCTTCTTGCTCAGTTGTTTATCCTTTTGTAAGGTGGCTATTTATTTTATGTAAACCTTCTTCAGGTGTGTTATACTAACAGCTTCCATTGTATCCACCTCTTTATATCTGAAACCACATTTCTCAACTCTTTACAGGGTTCTTCCTTAGACCCTTTATTTATATAGATTCAGAATTTGACCTATTTCCTGACATTGACCCTACCCTCTTCAAGTGCACTTTCTAAATTGTTGACCAACTTGTTCAACAACTCCAAGGTAAAATTTGCTCTGTTCTCAAGCTGTGGCCTCTGCCTTTGTGGAGTTTACAATCCAGTGATGGGAATAGACAATTACAAAATATGGAAACAAGATGTATATAGTTGGAAAATAAGCATACTACACATGATATCATTTTGCCATGAAATATGCAGTTAGAATTATACGCTACTATATGTGAGAAAGAGAAAGCAGCCCCTGACTGTTGGCTGCTGGCCTTGCTCTATCAGATAAGCCCTGATGTTGTTAGAAGTTGGGCTGATACTCTCAGCTAGGCCATGGTATCCACTTATGGAACGTAAACAATTTCACAGAACACCAACATCAGACAAGGCCACCCTGTGTGTATAATGGATCAAGACAAAATAACACCACTTTGTAAAAACGTCTGAGCAGAGGCAAAAACAAGAATATTATCCAAACTACAAAAATCACCATATAACTCCTCTCTAGGCTATTATGAGTGGTTGTCGAGTCTCTACCAATGACAGCTTCAGCTTTAATAAGAATTACTAAACCCAACCACAGAATTACCTGACAGCATCCAATGAAAAGACCCGCTGCCTGAACCTGCTCCCAAACTACATCACACACGTCCGAAACACATAATATATTCTTTCTAACACCCTCTGACAGACACAACCTATGAGTCCTCTTACATAGTCTCCCTTATTGCAAAGTACCGATAAACCCAACTTGTTTGAATAAAGGTATGTCTGGTATCTTTAGCGGGAGGACACTGACACATATTTTAATACTTTTCACTGAAAGGAGTAATTATGTGAATAAAATTTCTCATTTATGAATTGAAGTTTTCTGGAGTATCAATTATATAGCAACTGTCTATCAATTAATCTCTCAATCCATAAATTTTTCTGCCTTCCTTGTATACACAAGTGGCTATTATATAAAATAGAAATGTTACTTTTATGTACCTTTGTTAAGTGACTCAGTACAATAAACATAGTATTTATTTTTAAAGGCTGGACATTGCTGCATAAATATATTTTCATATTCAATATCTAAAAAGCTCCCATGAAAAAATGTTTTACATTGTTACTTTGGATCAAGATTTTTTAATTAATAAATATTTTGTATGGGAATTTATTTTCTTTGCTAGAAGAAAGGAAAGAAATGTATTCCTTGTCTCTTACTGTCAGAATATTTCCCTCACTTGTGAAATAGGATGGCTGAACAACATTCCCCAAGGTCCTTCAACTCAATGTGGTTCTGTGTAAGAATCCACAAGTTTCAAAGATCCTAAACATACCTCAACATGTGAAAATGTATTCAACATGTTAGACCATATGCTCTGAATAAATAAGTTTTTGCAAGATATTAAACTAAACAGATACTGAAAGTGAAATGTAAAGATATTTCCAAATATGACCCCACAGCTGAGCCATGTTACAGATACATGGTTCAGTCTGCAGTGTTTAAAGCAATTAAGTCAGTCTTTTAAACAAGCAGCTGTCTTTTTGCTCAGAGAATCTGATGGAAAATATTTGAAAAATTATAAAAATTTAAGGAGATGATTTGTATTTGTTTCATTATAATATTTAACAGTTGGATTGGTTTTGATCTCAGATAAATCACCTTTCCATGTCTTTTCCAGAGCTACAGACCAATTCCCTGAAATAAGGCCATTAGCCAATCATTAGAGGAATCTCTGTGAAGAGAATACTTATGAGGGGACAAATTCATTCTATACAATAATGGAAAATCTATTTTTAGTTCTTTTAGTCAACAGAGGTAAATTTTCACACAGAAGACATACCCTTGTTACCATGTGCTATATTTTTACAAGGTATAACATTGGTTCATTATTTCAATTAGTAAAACATGGTAAAAATGCTAGTAATTTGGTCAAGTTTTCAGGACAATTATATAAGGCTTATTGAATCAGTAGAAGTAAGATAAGGGACTAGACTAGTCTTTTGAAACCCTGTAATCTAATAATCTTTTTAATTTTTATTTATTTATTTTTTTTACAACTTGCCCATTCAATTTAAACATGCCTTTAAAACTACCATAAATCTATACCAACATAAGTGCCAGTTCCACTGAATGATCAAAAGTTTAGCAATTGTTCACACTATACACGTCTTTATTAAGAGTTCTTGAGTTTTTCCTTCAGGCCACATTTAACACCCTTTACTTTTCTAGCTCACTCTGTGCTAAAAAATAATGCTAGAATCATTAAATCATAAACTCTAAGTAGGATGAGACCTTAGAAGTCATCTAATACAACCTCCAACCAAATGCAATAATCTCTTATAAATGTGAGATGCCTCTTCACATATTTATAATTAGATTATAAACACTTCATATGAATTTAGATCTCCCATAGACCAAGGAACTTAAAAAAATTAATCCACAGTGAACAGAAAATCAAGCTGCAGGCAAGTAATAAATAAAAGTGGATAATATGATTCACATCAAAGTTTATGTATTAAAACTTTAAACGCACCGTTATTGTGTTGTTGGACCATTATGTGCCAACATTACAGTATGAGACATGAGACATCATAGGGAGTTACCAGTAAAGGGTCCATAACATATAGAAAGCCTCGGGCATAAGTCTCTCTAACCTCTCACCTTGTTCACCCCCTACTTCCGAACACCCCTCCAGTTAAACTCTAGGCTCCATGCTGTAAAGGACAGCATTCAGGACCACAGACTAGAACTTTTAGGCTACCCTCTTTGAACTCAGGCCATTATGTTCCACTACAGGGCAACCAGAAGACATGCCTGCTGGGCATCTGGTATTACTCAGGCTCTCAGGTCCATACTGCCTGACTGAGCTCACTGTTACCCAAGACCCCATCCTTCTCCATGTCCCAAGCCTTTCCACTTCTGCATCTTCCTTATCCGTAGCTGTTGCTTCCAAACTATTACCCTTCCTCCTTCTGACAAAACAATATAACTGAGTTGACAACATTTGATTAAATCACCCTCTCCTCACCTCTCACTGTCAACTAGTGCCCCTGGTCAGCGAGGACCATAGCACTATGTTTTTTATTTTAACGTATTATTTTAAAGTGTGGAGAAGTTTGTAAGGAGACAAGTTAGACATCCACTGTGGTCCAATGAGAGATAAGAGTAGCTTAAATAATGATGCAAGAAGTTAAGACTCACCAAGCACACAGATTGGTCACTTGCTCCCTTCTAACCTATTCTCTAAGAAGAAGGAATTTTGGGGTATTTTTTAAATCATATCATGTCATTTTTCTATTTAAATCCTTCAATGACTTCCAAACGTACTTAGAGGAAAATAACAAGCCTTTAGCATAGTTTATATACCCGAAGTGATCAACACTATACATCTCTCTTCAACCAAGTCTTCTGCCTCCTGCCCACTAAACTCAACCACACTGATGTTTTACTTACTCCCTTTTGTAGTCTCAGCTCTTTCTCACCTAAAGCAATGCTCTTTGCTTGGACCTCGTCCCATCCTTTGCATAATCAGCTCTTTTTTTCCCCCTTAAACTCTCAGCTTAAATATCATTCATGTCACAGACCACTACTGAAGACAAATCATTCTCAACTTCAGTATATCCATCGTCTCCTTCCTGGCAGTTACTGATTTGTAATTTTATTTGTGTACATGCAAATCATTTCATCATTGTTCTCACTTCCATTACAAAGTAAGACACAACTAACTCACATAGCAGGAATGATGGGATTATAAAATGACCATTTGCCAACCATCTTAATATTAATGCATTCAGACAAAAATCATCAATGGAAGCTAAAGCTAATAGGTAAAAGTGAGACTAGCAATAGGATAATTATATAGTGCAAAAGTGCATAAGCTAATCTAAAGTAAATATCAGACAAACTCAAATTTAGGGATATTCTACAAAATTAATGGAAAAATGTCAATGCCACGAAATACAAGAAAAGATTCAAGAATGGCTCCAGATTATAGGACTAAAGAGATATGAAAAGTGAATGTAACACAGGATCTTGGATTTTATTTGGCTATAGAAGACATTGGAACAACTGACAAAATCTCAAAGTCTGTAAATTGAAGAATACTATGGCTTCAATTTAATTTCCTGATTTGGTTAATTATACAGCGATCATCAACACAGGAGAACTATACACTTAAGTATTTAGGTGCAAAAGTGACATCATGTCTATAACTTACTTTTAACCAGTTTCTAAAAACTATCTATCTAAATACACATACATATAAATATGCACACACACATATGCAGAGAGGGACAGAAGAAATATAAAGTAAACGCAGTAAATGTTAACATTCAGGAAATATGTGTGAAGAGTAGTTTCCAGAATTTTTTTGTCTATTCTTGCAACTTTTTTCTAAGTCTCAAATTATGTCAGAAAAACAAAAAAACAAAACAATGAACTAACAACTCCTCAAGTAACATACTTTATTTTTAGTAAATATCTTTTTTTTTAATTTTTATTGGAGTACAGTTGGTTTACAATGTTGTGTTAGTTTCAGGTATACAGCAAAGTGAATCAGTTACACATATACATAGATCCATTCTTTTTTGTTTTTAGATTCTTTTCCCATATATACCATTAGAGAGTATTGAGTACAGTTCCCTGTGCTATACAGCAGGTTCTTATTAGTTTTATCTATTTTTATATATAGTAGTGTGTATATGCCAATCCCAATCTCCCAATTTATCCCTCCCCCTCTTTATCCCCTGGTAACCATAAGTTTGTTTTCTACATCCATGACTCCACTTCTGTTTTGTAAATGAATTCATTTGTACCCTTTTTTTTAGATTCCACATATAAGTGATATCATATGATATTTGTCTTTCTGTGTCTGATTTACTTCACTCAGTATGACAATCTCTACATCCATCCACATTGCTGCAAATGGCATTATTTTGTTTGTTTTTATGGCTGAGTAATATTCCATTGTATATATGTACTACATCTTCTTTTTCCATTCCTCTGTTCATGGACATTTAGGTTGCTTCCATGTCCTGGCTATCGTAAATAGTGCTGCAATGAACACTGGGGTGCATGTATCTTTTCAAAGCATAGTTTTCTCTGGGTATATGCCCGGGAGTGAGATTGCTGGGTCATAAGGTAGTTCTCTGTTTTAGTGTTTAGGGAACCTCCATACTGTTCTCCATAGTGGCTGTATCAGTTTACATTCCCACCAACAGTGCAGGAGGGTTCCCTTTTCTCCACACTCTCTCCAGCATTTATTGTTTGTAGATTTTTTTGGTGATGGCCATTCTGACTGGTGTGAAGTGATACCTCATTGTAGTTTTGATTTGCATTTCTCTAATAATTAGTGATGTTGAGCATTTTTTCATGCTCTTTTTGGCCATCTATATGTCCTCTTTGGAGAAATGTCTATTTACATCTTTTGCCCATTTTTTTATGGGGTTATTTGTTTTTTTGATATTGAGCTGCATGAGCTGTTTATATATTTTGGAGATCAGTCCCTTGTCAGTTGCTTCATTTGCAAATATTTTCTCCCATTCTGAGAGCTGTCTTTTCGTCTTGTTTATGGTTTCCTTTGCTGTGCAAAAGCTTTTAAGTTTAATTAGATCCCATTTGTTTATTTTTGTTTTTATTTCCATTATTCTAGGAGGTGGATCAAAAAAGATCTTGCTGTGATTATGTCAGAGTATTCTGCCTATGTTTTCCTCTAAGAGTTTTATAGTGTCTGGTCTTACATTTAGGTCTCTAATCCATTTTGAGTTTATTTTTGTGTATGGTGTTAGGGAGTGTTCTAATTTCATCCTTTTACATGTAACTGTCCAGTTTTCCCAGCACCACTTACTGAAGAGGCTGTCTTTTCTCCACTGTATATTCTTGCCTCCTTTTTCATAGATTACGTGACCATAGGTGTGTGGATTTATCTCTGGGCTTTCTATCCTGTTCCACTGATGTATATTTCTGTTTTTATGCCAGTACCATACTGTTTTGATGACTATAGCTTTGTAGTGTAGTCTGAAGTCAGGAAGCCTGATTCCTCCAGCTCCATTTTTCTTTCTCAAGATTGCTTTGGCTATTTGGGGTCTTTTGTGTTCTTTAAAAGTTTGTTCTTTTCAACTTTGTCACTGTGGGAGCTATATAAATTTCTCACACTTTCATTAATTACAAAATGAGCTTTACCTTCCCTTGAAACTATTTTCAGGTGTTGTAATATACTTTGAGTATATTCTCAGTGGTGAAACGTGTTCATCATTCAAAAATGTAGTTTATATTTAGAAACAAACAGAATCATTCAACATTTGGATTAGTAATCTGGGGAATATCATTCTGGGGACATGAAACAAACGTAATTATACAGTAATCAGGCTGGATGCCTAGATTTCTTATGTGGATTATAAACTAAGTTTTAATATAATTCCAAGTAATAAAGTCAAAACATTTTGAACAATAGTAATTAACATCTTTAGGAATAACTGATTCCCAAGGTGACAGATCAAAATAGTAGTTAACACTTTTGAGTACCTACTATATGGCAGGTACTGTACCAAACCCTTTAAATGAATTGTCTCATTTATTCTTCATAACTCTTCTAGATGTATACTATCATTATATCTGTTTTACAGAGTAGAAAACTGAGGCTTAGCTGAATTTTTAGTTTGCCAAATATTTTCTATCCAGTAGGGAAACCTGGAAAATATAATGCCAAATTAGGGATTTTTACCCACTATACCATTCTATCTACTCCCAAGGTGGAAGATAAGGCAGGTATATATAAGACAGAGAAAAGTATGGAGGACTTAAATGTGGAAGAGTGGTGTTTAGCTGGCTGCTTGACTTTTGAGACATAAATTTAAGATTTCAGAGCCTGTTTTTCTTGTAATCTCATCTAATAATAATTTCTACCCTCTCCTGATTTACCATAACACTCATTTTGTCATTTAATTTTACTAATTGTAATAAGTCTAAATAGTCCACATAAATAAATGGGGGGATTAATTCACATTATGCCCCCCAAAACAGCCCTCTATGCTTAAAAAAATTTAACGGAGGTAAGCATTGACTTTACCAGTGCATTACAGCTATTTTGAAACCTGTTCTACTGATGAACATAAATATCTTTGACTCACTCTACTTTGTACAGCAGAAACCTGCTTTCCTCTTCCCTCATTCATACATTCACTCATTCTTTCCTTCATTCTTTTAACCACTCTCTGACTTTTGCAGAAGCTACAATCATAGTTTATAATGCTTAACTGTGCACATAAAGAAATATTAGGAAAAAGTGTTATCTTGAGTTTAGAAATATAGTTAAGTGACAAAAGTGAGTCTTTGTACTCTTCTATAATTTGGTAGAAGGACTAGGAAAAGCATGTCTCCAAAGTAATACTGCCAGTCTCTTTATAGAACAGCCTCAAATTTCCTACTAATCCACTGTCTAGCTCTGTCCAACTCAGTCCATTTTAGGAGTTCTGTGGGTGACTATATTACCTTTAATCATAAGCTAGACAGATCTTCAAATCTTCTTTTGGAGTTACATTGGATATAAAAAATATCAAGTATATTTGAATTTTGAATTTAAATAATTATTTCTAATAACATTGTAATCATCTGTAGTGAAATAGGAGCGATGTACGGTGGGAAACATCATCTTGTTTAGAAAGTAAAAATTAATTAAATATAAGTCCAGACATAGGAATTAATAAAAATTCATATTAAGAATGTATGAATAAAAGAGTTCAAAATAAAATTTTGTTCAAAAAATAGCATGGCTAATAAACAGCAAGCTAAACTCCTTTCCCATTATTATATTTTAGAAATGTAGTATATTGTATTCAATTCAGAATAAAATAGAAATCTAAATTAATAAAATCAATTATTAGAGAAACAATAACAGACCCAAAGATAAGTATCCAGAAAAATGAAGAGCTCTAAATTATATGTCATAAATCATTAGTATTTGGCCCCAGTATTACTAACAATCTTCTGAGTTGCCATGGATCAATTCTGAAGAATATATAGCTATTTAGGCAGTAGTTGGTAGTTTGTTGTTTTTTTCCCTTGAAAAACATATCCAACTTAAAAGTTCATCAGTTTCTTATCCTTTAAATAAAATGCTCAGAATGACCTTCAAGGATCCTTACTGTTCTAAAGTCAAAATGTGTTCACAGTTATTTATGAGTTCTTACTTCCTATAGCTGAAAAATATTGCCTGTTTGAAAGCCTGAAAAAAATGCAGAAGACACGGGAATGTTATTGAAAAGACTGCCAAGAATATTCTCAAGAGCCATGGGGTAAAACAACTTATTCGGGAATTTTGTTAAAATGTAGCTTCTGATTCAGTAAGTCTGTGGTGGCACCTAATATTCTACGTCACTACTCAGCTACCAGGTGATGCTGATGCTGTTGGTCTGCTGGCCACACTTTGCGTAATAAGATTTTAGAAACAGTGCCCTCTCAGTACATTCAATTAAGAATGCAAAAATATAGAAATGAAGAATAATTGTGACTCCAAGTTTTCCCCTCTTCATTCCCTGTCTTTTAATGAATGCAATATAAGAGGTACTGTGTTAGAATTGAGCAAAGAGCTGTGGAATCAGACAGAAAAATTTGAATACCAACTGAAAACTTGGATAGTCTGCTAAAAATTAAAATAATATTTACGACACAGAGCTGTGAAGAGAATTAAATAAAAATAATAAATATAATGCCGTAATGGCATTCACAAAATACTAGTGTGAGTAGTCTCTCTCCTCACTTTGTAATTATCTCACATTGTTTTCCTAGATGAGCACTAAGTGCTTTTTCTCAGTTCTTTAAGTCTAAATTTCTTAGGTCTCAAAACCATTTATCCTCTATTTCTCAAAATACTTCCTATTAGTTTAAGGCAGATTTGGTTTTCGTTGATTTTAAATCATCTAAATGAAAAGTTTAAAAATATGTATAATATCACTCAACAAAAATTTAAAATAGTAGTTGTGATTACAAATTTAAAAAGAAAATTGTTGTTAATGTACATATGCCAGAATCCATGCATTCAACTAATAACTGCAAAATATATACTACAGGATGTTATAGTACCTCAAAATAAATTTAGAAATATTCTTTTGGAATAAACAAAGCCTGTTTATAAAGCATAATTTTTTTTAAGTTTATTATTTTGTAATATCACTTTTTTGGGGGCCAGAAATCATACTTTTATCACTCACTTTATTCCTCAAATTTGGCACATCTGTAACTTCTTCTAATGGCAAAAACAGAACTGACTCTTTAAGTTTGAAGATTTGCCACTGTTGAGAAATATTCAATGTATACCTCACAAAGGAGCCCGAAACAGTGTAGCAATAATGATATTACTGTATTTTTTGGCTCCTATTATAACTACTGCAAAGGGGACATCATGCCAATGAACCAATTTGAGTATGTTGTTCAATCAATCCCATTTTCTTAAGTGTCACACCTCATATGTTTTCATGTAGATTTTAATGAGAAATGGGAAGACTTGGATTTCTTTCTACCCATCCTATTTCCAGCACACTCTACACTAATAACATAATTCTACAGCATTTGCTATCACTTTAACCCCTGCCACACCTCTAATTAACTTAGCTGATGTCCCTAAAGTGGAAAGAGAAAGCTGAATTAAAAGGCAGATGCTCAATATACCACATTACGGTTGCAAATTCACTGGCACATATGGGAGCCAGAAACCCAGATCACAAGGATCATGAATTCTGAAGGTCTTTCCAGTAAAACCAGAACACTGGCAACAGAAAAGTTGGAGACCTGAAAAAATTTACAATTGACTGGCAAACTCCTTTATATTCACTTGCCCTTCCAAATGCTTTTCCAACCCTCCCTCAACACACCTGCTTCCTCTGGGATTGTGCAGGTAGTATTAGCTACAGCAACTCTGCTTTCTAGAAAATGACCAAGCCAGAGGGCACCTTCAGCATATGCACACCTGAATCCTAAAAGCATGGAATAGACAGCACTACAAGGTGGTAAAATCATCTTCAAAAATATTTTACTGCTCCATTTATTTTAAGGTTGTCTAGGATTTTTCTCTGAATTTACAATGTATACTCTCACCCATTGATATTTTCTGCATTGAGTTATTCAATTGCATTAGGTCAATTTTTTAAGAATTGTTTTGTTCATTTAGAGTTTAGCAAATATGTGTGGAATGAATTATTTGTGAAGGTAGGATAATGTATTTCTTAAGAGTTATAGCTCTGTAGTCAGGCTTTTTGAGTCAAATTCATTCTTAGGAAAGTCATTTGATCCCACTAAGCATTGCTTTATTTAATTGTGAGTAGAAGTAATAATAGTACCTAATCTCATAGAGTTATAGTTTGAGTTAAAGGGATATAAAAATGCCTATTTCTTAGCATAGTTCTTGGTACACAGTAAACAGTAAATAAATATATAAACAAAAAAAAATATTACTACATGTCTCGGTTATGGGTATTTTAAACAGTAATAAAAAGCAGGGAAGACCCAGTCCTTAGTCTCGAGAAATTTAACACTCACCAGGACAATTAAAAATGTAACACAGGGCTTCCCTGGTGGCGCAGTGGTTGAGAGTCCGCCTGCCAATGCAGGGAACACGGGTTCGTGCCCAGGTCTGGGAAGATCCCACATGCCGCGGAGCGGCTGGGCCCGTGAGCCATGGCCGCTGAGGGCTGAGCCTGCGCGTCCGGAGCCTGTGCTCCGCAACGGGAGAGGCCACAACAGTGAGAGGCCCGCGTACCGCAAAAAAATAAAAAATAAAAAAAATGTAACACAAATATCTAATTTAGCTAAATATCTATCTTTTACCTATAAAAAAAAGAAGGGCTTACGCATGAAAATAGGGAGGAAAACCCACAAAAATTTTCAGTGGGGTTCACTTTGAGTTAGGATTGTTAAGGTGATTTTTGGAGACCTAGGCTCTAAAAAACTGATGATGCCTAGAGTCAACATGGTCTTCCATAACTGCCTCCCCAGACCCAGAATCCTCTTCCACTCTCTACCTAACAAAGCTCTTATCTTCCAAGAACTCATTAAATTATCACTGATGTTACCTGCAGAGCCTCCACGACCTAGTCAAACACTGCTGGGTAGTTTTTAAATATGCCTCTATTCTAAGATTTCTCCCATTGCATTAAAGTTATTTGTATGTGTGCAGTTGTGACCTTTTTCAGAAATAGAGCCACGTTTCATTTATTATTCTGTGACCCAGCAACTGGCCTATAGTACTCCATAATGGCTTTGTTTTGTTTATCCGTCTGCTTTTATTTGAATTTATGAATATATAAATGAGTAAAGGTGACATACTGGCTGGACTTGGGATGAAAATAATTTTATAGAGAGAACTGGGCAGAGTAGGGGTGTATCCCAGGTGAAAGATAAAGACACAGAAAATAGAGAGGTCAGGCATGTTTACCTAAATCAAGTTCTTGGAATAGTACGAGATTGAAAAGAGAAGCTGGACCCACTATAAAAATTATGGAACAGTATAGGTGTAAATCCAGAGACACTTTGTTGCTTTTAAATAACAGTAGGGAAAACCAGGCAAAACTCTATGCTTAATTAAATCTTTCTTCTTTTACCCCATCCCTGTCTTAAAATACTTGCTGTGTTCATAGAATTTCTTATCTCCAGAGGGAGATCAGGCTGCCCAAACCACACCATTAAACGTAATTTACAAAGAAATACAATTCAGATAGATGAGAATTCTCTGCTTAGCAAGGGACTTAGAATCACAGGGCTGCTTGCTGCCTTTGGTACCCTTCTATAAAGAGTTTTTTTCCAAAAATAGTCAGTATCAAAGGTCACACATTTAAAAAGTCACTTGGCATTAGAAGCCTGAGGGAAAATGCTTAGGAGAAAATGTTTTGGCAAGGTTTTAAACGCTTTCATTGAGTTGGCAACAAGACAGACCATGCTGGCCTCCGAAGCAGGCAGAGCAGATGTGTCATTTCAGAGGTGGTAGAAAGGCTTCCTGTCCCTAAACATCACTCTCACCTGCCTCTTTTTCAAGAGCAGAGATTCATTCCTTAGTGTTGAGGGACCAACCTCTACTGAAATGCACATACTTCTGAAAGGAAGGGGGAGGGGAATAAAATTAACACATGGTTAGTGACTACAGACTGCCAGGCATTATGCTGGGCTTCTCATACATATTTTGTTATTAAGTCAAATTATCTGATTTACAGAGGAAAAAATTCTAGCTCGGAGAAGTTAAACTACTTGCCAAAAATCACAGAACCAAGTAAGTATGGAGACAGAATTTAACCTTAGGTCTGACTCAAAACTGCTTTTATGTTATTCATTTATGTAGTTATTTCTCTTTTTTTTAGGTTTTAGCATAATGTCCTAAACTTTTCAACTGATCACTAGATGGAAGCATGATTTGGTAAGGGAAAGAACAGAAAGCACTGGAGAGCACTGCACGTTGGTGAGGACTAAAGAAAGATGGACTAACTCTGCAATGCTGAATGGAAAAGTGAGAAAGCAAAACACAAAAATCTCACAACTTAAAAGGTTGATAATTCGATTAGGACCAGCCCCTTAGAAAATCAGTTTGCCTCTACTACAGAAGAATTTATCTACAATTTAACTATAATATTTGCATATATGTTTTGTGGAGGAGGAAAAATAATTTTCCCTCTACCCTTCTAGGTTCTTGGCTGACATACCCCAGTAATAAAAAACAGATGAACATGAGAAAGACAAACAGAAGTTTAACAACATCTAACCGCCTGTATACATGGGAGATACCCAGGAAAACTGAGGAACTCCCTAGAATGTGCCAGGCTATCATCTTATATATCATCTTCAGCCAAAGACAAAAGACAAACGTTATGAGCTGGGGAGCCACTAATGGGAGATTACTAGGAAAGCAGAGTAAACAGGGGCAAGGTTGTTGTGCAGAGTTAAGTCTTGCCTTCTCATTTAATAAGAGTTACTAGAGATTTGGTCATGCCCCTCTTCCTGGTACAGTGAGGGAGAAACCTTACAAAAGGAGATTGTCATTATACATGTAAATAAATGTCCTACAGAAGGGTAAATGCTACTCAGTTTTCAGGGCTGTCTGCTGTTTCAGAGGTATGTCTGTTGTTTCTTAAAAATAACCAGCTTCACATAATCCTTATGATAAAGAGGCATATTTTGGGATGCCAAATTCTGCCCCCTTTCAGTTTTAATAAATTTACTCATTTCTCAAAATAGGAAAACATCACCTATGCAAGGCTTTCTGTGTATTTAGATGTATGCTAATACTAGGGACAATAGCAGAGCCCATCAGGAAGAAGAGACTCTTGCTTCTTTCCTATCAGTGGCTCAGCCAATGAAAACCCATGGACTCCTCACAACTTCCTTTATCTCTTTGAAAGTTTTCCTTCCCTTGTCATGCAGGGACTTGCACATGGCTCGTCATTCTTGCAGACCCCAAAATGCCTCTGCTGATCCCAAATAAGCATATCTTTGCTAGAGAAATATCTGGCATTCTATTTGTTTCAGGTCAACAGTATCTCCATAGGTTCAGGAGGATCTGTGTTCTTAAGAGTTGCTTAATACAGAATTATCAAATCAATATATATCTTTAACATATATTTTAAATATCATACTTGAAAATATTCTATCCTAAAGATTTAACAATGCATTAGCTATTTAACATATTTATATCACAAATATGTCTTTAATGAATGTTGTTTTCATTTTAGGAAATGATACTTTGTTCATATAATCATACAAAAAAACTTGTACTATGTATTTATTTTGCTAAGAAATATATAACAGGTAAATTCGACTTAATGATCATTTTAACCAAATGATATGTATGCATGGGAGTTAAAAAGCAAGTGCATATCCTTTTCTTTGGCAAAAATGAGTGAGAGTGCTTTGAAATACAGGTAACCTAGCTGGGAAAGGTAAGAAGAGCAAACTTCAAATTATCTTCAAAATTTCAAACTTATTTTGTGTTTCTGTTTGTTTAAATCATCTCTAATTTGTTGCCATAAATATTTTGAGTATTGGTAATCTCTATCACTAACTTGAATATGGTTTTAATAAAATATGACAAGTTTGAAAGACTAATAAGTTTTCACAAATGAGTTAAATTTTCAGAATTAAAATCATAAGAAAATAACTTCAAATTGACCTTGTCCCCAGGCACTTGACATTCTTGTTAGGCATAATTCATTTAAAAGATCTATAGAAATGTCTTTTTCCCATTTATAAATATTCTTAAATAGACACTTGATCCAAAGTTTGGAAATACTGGCTCAGCCTGGCAGCACTGCCATAATCCTCTTTTACAATGTATCTAATATAGAAAGATTCAGTCCTGCATACAGAGAGTACAAGGCTTTGTGTATGTCTATGTGTATTCCTGAAAATCATAATGATTGGGCCATTTTTTGGTTAAAGATAGCATACAGTGTTACAACCTTGGCTAGACTGTATTTTGTTACAGAGCAATGATTTCATTTTGTTTTCCCCATTCCAAAATGTATGTCCCCAGACAAATAACCTCCACCTGCTCATCATTTACTAAGCATGTGATTTGGCTGGCTCTTTCCAAAGCTTTCTGCTTTGATTTTTCCAGTGCATCAGTTACTATAGAAACAATGTCATTGAAATATGAAAAGTATAGTGAGACACCAAATCACAGTAGACCATATATTAGATAGATAGATAGATAGATAGATAGATAGATAGATGATAGATAGATAGATGTATGTGCATTTGTGTATACTTGCATACACTTGTATACACATCTATGCATGTATATATGCTTGCTGTATATGCATGAGTGCATAGAGTATGTGGATATATTGGTTTATAGTACAGATCAAGATGTAATGTGTTAATACACATACATATCATACATATGTAATACACATACATATATTAGGTTGAGAATCTCATAAATCAGAAGGCATATAAGGTTTTAACATATGAGAAGTGGCTAAGTTAGTAAAAATAGATAATATTAAAATACGTTTTCCTAAAATTTAGATTTTTAAAAAGGTAAATATATAGAACAAAAGCAGAGAACAGTGTGTTGGGTGTATAAAATTCTTAGCTCTAATGTAAGGAATCCACAAAATATATGTATAAAGCAGAATTCAAAAATCTGCATCAGAGATTCTTTCAAACATGACCTCTAGTATGTACCCAGTTTCCAAAAATACATGTACCTCAAAATGTTTGTAGATGCAGAGGAGCTTACATTCTAGAAAGAAAAGACAAATCATAGACACGTCAACAAATATACTCAAAATAAAGATAAATCTAAGTTTAATAAGACATAATAATAAAAGAAAATAGCGTTGTGTGCTTGGATAATTAGGAGGACAGCTTGAACTAGAATGATCAGGGAAGGCTGACATGAGTAGATAAACATTAGAAGTGATTCTTAAATGATGAGAATGAGGCAGCATATAAATATCTTAAAAAGAGAAGCTTCTAAGCAGAAGATAGGACAAAATCTTGAGAAAAAAACTTTGCACAGAGAAATTTATTAGCAATTTTCTAAAATAACAGCAATAATAAAGGTAGTGATATTGTAAGTACAGAGGAAAAGTCTCACTGACCTATCACTCCCCTTATGATTTCCTATCTCCACTTTGTCTATATTGTACTAGGCAATCATCAAAGCAGTTTCTGCTAGTCTATGAGAAGAGTGCTATTGGTCATCTTGGCAATTGGTCAAGTACATAGTCTTTAAAAACTGGCAGTTTACTATTTTGTGATATCATGAAGTTAGACTCCCTCTTTTTTAGTGCCTTCTCTTGGAAAGTAATAGCAACTACCTATCTCTTATAAAATGGATAATCGTATTATTTTCCATGGTCCAGATTTTCAATTTATCATTTTACATTATTTTTTTTCTGAAATCTACTTTTTAAGTTTTTTAAATTGAAGTGTAGTTGATTTACAATGTTGTGTTAGTTTCAGGTGTACAGCAAAGTGATTGAGTTATACATATTTTTTTTTTCAGACTCTTTTCCCTTAAAGGTTATTACAAACTACTGAGTATAGTTCCCTGTGCTCACAGTAGGTCCTTTTGGTTATCTATTTTATATATAGCAAAATATATATGTACCTGTTAATCCCAAATTCCTAATTCATCCCTCCCCCTCCTTTCCCCTTTGGTAACCATAAGGTTTTTTTTCTACGTCTCTGGGTCTTTTTCTGTTTTGTATATAAGTTCATTTGTACCAATTTTTTTTTAGATTCCACATAAAAGCAATATCATATGATATTTGTCTTTGTCTGGCTTACTTCACTTAGTATGATAATCTCTAGGTCCATTCATGTTGCTGCAAATGGCATTATTTTGTTTTTTTTTATGGCTGAGCAATATTCCATTGTATAAATATAACACATTTTCTTTATCCACCTATCTTGTTGACGAACATTTAGGTTGCTTCCACGTCTTGACTATTATAAATAGTGCTACAATGAACACTGGGATGCATGTATCTTTTCAAAGACAACCTACAGAATAGGAAAAAATATTTGCAAATGAGGCAACTGACAAGGGATTAATCTCCAAAATATACAAACAGCTCATACAGCTCAACATTAAAAAAAAACAAAAAAAAACAATCAAAAAATGGGCAGAAGGCTTACACAGACATTTCTCCAGAGAAGATATACAGATGGCCAAAAGGCACATGAAAAGATGCTCAAATGGCTAATTATTAGAGAACTGCAAATCAAAACTACAATGAGGTATCACCTCACACCCATCAGAATGGCCATCATCAAAAAGTCTACAAATAATAAATGCTGGAGAGGATGTGGAGAAAAAGGAACCCTCCTACACTGTTGGTGGGAATGTAAACTGGTACAGCCACTATGGAGAACAGTATGGAGGTTCCTTAAAAAACTAAAATTAGAGCTACCATATGAGCCTGCAATCCCACCCCTAGGCATATATTAGGTGAAATCTACTTTAAAGTTTGACCCATACTCTGCAAAGCCAAGGGTAATTACATCCCTATCTCAGGAACCTTACTCTATAATCCAGCCAGCCACTGGTGGTCATTAATAAAAGCTATCCACTTTCTCATTACAATCAATGCTATACCCTAAGAAAAAGCACTTTCTATCGGTAGTTTCCCAAATGTTCAATGAACACATATTTTCTGAGTATTCTCCTAGGTCCACCAATTTAAGGCCAACGAAGACTCTAATCAATACTGTAATTAATATCTTCGATCTCTTTCTTTGTTATCTATGCTACTAAAATTTCTTTCTACTCTAATTAGTTTATTTACCTAATTTCTATCGGGTAACAGTTAGCTGTGACCTCTGCCTTACTTAGCACCTTGTAACATTATGTGTTTGAATGCAGTGTCTCACAAACCATGTCTTAATCTCTGAAACTTCCTTAAAATATGCTTCTATAATTAGTATAGATTCTTTAAAAAGCATATGAATGAACTGCCATGATCATTCTTTGTATTCCCACAACCCTCTCCCTTTTATTTATACCTAGTCTGACAGGTGTAAGGCACTAATTTAGTTAAGAGAAAGTGGGAACTAACTACTGATTCTTTCTGAAAGATAATTTAATTAAGTAAATTCAAAATTATGCCCTCACAAACCCAGAGTGCTAATCTTTTCCCTAATACTGAATACCTCTGTCATTATATCATTTTCTTCCTTTGAAATGAAAACTAATTTTGCACCTCTGACAAGGAAATAATTTGAAAATTATTAGACCCTATAAACAATATATGTGAAAAACAAAATCTAGTAATGTTGAACCTTCAAGAACTAGAAGTACTTGCATAAAAGAACTAAAGTCTGCTGCTTTCACTTTTATTATAAAGCTGTTGCTGTTTTCTGAGATGATTATCTTATAAATGACAGGTTTTTTTTATTTGGACTACTGTATGAAAAGAGTTTCTCTTCATAAATCATTTCAAATTGATGGTAAAACCACATAAGTTCAGCCTCTTATTTATAATCTCTGTCTCTCAATTTTGCCTTACTATAGGTTTTCACCCTAAAGTTTCATCTAATGTGACTTCTGAACACATTGTATAGTATAAATGTTTCCAACTCTTGATACTATTGTAAAACACAATATTCTGAATTGCTGGCAAATGCAGACTAGAACCCTCTATTTAAAATAAGGGTCTGTATTAATTTGAAATTAATGGCTCTGTCAGCCTACCCCAAGTATAGTTTAAGTATAACTGGATCTTCAAACCAAACGTTATCCAATATATTTCTGCACTTTATTCAACAACCAAAGAAGGAAGTGGACTCATATTAAATACATTGATTAGGCATTTCCTAACCTTACAAAGTCGATGCATGTTGTTTATTTTATCTAATCCATATAAAACCAACCTTATACCACAATATGGAAGCATACCTGCACACACATACACACAACACACTCATGAACACCTTCACACACACTCTACTTTCAGGGAATAATCATCTTTTTATACTGACCCATCTAACACTTGAATTTTATGTCTGGTCACATATAGTAGTCCCTCCCTTATCCATGGGGGATACGTTCCAAGACCCCCAGTGGATGCCTGAAGCCAAATATAGTACCAAGCCCTATATATACTGATTTTTCCTATACACACACACACCTATGATAAAGTTTAATTTATAAATTAGGCAAAGTAAGAGAATACCTGAAATGCCAGCATCACTACTCTTGTGCTTTGGGGCCATTATTAAGTAAAATAGGGTTACTTGGAAACAAGAACCGTGATACTTCCATCTGATAAACAAGACAGTTACTATGTGACTAACGGGCAGGATAAGCTGGGTAAAGGGATGATTCATGTTCTGGGAGGGATGGAGCTGAAGGGTATGAGATTTCATCACTCAGAACCGCAATATAAAACTTATGAATTTTTATTTCTGGAATTTTCCATTTAATATTTTCAGATCACAGTTGACCGCAGGTAACCGAAATCACAAGAAGTGAAACCTCAAATAAGGAAGGACTCCTGTATTTATTTAAAATGAACTCATTCCTTGGCCACAATTCTTTGGTTCAGGGATAAAAAAACTGATACAGATTGGAAAATCCGTCCTTCCTCAGAAACCTAAAATTGGATACGAGAGATTCTAATCTCGCCTCCCAGCTTTCAGGAATGGAGTAGATAGGAGTAGACTTGAAGCTGTTGGCAGTGGCCATTTATGCCCATGTAAGCTGGAAAGAAGAAAGATTTGTCTGGAATAAGAGAAAAGAGTGAAGCATTGAGCCAAGGAGAAGCAGAGAAAGGGATGAAGCAAGTGGATTTCCTAGGTTCTGCCTGGGACTGCTCCAGTCTTTCCCTGGTTCAGCAGTGCTCTGATCCTTTGGTTCTAGAAAATGTACTGTATAACTATAATAATACTTTTATGATTAACCCTTCGATAGATAGATAGATAGGCAGACAGATGCTGGACAAGTAGATAAGGATAGAGACACACACATGACTTGCAACTATTGTGAAATAAAACATATTAAATCATTAAATAATTTTCTGTAAAAACATTTACACAAAAGAAGATAACTCCTTTAACTTAACAAGAATTTTTTAACAGTATAGGAAATTTCTAAAATTCTCTTTGCTATTATTATTCCCATGGAATGAGAAAAGAGTACAAATGGTTAGCTGAGTATCGAAACTTTTTCTACAAAATATTGTTCATTTTCTCCCTGATGTTGTATTTAGAATTCAGAAAATAAACATGAGCTCAAATTTTACTAAGAACTAAATATAATTGCATCAAGTTTGTTAGTCACAAGAGAAGCTAATTTTGTTTTCTCAGACTTGTCTCTCTACACAAGATAAAGGGGACAAACCAAAGGAAATTAGACTTCTACTTCTTTGACTTGATCTTAGAAGGATTTAAATTAATAAGGCAAAGGCTCCTGATAATGATATTACGACTTCTGGAGGAAAAACCAGTGAGGAGCTTGTTTTGGAACGAAGATCTTGTTTGTTCAGATGATGCTTAGACCCAAATTCTGACTCCTTCAGTAAGAGAAGCCAACTACCTGGTAAATTAGTAATGATAAATTCTATAACTTACTATCATTTCCATTTGTATACTAAAAAGATTGGGGATTAAATATGCTGAAAACATGTGGCTATTTTTAGGGAATAAAAGCAGAAAGCTGAATACATTTCATTCAAAGAGTTTCCTGCTTTAATTTACGAGAGACATCAATATGTTTCTTTAAGATCAAAATATTTTTAAAATATAAGTATAGGGGGCTTTTTTCCTTTTTTAAATCAGCAGAAAATATGCAGAAATTGTTTGAGAATAACAGGCATTTATTGTAAATAAATAAAAAGAAATATTTCTCCATGAAATTTCAAAATCATCTTTACCCTAGTATCATTTATGATTTAGAAAGCTGTGATGACTTTAAAACATGTCTGCAATCTCTCTGACCCTCTAACCAGCAAAAGTGAGGCCTATTTCTCCACCTCTCAGAAAGCACCAGCCTTGATGACTTTCTTCTAATAAACAGAATGTGGCAGAATTGAGGCTGTGGGACTTCTGGACAATTCAGTTTCCCCCCATTCTGTATATTTTGGGACACTCACCCTGGAAACTCAGAAAATGCATTGTTTGCAAACCAAGCAGGCACATGCAAAGGCCAGAGACAGGTATCCCAGCCCCAAAGCCCCAAGTTAAGTTCCCAGCTCGTCCCAAAATTCACCACCAATGAGCAAGCTTAAAGAAGATTCTAGAAACAGAAACAAAAAAAAAATTCTTATGAAACCACAAAAGACCCCAAATAGCCAAAGCAGTCTTGAGCAAGAAAAAATAAAAGTTGGAGGCATCACACTTATTGACCTCAAAATATTTTACTAAGCTATAGTAATCACAAGAGTATGGCATAAAAACAGACATACAGACTAACGGAAAAGATCAAGAGAGCCCAGAACTAAACCCATATAATTTTGGTCAACTGATTTTCGACAAGGGTTCCAATAACACAAAATGGGGAAAGGATACTCTTTGCAATAAATGATGTTGGAAAAACTGGATATCCACATGCAGAAGAATAAAATTGGACTCATATCTCATATCATATACAAAAAGTCAACACAAAATGGATTAAAGACTTAAAGGTAAGACCTAAAACCAAAACAACTAGAAGAAAACTTCAGGCAAAAATATTTTTACACTGCTTTAAGCAATGATTTTTTTGATATAACCCAAAGGCACAGGTAACAAAGCAAAAACAGACAAATAAAATTGCATCAAACTAAAAATCTTCTGCAAAGTAAAGGAAACTGTCAATAAAGTGAAAAGGCAACCTATGGAATGGTAGAAAATATTTTCAAACAGTGTATCTGATAAGTGGTTAATATTCAAAATATACAAGGAACTCCTATAAATCTGTATGTATCAAAAAAGCAAATAACCAGATTTTTTAAATGGACAAAGATCCTGGATAAACATTTCTCAAGAAAATGACATAAAAATATCCAACAGATATATTAAAAGGTGTTCAACATCACTGATAATCAGGAAAATTTAAATCAAAACCACAATGACATATCATTTCACACTTGTTAGAATGGCTATTATCAAAAAAATAACAAGTTTTGGTGAGGATGTGGACAAGAAGGAACCATTGACACTGTTGGTGGGAATGTAAAATGGTGTAGCCACTATGGAAGAAAGTATAGAGGATCCTCATAAAATTTTAAAAAGAACTACATATAATCCAGCAATCCCACTGTGGGTTATAAATCAAAAAGAAATGAATCAGTATCTTGAAGAGATATCTACAATCCCATGTTCCTTGCAGCATTATTCACAATAGCCAAGCATATGAAAACAATCTAAGTGTCCATTGACAGATGAATAAAGAAATATGCAATTGACACACACACACACACACACACACACACACACTCACACACACAGACTGGAATATTATTCAGCCTTTAAAAAGAAAAGAATTCTGCCATTTGTGACAATTTGAATGAACTTGGAGGACTTTGTGCTAAGTAAAATAAGCCAGACACAAAAAGACAAGTACTGCATGGCTCATTTATATGTGGAATCTAAAACAGTCAAAACTCATAGAAGCAGAGAGTTGAATGTGGCTGCCAGGGATTAAGGGAGGAGTGGGAAGTAAGGAGATGTTTGTCAAAGGATACGAAGTTTCACTTAGGCAAAATGTGTAAATTCTGGAGATCTAATGTACAGCAGTGTGACTATAGTTAAGAGCATTGCATGGTATACTTGAAATTTGCTAAGAGAGTAAATTTTGTGTTCTCACCACATACACAAAAAATGTTAACTTTGTGAGGTGATAGATATGTAATTAGCTTGATTATGATGATTATTTCACAATGTATACATATATTAAAACATCAAATTGTACTCAAATATAAACAATTTTTTATCTGTCAATATATCTTAATAAAGCTGAAAAGAAAGAAAATACCATTATTACAAGCATTGGGGGAAGATACTTCTCCAATTTAAAAAATTTTAAGTGAAAAGAGAAAAAACATTGAAATATTTATTTAAATATCATGCAAATTGAGTGATTTTAATGGGGCAGACACTCGTATTCCTTCCTATCAGCCATTCTCTCTTATTCCTCACCAAGAGTCCATAACCTGTTGAAAACTTCAAAGATATTGGTCTCAGGGAAATTGAGTTCCTCCCTAGGCTGAGGTAAAGAATCAAAATTGGTCCATACCATCAATGATATTTCCATTCCTTTTTAAAAACTGTTTTAGTTTTTAGAGATTTAGGTTTACAACAAAACTGCAAGGAAATAAGAGATTTCCCATACTCCTCCTGCCCCCAAACATGCATATCCTCCCCCATTATCACATCACACACCAGAATGGTACATGTTTTACTAAGGATGAACCTACTTTGACACACCATAATCACCCAAAGTCCACATGGTTCACTCTCGGTGTTTTACTCTCTATAGGTTTGGGAAAACATATATCCATCATTGTAATATTACACATAGTATTTTCACAATCTCTCTTATTGTCTTTCATAGAGCAAAAGTTTTTAATTATAATGAATCCCATCTTATGAATTATTTCTTTCATGGACTGTGTCTTCTATGTTGTATCTAAAAAGTTATCACCATACCCTAGATCATCTAGGTTTTTCCCCATGTTACTTATTAAGAGTTTTATAGTTTTGCATTATACAATTAGATTTATAAGCCATTGTGAATTAAGTTTTGTGAAGAGTATAAGGTCTGGGTCTAGATTCATTTTTTTGTACATGAATATCTAGTTTTTCCTGCACCTTCTGTTGAAATGAGTATCTCTGCTCCATTGTGTTGCCTTTGCTCCTCTGTCAAAAATCAGTAGACTATATTTATGGGATCTATTTCTGGGCTATTCTGTTCCATTGATCTATTTGTCTACTATTTTGCCAATACCACTCTGTCTTGATTACAGTAGCTTTATAGTAAATCTTGAAGTGAGGTAGTGTCAGCCCTCCAATTTTTTCCTTCCACCTGTGTTGGTTATTTTGGGTCTTTTGCCTCTCCACATAAATTTTAGAATCTGTTTATTGATATTACAAAATAGCTTGGTGGGATTTTTATTGGAATTGCATTGAATCTATATATCAAGTTGGGAAGAACTGACATCTTGACAATATTAATTATACCCATGAGCATGGACTAGCTCTCCATTTATTGAGTTATTTTTTATTTCTTTTATCAGAATTTTTATTATTCTTCATATAAATGTTATACATACTTTGTTAGATTTATATATAATTATTTCATTGAGGGGGCGCTAATGTTAATAGTTTTGTGTTATTAATTTCAAATTCCACATGTTCATTGCTGGTATATAGGAAACTGATTGACTTTATACATTAACCTTGCACCTGCAACCTTGCTATCAACAGTTATTACTTTCAGGATTTTTTTTGTCCATTCTTCTGAATTTTCTACACAGATGATCATGTGAACACAGACAAATTTATTTCTTCCTCTACAATCTATATGCCTTTTATTTCCTTTTCTTCTTTTATTGCACTAGTTACTGCTTCATGTACGATGTTGAAAAGGAATGGTGGGAGAGGACATCCTCACCTTCTACCTGATCTTAGTGGGAAAGTTCAAGTTCTCACCATTATGTATGATGTGAACTGTGGGTTTTTTGCAGATATTCTTTATGAAATTGAGGAAGTTCCCTTCAGCTCCCATATTACTGAGAATTTTCATCATAAGTGAGCTGAATTTTTTTCAAATCTGTCTTCCATATCTATTGATATGTTCTTCTATTTTTTCTTTTTAGCCTACTGTTTTCATGGATTACATTAATTGATTTTTCAACGTTGAATAAGGCTTGCATAACTGGGATGAATCTCACTAGGCTGTGGTGTACAATTCTTTTTTTTTTTTTTTTCTTTTTTTGCGGTACACGGGCCTCTCACTGCCGTGGCCACTCCCGCTGCGGAGCACAGGCTCCGGACGCGCAGGCTCAGTGCCCATGGCTCACGGGCCCAGCCGCTCCGCGGCATGCGGGATCCTCCCGGACCGGGGCACGAACCCGCATCCCCTGCACTGGCAGGCGGACTCCCAACCACTGCGCCACCAGGGAAGCCCTACAATTCTTTTTATACATTGTATAAATCAATTTGCTAAATTTTATTGAGGTTTTTTTTTTTTTTTTTTTTTTTTTTTTTTGCGGTACGCAGGCCTCTCACTGTTGTGGCCTCTCCTGTTGCGGAGCACAGGCTCCAGACACGCAGGCTCAGTGGCCATGGCTCACGGGCCCAGCTGCTCCATGGCATGTGGGATCTTCCTGGACCGGGGCATGAACCCGTGTCCCCTGCATCGGCAGGCGGACTCTCAACCACTGCGCCACCAGGGAAGCCCTCCGCTTTAATTCTTATGATTTATTTTCTTATGCTTACTTTGGATTTAATTTTCTCTTCTTTTTCTAAGTGCCTGAGGTAGAAACTTAGATGACTGATTCTAGATCTTTCTTTTTTCCTAATATATACATTCAATGCTATGAATTTACCTCTAAGTATTGCTTCTGCTATATCCCACAAATTTTGATATGTGTGTTTTCATTTTCATTTAGTTTAAAATATTTTTCAATGTCTCAAGATTTCTTCTTTGACCTATGTGTTATTGAGAAGTATGTTGCTTAAGCTCTACATGTTTGGGGATTTTCCAGTTTTGTTTGTGTTATTGGTTTCTAATTTAATTCCAGCGTGGTCTAAGAGCAGACATTACATAATGTCTCTTTTAAATTTCTTAAGGTGTGTTTTGTGGCCCAGAATGTGGTCTCTCTTGGTAAATATTCCATATTAACTTAAGAAGAATGTTTATTTTGCTGTTGTTGGGTGAAGTAGTCTATAGATGTAAATTATATCCGGTTGATTTATCGTGTTGTTGAGTTCAACTATTTTCCTCACTGATTTTCTGCATGCTGGAGCTCTCCATTTCTGAGAAGTCTCCAACTATAATAGTGGATTTATCTATTTCTCTATGCAGTTCTCTTAGATTCTGCCTCACACAGTTTGACACTCTGCTATGAGATTTATAGACATTAAGCATTGTTATGTCTTCTTGGACAACTGACCCCTCTATGATTATATGCTTTTTATCCCTGATAACTCTCCTTGCATTAAAATCAACTCTGTCTGAAATTAATATATTTACCTTTGCTTTCTTTGGATTAGTGGTATATTTTTCTCCATTCATATACTCTTCATCTATCTATGCATCTTTAAAGTACGGTGCTTTAGACAACATCTGGTCCTTGTTTTTTTATCCAGTCTGACAATCTATCTTTTAATTGGCTCATTTAGATGACTGACATTCAGAATGATTATTGATACAGTTGGATTAATATCTATCATATCCATTACACTTTTCTATTTGCTGCCCTGTTCTTTATTCCTATTTTAGTCTTCCACTCTTTTTCTGCCTGTTATGGTTTTGAGAATTTTATATGATTCCTTTTTCTCCCCTTTCTTAGCATATCTTTCATTCTTTTTTTCACAATTTTTAAGTGGCTGTCCTTGAGTGTGCAATATACATTTACATTTAATCCAAGTCCAGTTTCAAATAACACTATACCACCTCACACAGCTAGTGTGAATACCTTATAATAACAAATTCAGCCAGACAAAGACAAATACTGTATGATCTCCCTTATATGTGAATCTTAAAAAAAGTCAAACTCATAGAAACAGAGAGTAGAATGGTGGTTACAAGGGGCTGGGGAATGGAGGAAACAGGTAGAGGGTAGTCAGTGGGTAGAAAACTTCAGTTATAAGATATAAAAGTTCTGGGGATCTAATGTACAGCATGTGACTATAGTTAATACCATATTGTATGCTTGAAATAGTACGAGAGTAGAGCTTAAGCATTCTCACCATGAAAAAGAAAATTTAACTATGTGAGGTGACACATGTGTTCATTAATCTGATTGTGATAATCATTTCACAAGTATACATATATCAAATCATCACACTATACACTTTAAATATATACCATTTTATATGTCAATTAGTAACCAAATAAAGCTGGGGAAATGAAGAAGATTCTAGTCTCCAGCTTTTGTGCTGTCCCAGCTGACACAGAATCGAGAAGAAACAAAATGTCCCTTGCAAGCCATGCCCAAATCACAGATTCATGAGCAAAATAAATGTTGTTTTTCTTTTGAGTCACTAAGTTTGTAGGTGATAGATGTTTTACAGCAATAGATAACTTGCACAGAAGCCAACAATCTTAAAAAACATTAAGTAACCAAGGGAAAAATAATAATACATGTTGAAGTAACAAGGAGTAAAAACAGTTGAGACTCTGTAATTCCTTTCACAGTGGTACACAATTTCAGGCTCTAAATATTTTTCTTTGCATATACTGGGCACAAGATGCTTTATTTTTTCTCAAATTGAGGCAGGGCAATCAGTATGCAGAAAGAAACTCAGACTGGTATTCCTATAGAACACTTAGTGTCTCAAATAAATTGGCTAGCTGACCTGGTTTCCTTTTGGAACTTTTTAAAAAACATCTCTGATTATCATGTGACTATATGATAGGTGTTGTATAATATAGTTGATAGATAAAATTGATAATGTATGGTGTGTATATATATATAATACTTATACACACACATACAACAATGACAATATTAAACAAGTCTACAAATACAAACATGCTGAGGTTGATTAGTTTGAGCCTTTCTTATCCAGTTGGTAAAGTCACTCCGCATACCGAAAACTTACAAAAAAGATAAATCCAAGTTTTACAAAAAAAAGTTTAATGCAAATCACAGCAAATAAGTAAAGATAAATTTGAGAATCTAATGAATAAAAATAAGCAATGATAATAAATTAAATTTATTCTTGCAATACTGTAAGGAAATATATAAAATAGGATTTCTTCAGTTTATATTACACCTTTTACTCATTTGACAAATATATTTACTGAATGACTATTACATCATGCTAAGTTTGCCCATGACTTCATCCACGGGACACATAGTGAACACAAGGGACAAAGATCTTTGCCTTTCTACAGGCAGTCAACTCATTTCCAAAACATAGCTTAGGAACAAGAAAATACAGCATTAGGATATTGGGAAGCAGTTGCCAATTTTCAAGTATTTTAAAGCATCTTTCAATGAACAGATTGCCTAAAAATCTATACACTTTTCTTTCACAGTAACAATCAATATACTTCATCATGCTACTGAAAACTCGTTCCAGCAAAATTGTTGTTTGCAGAAGAAATCTATGAATGAACACTCACAGTTGAATGTTAATTGATTTATCAGATTTTGTTTAATGAATTTCCTTTCAAGAAGACTCTTCTATAGATGTTTATTGATTATGAGTAAATTCACCCAAAAATTCTAGTGTGCTAATACAAGACTGTTGCTTCTAAACACTTTAACTCAAATGAGCCATTGATGAGATCCTTGACCTCACTAAATATAAGGCTCTTTCAGACTTACGTCCCACTTCCTTCAATAAACCTTTTAAGCTAGAGTGATCACATCCTCTGAATTCACAGTCTCATATTTTAAACTTATATAGCACTTAAATCTATGCTATCTGGGGTATTTTATTTGGTTAGTTTTTACATTTCTATATATTATTTAACTTTTACATTTTATTTAACATTTTAAGTTCTTTTTTTCTCAACTTGATTTTAAGTTCCTCAGTAATAATTACTTTAACTTATTTTTTTAATATTTTTATTTTGTTTGTCTCCCCAACTAGAATGTAACTTCTCTGAAGTGACTTGTTCTATTTTGTTTGTCTTCTAATTCTAAGCACCCAGCACAGTGCTACAAACACACAATAAATATCTGTTAATTGAATGAATAAAGCACTCAATATGTATTTGTTATTACTAAGTGAAAATAAAAATACTATCTGACAAGGTACAATGATGATTTTGATATCCTTCAAATTGTTACGTAAATTTCAAAGGAAATATCCAAAATATTCCTTTATCCATAGGAGTCTAATGATGAACTTTGATTCTCAAGTGTTTATCTGTTTGTAGCAGACATGAGGATAATTTTGTATGGTTCCCACATTAGACTCTTATCTAGCACTCAGCATTAACCAAATACTTCTTAGAAATAGATCCTTAAGGCTCATTTTTCTCCACATGAAATCTCAGACAGCATTTGCTGATATTCTCAAATGAAGAAATACTTTGAAATATTGTCAATTATGATTTTTGGAGTGAAAAATTTTCCTTTGTTCTTAAATCAAGTTTTTACTGATGTGATGTATAAAAAGTGTTTTACCAGGAGAAGCTGTCAATAGTATGTGTCTAAGTAAACCTGGGAAGTCGCCATGGAGTAGCACTTGCCCTATCACTTGTGCAAATAAGGCTGAGTAGGCACCCACTGTATTGGTAGAAGGTGTAACTGGACCTCTGGTGGCCTGAAAAGACTGTCTCATAAATCCTTGGTATGTAAAAGTAATTCCCCAGGGAAAATGTAGGTAGATTTTCACAAGGCAAAAAACTCTCCTCAGAGGAAAGGATGGAGAACCTAAATCTTCCCAAAGGCCTTTAAAGTTAAGTGGTTTTATAATCTATGTAATTGAGGATCTAAGATAGCCCTAAATAATGTGGTCCAGTCTAATGTGGTCCTGTTGACAAAAGCTCAAAGGTCCCTAAAAGAAAGATCAGTCAGCGTTGGGTGATGGAGGGGTCTGGGAAAGCTGGTTTGCAGCACAGGTTGTGGATGGTTGTAGAAGCACTTCTAGACTTATTAGCAGCATCATTTTGCAGAGAAAGAGCTGAGCATATGAATATAAAAATAAAATTGAAGCTGTAGAAAATCAACTGTGAACTGCCGTCTTTTCCTATACAGGAATCTAAACTAGCGAGGGAGACACAGTAGACAGACTACACCGGACCACATGGGACTCATCTTCAATACTGACATAACGTGGCAGTGACAGAAGCAATGAAAGCTAGAAACTGAAGTGTACTGGAGGACTGATGAGCCTTTCCAATCTGAATTGAAAAAGCAATTCCAAGAAATACATAAGACACATATATTAAAGATAAGAAGAAAGACATAAGCTTATATTGAAGCAATGGTCAGTTAAACTTGTTATGGTATTCATTTACTTATTCATTTAATATTTATCACAAATATGCATAGAGACTGTTTTTATAAACCCCTGCAGTAAGCTCGCATAGACAGTCTAAAATACTTGACACATTACTCTCTGATTTGTGGCCTCAGCAAAAACTCTAAGACAGACAAGTCCCATTTTAACTTTCTGTACACTAGTTCAGCACTGTGACAGTCACGATGAACAAGACAAATAAGCCACAGGCACATACTTTAAGTGGCTGACAATATAATGGAAAAAAAGAATAGTAAATAAGCAATTGCAATGCAATGTACTGAATAAAAATTGCAATGCAGTATAGCAAACAGAAGGTGCATGTGAGCGCCTAGGAAGTGACAACTATCTTTCTCTGTTGGAAAAAGACAGGAACACTTCACAGAGGAATTACTTCTTTGAGTTGAATCTCAGGATATTAAGTAGGTTCATCATATAAAACTCCAGGTACAGAAAACACCATGGTCAAAGGCACCAAGACATGAACCAGCAGGTAATACTTCCCCAGAGAGAGTCAAAGATCAGGGAGAACATCTGAGAGTGGCAGGAGATAAATGTGGAAATTAAGCAGGTGCCAATTAAGAAGGGCTTTGTGCGCAAAGAAGAGTTTCAAAGAATTTGGACACTGTCACTAAGCTTCTGAGCTGCTCTAAATAGATAATAACATTATTCATATTTGCTTAACACATTCATGCTGGAAAATGTGGTGAATAGTTTTTTTTTAGGGGGGGTGGTTCACAGTAAGAATAAGTAGACTTCATTTTATTGTTACAAAAATTTGATTTAGGGGTTTCCCTGGTGGCGCAGTGGTTGAGAGTCCGCCTGCCGATGCAGGGGACACGGGTTCGTGCCCCGGTCTGGGAGGATCCCACATGCCGCGGAGCGGCTGGGCTCGTGAGCCGTGGCCGCTGAGCCTGTGCGTCCGGAGCCTGTGCTCCGCAACGGGAGAAGCCACAACAGTGAGAGGCCCGCGTACCGCAAAAAAAAAAAAAAATTGATTTATATGAATGGTGGCTGTGTGTATGTATGAGAAAGGCGGGGGAGAGTGTGAAAGAAAAGAGAAAGGAGATACAATTTCTAAACTAGATATAAATTTCTCCAAATTTTCACAAGAAATAGCCTTATTTTATAATTTTCTTAAATTATGCTGTTTTAATTGTTCTTTTTTTTTTTTTTTTTTTTTTTTTGCGGTATGCGGGCCTCTCACTGTTGTGGCTTCTCCCGTTGTGGAGCACAGGCTCCAGACGCGCAGGCTCAGCGGCCATGGCTCACGGGCCCAGCCGCTCCGAGGCATGTGGAATCTTCCCGGACCGGGGCACAAACCCGTGTCCCCTGCATCGGCAGGCGGACTCTCAACCACTACGCCACCAGGGAAGCCCTAATTGTTCTTTTTAAAAGTTTCTTCCACGGGTATTTTTAGTCTCTTTGTGGAGAATTCATATAAAGAATTTTTTGTTTCCCAGATTCAAGAAAATGCCAGAGACTACCATTCCTAAACTCAGTTTACTTGTGCTGAATCCTTAGCTATGTGTTTTCAACACGAGCCTAACAAAAATAAGCTTTGTTTCTTGGATTCTTCTCTTAGCAATTTCAGTGCTTATGCTTGTTGTTTTAGCAAGAAACCAGATAAGCAGTTCGTGTAGAAAAGCGTGGCAAAGGAGACCTCTGTTTCTACTGAGAACTCTTTCAAGTTTCATTTTGTTATTAAAATTATCTTAATGTATATTCTAGATCCCGTAGAATCTATAATAGTGAAATAGGCAGGACATTGGAACGGTAGCATTTTTGGAGATTTAGTATTGTACGGAGGCTAAAGAATAAGCTCAGGAGTCACACTGCTTGAGTTTAAATCCAGGCTCCACCTCCAAGCAGCTCTGTGACCTTGAGATAGCTAACCACCTGCTTTTTGCCTCCTTTTCCTCATGTTTAAATTCCGGGTTTTCATCTCTATTTCATAGAGCTGTTATGAGGATCATAATAATGTATGAAATATAATCATCCCCATGCCTAGAAAATATATATAGTCTATAAATGGTACCACCATTATTGTATAAATATAAAAAATATCATTGCAATGACTATTTTCTTCCTTTACTATTACTAGATAGTTTATGAATATCTAACTGTTCTAATTTTAAAGCCAATATATTGAGCATCATATCTGATCTCCTTTCAAACTCTTTAAAAATCTTCCCATTTTATCCTTACGCCTTACATCACAAAAAAAATTCTGGCAGCAACATAAATAGTACAGCATAATGCATCTGCATTTTAAATCATCTTAATGATGAATAATGGAAAATATTCAGATGCTGAATATGTAAGTGTAACACATATACTTAAACTATTCCTTTTGATACATGGTAATGACCACAGACTCATAACGGTTCACCTAAAATTATTCTGTCTCATATAACAATTGTGCCAGGTATTTCAGAAGAAGGTATAAATCTCCAATAATGTCCCTGTGGCAATGGGAAGTAATTAGAGTATTTCACACTTAAAGATTAATATTTGGGATTTATATTGTAACTTTCATCTAAAGGCCTCAAAAAGCCTCTATAGACATTAACTCATTAACTTTCCAATTGCCACCCTCCCATAAGGTAAGGAGGTATCCAACAGCATTTTACAATTAGGAAAGTAAATTGAGAAGAACTAAATATTATATTTATAATTAGTAATCTTGATACACAGCAATATTTTTTAAGATGTTAAATAATGTTAATGAACTCAAAGATTTTGTACACGTGCACAAAATCCTGGTATGGTTTTCACTGCACTGTTTTTCATGGTATTTCCTTTCAAAACATTTTCCAATTCTTTTTATGGCATCTAAAAACTTAGAAGTAAGATCTTTTAGAAAAACCTTACTTCATACAATGCATTTAATAAATATAAAGCTGAGAGAGGTAGAGAATTTTTGTCCATATCTTTGTATGTGTTTTCATATATTGCAAGTTTCTCAACATCAGGCATAATATCTTACAATTTTTTCTTTACCAAAACTAATATAACACTCAAAGTGTAGAGAAAAGTAAGATGTTGTGCCCCAGCAGTAAAGATCTTTATATTCACAGATATACAGACTTTTAAAATTAACCCAAAATTATACAAATACTATATATATATATATATGTTGAATGAACACAAAATTATACAAATATATATCTTCACTGAGCAATGTATATTGTATACCACCTTGGAATTTAAGATCTTTTGTGATACAAGTCCGATCCATTTTTCTAATTTGATCTCAAATATCTACTCCTCACTTAGCCTTCATTTTATTTATAACAAATAAGTCATTTTCCCCCAAAACATGCTCAGCCCTTTCCTTATTGTGTTTTGTTCCTTCTCAGAACGTGCTTTCTCTATAGGTTTCTCTATAGGTTATCAAAATCCCAATTAATACCTCTTTCGTGCAACCCCCTAGATCTTCTCTGTACCTGTTGCTGTTGGTGCCTCACCTAGGATGCCCAGTCTAGTCCAGGTATTTTAGGCTCATCTGTACACTTACACACATACACAGGCAGTTCATGGATAAAGATTAATGGGTATGACAGTTCAGACCTGTGGTTTCCAGGTGTAACAACCTCTGTGGTGCAATTTTCATTCCAGAGACCACTTTGGAATCAGGCAGAGGACAGAATTCTGGAACCATTTATTTGCTTTGCTTCCACCTATACCCTACACTGCTTTGCTCACTCCCTTCAGTTTTCTTCTGGGAACATTCCTCAATAAACTACTTGCACAAGAATCCCCATCTCGGGCTCTGCTTCTAATGAATTCAACCCACGATACCCACAGTTCAACGAATTCCTGAATTCCTTGTAACTTTATTTATAATAGTAGACCATAAGAATAATTTAAAAGTCTAATAATGGGGGACTGGTTAAATAAATTGTTTTCTGTCTTCATAGTAGAATAAAACACAAACATTAAAACATTATTTTATAAAATACTGAACAGAGTTTCTGATATAATAATGGTAATAAATATTGTGTATAGTATTATGCACAAAGTCCATGCTAAATAATGGAGATGTGGCTTTGAAGGTACATTCCCTGACCCTGTGAAGTGTACACTAGCATAAGACACATATCATAAACATATTACACAATCACCATCTTTTAACTTCCACTGAGATAAATAATGTGAAGGATAAGCACAGTTCATGAAACACGAGAGATCTGACTTGGTCTGTAGAGCCAAGAAGACTTCAGTAAGGAAACATCATTTAATTAGAAAGGTAAGGCATGATGAGGTGTGAAGTTGGGAAAGTCATCTACATAAAGGAATCAGCAAATCCAACGGTACTAAGGAAGAAGGCTCATGACACAATTAAGTAAAAACCTGAAAAAGCCAATGTGGTTTGGGTAGCAAAGACTAATGAGGAATAGAGGTCTGAAAACCCAGAGCCTTATAAGTTGTGTTAAAGGTTTTAGGTTTTGTCTTAAGACTTGTGGAAGTCATACAGGAACCTAAGATATATTAAGCAGTAGGAACATGATACTGTTTTTATGTTTCCTATATTACTCAAATTACTCTAAATAGTAACATTAATAATATTAGTGAGCGTAGAAGACAAAGGTATTGATGTGATGAGGTTACTGCAATAGTCCAAGTAAGAGATGATGGGCACTTAAGCTAGAGAGTAGTATAGAGATGGACAGATACTGATAGATTTGAGATATTAGGAAGCATAAACAATTGGACTTGTATTTGATTGGTTGTATGAGTGGAGATTAAAGGAGACATCAAACATTACTCCAGGGGTTCTGCCAGATGGCGGTGCCACTCACTGAAACAGACATCATGATGAAGCAGAGGGTGGAGAGCAAGTTAGGAAAGATTTTCTGTTCTAAACATATTAAGGGTAGAGTGCCTTTGTGACACCTAATAACAATGATTAAGCATACATGAATTCAGAACTGCAAATTACTAATAAATGTGTCTGTGTCAACGTGTGTGCATGTACAATACGCACATCAGTGTAATGTGTAATGAAAATGAAGGTCACACTTTATAATATTAACAATGTTTGTCTCTGAATAATAGAATTATGAGACAACTTATTTTGTGAGTGTGTGTTTTTTATTTGTCATTTTTTGCTGCGCACACACAAATTTTGCCTTCATAAAATAAATTAATAAAGTCTAATCTCCCCTCCATGAACTGCCACAGCTCTTGAAGACTACTCAATTATAGTCTTCTACAAACATTAGAGAAACCAATTCTTGGAACCAATCACTCCAAGTACATCTTTAAAATAACTTAGCATTTGGCTTTATATGACCATTAAAATCTGGATATTCAGCCATCACTCTGTGTAGCTCATCTTCCCTATTTTGCAGGCAATATTCCCCAAGAGTCGTATACCTTATAAAATATAAAAAGTCCTTTTATGGCCCACTTCAACGTTCTTTTAATTGCATAAGTAAGAAAAAGTGATTCAAATGGACTCAGAAATGCACTGGCTTATAACATGTATGATTTCTTTTTTTTTTAATACAAGAGATCTTTTTTATTTTACCTTTTTAATTTTTTATATTGTTTGATGTGTTATATATTTTTTCTCTTTAATTTTATTAATTAATTTATTTATTTATTTATTTACTTTTGGCTGCATTGGGTCTTCATTGCTGCACGTGGGCTTTCTTTAGTTGTGGCAAGGGGGAGCTACTCTTCGTTGTGGTGCACGGGCTTCTGATTGCGGTGGCTTCTCTTGTTGCAGAGCACAGGCTCTAGGTGCATGGGCTTCAGTAGTTGTGGCACGTAGGCTCAGTAGTTGTGGCTCACGGACGCTAGAGAGCAGGCTCAGGGGCCATGGCACACGAGCCTAGCTGCTCCGCTGCATGTGGGATCCTCCCAGACCAGGGCTTGAACCCATGTCCCCTGCATTGGCAGGCGGATTCCCAACCACTGCGTCACCAGGGAAGCCCATGATTCCTTTGTTTTCATCTTGAAAGTCATAACTGAGATTAAATAAATCCCTGATATCACCTCCTCTGAAGTCAGAATAAAAGCAGAATAATAATAATGATGATGATTAATGATTATTGAGTGCTTATTATGTAACAGGCAAAGCCTTTGGATGCTTTGTAGGGATTATCTTCTTCAACAATAAATTTACAGTAAAGTAAATTTATTCTCTTTTTTGTAATGAGAATACAGGCTCAGCTATGCTATGTAAATTGCTACTGGTCACATACCTAGTAGCTGATGGGGCTGGGATACCAATTCAGTCAGGCTAACTGTGGCTTCATGCCAAACCTCATAATATACTACTCTCATTCTGCAAAGGGTGTGGTTTAGTATTAATTTTGGAACTGAGATCCGACATATAATTCTTCCTAGACCACAGTTCCTTCAAACAAGAAGAAAAAAGCCACAAGGAATATGACCCTTTCCTGTGTGGTAATCAACTGCTCAAGAGGTTCGTGAAGCTAAGATTTATTGACTGCCTACTGTTATCAGTTAGAATGCTTAACATGGGATAAATAAGAAAACCTAAATCAACGTTAAACAGGAAATTGTTGGCACACGTAATGAAAAGCCTAAAGGGTGGGTAGACTCCAGGCACAAGTCGATCCAGAGGTTCACAGTACCTTCAAGGCTTGGCTCTATTTCTCTGTGATTCTCTTGGCTCTGCTTTGCTCTGCTTGCTGGCTTTGTCTCCAGGCTGAAAGCCAAGATAGCTATAGCAAATCTAGGTTCCTCATCCACATACAGTACCATTACAGAAATGGCAAAACCTTTGTTCAAGTTTCTAAATTCCAATCATGAGTACTGAGACTTGCTAATTAGGCCAGCTTAGGTCATATGTCTACCCTTCACTAATTACCATGGGCAAGAGGATTGAATATGCTAATAGGCTCAGACAGGGTCACAGGCTTTACTCTAGTGTTGCAATATCCATGGATATCCACAATGAAATCAGAAAGTACTGGTAAGGGATAGGGGAGACAGATGCTCAGAAATCAAGCAATAAGTGTTCCTGGCTTATGTGTTGACACGTGTATCATCTTATTTAAATTAAGCTGAAAACACCAATAAAATAGGAATTATTAACTCCACTGTATAAATTAAAATACAGAAGATTACATTATTATGTAAACCAGGATTTTTTTTTTTTAATTCAGTCTGGTTTAATAGCTTCTGCTTTTCTCCCATTAGAATTTGACTACTTTATATGGAAATCATGTCAGTTATTGAGCTACTCAGTGGTAGTCATCATGGGAACAAGATATGTAATGTGTAATGTAACCCCAGTAACCCCTTCTGGGGTTACTCAAATACAGTGGTCCCCCAGTATCCATAAGGAATGGGTTCCGGGACCCCTGTGGATATCAAAATCCACAGATGCTCAAGTCCCTTATATAAAATGGTATTGCATTTGCATATAACCTAAGCACATTCTCTTGTACACTTTAAATCATCTTGAGATTACTTATAAATAATAATACATTGTAAATGTTATATAAATAGTTGTAGATACAATGTAAACACTATGTAAATAGCTGCCCTGGCAGCCATATTCAAGTTCTGCATTTTTAGAACTTTTTGAAATTTGTTTTGAATATTTTTTACCTTCAGTTGGTTGAATCCAAGGATGTAGAAGCCACAGATATGGAGGGCCAGCTGCACTAGGGGAGGGAGGCAGATGCTCAGCTAATTACAAAGCAGTACAAGTTGGGCTAAGTGCTCTAACTTGAATTTACCTCTAACATCTAAATTTCAGACCGCTTGTTCAAATGGCACTTGGTGTGCCTAGCACATGTCTTCTCTTGTTTTTTTTTTAATCAATAAATGGTTTGTGTTAGAAATTAAATACATTTTAACTACTTTGAAAAGACTGCTTCATAAAAATAACAAGAAGTTATTACACATCATTTGGAAGTAATAGTTGAAGCTGCATGGACTGTGTCTTGTAAGAATTCTTCACACATGTCTCAAACTCCCATGTGCTATAAGAACAAACTCTACTATTTAATTTTGTGAAGAACCTCTACAGCAAGTAATACAGGGCAGTTATTTCTCAATAAAGATTTGCGAAATGAATCTTGATGAGTGAAAGGAGTTGCCATGCAGCTATAAAGTACACTTCATTTTCCTAGAAACGTAAATATTCTGATTGGGATAAATTTTATATATATTTGAAGAAGACGAGCTTGAAAAAAACTTCAGAATTTCTTCACATTGCCATTTCTCTTTAGTTAATAGCTAGATGTTTTTTTTGCAAGACTTATGACTTCAGCTGTAATTTACAGACTAAGTGCAACATTTCTGATGGCTTCAAAGCAGTTTGTCAGCAGTGTACACTTCTTAGCTCTAACAACAATCAGCCCCATTGAAATGTGTGCATCTCTGTAGCATTTCTGCTCCACTTTTTTTTTTTTGCTCCACTTTTTACTCACGCTCATTTCAATTTAATACTCAACAGCACTTTAGATATTCTGTTGTTGCTTTCCAATCTGCAAAGCCTAGTATTAGCAAGTCTCCCTTCTGAACTCCTAGATTTCAGTTTAAATATCATTTCTCTTGTGAAAAATCATTTAATATATAGTATGTGGAGGGTTACTTTATTTATAGAGACTGCAAGAAGAATCTTTTTGGGTCTGGTCAGAAAAACAATAATAAATAAGACATTTCCAAATACTGTCTCTACAAATTTGTCTAAGAGTTCTTCTTCCCGAGAGAGGAGAGTAGAGGAAGAATTCTTGAACTCTTATCAACTCTACAATATTGTCTCAGAGTATTGCCACAATTGGAAGAGTATATCCAACTTACAAATAAAGGTCATTTATAATTGGTGCCTTGTGAACGCTCAACGTAGGTGACACACACTTATATAGAGGTTACAACACTAAAACCAGCCATCCAAACCACAGTACATTCTCTAGTTACTGCTGCCGAGAAAGCTCTCCAAATGGGGAGATCACCTCTAAAGGGGGACTTGTGCCCTCAATCCCTGGCTCCAGGGCCCCTAATCAATCCCCCACACACTCCAGTCTTTGCTCTGGATCACACAGGAAAATTCTTTCCTGTCAAATAAGGTCCTTCTTGACCCAAACAATTCTAAAATTACAAGAACGCTGGTGCAAACTGGTGTGAGGTGGACAGGGGGGAAGATCTAATGGCAGCAAGAATCACCCTTGGATAAGAGGATTCCTGGTCACGTTGCCAGGTTGGGCACAGAGAAGACAGCAAAATGGAGCTTGGAGCATATCTTCCCATTTAAAAAATTAAACATTTTAAATAATAGAGAGATTCTATGATACCATTATCATAGTACAATATGTGATTCCCAATGGGTTAAAAATAATCTTGTCTTTCTCCTTGAATTATTCTTCTACCATACCCTTGCTGCACTAAAGCTGCACTAACATCCTTGCCAGTCTCTGAACATTGTCAAGCATGTTTCTCTCTCCTCCTCTCCTCTTTATTCTCTCCTCTCTTCTCGTCTCTTCTCCCTTCCTCTCTCCTTTTCCAGAATACTCTATCCCTGTCACTTCATTTTAATTTCTACTCTATGCTGTCTCCTCAAAGATGAGGTCACTGACCTGCCATTCTACATTCATATCCTCCATCACTCTATATCCCCTTACCTTGCTGTCTTTTTCTTCATACCCCTCTACACTTTCATTTTTTTCTTTACTGCTTGCCTTCCACTTAAGAAGTAAGCTTCAGGAAGATGAGGCTTTTGATTGTTTTCCCTGTTTACTTATCACTGTATATATACCCAAGGCATAAAAGAGCACCTGATACATTTAGATATTCCACAAAAATATAACGAATATTGAAAGACTTAATATATATTATTGTGCTTTGCAATTTTTTATTTGAGCCTCCTAACAAACCTATCTAAATACATAGCATGGAATTTTGTTGTAATGAGAAAAAAATCATGAAACATGACATGAATTTATTCACCAATTTCATCTTTCAGATAACAAAAAGTTTCAGATAACTAAGCCAATGAGCATATAATATAGAGTAAGCAAGCTGAGAGAAATACAAATGATTGAATTGCGTTCATACATGATTGTGAGAAACAGTGATATAATTGTATAGACATCATCTTTTGCTTCTTCCTCTTTCTAATAAATGCCAACATTTTTATGGAGAGGGTTAGAAAGAAGCCAAAGGGCACAACGCTGTACTATCAGCTTCCTAGATAACCAGGGCCCACAGAACAAAGCGTTTGAGACTTTAGGTTCTGATCCACTTGTTATACTTAACCACTTAGGATTGTTATTCTTGGAATATTGATTATTTACAGTTAACCATCATGGATGGTAACATACAAACATGAGAAAGATGACTATTATCCAGTACACATACACAAAGCAAACCTTTACCCAGGATTAGAAACACCTAGAGAGTGAACTCTTTAAGAATTATGTGATATAGTTACTTATTCCAGCTCCAAGCCCAATCTCCTTTTTCAGCTTCAAATAGAAATGATTAAAGAATAGTTAGCAAGAACATAAAGGTGAAACATGAAAACCACAAATTAATGCTTAGAGAAGAACACTTTCCAGCAGGTATTAACTACTTTGGGCTATAAGAGTTAGAAAAGGATGTCCCTGAAAGATCCATTTTTTAATATGTACTTCTGCTTCTTAAGTTCTATGCTGAACATCCAGAAAAATGTTAGTTTGAATTCCCTATGATAAAGATTTTTCTCAGGTCACATTTTATTATGTTCTTTGTAACCATCAGCATAAAACTACCTTTCAAAACAAGAAAATTCAAAATCAAACCAAGGAAAAGTGCAAGTTTAATGCTATAACAAATTTAGTATTCAATCCACCCTTTCTAGTGAAAGAGAAACCAGTGTCTTCGGCACGATTACTTGAGAAGCTAACAGAGGTTACTACAAATGTAGTAAGAATATTATCGCACATAACAAAAAAAGAATTATCATCATTTTCCTAATGAACACAAGTGGATTATACTGTTATTTCTTCTGAATGTTAACTTTCAACCATCTTGGTTGAACCTCAAAAAGTTCCATTCAGCAAACCTCTGGCCTACTGAATCACATATCTGGCTGACATTAGCTGAACTGACCTATCAGTCACTCGCATGCACCCTTTCCCTGCATCAGAGTTCCTGCAGAGAAGAGCATTTAACATGGCACAGGATGAAGTCCTTGTCTTGTTCCAGCAGAGACGTGGACCACATGCAGCTGTTAGACATTCTATAAAGGTCATTCTCCCTCTTGAATTTGTGTATTATTTGTTTTTGTTCTTATTCAACACTTGACACTTCCCCTTGTCTCTACCTTTGTACAGCTCCTTTTCAAGTAGATTAGCATTTATCACTTTATATATTAACATACCTGTGTGAAGCACATTTAAAATATGTTGGTAAAAGTAAGCTTTTCTTTCCTTTTTTTCCTTTCCTGATGGCCCTTACCTTAACACAGTGCATCATCCTACCAAATATAAAAATGACTTGTTGCAAATGATGCACTATGTCCTTTTCCCACTTTGTACACCACTTTAATCATCATAATTTTCTTTTAATTCCTTTCTATTCCACACATGAGAGGGGAAGCAAAAGAAGAGATGTTCAGAAAGAATGTCTGAAATGTCTGCTGGATTCGAAGAAAACAAAGTTTCAGGAAAGAATACATTAAAACATATCTAAAACTTTCATTTTTTAAAATGTGAAATTAAAACAGGTATATAATTTCTGTGAAATAATTAAATTAAGTAAATTTATTTTTCTTAAGAGAAGAATGTTGGTCAAATGTTTTATGTAGGATCTGGCTAGCTTAACCTAAAGACCTGGCCAAGGAAACATGGCCAACTAACAACTCCCATCTCTCAGTGGAAAATAAGGTAAAATAGGAATATATGTGAAACATGTCTGGCTACTCCCTGGCATATGATCTACTCTAAAATGAGGGTCTGAGTGAGTTTTTCCCAGCGGGGACCAGAGATTGAGAGGGCATAAAAACTCTATCTAGAATTACAGGCAGGAATGTCCCTAAGCACAGATATTTAATTTTCTAGAAATAATGTGAAATGAAGACTTATGCCAACTTCAAGTACTTGTATAACGTACCAATAATCAACTGAAGACAAGTTAACAGATACTTTAAAAAGATGCAGACAATGAGTCTAATAGTGACTTTTTCTTTTTTATTAATCAATGATACTGTATGACTCAGGGGAAAAAAGCAAAATAAAACAATAGCCATTTGTAAAACACCAACAACCTGGGTTAATTTTTTAGTAACAACTCACTAGAAGAGATTTTGCTCTTTTTTTTCTTTCAAACTAATGAAAAATCAAAATCAAGGCTACAATAGTATTATAGAATGTGGTGAGAAATGCATGGGGTACCCGGCATTGCACTGATTAGAAAATCAGAGAGGGCTCTTAAGAGAGTATCTGGCTTCTTGTTCGTCAAGTGACTATCAGAGATAAAAAGAGCATGGGTTGCATGGAATAGATACAAACCCAGTGAAAACTATTCTCTAGACGTAATAAGGGAAGAAATGAGGATAGGTGTCAGACCCTATTATTATCTATATTCTGTGACTGAGTGAAGTTTGACAAATTATATGGTAATGCTAAACTTCCCTTAATCTCATCTGCAAAATGGGAATGATGATAGTACCAGCATTATTAGGGTTATTGTAATAATTTAACGAGATAATATCTACAAAGGGTTTGCAACAATGATTTGCATATTGTGAGTGCTTAATAAATGTCATTCTAATTACTGGTTCTTATATATAATTATGAATAAAAAATTATATGTTATTCTTGGGACTTCCCTGGCGGCACAGTGGTTAAGAATCCGCCTGCCAAAGCAGGGGACATGGGTTCGAGCCCTGGTCCGGGAAGATCCCACATGCTGCAGAGCAATGAAGCCCGTGCACCACAACTACTGAGCCTGCGCTCTAGAGCCCGCAAGCCACAACTACTGAGCACATGTGCCACAACTACTGAAGCCTGCATGCCTAGAGCCTGTGCTCCTCAACAAGAGAAGCCACCATAATGAGAAGCCCGCACACCACAACGAAGAGTAGTCCCCGCTCACTGCAACTAGAGAAAGCCCACGTGCAGCAACGAAGACCCAATGCAGCCAAATAAATAAATAAAATTTTTTAAGTTATATATTATTCTCATTTTAGAGAATGGATTTAGTCTTTTCACTACATCCTTTTGTTATATTCTATAATATTGTTGGAGTAGGTAATCAAAAAGATGTGACCACCAGGTGACTCGCAAGCTGGACATGGGCAATGGGAGACTCCCTACCCACTTTTCCTGTCCTTGGAATGTGTGTTCCACTTGACTTCTCCCCTCCCAGAGGCTGCTCCAAGGATACAGCCTTGAAATGTGATGTTGAGGTTGTCTGAACTGGGTACGTGACTGAACTCAGTTAAAGCCTCCGATATACAGAACTGAACCCAGTAAAGGCATACAGGCATACCTCATTTTATTGGACTTCACTTTATTGTCCTTTGCAGTTATTGCACTTTTTTTTTTTTTTAACAAATTGAAGGTATGTGGCAACCCTGTGTCAAGCAAGTCTGCAGTGCCATTTTTCCAACAGCATTGGTTCACATCATTGTCTCTGTGTCACATTTTGGTAATTCTCACAATATTTCAAATGTTTTCATTATTATTACATGTGTAATAATAATAATATTTGATCTGTGATCAGTGATCTTTGATGTTAATATTGCAAAAAGATTATGACTCACTGAAGGCTCAGATGATGGCTAGCATTTTTTAACAAGAAAGTATTTTTTAAGGTATGTACATTTTTTTAGACATAACGCTATTGCACACTTAATAGACTACAGTATAGTGTTAACATAACTTTTATATGAACCAGAAAACCCCCAAAATTCGTGTGACTCGCTTTATTGTGATATTCAATTTATTGTGGTGGTTCTGGAACCAAACCCACAATATCTCCTAGGTATACCTGTAAACGTTTTAAGATTCTTTGGGGTGGGTGCAGCCACCCAAGACAAACTTGTAATTAATTTCCCTTGCTTATTAAACCTGCCACCCAGCAATCTGTCGTGGTCTGACTTTTTTTCAGTCTCTCCCTGTCCTTCCTATAGTGGCTGGTTTCAGATTAAACCGGGAGGCTCCCAAGATGTTTAAGAAGCAACAAGTATCCTTTGGGTGTTTTCACAGAGATGAGGCAGGACTAAGGGGACTATATCTATTTATTACATTCATGATAGTGGCACCCAAGGTGGGCAAATTAGATCAATGACCCCTCTATACACTATAGAAGCACTTCAGCTGTATTTTATTTTGAATAATGGTAATTCTAAATGTACAATACAATAAAAGTCCTTTTTCATTAAAGTACCTTTAAATTAAAATTAAATTGTGGACTTTACATTCACTGTTCTATACAAATTGTGCTGATTTGGCCTCAAATGCCCAAATAATTTACTGACCTTTAATCAGTTATAAACCTGTGGAGCTGGCTCTATTGATTAAACTCACATTAATAGGTCAATTCTAGAAGACAAGCCTAGTTTAACTGAAAAGAAAGAACAATTAGTAAATCAGTACCGATACGTAAAACTACCAAGAGAATTAAGTGCTTACCAAATCACTGTGACTTCTCTTTCCCTTTATTTTCTCATTAATACACGATTTTCCCCACAGAATTTTTTTACATTAGCACGGAACATGCAAAATAAACATGTCAGTACAGTAAATACTAGGAGGTTTAGGCAAAAAGTGGATGCTAATATTAAAATAAAATTAGAAGGTAATTAATTAATTGATTATTAAAGCATAGACATTAAAAATAAGAAAGTAATATGAGTTGAACAGATTATGACTTTAAAGATATAAAAAGTATAAAGTTAGGTGGATTTGAAAGAAGACTTAAAGAAGGGTCATGTCTCAAAATGGATCCAGGCAGCAGAAAGATTCTGAGCTTTTAAGTAACTAAAAACACCTCTATTTTATGAAAGTTCTGGAGCAAAAAATAAAGGGGATTTAAAAATCCATAAATTTGTTTGAGGTGTTTTGTCATATTAAACAAATAGCAAATCTCTTTGAGTTTGAAAGTGAGGATATAAATAACCAATATTTTCATAAGACAGTTTTCCTCTTTACTTGACATAATTACAAAAATCAATTAACTCTAGCCTCAGGATATTTGGCAAATGTGCACAAAAGAGAAATAAAATGTACAATTAATCACAACTATTATATTTATGAAATTTTGAGGGAAAGCAGAGAAGAAAGAGGAAAGCAAACAGTTATTTATTGAAAACTCATTCTGGGACTTCCCTGGTGGTGCAGTGGTTAAGAATCCGCCTGCCAAAGCAGGGGACATGAGTTCGACCCCTGGCCTGGGAAGATCCCACATGCCACGGAGCAACTAAGCCCGTACGTCACAACTACTGAGCCTGCGCTCTAGAGCCTGTGAGCCACAACTGCTGAACCCGCGTGCCTAGAGCCCGTGCCCCACAAGAGAAGCCACTGCAATGAGAGGCCTGCGCACAGCGACCAAGAGTAGCCCGTGCTCACCGCAACTACAGAAAGCCTGCATGCAGCAACGAAGACTCAACGCAGCCCAAAAAAGAAAAAGAAAAAAAAAGAAAACCATTCTGTGCCAGTCTTGTTTTATTTTTTCCAATTTATCTTATTTATTTAATTTACTTTTCATCTGTCTCTTCAAGATAGGTGGTTATATCTACATTTTATATATGAAAACACTAAGGTTGAGAATGTTGAAATAAACTGTCCAAGAACGATTAAAAACCAAGGCAATGAAATATATGCACAGTAACATGTTTTAGTACAGAGAGATTTAAACTTTGTAAATCTTAGAAGAATTGAGTTCCAACCTGAGTTTGGGGAGAGAAGGAGGGGATAGAAAGGAGAGAGAGTGAGGAAGAGTGGAGTGTGTAGTCTGAGGAATAGGGTTTGGATCTGGGCTAGACTGCTGGGCTCTAAATTCTGGGAGAATTCCTAGAAGAGGGTATATATATGCTTCCTGTCCCTAGCAGCTTATGGGAATAGTTCCCCAACAACTGGGTTAGCTACCCCTCACATTATATTAGCAGGCTTCAAAGAAATTAATTACTCTATGGCAATATAGTAGAGCACAGGTAAAATGGACCTTATGTTAATGAAAACAGTTATCCAGTTTTACATAATTGGGCTATTTCTATCTCTTGGCCAATAGCCTACATTAAAACTTCTTTGGTGATGTGAATAGAATTACTTTTTTTTAGTAAAAATTATGCTTAATAGACTATTCAAAAATGCCTATCCATGCAGCATTCACCTCACTTAACCTCTTAATTTGCTCATCAGCAAAACGAGGACTCTGGACTACAGACAATTTCTAATATTCCTCCCAACTATGAGAATCCATGCTTATATATTTTCTACAGTGAGGATGACCTAAGGAACAGGGTCAGCCCAAACCTAAAAATCGCCACTGATAAAGAAAGGAGGAAAGCCGCAGTCTTCTTTGGAGCACAGTTGGAAAAAGATGCTCTCAATTCCAGTTCCACATTTGGAAACCATAGAAACTAATAACCAGGGTACCAAAAGTGAAGAAAAGGAGATAAGGTTTATATGAACTACGCTATCAAGGGAAGAGCAAAAGTGTGAAGGTAAGAGGCCAATGCAGGGCATCACATGATCATTTCTTGAGGTAAAACCAGACTCCAGAACAGAGAGAAAGGAAAGGAAGGTTAAGAGAATCTAATGACTTTTATACCAAATTGAAGGGCACACTTCTGAGAGTGAAGGTTGTAGAGGATGACTCAATTGGATAAAACGGTAGTTATAGTGTAATTAACTTAAAATCACAAACCAATATTTTATGCTTATGCCCTCTAAGAAAAAAAAAAAATATGCACCTTTGAAACTTTAACTGTTAAGGCTATCCTCCTCTTCTTTGGAGTATTTGCTACTCTATTATATATTTTCATAAAAAATAAAAATTGCCAAAAATCTTGTTTAGGTGATGATTTCTTCTTTTAGGATGCAAAAATGAAGCAAATTTAAATCTTTGTTGTAAACTGTCTTTATATTTCTGAGAACAATTCACTCCATGTCCTTTATTTAGTTCCAGAGACACAGCATCTGAGGTTAGTTGTGAATTTATGCAATTGCCAATATCCAATGAGTTTTGCTAGGAGGAGCAGTCAAACAGTAGATAGGGAGAATGGTTGCAGAAGAATAAAGGGAGCAATTACAGATGCTAATGTCTGATATTTTAAAAATCAGTTAAATATGTTTGTCTGAACAAAGAGAACCTACACTACTTAGCTATTGTTCCTCTTTTCTGCTGCCTGTGAAGAAAAGTGCTCTAAGTAATTAAAAATAAAAACAAAACTTCAATCTATTTCTTTGATCAGCATAAAAGACCTAGATAAGAGGAAGGAACAACCTGTTGCTAAGACAGAATCACTGCCTATTGAGGCTGGGCCAAAATACAAGCTAATCACATGCCTGCAGTTAGGGCTCTGAAATGAGTGCAGCCTTGTCCCTGTTTGCCTCCAGTCAGCCTTAGTTTGTCCCTTTCACCCCAGCAGAAATCTTAATACTGCCATTTTCACTTTCCAAAGAGTCCCAGTTTGGATAATCGATTATAAGATTACCCTATTCCAAATGAAAGGGTGTGGCCAGGAAAGGCATAGCTAAATATCAGTGTCAGTGATAACAAATAACATTCTATTTCATGTAATTTGAGAGTGAAGTATCATCTTTAAAGGAATACTTAACCTTAAATTCAGTCACTTTAAGAAAGACTTTCAACTTTGATTTATATGTTGTAAAAAGGCATAGTTGTAAACCTGAATTAATATTTTAGGAACAGAGGATAAACAGGGAACCCTATCTGATGTCAGGCATGGGATCCACTTTCTAAAACTCAATCCAGACCCAGGACCCTGACTGTCAGTATAGTTAAATTGCAAGTTATGTCTCCTGAAGTATGAACACTGACAATTTGCGTGGTCCACAAATCCATATTTTAAATGTTACAACTGCTTATCCTTATAACAGATGAAGTGGAGAGGAAGCGGGGCAGGAAAACTTGAGACTTTCAAAGTCTCATCACTTTTCCAAAGACTTCAGAGCTATGAAGTGATAAAGTGACCAAGGCAAGATTTGAATATATAACTTGGACATCAAATCGAGTTCTTCTATTTCTGGTACTATACACTGCTATGACTCTTTAAGAAACAAAAATTACCAATCATCACGATTTTTTACTAAGTCAAATCATTCAGGTTATTCTTCACCGATTCTAAATTTCTCATCCCTTAACCTACTCTAAAACCAACAAGAGAGCCTGAGAGAAAGACTGAGAAATGCCAGAAGCCTTCCTCCCCACTGGAGCACTCCACTTTCCATCCTTGGGTCTCACACAATGGATCAACTTAGGAAGAACAAAATAGAGTAAAATGGCAAAATTAAGTTCCAATAATATCACACCTAAACTGTTTTGACTGGATTAAGCGTTGACAGTATATTATAAAAACAGGCTGAAAAGCTAGACTCTAAACAATAACACGAAGACAGAAAGAAGACTGGCTTTTATCTGGATCTACTCCATTTCACTCTTCAGTTCAACCAGTGTTTTTACACACATGCAGACACACTGCTTCTTCTTTCACATTCTTCTGACTGCAGATCCATGTTTTCAAACATTTCTTATCTGAGAACACAGATCCTTAACCATGAAGTAGAGTCTTCTGAGACACTTAAAAAACGAGGCCTGAAGTCCCAACGAGATCCCTTTAGTCCCATTTCAGGCTTAGTCCCATTTCAGGCTTTGCTTCACCATCCTAGGAGGACAATTTTCCTTCCCTTCAGCTAATTATGTTTGCAGATAATGTGTAACTAAAGAATACACAATTTTATGGAAATATTTTTACCCTTCCATGTAATTCTATTAATTTACATAAGGGAATTCTACTTGCAATATTCACTAGAAGAGCAATCACGCACAAGAAATTAAAATTATCATATTTTTATTTTACCTTTGATAACCTACCATTTTGTCAAAGATCACTCCATTTTAAAGTTGTTTTGATTGGCAATGGATATCAAATAAATTAACAGCACTAGTCTCTTAATATTAGTCCCAGACCCTGATTAAAAATATGTATGGTCAAAAAAAAATATGTATGATCATATTAAGAAATGAGAATACAGATATACACTTTTAAAAGTCAGTGATAATACTGAAGTAACAATTCTGTACTGTTAAACAAGCACACACAGAAACTAAAAATCATAAGGCCCTTGCAGAACTACTATTTTCTGAATATAAGTAGCTGAAAAATATTTTAAATTATTCACATTTTAAATAGGAAATGACACTATGAGCATTGGATTGAGGGAAAAGTTAAAAAAGAATGACCAGAAAAACACTGTTATCATTTTTAGATCAAAACAGCATTGAGAGCACTATGGAGAATGTGACTTTTTTATTCTCCATTTGAGGCAGGAAGGGGGGTAGGGATTGGGAAGCTGTTGTCTGGGATATAACACCTCACTATCATGCCAAAATAATTTTGAGTTCAATCCAGATTCAGTTTCTCTCATCTCTCTCAGTCTCCTATGTTGGTGAACAGCATGCGCCTCTACTCAGTCACTTAAGATAGTACTCGACAAATGATGTTAGACTTTCTTCTTTTACTCCCACTTCTAAAGAATGACCGAGTTGACAGAGGCAAACTCCTGGGTCTCCCCTCTAAGCAAATTTTCCTCTCCATTCCCATGTGCAGTTGCTGGGCACAGCCCTGCACCAAAACATAACTGGACTACTGCCAAGGTCTTCTCCGCTCTCCACCTACCACACTGCCACTATAAAGAGCTTGTAACACAAGGCTGGGCATCCCTTAGCCTAAATTATTTACAGAATTCCCATGCACCTCATAGGGATTTTCCTAACTTTTAACCTCCTCTGTTGCCATAGCCTCCACTGTTACAATGTTTCTTCCAAACAGAATTGCTTACCATTTCCCTCTTTTGCCAGACTGTAACTCCATGGTTTTGGCAGCAGTGTGTTCCAGGTCAGGTACTGCTTTCTCATGACAGTGGTGAACAAACTTCATTTTTCTATGAGGGCCAATGTATATGGTAGGATAACTTATACAGTCCACCTTTTTTTTCCACTCAAACTGAAAAGAGTCATATATATTAACGAACACTGCATGTATAGCCATGTGCTTCCCAGTTTCTTTTCAAAAGTACAATATTCAAATTCTTCCTTGTGGCCTATAACATAGCATCAGCTAGAAACCAACTGGGAACATACAATATAAATGCTCAGTACACAATTTGTATTGATACGAATGTCAATCCAACCGTTTTTACAAAATTACCTAAAGCGTTTAAGAAGTATAGCTGAATGAAATCCATACTGTCTTTAAAAAAAAAAAATCACCATAGGCATGACCCTTGGAACTGAGCTAATCACAGGGGTCCTGGCTATCAGCAGCAATAGCCCTAAAGGGCACTCTTTTCCCAATAATAATAATAGTCTTCATCCTGCTCCCAGACTGTCATTCAGAGTATTCTTCTTTGGTGGCCTGGAAGCTTCACTCCTCTTATAATCTCAGCAGCCAAAAGCAAGTTCTAGCTTTAGAATCTGTGCAGTATTTTGAGAAAATGAAACTTCTCAACAAGCCTGTGCATATGAGCATTCAGGGGCTGATTTTCCGGTTTATGGATTATCTAAAACCCTTTGCTCCTTCCTTGCTTTTGGCCATTTCACTGCTCATTAGCATTGTCACTGAAGGATAAACAGGAAAAATAAAAGGAAAGAATCAGAGCAGCCAGTTTTGCTATGTATTAACCACTTATCAACCACAACAAGAACTCTTGTGGAGAAGAAGTAGTATTGGACAGTTAGTTTTTGAACTATCTGTTATTTTTCAATTTCCAATGTTTGTCCTATTCTTAACACCTACATAATTAAAAGTTGGCATAAATATGTTTTCCCAACAATACTTATTCCATTTGTAAAGTTAACTACTTTTACTTTTTCTGTGAGGCAATTTTCTTCTTTTGTTTGCTACAGTATAAAACTGTCATTTTCATTGATGTTTTATACATCTAGAAGAAAGTACAAATTAGTAATATGAGATAATAGTATACTTATAACTTCAAAACTAAGAGAAAAAAATTAAATGTAATTTAATTTCTCCATACCCAAGAAACCAAGTTTAATGGAAATATCTGATATGTGGCAGTAAATCTAGAAAGGATCTCATTAGTTTTATTAATTACAAGATAACTGGATCTTAAAGCCATCTCCTCTTTTACTTGACCTAATAGCGTAACTACTGACATCCACAGGAAAGGAAAAAAAAAGAGGAAAAGAGGTAAACGGCAGAGACTTTCCCTTAGCTCTGACTACGGCATGACTGTATCGACTCTGTAGCCTATAGGCAAAACAAGGTTAATGATTAACCATCAGGAAGCTGAGTAAAGAGTTTTCTGTTATAAATCAAGACCTTCTGCAAGTGGTAATCTCCTTATCCCAATTATAATCTTTTTTCTGAAATATATGTTTGCTTTATGGCACTCTTAAGGGCACCATAAAGGTGGCATTTATTGAATTATCACATACTCCAGTGCCATAATAGACCACAGTCATCCAACTATGAGTCCTAAATTGCTCTACTTTCAGCTTCCTAATGTACAATATTATCTCAGACAGCAGATATACCTAAAAATTCTTAAAGGATGGGAAAACATGTCTTATATGAATACATACTGAACTGTGCACACATAGTAAGCACTGAATCAAAAAAATTCACATGGTTTTCACGTAACCTTAAAAATATTTTTTCTGCAAATAGAATATGAGGATGTAGATCATGATTTCTCAGTGTGACAATAATGAATTATAAAAAATGTACAAAACCCACCATGACTACACCACCAGGAAACTGAAGAGTAATCCCCTCAACTCTGTGCATGAGCCACCTCCCACATGAAAGAAGTGTTAATTTTTTTTTTTTAACGATTTTGTTAAGAAGAAATTTATAATGGTTTTCATAAAGGGCATGCCTCCTCTGGGCTATGCTGAGAGTTGCTGGTATTTCTAAAAAGAAAATTGACTAGTTTCCTGTTATCACCATTCAAAGAAGCAACAAAGAAGAAATATGGACTGAAGGGCAAGATAGTAATTGCCACTGCACCTCTAACACAATTTTATCTGTTGTCAGATTGCAGAAATTACAGAAGGAAGAATTAGTCTTCCAGATTTTAATTCACCATGAACTACATGCAACAGAACAACAGACCTGACTCTCTTTTTCCAGTTTAGCTCCAAAGGTATTACCTAGCCTTCAGTTTTTAAGATAATAAGCCTATCTAAAATGTGCTCCTCATGGGGCCTGTCATTTTAATGATATCAAGGTTATGTATACTAAGCACTTCACCAATTTTAGTGGCCCATTCCAACTTAAATTTAGATTTAAATCTGCTAAGCATTTCCTTCAAACAATTGTATTTCACCACCCAGGAAGTTATGAAGTAGCAAGTTTAATATATCTTTTAATGTTATATACTTCATTAATTATATTCTTCAGCTCCAGCCATAACACAGCATGCCTTCTTTAACAGTCATTGCTGTGCCCAAACCACAGGACTCCTATCCCCTCACTGTTAATGTATTCTATGTTTATACGTCAATTAATAGATGTAACCAAGCAGAAACAACCATGTGATATTCATATTACATTGTTTCCATGAGACAAAATGTTTTTATGGAGGAGATAGTACAGGAAATGACAAAGAACACAGAAAAATATCATTCATCTGTTATTGGCATTCTTATTTTAATACAAAATTAATTATTTTATCTGCAAAATCAATACATAATAGTGTATTAATAGGAGACCAATAAAAGAACTGAGATGCATTTTCAGAAGGCTGAATTCTGAGGTTAGAAAATGTGGAACACTTTTTTTCCTCATTTTCACCTATGTCTAAAGATCTGTCAGCTATGGTATAGCACAAATAGAAGTGAAATTTCCATAAAAGGAAATATTTAAATGTGTTACTGAAAATTAGTATCACATGAATTTATTTCATCTATTTAATTTCTATGTGGCAATATATACTGCCTTGTGAAAAACTATACTCTTTTAATTGTTCCAAAATGATTTTTTAAGTGAATTAAATGCATAATAGAATTTAATTAGAGAAAACCTATATTCAATACAAATGTCTATTGTAACAAGATAATTCTATGCCATTTTAATGCCATTTACATAGGAATAATGTGTGTTCCTAAAATTAGCACATTACTAAAAGACTAAATGTTGATTCTATCTGTAATGGTATATCACTACTCCATAAGATATAATCTACTCATAATTTCAGGTAAGAAAATTATACCTAAATTTGGGAAACTAAATGAAACAAAACTGCAGAACAATTAACAGAGTCTATTTCAGAGAGGACATATAAGCTTCTTTGGCTAATTCTACTGGCATTAGCCCAGTATCACTTGACCGGAGCTTACAAAACAAAACAAAAACATCAATAACCACCAAAAAACAAAAACACAGTTCTATTTGAACAGCTGCCATCCAAACTCAGGAATCAAATAGGTCTGAATAAAAAAGAACATTTTCTTTTGAATCCTCTTATTGAAAATTTTCTTATGATTGAACCTTTAAAAAATTACTGTATATCCCAACTCCCACCATTAAAAACAAAACCCTCCCTTTATCTCATGTTCCCACCCCACCATACCCATCTCTCCCTTAAAGCAAAACTCATGGAGTTCCTCCAGTCCCATTAAATCTTTGATTCCTTGCCAACCTGTATTTTGTCCCTTCAGTCTGCTGAAAGCAATTCTGTCAAAGTCATTTTTGTCCTCAACATTTCTAAACCCAGTAGTCAAGTGTCAATTTTCATCCATATAATTTGATAGGGTGTCTGATTTCCCCCTTGAAATATTTTCCTCACTTGGCTTCCAGAACACCACACAGTCCTAGCTTTCTTTCTAACTCACAGGCCACGCATCTCTCTCTTCTCCAGGATCCTCTCTGTCTCCCTGACATCGACATTTTGCGATGCCTGTGGTATACAGTCTTGGACCTCTTCTCTTTGCACGGTTATTCCTTAAGTGTGCTATCCCCTCCCATTGCTTTAAAGATCATGTCTGTAATGATGAATTCTAAATGCAAATGTTGAATTCCTAACTCCCCCCAAAATTCCAGACTAATGTAATCAACTGCCAGCTTAAATTCTCAAATTTGACGCCTAATAGGAATATCAAGTGTAATAAATGCAAATTTTGACTTTTATCTAAAACTTGATCACTGTCCCACGTTCCCAATTTTAGTCACCCACTTGCTTAGGTAAAATACCTTGGAAGCTTCATTTCTTCCTCTGGATTTCTCCCAGCAGAACATTCCATCGGAAAATCCTGTTCATCTTCAAAATACATCTGCAATCTTACAACTGGTTCAGCTACCAACTATTGGAATAGTCCAATTCACTACTATCAAACTGATCTTCGTATTTCTACTGCCATCATTCCACCCAAGCAGAGAAAGTTATCTTTCTAAAACACAAAGCATTACGTATCGTGTTTGATCTCAACCCTCCAGTGGGCATCCTACATACCTAGATTAAATACCATACCATGACCTATAAGCCACTATAGGATCTTCCCTAGCTGCCTCTCAGACCTTATTTCCTTCTAACTTCCTGCTTTGGTCATTAAACTCCACATTTGCCCCGCACTGACTCTTAAGATGTTCCTTAAATGAATTAAGTAGATCCCTTAGTGTCTTGTCTCATGGCCATTGCCTTTGCTATATGCCCTCTGGCTGAAATCCTTTTTCATCAGATATCCACATGGCTGATTTCATTTTTTTTGAATCAAGTCTCTGCTCCAATGATCATTTCCTCAGAAGGTCTTACTAGATGACCCTACTCGAAATAGGGTGCTATTCCTTCATTATTCTTCATAGCATTTATCAGTAACTGACATTACAACTTGCATATTCTTCTTTATCTGGTTGCCACCCCCATGAGAATGTAATTCCTTAAATACAAGGACATAGGTTACTTGTTCGACATTTTAATTCCAGGACCTAAAAACAGTAGTTCATAGAGAGTAGGTTCAGAATAAATGTCTGTTGAATGATAGAATATCCTCCCACTGAGCACACATACTACATATTGTTAATAATGCCTACCTTACCCTGTGGTTTCAGGGTAACTAGCTTCTAGAATTATGATTTTGATAATGAAGCAAACATCTTTTTAAGATTAGTTGGGAAAAATCAAGCACTCAGAGCAATAAAGTGAAATTATTCATTTTAAAAACATTACTTTGAATTATTTGGGGATGAAGAAAAAAGTTTAAGAACTGTTGTTTTGATAAAATTAATAACTTGATCTTTTTTCATGTATAAAATATGTTAATGAGGACCTTGACTACAGAGTGATTCAAAATTTTTTAACATACACAGGGAGGCCTTTTGGTATTTAGTTTCTTGTGCTTGCCTCTAGGCTTCCCTCTATTCACTCAAGAAAGCTTTCAATGGGTCATCCTAGCCTCAGCTTCACATTTGATAACCACTTGGTTAACAACAGCAGGGTAAAAGCCGGAATACCTGAAGAACACTGAAGAAACACTGGCTATTTCTTTTATATGCTACATTTTTGAGTGGTGCCAAACGTATGCTAATATTCCTGGGGTGCTTGGAGTTGGCAAATTCTAAAGGCTCCTGTAGTCCATGCTGGTTAGAACATAAGACTACTCATTCCTCCAGTCAGCCTTAATGTACGCTAGTATTGTGGGATACACTAGCACTGTATGTAACATCTTAGTATTAACGCTAGAGAAAACAAAAACAAAATGTAAAACAAAGAACAAACCCAGCTCTCTCTTCTGATGCTGAAGTTATCTAGAATAGCTGATGAACAAATATTAATTCTTGTTCACACCAAGAAAATCTTCATTCTAAGGGATCCTTAATTTGAATGATTAAGGTTTTATGCTCCATTTATTTCCCCTTGTATTTTTTTTTAATTCACTCTAAACCTAACTATTAAAAATAGCTATATGAACCACACTTGACTGTATCTCTTCCCCCAATTCCTCAAACACAGGAATTTGTCTTCATTTTAGGTCATATAATTGTAGAGCTTAAATGAACATTAGTCTAAGTCTTGTTTTAGGATTAATAAAAATGAAGACTAAAGAAAATAAGTAACTTCCCAATATTGCTCAGTTAGCTATCTATAAAATTGGTAGTTAGCCCCAAACTCTCTAAATTCTAATCCAGAACATTTTTACTAAGACTTACATCTCCAATTTTTCACATTCATCTGAAATTTGTGTCCACATCCAAATGCTAAAATTCACCTATTTAAATGACCTAAATCCACAGATGTCCTCTTAATAACCAATCATAGAATTACGTCAGTACGTTTCCCCGTACCCTTTTGACATCCATCTGATCACTTAATTTTACTCTGAATTTTTAATAGCACATTATTCCAACGAGTTTATTAATTAATACTGGCACAGGGCAAGGTCTACCATAACATGATAACTGGTTCATTCATTTTACTTAGTATTCCATTCTCTAATTTTGTGGCTTTGTCAATGTAAAAACTAATGTATCAGATTAAAGGTGACCTAAGTTTCATCCTCCGTTAGTCTTATCATAGGATATGCTAGAAGGAAGATCTTGCCTCTTAAACAAATTAAATAAACAGGAAAATTACTACTTGATAAAAGACACTGGTTTTATATTACTACACAAATCCGATGGCACTGGTTGTAGTGGTGGTGGTAGTAGTATGTGTGTGGAGGAAATTAATTAATACATGAAACTTAATATTTTCCAGGCTAAAATTATCTGAAAACATATATGATCCTGCACAAAAGTCAGTGGTTGACATTTTTTAAATATATTTATATTTGTGCCCATGTATTTTTTCCATAGCTCTGTGTATGTGTTTCATGTTACAAACATCAATCAGTGTGGGACCTTAAATATTCCATAGGTAAGCAGTTACTAATATCTGTTTACACCAGCATTATTAAGCATATCTGACTACTATTTGGTGTCTTAGATTTTTCCACAGATAGTATTAGCTCAAGAGTATATTTCTGTTGTACTTTAAATTTGTGAAATAGTTACATCACTAGATCTAGCAATCTATCTAGAGAACACAGAATGTTGATATGCCCTAGAATTAAATTCTTACAAGAGTCAGGGATAATATTTCTTTTGTTGTTGTTGTTATTTTTTGAATTCTCTTTATACAGCAGGTTCTTATTATCTATTTTATAAATATTAGTGTATATATGTCAATCCCAATCTCCCACAGGGATAATATTTCTTTTTCTGGTTTGAAAATAAAAACCACCTGTATCTTAGAGCATCACAATCCTCATTAAATGGCATTTTCTTTTTCTGAGAATTAAAAAAAAATAGTTCATGGGATTTTCAAGTAGGACTACAAAGGAACAGCTCAGAATGCAGTGACACCTAATGGCAAAGCTCTCTTTATAGGCCACAAATATATTTTCTAATAAACATTATATTTTTAGTCAAACTGAGTATTGCTACTCACCAATACATTATTATCTGAAATATCATGAAAATCCAATAGCAGTGCCAAATACTTCACTTTTTAATACTAAAATAATATATGAAGGTGAAGGGATACTAACCTTCTGGATTAAAAGTGTGGTTTTAAAATTACAATATCTCTTTGAGATAAAATTACAGCATGATAAACTTAGCCTTGGAGATTAGAATTAAATATAATACATCTCCCATTACTCATAACAACCTCAACTGGTTTCTATTGCTGGATAAGTTGAAAGTTAATGACCTTGATTTTTATTCATATTTGAATTAGAATTTACAGGAGATATTTACTGGATGTACATTTCACTTGGAGTAGAAAGCAAAGTTCCTCAGTGTAATGGCTTATTAGTCATGTCACAGTTGATATTGTTGATTAATAACACTGTCTAACTTAATGCACATCTGAATTGCACTTCAAACAACTGTATTATTGATACAGAAAGACATACCTCATAAAATATAACCTCATTTTAAATTTAGAAGCTACTTCTTAATACTTTCTAGAAGTTTACACTATATGTTATCTATAACTCAGGGAGCAAACAACTACTGTAAATAATAAAAGGATAACTTAAATCATTGAGATATCCCATATAGTGCAGGATCCTTGATGACTCTTGAAGGCTATCATTAACCAATGCAAATCATGTAAAGAGTTGAAAAAGAAACAATTTTACAGAAGACACAGTACAACTTCTAGAAATGCTTCTACATTCTGTATTTGATAAAATAGTCCTCAGTGTGCCAGTAATGAAAACTAATGCTTTAAATTTGCCATCTATTATTGTTTATAATGTGGTGACACATCTTATTCACCCACCAATTTTGTACTTTAAACTTTCTCATAATGAAAATATTCTGTGAATTGTCTTAGGCTTCTCAAACATGCCATAGTTTATGACCTCAGAGGACAAAGTATCATTTGCTTATGAGAAAAACATGAATAAGGGTTTCATTTCTATTTCCTGTTGGCATAAGGTATTTTACTATGACTGATAACAATAAAAACATGCTAGTGATTTTTATAATATATGAATAAGTACACTGAGTGTTTCCTTGCAGAGATATATAACTGAGGATAGCTCATTTCACTGAGCTGGTACAGGTACAGGTACCAGATATAGAAATGAGCACACATTAAACTGTTAAAACATGAGATCCTCCGTATTAGATATGAAGCAAAACACAAACTGTGCAGTTGACTGGAAATGCAACCTAATCCCTGCTTAATTAAAGCAGTGCTCTAAACTCCCATTGTGTATAGGGAGTAAAGAGTGTGGGACGACTGATGTATGAAGAAAATAGCAGTCAGCATGGCTAATCTCAAAGACTTTGGAGCTTTCGAGCTACATAAATCAGAGTGACTTTTGAATAGCCTCATGAAACACAATATCATTACCATTCCACTCATGACTTTCTGGTTCTTCCTACAGCATGCAGATCATCAGAAAACTTCTAAGCAATCAAGTAATGGGGGTCTGATGAAATTAATCAATGCACAGGCTCAAAGTAGAAGCATAATTCAAAATTGCACAGTTTTTATATGTCAAAAGACCTTTACTTGGTGGGAGGAGGGGCAAAGAAGATCACAATTGAGGTGATTCATTTCTAAATACTGTGTGTATTGCATGTGCATGTGTATTAAACAAGAATATGTAATTATCAAGTATCTTTAAAATATGATTTAACAGAAATTCAAAGTAATTACAATATTAGTGCATTTTTGACTGAAATAAATACATTTCCATTTCAGTCATTAGTGTTTAACCATTATATCTCATCATTGTAGTGAACTAATGTGCTCAAAAAAATATATATTAGAGTTTAAAATACATAATTGACTTTATTAAAACTATCTGCATGAAATAAAAACAAAGAGAAAGAATGGACAAAGTTTTCAAACATATAATTTGGTTCAATACCAAAAAGATTCGATATTTAAAGAACCTATTAGAGCAGTGTCTTTTCATCTTTCAAGCTCGCCTGAACTACATATGGCAGCTACTGTCTACCTGAACACATCATATGAGTCTGTGAAAACCTTTCATTTCCGCTTATCTCCTTACATCTATAGAGTTGAAATATTCACTTTCCCTCCAGTGTCATCACTTTCATCCCTTTAGTCCTGAAATAATACATTCCCCATAAGCATACTTGTCACATTAGATACTTAAATAAAGACTATCACCTCCTAAAGATAATTAATTCTCTTTTCCTATTCAACCAAGTAAGTAAACTGATCCAATGAATATTAACTGGTACTTTAAAATTTTAATACGGGCATTCGGTTTTGAATTTATTATACTTTGGCCAGGGTGGAGATGGAAGGGAAAGGGGCTTCTAACCTCTGAAGTGCACATAAATTAGACTTGGTCCTTTTTTTTTTTAATTTAATTTAGGAGGTTACATTTTTCAGTATATTATAAAAGATATGAAGCGTTTGAAACAACCATCAATTTGCTAGCTTCATGGCAATATTAGATAGTCTATAAAAGAAGTTAATGCTCTTGTCTAATGTACTAATTGCAGTCAAATTAATTGAGAAGTAACTACTTCTTTCAGTAGTATATACATTTAATGCATACAATCAGCTTTCTAAAGAAATCTGTAATTTGTATATAGTAACTTTTTGGGGGGATCTGGTTACAAATAAGCAAGCTGTGTCACACTGACAGACAACAGAATGCCAAAGAAATAAAATACAAGTTGTGTTCTATTTTGAAACAAATGCCCAGACTGCATTGCAAAATAGTATTCATCTAGTAGAGGACAGCAAGAGCTGTAGGTGTTTGCAAATAATGTATTTATCGTTTAGACCACAGAATAAGCAAGAAAATAAGCATTTATCCACAAGCCTCCCTCCTGAGCGATGATGAGTATAAGCCAGAAACCCCTCATCATAACATGAATATAAAGGTACCATGGTAATATATATCAGCATTCCTGCTCCAGTCGTTTACAACTGGACATAAATGTACATCATTTCTTTAAGAGGAGCACACGTCATTTCTGAACTCTATCAGAACATTACTGAGACCCTCCATGAGACAATTTCTCCCTGAAAAGTTCTGAACCCACAGACACTGTTACCCCAGGCAAAACGTGACCTAGCAGACAAGCTATCTAGTGCTTAATTCACTAAACGTGTTAAGTGCAAGGTTTTCTGAATCCTGACCTCATCACCCCTTGCACAGAGATATATTCGGTTCTATTGATATAAATGATAGCGAATGGCAGACGTGTTTACAAAGACAGCCTCTGAGATCAAGAGAGGGAGCCCCCTGGAGCTGAGGGGCTGGCCGCTGTGGACTCGCACACCAGACACAAGCCTTAAGCTCAGGCAGGCACAAAGGCACAACCTCCACCTGCAGCAGGTTCCCCTTCCAGGACACGTGTGTGTGTGTGTGTGTGTGTGTGCGTGCGTGCGTGCGTGTGTGTGTGTGTTGCGCGGGGGAGGGGCAGGGGGCGGAAAGGGGAGATGCTGCGACCCATCTGTCGCCTCAATTTGCAGAGCATCAAGCCGTGTGGACACATAAAAGTCCTGCGCCCGGAAAAATTCCTCAAGGGGGGCCTCTCCTCAGCGCAGTAACTGAACCCCGCTGGCCCGCGGACGCGAATTTCCGAAAAGGAAATCGTCGCATTAACGCAGAAAAGGCTGCAAGAGCCGGTCTCGGTTCAGCTCTCACGGATTAACAAGTGAGAAGAGTTGGAGCCTGAAGCCGCGAGCGCTGTGCATGATAATGACGTGCAGCCCGCGCCCGCCGCGGCCAGACCCGGCCCGTCTGGGTGCCAATAGGTAGGGCCACGAACATCTCCAAGGCGGCTCGGCGTCCTTCCCGGACTCAGGCCGCCCGTAGCCCAAGCGCCTTTGCTCTCGGCCTTGCGCTGCAACTCAGAGTTGACGGCGAGGCGAGGCCAGGCGGCTGCTCGCCAGGCAGCCCACGAGGGCGGCGCGCGCGCGCATGTGCTCCCGCGTTTCCCGAGCGCCCGGGGCCAGTCTCGCCGCCGCGCCAGACCCGGGAGCGCGAGCGAGGCAGCGAGGTGCGTGGCTCCCAGTCGCGAGCACCGCGCAGCCGAGAGGACAGGAAGCGGAGACGGAGGCTGGGGGCTCAGCCAGCAGCCCGTCACCGTCGCACGCGCTGCGGCGAGCGCGGCCCGCTCACGTTGCAAAACCACCTGTTCGATCCGAAGGGCGCTCTTCCCCACCCCCACCTCGCACCCCAGCCCTTTTCGCCTCACGGGTGACACCTCAGTTCCCTCAAAAGGTACTTTTTTTTTTAATGGAGCAAATGTACATCCGGGAAAGAACATGGAAGGTAGAGTCGATGAAACTTCTTTTCCTCACACACCAGAAGCCCCCCGCGCTCCCCGGCACGCACGCACGCTGAGGTAGATTCGAGACCCTCAAGCATACAGCCCACACTCCCCGGTTCACCGCGAAACAACAGCACCAGGCAAGGTTCGAGCATCCGCATCCTTTCAGAAAGCTGCCCAAGTGTGAGGGAAGGTAGCGGGAAGGGGCAAGGAACCGAAGCCAGCGGCAACGAGCCACACAGAGGGCGGAAAGGGGGAAGGAGAGGGGGAAGCAAAGGGGAAATATCTGCGAACCGAAACGGTAAAAGTACCCACGGGCAGCGCCAGCCCTTGCTTACCGATATGAATGATAGAATCCGCACTCGCCGAATCCAAGGTTCGAGACCACCAGAAGGACAAAACCAAGAGCAAGGGTAAAACTTCCATCTCCGCCTATGCTGATTGTCTTTGAGGATGGATTTTCTTTCAATATTAAAAAAAAAAAAGTCCAAAGAGTTTGAGGTCACGATAGTTTAGCACAGCTTTTTCTTTTCTTTTTTCTTTTTGTCCCCCTCAATTCCTGTTACCAGACCAAAGCTTTTATAATCGTCGCTGAGGAAGGCAGAGCGAATAAGAGAAAGAGCCCAGCCTGAGGAAACCTCCTTAGCAAAGCCGTGTCACTTGGAGGGGAATTTTGGCATCGCCAGAGTTGTTTGCAGTTTGGCTTTTTTAAAATGTATCCAGCCTCGCTGCTCCCGGGCAGGGGGAGAGGCTGGAGCTCAGACCATCCCCATCCGTGCGCCGGGGCCGTGGGTCTCCGGTCCCAGCTCCGCCGCAACTTCCAACATACCAACCCCCTCCTCCCCGCTCACGCCGGATGTTCCCCTCCCCCTCCCCCCAAGCGAAAAAGCCCCCCTCCCCCCCCGCCCCAACGGCCCGCAGAGAATCACTTGTCTTCGCTGCCAAAATAAAATCTAAGTGGAAAGGAAAGATTAGGAGATTCCGAGCGGAACAGCCAGATTCCAGCAGGGAGGGGAAAAAGCCCTCTCCAAGAGGGCTGGTGAAAGTGAACTTCAAGGTAATGCAGATAGTAATGCAGAGAAAATTCCCCTTCTGCGCGAGGCGGGAGCGGAGTTCGTCAAGGCGGGCCCGGGGAGCCGGTTCGCTCGGGCGCGGTGGCGGGGGAGTTACGCTGGGCGCGAGCTGCGGGGCTGGGCCGGAGGAGGGAAGCCGCCGCGGGCCGCAGGATGCTTTTGGAGCGATTCGCCTGGCGGGATGCAGGAAGCGAGCAAGGAGCGAGCCTGGCAGCTTCAGCACTAGACCCACGTTGCCTAGAAATGGATCACCTAGGAGAACGAGCGAGCCCGCGAGAGAGCGGTGCTGTTAGGCGGAGAGAGGGGGAAACCGAGAGAGGAAGAGCTTCTCTCTAATAACCACCTCCTCCCCCTATCTGCAATACAAGGGAGAAACAAAATACTGCTCTCATTTCCCCTGGAATCTTCAACCGGGACTGAGAAAAAGGCAGGACTCTAAGAGAAAAGACGTTGACGCCTTTTTTTTTTTAAACGAGGTTAAAGGCAACCTAAAAAAAGCCACCCCAATTATTAAACCTTGCTATCGCTATTCTCCAACAGGTATCAGACTTTTTCTAGTCTTTGCCTGGAATTAGTCACATTGCTTAAAAACAAATTAGGGACACCTGGTCACTAAGGGAAAAAGAGACCTAGAAAGCTTTTAATGAGATTTCAATTATAAAGTTATAAAAAGGAGAGGACGTGCTAATTACCTTTTATACAGTGATTTTTTTTTCTGTCTCCAGTGTATTTCTTAGGTAATCAGGAGAGAGTAAGGATAAAGAAGATCTTGAAATTTTAAACATGTAATAATTAAATGAAACAGAAATGCGTGCTTCAGTGAAACATTTGATAAAAACGTTACATTGACTAGCTTGTCCACAGACCTGTGTATATAAATGCAGAATGAGGAAGTTGGTTGCTTCTCCATGGAAAGAGCTGAGAAAGTACTGAATGACAGCCTCCCAATACCAGAATGAAAGGATTTTCTGCAAGCATACTCCTTAAAAGAAAATCCTTAGGATTGTGGTTTCCTTTCTTCTCATGGTTAACTTACATCCAGTCTGGCCTCATTTCAGAATGGAGATTTGTTAACACAACCAAGTGAGTAGTGCAGGCCAGGTATAAATGGGCCCAATATTATTTCAATTATAATTGGAATCTTCGGGGAATGTTGCCACGTGGCATGTATGGATGTCAAACTCCTCAACCTTTCAGAGCCCTCCCTTATCTCCAAATATGGCACAGCTGTTTTCTTCTTACACTCTCACTTGAGCCCTTCTCTCTAGTCTGGTGAATTAGGCTATTATTTCTCCAAACATAATTGTATATCACTTCTGTGAATGGCTTCTTTCATTCACCTTGTATTTTTTTCCCTGAACATTCTAGAAGATGCTGTGCTGCCATATTGTTACTTAGGTTAATCTGTTGGAAGGTATCTATTCATCCTCCCAACCACTCTCCTCAGGCACTTCAAGGCTTAGTTCACATTTTGCCCATGATGTCATATCCAATCCTTTAATATGGAATCATATGGAATAAATCCATCTTCCTTCTGTGTTCTCATAGCACACTCTACCTTTGATTTAGAGTCAGACAGAATGACTTCTGAACTAGACCATTGATGCCTTGAGGGTGAGGACCATAGCTTATTCATATTTTATTCACTGCATCATTTTACATAGAGCCCCTTGGTTGACTTGAAATTAATTCATCACTTCCTTCTGAATTTGGCATAAATCAGTGCTTCCAAAAAGCCATCACTGATTAATTCCTCTCAATTTTCATCATTCCTTTATTTTTCCCATTAGTACATGTTGATTCAATATTGATTTTATTGATGTTGTTGATATCATTTTACTTCTTCAAGGGTTCTGTGTCGATTTCATGGATCATATTTTGTTGTTACAGATAATGAAGTCTTTGAAAAAAACAGATTTATCTCCCCCATAGCTTGCTTCTATTACATTCTTCACAAGGGTATTTTAAAAATTGATGAGTCACTATATGCTCAATCAAGAAAAAACTTGTGAAGTAACCATTAACATGGAAAGAACACTAATATCTTAGAATCAGAGAACGGGAAGGAACTTCAGAACATTAGCTAGCCCAGTCCTTGCTTAATAAATGTCATTGCTGGGGATAGCTAAATTTAGACAATTCATACTATCTTCTCTCTTGGAAATCTGTTCTAGTGTATTATGAACAAAACATTTTCATTATTCCAAAATCATCCAAATAATTTCTATGTCCAATGAGTTATAATTAATGGTTTTTGTATGGAATATAAGTTTTAAAACATTTTAAATTTTTGTGTAAACTATATTTTCTATTTTAGAAAATTGCATATTGTGATATAATAGTTAGACTTTTAATGTGTAAGTTAGACGTTACATTCCAGAAGAAAAAAAATAACAAATTCACTGGCTATACTTTTATATAGGCTTTTAATGAAGTACATCTGTTAGTCTAATGAAGGCTACTTAGCTGTAATTCACGCATTATCATATAGAAATAGCTTGCTCCACTGAAATTCAAAACTGTGACATTATAACATATTAGGGGGAAAAAACAGCTTTTGTTCACTAAAGTTTTATAACCAATGATTAATTTTTGGAATAAAAATTTAAGTAAACTATGATGTATGAATTTACTCTTCCTATGTGAAGACTGCCACTTCAACCATTAGTTGTGATGTGAATATCAATAATTTGAAGAAATCGTAGATAATCTTTGTAGCTTTAAGATGCAACATATAATGACTATTTTTTTATGGAAAAACATAATTTGGGAAGAATATTAATTTGCATTGTTGAAGGGACATGCAATTAAATTACAGTCTCCTTTAATTGTTACAATGTACTGTGTGTGAAGAAAGCAATGTAATGAAAATCCTTGGAATGTATAAATTTTTCATTTTCACTTTTAAAAAATACTAAGAATACCAATGTCTAAACTTTAAAAATTAACTGGTCACAGGATGTTGTAACAGCAGTACGTCAACACACATTAGTCAAGTTTAAAGAACTCTTCAATAGTATTCAATGACTCAAGAGATTTATTTTGTTTTAGTATAAAAATCTGTAAATTTATGAGATAGCTTAATTAAAAATTAGGAAAAAAGTTAACTTGAAAAGAATAGCAGAGAAAACAATGGAGTATAATGCATTTTGATCATTATTTCTAATGCACTATAATTGTATCATTAGTATTATACATACAGATAGGCACACAAAAGGTTCTAAGTATTTATAACTTTAACATGAATATGAAAGCAAAACTATAAAAGAGCAATAACTGACTACCTATATATGCAGGCAGTAAAAAATTATAACCATAAAATTATAATTGACATGTTCATTTGCACAAGTGAGAAAGGAATTTGTTTGTTTGTTTGTTTGTTTGAGAGGCTGAAAAAGCAACTTTTATACTTCGTAGATCAAAAAAGTTCAGAGCTCAATGGGAATTTACGGCCTCTGTTATTCAATGCCTGTTTTTCTAGAAAAGGATGGGAAATTGAGTCATAGAAGTTGTACTGATAATTTGTTGAAAGACTTGAACTTAGAAAACACATTTTTTTTACTTTTAAGTATGCTTCAAGTTAATCATTATAATGCATGTTCCTATATAACATATTCACATTGGGTATACTATGCCCTTTTTTTTTTTTTTAGGTCAACCTGGCACTGACTTATCACTTTCTACTCTGTCAAACTGTTATACCCATAACACTAGTACAAATCTTATCCTTGGTGATAGGCAATAACCCGTTCCTTCCTCCCTCCCTTTCTTCCTTCCTTCCTTCCTTCCTTTCTTCCCTCAACATTAAGCTCTTAATTCCTTCCTCCCTTTCAAAGCTTTCCCTAAATCTGTAAAGCTGCCCTGTCAGAGCAATGTCATATTTTCTTCTAACTCAATGTGATATAAATTCCAACCAAATTCTGCAACTATATTGATTGATTTTTTTTAATATAAGCACTTTACCAGACTCATCTATTATTAAAGTTAATTCAAGTCAAAACTTTGAATTTCATAGCTTTTCCACTGTCCATACATTAGCCATGATATTGAACTTTTAGTAGCAAGAATTCAGTTACATATATTACAAAAGGTGGACCTCTTTTAGTTTAGACCTCTTATCTCTTTGGTCTGGATGTTGATGTGGAATTTTAAGTGGAATATTAATATTAAACACCAAGCAATTGGTAGATGGAGGTCAAATGACAACTTGCAACCCAACAGGGGCACTTTACTGAGATTGGCCCCTCACAACATTATATCCTGTCCCCACCAGATGGCAGCCATGCTTGATGTAGATTTAATCAGCTAACTTTTTAAAATGTCTCAATACTTAACAGTTTACCATAGTATAATTAACCCATATTAATCAAATTAGTATATTCAAGTAAACTTGATATTTTAAGTGATCCTTTTTCAGGTAACTTGATTTTCTGAAGTTTTATTTCTTCTAAAGCTTTCAGGAATAATAAGTATATTATCATGCTCTTATATCTGCTGTATTCACATCTTTGATTTTATCAGTTACTTAGGAATTAAATGTCAATAGAACAAGCTTTAATAATATGCCACTCAATCCTATGTTAAGGGGTAATTAGAACACTGTGAAATATTATGTCATTCAAATTTTTGGTATAAATATTAAAGTTTTAAAAATGAGGCTTATTTTGCTATTTCCTTTTTCTACAGAAAAGTAATATTTTATACATCCTGAGTTAAGCAATTTCACTTGGTCATGGAATATAGAAATTGTCTATGAATTATATGATTGAAACTTCTGGTGTGGCATATCATCTGAAACAAATGTCTAACAAATAAGTCAAAAGCAAAAAGAAATGCATCACGTCAACTATAATAAATATCAATTATTATTTGACCCTTAAAAATCAGATTTTATTATCTTCCCATGATTCACCATTTTAATTCTGAAATTAACTGTTTCTTTTGAAACATATTTCTCTAGGCAAAAAGTAGCTCAGGGCTTCCCTGGTGGCGCAGTGATTGAGAGTCCGTCTGCCGATGCATGGGGACAAGGATTCGTGCCCCGGTCCGGGAGGATCCCACATGCCGCGCGGAGCGGCTGGGCCCGTGAGCCATGGCCCTTGAGCCTGCGCGTCCGGAGCCCGTGCTCCACAATGGAAGAGGCTGCAACGGTGAGAGGCCTGCGTACCGAAGAAAAAAGAAGTAGCTCAGATACAAAGTGTGTTTATGCAATATGCTGCAGATAATAAACTATATATTTTAGCTTAAAATAGATTGTATTTTGTAGCAGATATCATGGGCAAAAATTTAAATAGAGAAACAAAAGTTTGGTCAATATTCAGTCATTTACACACACACATACTGGTTTTACGGGAGTTTTCAAAGTAGTGATAAAACTCTATAAACATTTAATTTCACTTCTTAGTGGGTAGAGTACATAATCAGTACAGACTCAAATACAATATATTCCTTATTCCTTGTTGGCCCTGCAAATTGATGGCAAATCTAAATAATTACAAATAAATGAATTAACTAATAAGTGAATGAAAGGATAAAATGAAAAATTTTAAACATTGTGGAATATAATTCAGGCAGCGTAAGACAAGAGCATCTTGACTCATTGCAGAATAAACAGATTACTGAGGTATCAAAGTAGTCTGTTCATAAGATCATTTCATCTATTTATCAGTCCCATTGTTTACAACACAGATAGGGGTTATCTCTTGGTTTGGAAAAGAGGAAAGATGTTTTGAAAGGGTTCTTTGGAAGACGACAATAAATAATTATCTCAGCAACAGAAGCCCAAACATGAATCTCTGCCCATATTTAACTTGACTTATGTTTTATGTGACTAAAGAGAATGCAGGGGGGATAAAACTAAATTTTATATTAGATATAGAATTTGTCTAAAGTTTGCTAATATACAATTAGTCATATTGTCAACACTTTGTTTCATTCTTGTTTTTACACTATGCTGCTTTATCACATTTTTAAAAATTTCATCAAGATAGAGCTAAACCATAAAGAATCAGACACAGCATCAAAGTTGTGAAAATGAAACAATCTTACAAAAATTTTTAATGCCTATGCAGTTAGAAATATCTGAACCAGCATTTCCTACATTGTGCTCTATGGAATACTTTGTTCTGGAAAAAAAAAAAAGAGAGAGAGAGAGAGATTTAGTGGCCATGTAAGATTGCAAAATGCTAAATAAATTTTTCTTCTTAGCGATCTAGAGTGTACATTAACATATCGATATTAAAAACATGAAGAGGTTTCTAGGTAACAAATTATTAACCTTTATTTAACGGAGACTCTTTCAAACTTATATAACTGCCAATTTCCTGCTTTTTATGCACAGAATGAACATTCTTTGTTATACTGTTGCAATCCATTTCTATTTTCCAAAAATAATTTTGTTTGTTTTTTTCCTCCTCTGTTTGTGGATGGTTATATTAGCTAGATTGCAGATTGGTAGGCTGGTTTATCATATCTGGGGAGTAATTCTGTTTTGTGCTATAATAGGAACTTCTTGTGCTATAATTTGAACTTTAATGATGAAGGAAAATATACCGCTCGACAATAAACATGTTTTATTTTTAAAATGTTTTTTAGATTTCCATTTCTGCTTTGGATGTACAAAGCCAAAGGAAAACATTGCTCTGATCCTAACAATAAGAAAGTATTGGATGATCTATAAAAATGTAACCTTCCTTGAACCCATCAGAGAGCTGAGGTGGTGAGACAACAAAGTAAACTAAGTTCCAAAGAGTGGCAAGCACCTCTAACATGAGACAGGACACAAACCTGCTTCACTTTGGCAGAGCACAGAGGAAAAGTTTGGTGTAGCAGGTAAGAAGAAATCCACAAAAATTTTCATAAAATCCTAAAGGGTGAATTTGGGGTAGCATAAAACTTTAGAATAACTGGGAGCATCAGACACAAGGTGGTGTGCACTCACTCCTAAGCTCTTTTCTGTGGATCTGCATAGGGGCTCATGGGAAAGAACGAGAGCAGGGCAGGATACCAGAAATACCCCATAACTGCTACAGGCATAGTGGAGACGGAACAGTCTCAAAATATGGTCCACTTGCCTGGGCTCTCCTCATTAGGAAGAAAAATGCTTCAAGCTGCTGAGGAAGGGACAACAAACTGTGTTGTAATGGTGACCAGGCAAAGATCCAGTGCTTGTATAGAAGCAAAACTTGTCAGTTTCTGGAGAAGGGTTAGTAGCTCTGCTTTCTGACATCAGAAACCAAGAAAAGATCACTGCTTCTGGGAAGGTGATGGAATCAAAATAGTCTGCCACTAAGGTTCAGATAAGAAAGCCTTTATGGGTCACAATCCTGTGCCTATATAAAGCAGAGATAGGGCTTCCCTGGTGGCACAGTGGTTGAGAGTCCGCCTGCCGATGCAGGGGACACGTGTTCGTGCCCCGGTCCGGGAAGATCCCACATGCCGCGGAGCGCCTGGGCCCGTGAGCCATTGGCCGCTGAGCCTGCGCATCCGGAGCCTGTGCTCCGCAACAGGAGAGGCCACAGCAGTGAGAGGCCCGCGTACCACAAAAAAAAAAAAAAAAAAAAAAAAAGAGATATGCTATTGCTGGGAGCAAGGAGGAGCAAAATTATCTCTCCTGTTTAATAACCTCTATGAATACAAGTATGAATATGACTATCATTGACATGAGGGAAACAAGAATAATACCAAGACCCCCTTCCTGACCCTCAGGGACACATCTCCAATTGAGCTTTCACCAGAAGAACCAAAACCCTACTCCTTGCCCCTACCATGAGCCTAGAACTGAGTAATAAGCAATAGAAGACTACCGCTGGTAGAGAGAAAAGAATGTGAAGAGAGACCCACTATTTAGCATAGTCATGCAACACATTCTGAAAACTGAGGTGGAAGCAGAAAAACTGAAAAAAAACCCTCTAGCACCACAGGGCTCACCCCAGGCACATGATTTAGGCAGCCCATCACTGAAGTAACTTGAAGGTAACAATGTCAACAACAAAACCCAAACCCAACTGAATCATATACTACCATTGTAACAGAAAAAGAGTTGTATTCGTTTCCAGCTATAAATACTCTTGATCTCAGACTCTACTGGTCTTCAATTGACAATGTGCAGTGTACATTCTAAAATTATATGACAAACAAAATAGCAAGAAAAAAGTCATTTTCCAGAGATAACGCACTCAACAGAAGCAGATTGAGCTATTACCAAGACGTTTAAACTATCAGTCAGGTCCTTTATAATAACTATACTTTAATGTGTTAAAGGATGTAGTGGTACAGGTAAAGAACATATGTGAACAGATGAGAAATTACAACAGAAAGATGGAAACTATTAATATGAGTAAAATAAAATCCCACCCCCAAGAAACACATGCTATCAGGATGAAGAATTTCTGTGATGCTCTTGACACATCTGAGGAAGAAATTTGTAAACTTAATAGTAGGTTGATTTAAATTGTGCAAAATGAAACATAAAAAAATGAATTTTAAAAAATAGAGCAGAACATCCGGGAGCTGTTGCACAATATCAAATGGTCTAACATGTGTGTGCTTTGATTTATAGAGGAAAATAAAAAGAAAGGGGAAGAAAAAATACTAGAAAAGATCATGAAGTATAAATTTCCAAATATAATGAAATACAATAAACCAAAGATCCAAGAATCTCAGGGAATTCCAAGCAAGATATTAAAGACATACAAAACATAAGCAAGCACATCATAATTAAACTGCTAAAAAGCAAAAGTTAGGAGCCAATCTTGAAGGCAACCAGAAAAAAAAAAGGAAACTTTGCATACAGAGGAACAAAGATAAAAGTTACAGCATACTTCCCATCAAAACTGTGCAAGCCAGAAGACAATGGAGTGACACCTGTAATGTACTAAAAGACAAAAATGAATCCTTCAATTAGAACACTAAACCCAGCAAAAATATCCTTCAAAAATGAAGATGAAATAAAGACATTTCAGAAAAAAAAGCTAATAATTTATTTCCATAAGACCACCCCTGTAAGAAATTTTAGAGATAGATTATTAGGATGAAGATGATACAGATTGAAATTTGGATTTATAGACAGAAAGTAAAAGAACCAGAGTAGTAAGTAGAGAATAAATATAAAAGATGCATTTTTCTTTTTTGTAATCCCTTTAAAGACAATCGACTTTTTAAAGTAAAAATAATAGCAAGGTATTATAAGATTTATAACCAATGTAGAAGCAAAATGTAAAACAAAAATAGCACAAAAGATAGGAAACAGGAAATTAAAGCATAGTGTGTGATATATTTTCAAGATATATTGTGATAACTTAAACATCATATTGTAAACCAAAAAGCAATCAATAAAACAATTTTAAAACATATACAACTAACAAGCCAGAAATAGAGATAATGGTTAAATTACAGATAAATGATTAAAGGTTGAAATTGTCAGTTTGGATAAAAAAAGCAAGACAACTATATGCTTTCTATAAGAAACCTCCTTTAAATATATGACTGTAGCTGAGGTAAAAAGAATTGAAAAAGCTATATCATGCAAACATTAATAAAAAGAAAGCTGAATTGGTTATATTATTATCAGAAAGTGTAGGCTTCAGAACAAGGACTATAAACCAATGATAAATAACATTACATGATAAAATCAGGATTATTTGAGAAGGCACAACAAACCCAAATTTGTATGAATTGGACAACAGTACTTCAAAATACATTAAATGAAAATTGATAGAACTAAAAATAAAAGCACATAAGCCAACAACTATATTTCTAGAATTCAATGCAGATCTATCCATAATCAATAGAAGCTACTGCTTCATCATCTAATTGATGATAAATTATACCAAAGATTTAAGAACTAAGATCTGGGCTTCCCGGGTGGCGCAGTGGTTGAGAGTCCGCCTGCCGATGCGGGGGATGCGGGTTCGTGCCCCGGTCTGGGAGGATCCCACATGCTGCGGAACGGCTGGGCCCGTGAGCCATGGCCGCTGAGCCTGCGCATCCAGAGCCTATGCTCCACAGTGGGAGGCCGCAGTGGTGAGGGGCCCGCGTACCACAAAAAAAAAAAAACTAAGATCAGCTCTTCTCAAGGATACAGAAGAGGAGAAAATACTTCACCATTCATTTCATGAGGTCAGCTGTACCTCAATATCCAAACAAACAAACAAACAAATACAAGGGGGAAATAACTATAAATCACTATCCCTTATGAAAGTACACACATATATGTATATGTATATTGAATAACTTTGCTGTACACCTGAAACCAATACAACATTGTAAATCAATTATACGTCAATAATTTTTTTTAAAAGTACACACAAAAATCCTTAACAAAATAGTAGCAAAGCAAATCCAGCAATATACACAAAAATATTATACATCAGAACCAAGTAGCATTTCTCCAAACTTGAAGCAGTTCATCAGTCGAAATCAACCAATGTAATGCACAAAAGCAATAGGCAGGGAAAAAAAAGGCAATACATGATAATTCCATTATATGATATAAGTTGAAATAAATCAACATCCAGTTTTTAGAAAAACTAAGCATGAATAAATAGATTAGAACCTCCTCACTCTTATCAAAGTCACCTATGAAGAATCCTACATCTAACATCAAAGATCAAAGGTCAAAGGTCAAAGATTTAATACTTTCCCCCAAACATTGCAAAGAAGCAGGGTAACTACTCTTCTCACTTATATTTAACAGTGTTTTAGAGGACCTAAACTGTGCAATAAGGCAAGAAAAAGAAATAAATACATACAGTTTGCAAAGGAAGACATAAAACTTATTTATTCACAGACAACATGACTATCTCAGTAAATAATCACCAAGCATCTACAGAATGGCTATTAGAGCTATTAATAAGGTTGTTGTATATAAAGTCGATATACAAAAATCAATTGTAGTTCTATAAAAGAGCAATTGCAAAATCAAATATATAATTTACAACAGCATTAAAAACATGACTAATTATGTATAAATCTAATTAAGTATGTGCAGGACTTTTACTATGAAAGCTACATGGGAGAGAAATTAAGGAAGATGTAAATACATAGAGATATATATTGTGTTCATGGATCAAAGAATTCAACATACTTAAGATTACAATTCTCTCCAAATTGATTTATAATAGCGCTGTTATTCTAAACAAAATTAAAGCTGATAATTAAAATTTATGCAGGAAACAAAAAAAACTTTGGAAAACAAGCATAAATTTGAAAACTCTCAGTTGGCATAATTACAAGACTTCCTACAAAGCTGCAGTCATCAGGACAATGTGTTACTGAAATAAGAATAGACACATAAATCAATGAAACATATTAGAGTCTAGAATTCAAGCTATACATAAATTTTCAATTCATTTGAAAAGATGCTAAGATAACTCATTGGAGATGGGATAGTTTTATCAACAAATAATCCTGGAAAATTTGGACATCCATATTCAAAAACATGAACCCAACTTTTATCTTGCATTGTGTAAAAAAATCTATGCAAAAGAGTTTATGCAACTAAATATACAAAACTTCTAGAAGAAAATTTTGGAAAAAAAAATTTGTGAGCTTGGGGTATGCAAAGATTCCTTAGAACACAAAGTACACAAACTTTGAAAAAAACAAACAAAAAATAAAGCATTAAAATTAAAACTTTGTACTCTTTGAAAAGCAGTGTTAAAATTAAAAAGCGAGTCACATCTAGGAGAAAATATTTACCAAACAACAATCTGACAAAGAACTTGTGTCCTGAATATAAAAACACCTCTTCTAATTGAAGCTAACAACCCAACTTTTTAAATGTACAAAATATGATGAAATCTAATACCCATTAATGATAAGAACTCTTAGCAAATTAGGAATTGAGGAGAACTTCCTCAACCTGATAGAGAACATCTACAAAAACACTGGAGCTGACATCATACTTAATGGTCAAAAACTAGAAGCTGCTAAGATAAGGCAAAAAAACAAGGATATCCCCTCTCATCACTTCTTTTCAAAATCATACCAAAAGTTCTAGCTAATGCAACAAGACAAGAAAAGGAAATAAAAGTTATAGAGATTGAGAAGGAATAAATAAAACTTTTTTCTCAAATAACATGATTTTCTCTGTAGAAAATCTAAAGGAACCATGAGAAAACAGCCTGGAAATAATCAGCAATTATATAGTATGGTTGAAGGTTATGAGGTTAATATACAAAAGGCAATCACTTTCTTATACACCAGCAATAAACAAGCAGAATTTGAAATTCAAACACAGTACCACTTAAATAAGCACTTCAAAAAATGAAACATTAGCTATAAATTTTTTTAAATCTATAAGAACTATAAACTATGATTGAAGAAATCAAAGAGGACTAAATAAATGAAGATATATCCATGTTTATGGATAGGAAGACTCAATACCATAAAGATGTCAGTTTTTCCCAACTTAATCTATAAATTCAGTGCAATCCCAATCAAAATCTCAGTAAGTTATTTTGAAAATATTGACAAAATAATTCTAAAGTTTATGTGAAGACAAAAAGATCCAGAATAGTCAAAATAGCATTGAAGGAGAAGAACAAATTTGGAGGACTGACATTACACAACTGTAAGATTTACTATAAAGCTACAGGAATCAAGACCATGTGGTACGGATGAAAGAATAGAAAAATATATATAATGGAACAGAATAAAAGCCCAGAAATAGACCCCCATAAATATAGCCAATTGGTCTTTTAAAAAAGGAGCAAAGGCAATAAAACAAAGCAAGGCAGTCTCTTCAAGAAATGTTGCTGGGACAACTGGACATCTACATGCAAAAAAAATGAATGTAGATACAGACTGTTCATGCTTCATATTAATTCAACATGGATCATAGACCTAAATGTAAAACATGAAACTATAAAATTCCTAGAAGATAACATAGGAGAAAATCTACATCACCTTGGGTATGGTGATGCCTTTTTAGATGTAACACCAAAGGCACAATCCATGAAAGAAATAATAGATGAATTAAATTTCATTAAAGTTAAAAAAATGTATGCTCTGTGAAGGACAACTTCAAGATAATTAGAAGACAAGTTACAGACTAGGAGGAAAGATTTGCAAAAGACACATTTTATAATGGACAGTTATCTAAAAATATACAACTCTTACAACTCAATAATAATAATAATAAAAATCTACCCAATTAAAAAAATGGACCAAAGACCTTAACAGACAGCTTAACAAAGAAGACACACAGATGGCAAATAAGCGCATAAAAGATGTCCCACATCATATGTCATTAGGAAAATGCAAATTAAAACAATGAGATACCACAACACACCTATTAGAATGTCCCAAACTGGAACATTGATAATGGCAAATGATGGTGGGTATGTGGAGCAACAGGAAGTCTCAGTAATGGCTGGTGGGAACGCACAATGGCACAGCCGCTTTGGAAGACAGTTTGGTGGTTTCTTCAAAAAACTAAACATACTGTCACCATAGGCTCCACCAATCATACTCCTTGCCTAAGTTGTAAACTTAAGTCTACACAAAAACCTTCACATAGATGTTTACAGCAGCTTTTTTCATAATTGTCAAAATTTAGAAGCAACCAAGATGTCCTTCAGTAGGTGAATGGATAAATAAATTGTGGTACATCCAACCATTGGAATATTATTCAGTGCTAAAAAGAAATGTGATATCAAGCCATGAAAAGACATGGAAGAAACTTAAATGAATATTAGTAAGTGAAAGAAGCCAATATGAAAAGAAGCCAATATAATATATACTGTATGATCCCAACTATATGACATTCTGGAAAAGGGGAAACTATGGAGACAGTAAAAATAACAGTGGTTGCCAGAGGGTAGGTGGGAGGGAAGGATGAATAGGGGCACCCAGAGGACTTTTAGGGCAGTGAAACTATTCTATATGATACTATAATGGTTGATACATTATATATTTTTCAAACCCATAAAATGTACAACACTAAGAGTGAACCCTCATGTAAACTATGTACTTTAGGTGATAGTGCTGTGTAGGTTCATGTATTGTAAGAAATATACCATTGTGGTATAGGATGTTGATTGTGGGAGAGGCGGTGCATGTGTGGGGTAGGGAATATATGGGAATTCTCTGTACTTTCTGCTCAGTTTTGCGATGATCCTAAAACTGGTCTAAAAAATAAAGCCTAGTAATTAAAAAAAAAAGGACAAAATATTTAGAGACACTTTACCAAAGAGATGAATGGCAAATAAACGCTGAAAATATATTAAATACTATTGATCATTAAGGAAATGCAAGTTAAAACAACAATTAGATATTTCTACATACCTATAAGAAAGGCTCAAATTTTAAAAACCAAAGGCCATAGAAAATGCTAGTAAGGTTGTGGAACAAGTGGAAATTCCATATATTGGTGGTAGGAAGGCAGAGTGGTGTAGCCAACTGTGCAAGCAGTTTAGCAGTTTCTTATAAAGTTAAACGTACAACTTCCATTAGACATAGTAATCTCAGAAATAAAAGCACATGTTCAAAACTAGAGTTGTATATGAATATTTATAGTTACTTTATATGTAACTGATCAAAGCTGGAAACAACTCAAATATCCAAAAACCAATGAATAGCTAAACAAAGTGTTGTATATTCATACAATAAAATGCTATTCATGGATAAAAAGGAACAAACTCCTGATACATGCAACAGTATGGAAAAATCTCAAAAGCATATGCAAAGGGAAAGAAGCCATACAGAGAAGGCTGTATACTGTATGATCTACTGACATTCAAGAAAAGATAAAACTATAAAAGAAATCAGATCAGCGGTTTCCAGAGACTGGGAATGATAGGAGGTAAGTATCTACAAAGTGGCATATGGGATCTTTTGAGATTGATAGAAATGTTCTTTCTCAATGGGGTGTACCAATTCTAGTGTGGGAGAGGAGGTTCCCCACACCAACAAGCAATTCTCGGGACACCAGCTGGGTGTCCTATAATTCAACTCAATCCTGACACTATCTATGGGGAGATAACATCAGATTCTACAGGATAAGGGTTCAGTCCTCAAGACTGCTCCCAGGCCCCCCAACTCACACTCACATTTCAGATGCCAGTTGCAAGCTCAGGTTGTTATCTGTACTAGTGATCAACTGGTTAAAATCAGACGGTTCCCGAGATCCCACTCCTCGGGTTTGATTAATTTGCTAGAGCAGCTCACAGAACTCAGAGGAACAGTCTACTCATTAGATCACCAGTTTATTATAAAGGGATATAACTCAGGAAAAGTCAGATGGAAGAGATGCATAGGACAAGGTACAGGGAAATTATGTGGAGCTTTCATGCCCTCTCCCCAAATCTCCATGAGTTCATTGACCCAGAAGTTCTCCAAACCCTACCTTTTGGGTTTTTATGGAGGCTTCTGAACAGGGTTTTGATTGATTAAATCATTGACCATCGGCAACTGATTCAACCTCTAGTCCATCTGCCCCTACTAGAGGTTGAGGCGGGTGGTTACTGAAAGTTCCAACCCTCTAATCAGCTGGTTGGTTCCCCCGGCAACCAGCCACTATTCTAGAGGAACCTAAGGGCTTTCTAAATGTCAACGATTAACGTAATAAAAGACAACTTTATAGCTCTTAATACAAGAAATTCCAGGGGTTTTAGGAGCTCTGTGCCAGGAATGGCATCAAAGACCAAATATGTATTTCTTATTATAAATCACAATATCACAGGGTGATCATAGGATTGTATGGATTTGTAAAAACTCATCAAACTGGACACCTAGAGAGAGTGGGTTTATTTACATATGAATTATGCCTTAAGAAACCCGACTTTAAAAATAATTTATAGTGCATAAAAACTCATGTCTTATTCTTCATTGTAATATTTCAAAAGCTTGAGCGTGAATAAAATGCCAAGTTCATCCAACAACCAACTGGCACATTCCAACTAGATCAACAAACATTGCTTCTAATGTACGTTTGAATGATTGATCTTTTTCTTTCACTAATCTTGATTTATATATCTTTCATATTAATTTGATCAAATTTTCAACTTTTAATTGACTAGAAAGGGCACTTCAACAAAGGCTATTGAATTTTCTAGAAAACATTTGACTCTTCTAGAAACAATCACTATCCTCCCCACTTTCCCCAACATAAAGCCACAACAAAAGAAATAAACATTTAATAAAACAAAGAAATCATTTCATTAAAGAGGTTTAAAAACTCTCACATCTTTACTGAGTCTATTAATATGTTCTCAATGAATAAATCCTTCACATTTCTTCTACTTTAACTGAGCACCAGTCCCAAAAGTCATCAGAAAAAAGGAAGTTAGTGTTAGCCATCTTCCAATTTTATTGCAATTCAAGTCATTAATCCTCCACACACCTTTTGAAATAATGAACTTTGTCAAGGATTTCAGGCCTGTGGAAGTAAGTATTGAGTTAAAGGAGCACATTCTGCCCTATTCACGATTACCACATAGAGAATTTACTGGGTTTCAGAAAAGGCAACTTGGAAAAGTCTTATTACATGTTTATTATCACCAAATGAATATATGTTTTCAACTATGATCATGCATTCATATCTTCATAGTTGTGCAGGCTTAAGTTTTTTCATGCCTTAATTGAAAAACCCTTTGTCGTCAAAACACCTAATGAATAAAAATGTCATAGCCTGCCTGAAAAATCATGCTTTGATGCATTAAACATAATTTGTTCTTCTTAGAATTTGGATCCATATTTTTACCATGACTTATCAGCATCAATTATAGTTGACATTTTCTTTTTGCACAGAATTTCTGTCATATATTAAGAAAAAATCATTAGTTCTGATGATATGATGAGAAGCAAACAACTAACTAACATTATAAATTATTTCTAATGGTTTTAAAAATAAATTTAATAAGGATGATATTTTCTTCAGTAACCATGGTAAAGGAGAAATCATTTTCCCCACTGGAAGGATTAAATTTCCAAGCAAACATCTCCAAATCCCACAGGGAAGTGTCCCTATAGCCTTATAAAATAGGATATTCTAGCCACTTGTACTGATTTATGTGGAATAAACTGAAATGTACTTTTAAATATAAGTTAAAAATAACAAACATTATTCAGTTTGAAAAATGATCTCTTAAATGATATTCTAATTATGACCTTTTTGTCTACCTTGCTCATAAAACTTTTCTTTAGTAAAATCTGAATGTTTTTCATTTTGACTCAGATGGTTTAAATTGAGGTATTTGCTAAATAAGGAAGAAATATTTCTTAAATGTTTGGAGATACTGCTATTTAGGTAATAACACTGATCTTTCTTATGATCTTTCAGGCCAATAAATAATGGCATGTAAAAACTACAGGAAGAACTTCAGGCATTTCTTATCATATTTTTGACCAGATGCTACAGATCAAAGAAGTGGCATCCACAGTTGAGATGGATAATCAAGGTAAATTTTAGCATGCAATGAACAAATTCCCTGTGATGGAAGATACATTTTTCTTCTGTCCCCTCCAATTGAAGAAAGAGTCTGCTGTTTACATGTTTCACAGAATAGAAGGGTAAAATCACAACTATTATTTAATAAATTTAATAAATGAATGTGTACAGAATGACAATTGATTCATAAAATAATCTTTTTCAAAGGTAAAAGAAGATAAAAGTTATTAATAAAATGAATAATCAAGCTTTTTATAGTGTGATTATCAAAAAGTATAATAATGAACATCTCAAGGCATAAAAAATACTATTACTTACCTGGACAAACAAAATATCTTTAAAATCTAGGTAAAGTATATTACAAATCTTTTTTTAAAAAGATTTTTTAGGGCACCAAATTCATCTAAGTTTTGGAAATTTTTTCTGTTAAGTAATGAGTAATATTGATGATATTTCACTATTTATCTCTTTATTATTCTGAAGACTTAAATCTTTGTTGAAAGACAGAGACCAAGATATCAACTTTATGATTAAAATAAATTGAAGCCTCTGCTTTTCCTAGGAGGAACAGAGAGGTTTCCTATCAGTTATATTTGTGGAATCATCAGTGACAAAAAGGCTGAGATTTGTATTTCATACCTGCAAGCTATAGGGTAAAGAAAGTCTTTGGTCAAGGGGACATTGTATCTTTGTCAAGAAAGTTCAGATGCAACCTGGACATTTGTCTTTATCTTCTTTTTCTGTATAAAGAGGTCATTAGGATTCCACATAGTATCTAAGATAGCATTATTAAATATTTTTGTAATCTATAATATTCAGGGCCTTATTTTCTTATTTGAAATATTTGGGAGTAAAATATTGTATGTCAGAAGTAGGAAGTTCTGTTATACCTCTTTTTTTTTTTTTTATGAAAGCTTCTTTATTTATTTATTTATTTATTTTTGGCTGTGTTGGGTCTTTGTTTCTGTGCTAGGGCTTTCTCTAGTTGCGGCGAGCAGGGGCCACTCTTCATCGTGGCGCGCGGGCCTTTCACTGTCTCAGCCTCTCTTGTTGCAGAGCACAAGCTCCAGACGCGCAGGCTCAGTAGTTGTGGCTCACGGGCCTAGTTGCTCCGCGGCATGTGGGATCTTCCCAGACCAGGACTCGAACCCATGTCGCCTGCATTGGCAGGCAGATTCTCAACCACTGCGCCCCCAGTGAAGCCCCTGTTATACCTCTTTTATGTTGCTTCATAGTGGCGGATAGAATAATCCCTAAGGTGTGATGCTCACAAACTCTCTCTCTCTGTCTCTGTCTCTCTCTCTCTCTCTCTCACACACACACACACACACACACACAGGATTGCTTACTTCACCTGTAAAGTCTTGCTTTTTTTTTTTTTTTTTTAACTTCCCCTTTCCTCTTTTACGTAAGAGGCTTCTTTGGTCTTACCTCAATCTTAATAAGACTTTAGAATTTTTATTTTCAGTCTTTGAAAAAGAAAGTAATGATGTTACTTAAATATTTTCAACACACTTAAAAACTAATAAAACTGCAATTTAAAATAAAAGTTGAAGTTGAATTTTCATAAGACATAGTGATCCTCTTATTATCTTCAGTTAGTGGAATCACAACAATTATTTTTTATAGCACAGAAATATTTTTCCTGTACTAAAATTTTATTCAAGGCAAGGATTAGAGTTACTTTTTCACCTAAAGCTCTATATTAATTAAGAATGAATATATACCAGAAACATAAAAATACTAATCAAGTTCTTTCAGGTAAGGAAAGAGGTGCTAAAATATTGACTGTATAAGTTCTCTTTTTACTTGTAGTTTTAGGTATTAAAAATGTTAATTGAATCTATTCAGTATTCCCAAGTACCAGCTTCTATTTGTTATCGGGAACTAATATCCTGAAACTTAAGAGTCAAAGCAATACAGATTATTTACTACTGAGAAAGTTATCAGCCTAATAGTAATACCATAAAATACAAAAACAAATTTCTAATTTGTATTAATTCACTAGTGGTGGGATAGCATCGATTTCATCTCTACATACCCAAATAAGTTGAATCCCTTTGCAATTCACAAAAGTAGGAACTGTCTATATACCTACCCAATATTTCTCATGTCAGAGATACTTACATAATGATCAAACATTGAACTTCATTATTTAAATCACTCATGGTTAAAAGAAAATAGCAGAAGAGGAATCTTACGTATCTTTGAAATATTTAACAGATAAAATTAAATAAAAGCAAGAGTTTATTTGTCTTCTTCTTCTTTTTTTAATTGAAGTATAGTTGCTGTACAATATTATATAAGTTACAGGTGTACAATATAGTGAATCACAATTTTTAAAAGTATTCTTGACTCTTTTGTCATAAATTAATTGACCATAAGTACATGGGATTATTTCTGAGCTCTCTATCCTGTTCCATTGACCTATGCGTCTGTTTTTGTGCCAGTACCATACTGTTTTGATTATTGTAGCTTTGTAGTATAGTCTGAAGTCAGGGCGCATGATTCCTCCAGCTCTTTTCTTCTTTCTCAAGATTGTTTTAGCTATTTGGGGTCTTTTGTGTTTCCATACAAATTTTAAATTATTCATTCTAGTTCTGTGGAAAATGGCCTTGGCATTTTGATAGGGATTGCATTAAATCTGTAGATTGCCTTAGTTAATATGGTCATTTTAGCAATATTGATTCTTCCAATCCAAGAACATAGTATGCCTTTCCATCTGTTTGTGTTGTCTTCAGTTTCTTTCATTAGTGTGGTGAGAGTGGGCACCCTTGTTTTTTTCCTGATCTTAGAGGAAATACTTTCAACTTTTCAAAACTGAGTTAGCTGTGTGTTTGTCATATATGGCATTTATTTATTTATTTATTTATTTATTGGCCACTTACAGCATGTGGGATCTTAGTTCTTTGATGAGGAATCAAACCCGTGCCCCCAGGAGTGGAAGTGTAGAGTCCTAACCACTGGACCATCAGGGAATTCCCTGGCCTTTATTATGTTGAGGTATATTCCCCCTATTCTCACTTTCTGGAGAGATTTTTTTTTTTTTTTTTTTTTTACCATAAATGGATGTTGAATTTTATAAAAAGCTTTTTCTGCATCTACAGAGATGATCATATGGTTTTTATTCTTCAATTTGTTGATGTGGTGTATCACATTGATTGACTTGTAGATATTGAAAAATCCTTTCATTTCTGGGATAAATCCCACTTGATCATGGTATATAATCCTTTCACTGTATTGTTGGAGTCACTTTGCTAATATTTCGTTGAGGATTTTTGTGTCTATATTCATCAGTGATATTGGTCTATGTTCTTTTTTGTGATGTCTTGGTCTAGTTTTGGTACCAGAGTGATTCTGGCCTCATAGAATGAGTTCAGAAATGTTCCTTACTCTGCAATTTTTTGAAATAGTTTCAGAAGGATAGATGTTAATTCTTCTTTAAATGTTTGGTAGAATTCACCTATGAAGCCATCCAGTCCTGGGCTTTTGTTTGTTGGAAGTTTTGTAATTACTGATTCAATTTCATTACTGGTACTTGGTCTGCTCACATTTTCTATTTCTGTCTGGTTCAGTTTTGGGAGATTGTACCTTTCTAAGAATTTGTCCTCTAGATTGTCCAATTTATTGGCATGAGGTTGCTCTTAATAGTCTCTTACGATTCTTTGTGTTTCTGTGATGTCAGTTGTAACCTCTCCTTTTTCATTTCTGATTTTATTGATTTTAGCCCTCTCTCTTTTTTTCTTGATGAGTCTGGCTAAAGGTTTATGAATTTTGTTTATCTTTTCAAAGAACCAGTTTTATATCCGTTTTTCAAAGGAGGGCAAGTCTAATACCACTTATTCTGTCTTAGCCAAAAACAAACATAGGCCCTCATCTTAAATTTTTAACTGTATCCGTCCAAAACCCCAAGAGTTTAGGAATTTGGGTTAGTGATTGATGAGTTTTAGCTATGTATAATATTGAAAATATAGGCACAATTCTTTTCCCTTCCTTGTATCCACAACTTTTAAGTGTGCCTTTGCAATTCTTCTCTTCAAGAGCTGTAATCTATGCTAGATTTGTGATGTGATTTAATTGTAGAATGCTGGAAAAGTGATGCCATTCCAGGTGTGAAACTAAACTCAAGAGGCCTTGTGCTAATCTGTTCTCTCTTTTGAAAACCTGCCATCATCTTGTTAACAAGCTTGAGCTAGGCATTTGGATAAGAAAAGTGACTCTGCCACCACAGCTGACATTCAGTCAGCTACTATACATGTGAATAAGGCCATCCTGAACCTGGCTAGCTCCCAGTTCATTTGCCAGCTGACCAAAGAAACATGAATAAACACGGATAAAATCAGCTGATTCTGAACCAGATCATAAGAACTGCCCAGCTGATCCATAAGCTTGTGAACAATAATAAATAATTATTGCTTTGAGTCATTATGTTCTGGGATGGTAAACAGAAATTTATTGTCTTACAGTTCTGGAGGCTAGAGGTCTGAAACCAATGTGTTGTCCAGGTCATGTTCCCTCTGAAACCCATAAAGACAATCTTCCTTGCCTCTTGCAGCTTTCTGGTGGTTTGCCAGCAGTCTTTGACATTCCTTGGCTTTCAATTGCTTAACTCCAATCTTTGCTTTCTTCTTCACAGAGCGTTCTTCCTGTGTGTGTCATATGGCAATCTTCTAACAAGGACATCAGTTATATTGGGTTATGAGCACACTCTATTACTTTCTGACCTCATCTTAACTAGTTGCACCTTCAATGACCCTATATCCAAATAAAGACATAATCTGAGGTATTGGGTGTTAAGAAATCAAAATATCTTTTTTTTCCAGCACTTAAAAGTCCTATAGCTATTATCACATCCGACACATTCCCTCTAAGATCCAGGACAAACCAAGGGTATATAATCTCTCTTGGAAGATTCAACAGTCTAGTGGAAATACTATATCACTAGTTATACCAGTGTTACTTTTAAGAAAAAGAAATAAAAATCATGAAATCAGAAAAGAAGATAAAATATCCCTCTTCACAGATGAAGTGATATTTATGTAGAAAAGCCTAAGGAAACAACAACAATGACAAATTACTAAAGCTATTAAGAGTTTAGTGAGGTCTCAGAATTCATGGCCAATTAAAAAAAATCAATTGTATTCCTACACAATAGAAAAAAAATTGAAAAATAAACTTAAAACAATTTCATTATAACAGTATAAAATATAAAATATTAAAGAATAAACTTTAAAAACATATGCAAATCTATACAACAAAAACTATAAACTATGGCTGAGAAAAATTTAAGGTCCTAAATGAAAAAGATATACCATATTCATAGTTTGGAAGATTAGATATTAAATCTCCACAAATCAATCTAAAATTTACCACCATTACAATTATAAATACAGAAGTCTTTTTTATAGACATAGATAAAATTCTTCTACAATTTATAATGAAATACTAAAAGCCTAGAATAGCCAAGACAGTTTTGGAAAGGAGGAAAAAATTTGGAGGGCTCAAACTGACTTCAGAAATTACCATGCAACTATAACTACAACAATCTAGGTAGTGTTGTATTGGTGTAATGACAGACAAATAATCAATGGAAAACAAGAGCAAGTCCAGAAATAAACTCTCACTTACACAGTCCATTGATTTTGTAAAAAATATTTATTTATTTGGCTGCACTGGGTCTTAGTTGCAGCATGCGGGATCTTCATTGCAGCATGTGGGATCTTTTAGTTGCAGCACGTGGGATCTTTAATTGTGGCACGTGGGATCTTTTAGTTGAAGCATGCAAACTCTTAGTTGTGGCATGTGGGATCTAGTTCACTGACCAGGGATCAAACCTGGGCCCCCTGCATTGGGAGTGCAGAGTCTTAGCCACTGGACCACCAGGGAAGTCCCCACAGTCCACTGATTTTTGCAGCAGTGTAAATCAATGGAGAATGGATAGTCTTTCCAAAAAAATGGCGCCTGAATTATTAATATGTTAAAAAACAAGAAACCAAAAAGCTCTAATGCTACCTAATATTGTACACAAAAATTAGTTTGTGATAGATAATAGCCCCAAACACAAAAGCTAAATTCAAAGATCTTCTAGAATAAATCATTGTAGTGTATTTTTGTAGTTGAGGGGCAGGTAATTATTTCTTAGATAGCACGTAGAAAACAACAGATCAAAACAAATAAAGATCAATTCAATTTTTAAAAAATTAATACACAACATCAAGAAAACAAATAAGCAAGCCAGAAACTAGAGAAAAACTGAAAAAAACATATACATGTCAAAGAAATTGGATCCAGAAAATAAATTTCTGTGCCTCAGTAAGATAAACAAATTTAAAAATTTTTGAAGACTTGAAAATACCTCTTGAAAGGAAGATTTGAAGATTGTATTGCAATGTACAATAAACCCATGAAAAAGTACTCAATATCTCTTCAAATAAATGCAAACCAAAACCATAATGAGATATCACAACATGCCCACTAGCATAGCTAAAATTAAAATGTCTATTGATACCAATGTTGGTGAGTATGTGGAACAATGAGGACCTTCATGCATTGCTGAAGAGAGTGCCAAGTTGTATAACTTACTGAAAAATTTATTAGTTTCTTAAAATATCAAACATACACTCACACTAAGATGGAGCAATTGTAACTATCAATAAATTCCTAAGAAAATGAAACAGAGTCCTACAAAAGACTTGTAAGAGAAAGTTCATAGCACTTTTATCTACAGTAACCCCAAAACTGAAGAAAACACAAATGTCTATGAAAAATAGAATGCATTAAAGAGTAATGGAATATACATATAATAAGATACTGTATGGCTATAAAAAGGCAATGCCAATTGATACGTGAAGTAATATAGATGAAATTCACAATCACTATGAACAAAAGAAGCCAGACACAAAAGAATATATATTTGTCTCCTCAAGGGATAATATCTTTATGTTCTTATTTTGAACTTGGACAGAACTTTGTGTTTGCCTCAATAAATAGATTATAATAATAATGATAGGCTGCTGAGGTGGAGCGATTTCCTGCCTTATCTGAGGTTCAGAGGCAAAAATATATTGCTGGCTCTTTCCGCTGGCCTAATAGATGGCAGGTGGCAGTTTGTGTGGGCACCGAGTCATAGTTCCCCACTAGTTTTTTAAAGCTTATGAAGAATCATTATCTCCATGTTAAAGATGAAGAAACTGAGAATGGGACATAATATGACTTGCCAATTAATCATCCTAAGTGCTTCCATGGACCCCTGATTGCTACTTGAGGAGAACTGCCCTGTGAATTTGACTGACCAACAACTGCGATGTAAGCAGCTGTGTGGCTGACAGCATCTTGGTGCTCCGGCCTGGAGTTAGGCCTGAGCCTTGGAGGTGGGAGAGATGAGTTCAGGACATTGGATCACCAGAGACCTCCTGGCCCAATGTAATATCAATCGGCGAGAGTACTGCCAGAGATCTCCATCTCAACGCTAAGATCCAGCTCCACCCAACAGCCAGCAAGGTCAAATGCTGGATGCCCCATGCCAAACAACTAGCAAGACAGGAATACAACCCCACCCATTAACAGAGATGCTGCCAAAATCATACTAAGTTCAGAGACACCCCAAAACACACCACTGGAAGTGGCCCTTCCCACCAAAAAGACAAGATCCAGACCCACCCACCAGAACACAGGCACCAGTCCCCTCCACCAGCAAGCCTACACAAGCCACTGAAACAACCTTACACACTAGGGGCAGACACCAAAAACAATGGGAACTATGAACCTGCAGGCTGTGAAAAGGAGACCCCCAAACACAGTAAGTTAAACAAAATAAGAAAACAGAGAATTATGCAGCAGATGAAGGGGCAAGTAAAAACTCACCAGACCAAACAAATGAAGACAAAATAAGCAGTCTACCTGAAAAAGAATTCAGAGTAATGATAGTAGAGATGATCCATAATCATGGAACTAGAATGGAGAAAATACAAGAAATGTTTAACAAGGACCTAGAAGAACTAAAGAACAAACAAAAGATGAGGAACAAAACAATAAATGAAATTAAAAATTCTCTAGAAGGGATCAATAGCAGAATAAGTGAGGCAGAAGAATGAATAAGTGACCTGCAAGATAAAACAGTGGGAATAACTACCTCAGAGCAGAATAAAGAAAAAAGAATGAAAAGAATTGAGGACAGTCTCAGAGACCTCAGGGACAACATTAAATGCACCAACATTCGAATTATAGGGGTCCCAGAAGAAGAAGAGAAAAAGAAAGTGTCTGAGAAAATATTTGAAGAGATTAGAGTTGAAAACTTCCCTAATATGGGAAAGGAAAGAGTCAATCAAGTGCAGGAAGCACAGAGAGTCCCATACAGGATAAATCCAGGGAGAAACATGCCCCAGACACATATTAATCAAACTATCAAAAATTAAATAAAAGAAAAAGCATTAAAAGCAGCAAGGGAAAAGCAACTGATAACATACACGGGAATCCCCATAAGGTTAACAGCTGATCTTTCAACAGAAACTCTGCAAACCAGAAGGGAGTGCAGGTTGTATTTAAAGTGATACAAGGGAAAAAACTACAACCAAGATTTCTCTACCCAGCAAAGATCTTATTGAGATTCAACAGAGAAATTAAAACCCTTACAGACAAGCAAAAGGTAGGAGAATTCAGCACCACCAAACCAGCTTTACAACAAATGCTAAAGGAACTTCTCTAGTCAGGAAACACAAGAGAAGGAAAATACCTACAAAAAAGAAACCCAAAACAATTAAGAAAATGGTAATAGGGAAATGCATATAGTTAATTACCTTAAATGTAAATGGATTAAATGCTCCAACCAAAAGACATAGACTGGCTGAATGGATACAAAAACAAGAACCATATATATGCTGTCCTTAAGAGACCCACTTTAGACCTAGGGACACATACAGACTGAAAGTGAGGGGATGGAAAAAGATATTCCATGCAAATGGAAATCAAAAGAAAGCTGGAGTAGCAATCCTCATAAAGACAAAATAGACTTCAAAATAAAGACTATTAAAAGAGACAAAGAAGGACACTACAAAATGATAAAGGGATCATTCCAGGAAGAAGATATAACAATTGTAAATATTTATGCACCCAATGTAGGAGCTCCTCAATACATAAGGCAAATGCTAACAGCCATAAAAGGGGAAATCAACAGTAACATAATAATAGTAGGGCACTTTAACCCCCCCACTTACACCAATGGACAGATCAACCAAAATGAAAATAAATAAGGAAACACAAGCTTTAAATGACACATTAAACCAGATGGACTTAAATGATATTTATAGCACATTCCATCCAATAACAACAGAATACACTTTTTTCTCAAGTGCTCATGGAACATTCTCCGGGATAGATCACATCTTGGGTCACAAATCAAGCCTTGGTAAATTTAAGAAAATTGAAATAGTATCAAGTATCTTTTCCAACCACAGTGCTATGAGACTAGATATTAATTATAGAAAAAAACTGTAAAAAATACAAACACATGGAGGCTAAACTATATGCTACTAAATAACCAAGAGATCACTGAAGAAATCAAAGAGGAAATCAAAAAATATGTAGAAATAAATGATGATGAAAACATGACAGCCGAAAACCTATGGGGTGCAGCAAAAGCACTTCTAAGAGGGAAGTTTATAGCAATATAATCCCACCTCAAGAAACATCTCAAATAAACAACCTGATCTTACACCTAAAGCAATTAGAGAAAGGAGAAGAACAACAGCAAATAAAACCCTAAAGTTATCAGAAGGAATGGAATCATAAAGATCAGATCAGGAATAAATGACAAATTAATGAAGGAAAAATTGCAAAGATCAATAAAACTAAAAGCTGGTTCTTTGAGAAGATAAACAAAATTGATAAACCATTAGCCAGACTCATCAAGGAAAAAAGGGAGAAGACTCAAATCATCAGAATTAGAAATGAAAAAGGAGAAGTAAAAACTGACACTGCAGAAATACAAAGGATCATGAGAGATTACTACAAGCAACTATATGCCAATAAAATGGACAAAATGGAAGAAATGGACAAATTCTTAGAAAAGCACAACTTTCCAAGACTGAACTAGGAAGAAATAGAAAATATAAACAGACCAGTCACAAGCACTGAAATTGAAACTCTGATTTAAAATTTTCCAACAAGCAAAAGTCCAGGACCAGATGGCTTCACAGGTGAATTCTTTCAAACATTTAGAGAAGAGCTAACATCTATCCTTCTCAAAATCTTCCAAAATATACAGAGGGAACAACACTCCCAAACTTATTTTACGAGGCCACCATCACCCTGATACCAAAACCAGAGATGTTACAAAAACAGAAAGCTGCAGGCCAATATCACTGATGAACATACATGCAAAAATCCTCAACAAAATACTAGCAAACAGAATCCAGCAACAAATTAAAAGGATCATACACCATGATCAAGTGGGATTTATCCCAGGAATGCATGGATTCTTTAATATATGCAAATCAATCAGTGTGATACACCATATTAACAAATTGAAGAATAAAAACCATATGATCATCTCAATAGATGCAGAAAAAGCTTTCGACATAATTCAACACCCATTTATGATTAAAACTCTCTAGACTGTAGGCATAGAGGGAACCTCTCTCAACATAATAGAGGCCATATATGACAAACCCACAGCCAACATCATTCTCAATGGTGGGAAAACTAAAACCATTTCCTCTAAGATCAGGAAAAAGACACGGTTGTGTGCTCTCACCACTATTATTCAACATATTTTTGGAAGTTTTAGCCACAACAATCAGAGATGAAAGAGAAATAAAAAGAATCCAAATCGGAAAAGGAGAAATAAAACTGTCACTGTTTGCAGATGACATGATACTATACAGAGAGAATCCTAAAGGTGCTACCAGAAAACTACTAGAGCTAATCAATGAATTTGGTAGAGTAGCAGGATACAAAATTAATGCAGAGAAATCTCTTGCATTCTTATACACTAATGATGAAAAATCTGAAAGAGAAATTAAGGAAACACTCCCATTACCATTACAACAAAAAGAATAAAATGCATAGGAATAAACCTACCTAAGTAGACAAAAGACCTGTATGCAGAAAACTATAAGACACTGATGAAAGAAATTAAAGATGATACAAACATATGGAGAGATATACCATGTTCTTGGAATGGAAGAATCAACATTGTGATAATTACTATACTACCCAAAGCAAGCTACAGTCAATACAATCCCTATCAAACTATCAATGGCATTTTTCACAGAACTAGAACAAAAAATTTTACAATTTGTATGGAAACACAAAAGACCCCGAATAGCCAAAGCAATCTTGAGAAAGAAAAACGGAGCTGGAGGAATTAGGCTCCTGGACTTCAGACTATACTACAAAGCTACAGTAATCAAGACAATGTGGTACTGGAATAAAAACAGAAATATAGATCAATGGAACAGGATAGAAAGCCCAGAGATAAACCCATGCACATATGGTCACCTTATTTTGATAAAGTAGGCAAGAATATACAGTGGAGAAAAGACAGACTCTTCAATAAGTGATGCTGGGAAAACTGGACAGCTACATGTAAAAGAATGCAATTAGACCACTTTCTAACACCATACACAAAAATAATCTCAAAATGGATTGAAGACCTAAATGTTAGGCCAGACGGTATAAAACTCCTAGTGGAAAACATAGGCAGAACACTCTATGACATAAATCACAGCAAGATCCTTTTTGACCCACCTCCTAGAGAAATGGAAATAAAAACAGAAATAAACAAATGAGACCCAATGAAAGTTAAAAGTTTTTGCACAGCAAAGAAACCATAAACTGGACAAAAAGACAACCCTCAGAATGGGAGAAAATATTTGCAAATGAAGCAACTGACAAAGCATTAATCTCCAAAATTTACAAGCAGCTCATGCAGCTCAATATCAAAAAAACAAACAACCCAATCCAAAAATGGGCAGAAGATCTAAATAGACATATCTCCAAAGAAGATATACAGACTGCCAACAAAACAAGGAAGGATGCTCAACATCACTAATCATTAGAGAAGTGCAAATCAAAACTATAATGAGGTATCACCTCACACCAGTCAGAATGGCCATCATCAAAAATATCTATAAACAATAAACGCTGGAGAGGGTGTGGAGAAAATGGAACCCTCTTGCACGGTTGGTGGGAATGTAAATTGATACAGCCACTATGGAGAACAGTATGGATGTTCCTTAAAAAATTAAAAATAGAACTACCATATGACCCAGCAATCCCACTACTGGGCATATACCCTGAGAAAACCCTAATTCAGAAAGAGTCATGTACCCCAATGTTCATTGTAGCACAATTTACAATAGCCAGGACATGGAAGCAACCTAGGTGTCCATCGACAGATGAATGGATAAAGAAGATGTGGCATATATATGTACAATGGAATATTACTCAGCCATAAAAATAAATGCAACTGAGTTATTTGTAGTGAGGTGGATGGACCTAGAATCTGTCATACAGAGTGAAGTAAGTCAGGAAGAGAAAAACAAATACTGTATGCTAACACACACACACACACACACACACACACATATATATATATGGAATCTAAAAAAAAAAAAAATGGTTCTGATGAACCTAGAGGCAGGACAGGAATAAAGACACAGATGTAGAGATTGGACTTGAGGACACAGGGAGGGGGAAGGGTACACTGGGACAATGTGAGAGAGTGGTAGTGTATATATGGATCTATATACACTACCAAATGTAAAATAGATAGCCAGTGGGAAGCAGCTGCATATAGCACAGGGAGATCAACTCTATGCTTTGTGACCACCTAGAGGGGTTGGATAGGGTGGGTGGGAGGGAGATGCAAGAGGGAGGGGATATGGGGATATATGTATACATATAGCTGATTCACTTTGTTATACAGCAGAAACTAACACAACATTGTAAAGGAATTATACTCCAATAAAGATGTTAAAATAAAATAAAATTCTTATTTCTCTCAAAAAAAAAAAGTGATAGTGTGATTTCTGAAGCTAGATCATAAAAGTTCCATTCGCTTCTACGTTACTCTCCTGGGAACTTGGTCTTGGAACCTACCAACAATACTGAGGAAATCCAAGCAGGCTTTGGAGAAGAACTGAATTCTCAGCCCACATTGTCAGATGAGCTCATAGGTGATGACACCAACTTGCTAGGCAGGTGAATACTTGTTCTGAAAGTATATCCCCATACTTCAGTGAAGCTGCCCTAATTGACGTTGTTCAAAGCAAAATGGAGCCATTCCTGCTGACCTATTTTCAAATTGCCAATTTGCAAAGAAAGTAAATTGTTGTGGTTGTTTCAGGCTGCTAAGTTTTAGAGTTACCTAATATACATCTGCAACACTTGTAACACATTCTGGTGCAGGAAGTAGGGTGCCAGTGTAACCAAAACATAAAATATGCAGATTTGGCTTTGGGTCTGTGCAGTGAGTTGAAGCTAAAATGAATTTGAAGAGCATTTGCAAAGGGTAAAGGGAGTAGAGAAGGCCGCAAGTGAAAGGGGAAAAAAGGAATATATTACCGGAAACCAGAGGAAAGAGTCCCTTATTATTCAGTGGTGGAATGTTTGGCAACAGTGTTCGCTTTGATTGTGTTAGTTATAGGGACGATGTACGCTAGAGAGATTTCCAAGAATAGTATTGCAAGTGCCCCTTGGCTGCTTCTAACTTCCTATGATCAAATGTGAGAAGAGAAAGGTGTTCTAAGAATAAACTGTTACATATATTAGAACCAGGACTTTCTGGTACAAAAATTTCTTATTTCTGGCCTCTCCAGATGGCAGACAATTCTCAAACTAAATAAGAGTATCAGGCTAAAGATTAAAGCCAGAGCCGGTCCTCTACAGATCTTAAGGGTGTTGTCCCACAGCAGTCTCAAAGGGAACCTAAGATATAGTAGGGCTTACCTCTAAGTGAATTGTTGGTGTTACTCTTGTCTAATTGAGTGTATTTTTAAATTGATACATAAGAAATCCACAAGGTTTTTAAAAGAGTTGTAGCAGGTGGTACTGAAAGGAAGAGAGGCTGTACAAAATGGAAAGAGGCTTTTGGACCCCCAAACTTTTTTGAGCAGGAAGCAGGCTGGGCTGCCTACTCAGTTGCTAACATAGTCTACTCATTGGGGAAAAGTATGGATGGCTCAGAAAGCAGACTCAAGAGCCTAGAGAATGGTGGGAGCCACAGAGAACAAATTCTAGTAATATGATTGAGCCTTAATCAAGGAAATGGCAACATGTGTCTGACCGGATTGAAAAATTGCTCTGGGCAAGTGACTACTGTGAGTCTTCTGTTTCCTCCTTTTAAATGGATGGGATTGTAGCAGTTATCCTATGCTATTCCTCCATTGTTCTTTGATATATGGGCATCAGATAATGTGTCTTAGTTCACATCTATTCATACGGAATAGAATAGATCTCAAGGAGCTGTGCTAACATGGGAGGGAGAGAAAGGCAGAGAGAAGGAAAAAGTAAGTAAAGGTATAGGAAACTACCCTAGACTATTCTTGCAACTTTTTTTTTGAGTTTGAAGTTATATTTAAACATAAACGCTTGCAAAAATAATAAAGTAAGCAGAAGTGAATTATGGAGTCGTGCCCACTTCCATTCTCTCCAAAATCTCTGATCTCTATTTCCTCATGAACTCATCTCAGCTGCTCCAGCTCTTACTTTTCTCTGAGCAAAAAAGTAATAAATTTATATAATTCAGCATTAGGGATAAACTGCCTCTTCACATTTAATAATATGTATCCTCTCATTTGTGCTGATCTTTGCTGTCTACCCAGGGAAGATGAAACAACTCAATAGTAAAGGCAGGACTCTGCGTATAACTCTCATCTCTTCCTCTAACTGGCTCTACAACCCTAGTAGGTTATTTTAATCTTCATGTCTTTCAGGTCCCTTATCTATAACTTAGAGATAATGTTGGTAAATTTACTTCCTCATTGGATAGCTATGAGGATTAAGTGAGGCTAAAGAATGTTAAAAAGTTTCCTATGGGTGCTCATTAAGTGTTACCTATTATCATTATTTGCAATACAAAGGCTTTAAACTCTTTGAGAATAAAGATCCCGTCTTAGACATTTGATTCTGCAGAGAGCACATTAAAATTCTGACTACATAATTGTATTCCATAAATGCATGATTGATCAATTAAAGAATTTTTATTATCCAAATCTATAACAAATGTAAAGAGTAATATATCAGACATGTTATTTAGTGAAATTATTTTTGTATGGTAAGGATTCAGATAAAGCAATTTTTTTAAAGATATAATTGAAAACAATCCAGGAAAGCATGATTCCAGCTTGTCTCCTACAAAGGCATAATGCTGTCTGTTATATAGAGTACATATAATCAGATTTTACCTGTTTTTAGGAAAAAAGTATGCATATAAGTCAATATATTTTAAAATAAGCTGAAAAAACTTTAGCTACTAAATTGTCCTTAAATTTCTGAAAAAAATGCTATAGCTAATACATTCAAACTTTCTGTCTACTAACTTGTCCTTTGCTTTCACATTATTCAATTTAGGGGGGGAAATGTCCTTTATTACCCCTGCTGAAACGTCTAGATGCAATTATATATCTTTCCTTTTCACTGCCAAGAATCCATATATATGACATCTATTGCTTCACTATTCACTCTCTACTTAATCTTCTGTAGTCTGAATTTTGTCTCCTGGAAACTACCAAAAATGCATTTTAAAAGGTATCTAGGATTTTTCTTTTTCAGTTTTATCGTAAGTCTCAAGATATGCACACCTTAAATATAGAATTTGAATTAAGGCTTGTAACAGTGTTTCTTTGACTTTTGCATGCCTCATAATAACTTGGGACATGAATTAATAATTCTGATTTATGAAGCCTTAACCCCAGAGATTCTGATTCAGTGATACTGGGGTGGAACCAGGAATCTAAATTTTTCACAAAATCCAAGGTTATTTTGAAGTATTGCATTCTGCTCTTTGAAGAGACACCACCTTAAAGGAACTGAATAAAACAGAGGGAAAATGAGAAGCTTTCCTATCTGAAAAATTCTCTTCTCTTAGCTTCTTTGATGCTATTATTTTTGTTCTTTTATTTCTAGTGTCCTCCCACTTGATTGTAGCCTTGTTGTAAGGACTAGTTCTAAATTTCCTCGCATTCTTTTTATTTAAATATTTTTCACATCCACTGATTGAACTATAATATTAATGCAGAATTCTCCTATTTCTTCCTAACTCACCCATATATATATTTTTTTTTTCTGTGGTACGCGGGCCTCTCACTGTTGTGGCCTCTCCCATTGCAGAGCAAAGGCTCTGGACACGCAGGCTCAGCGGCCATGGCTCATGGTCCCAGCCGCTCCACGGCATGTGGGATCTTCCCGGACCGGGGCATGAACCTGTGTCCCCTGCATCGGCAGGCGGACTCTCAACCACTGCGCCACCAGGGAAGCCCTCATCCATATCTTTACGTGTGCATTGGCTACTTATGCATTTCAAGTTAATTAGTTTACTTATTTTTGAAAGTGGTTCTAGGTTCCACTTTCTCTTTTTTTCCTGCTTAGTCTCTCATCTTTGGTTACAAAATGCAGCTCATGTTCCCTTGAACATATCACTGACTAACTTTAAGTGGGTTTTATTTGCTACAGGATGGGAGAGATTGAGGAGATACAGAGTTCTGAGACCACACAGAGTTAAAGAGACACAGCCAAGAATTGAGAGAAATCTGGAAACAAGGAGGAAAGAAATACTCAGATGTTCATTTCCTGTAGGAATCTGAACAACAGTGGAGTTAGATGTTGGGGAGCCAAATCCCGGAAAAGACTTGGAAAATACCAGAAACTATACATACTACCAGTAAGGGAATCAAAATATGAACTCAGGTACTAAAAGTGCACAAAGATCCAAGTTTTAGAACTAGAGTGGAGGTTTTGCCAAAGTGAAAGAAGGAAAAGTTTATTTATTTAAACTATGTTTCACTCATCCATTTATTCAGCAAATATTATTGAAATCTACTACACACCTGACATTGTGCAATGGACTAGGAATAGAATCAAAGAGTCTCTGTCCTCAAGAAGTTAAATTCTAAATAAGAAAAGATTTAAACGAAAATCATCAGGATAATTTTGTGATAGTGCTGTGAAGACAATAAAAGGGGGTATGTTGTAGAGTAATTGGGATTGGAGGCTGAGGGGAGAAAAGGACAGGGCTCTGTTAGACAAGATGATCAGGGGAGGTTTCTCTGATGAGTATATGAGCTGAGATATGATTGGCAAGAAATTTCCACCTGGGAGTCATTTGAAGACCCAGAGGCATAGTGTTTGTTGCAAAAGGACAAAGAAATTAATGAGTACAATGTCACTGTGGCCAAAATAAGATTTGAGAATGTGAGGAATCTAAAGAAGGCTGCTGTGGTTGGAGCTTAATGAGTAATGACACAGGAATGGTAGTAAGTCAAGTCAAAAAAGTACTTTGAAGTTAGGTCATGAAGGTCTTTATAAGCCACATAAGGTTTCTGATTTTATTCCAAGTGCAGTGCAAAGTCATAGAAAATTTTAAGCAAAAAATTGAGAACTATATTTTTGAAAGATAAGCTGTAGCTTTTACATGAGGAATGAACTGTAGAAACATAAAAGAAGACACAGGTAAAATAGAAAACTATTGTAAGAGTCTGGGGGAGAAATAATTATGACCTGATTTTGGGTAATAGCAGTGGAGATGAAGAAAACTGGAGATAGAGAAGATATATTTGGGAGTTAAAACTTATAAGAGTGGTAGATGGGGTTTGGGACGGGTTCAGGTAGAGGGAAGAATTAAGGAAAACTCCTAGGTCTTAACTTGAGTGAATGATCGTACCATACAATGAAGTGGAAACATTTGTAGGGAGACAGATTTTGAAGGAAATAAATATTTCTGCTTTGTCTATGTTTAGTTAGAGAAGCCTAATAAACAGCAAGTGCAAATGTCAGAGAAGTGAGATCTATAAACCTGGATTTAGTGGAGAGATATAGACTAGAGAATTATTTGAAAGTCATCTATATTTAGTGGCCTATCAGAGGAATTCAGCCAACAAAGGAAATAGAGAAGAAGTAGGCTTTGAGCCAAGAGTGTGGTGTTGCATCAACCAAGAGAAGTGTTCTAGGATAAAGGGAATAGTTTGTTGCGTCAAAAGCTGCTGTAAGTTCCAGGGAGGTACAAAACCCAAAGAAACAATCAAGTTTAGCAAGATAAAGGATATTGAAGACATTTACAAGTACTGTTTCAGAAATTTTGTGTAAATGAAGGTGGAAATCCAATTGGCAAAGATTGAGGAGAGAACGGTAAATGAGGAAATGGAGATATCAATTATAGAAAGTTCTTGAAGAAACTCCGATGGAAAATAAAAATGTAATAGTATGCACGACGTTGAGATTACTGCTGATGAGGTTCTAGTTATTAAAATTTTCTCCATACCATGCCACAGATATCTGAGTCTGGGATGGGATTGGACATCTAAACAGAGAAAATAAGATTCCAGTTAGGACAGTTGCAGAGCCACAGGGCAAGCATACAGTACAGATCATAACTACAGATTAATAATTATAATTAATTATTTAATTAATTATGGTCAAGCTCTTATGCCTTGTATATCGATCTCCCTGTTTTCAATCTCTGTTCTTTATACAACTTTTAGACAAATCTTCCTAAATCAGGATTTCTCCCTATTTAAATGATTCTCCAGGACTAAAAACCATGATCAATGTTATCCATATTTCAATCTATAAAATAGCCCCAATATGTCTCTTTGGCCTGATTTCTCAGGTCTTTACATTTTTGTTTTCATCAAGATAATCCTATTTCTTGCTTCCTAAGCACATCTTATACCTATTTAAGAGTCAACATCTTTTTGAAAGTAGTTGAGTAGTGTTAAAAACATGGGTTCTGGAGCTGGTCACCTAGGTTCAGTCTGCCACTTGCTGTCTGTGTGATTTTGTACACATTTCCTAACCTTTTTATGCCTCAGTTTTCCTATCCATAAAATCAGTATGTTTCTCATGATTGTTTTGAGGAATAGATGACAGTGTCTGACCCATAGTAACTACTTTATGCATGATAGCAGTTTTCATTATTAATTTCTGAATGCCTTTCTCTTCTTTCCTTCTTAGAATCTCTGCTTTGAAAAGTAATTCCATTTGAGGTTTTTTATAAAGCTTTCCTAATTCATTCACTATGGCTTCTACCCCGATCCTAGAGTATTTGCTTGATTATGACAATTATTCATTATGAATTCTTAATAAATATATATGAGATTGCCTTTTTATCTTATAGTTTTTATACATTCTTTTCATATATGTAGTAAACTCAAGACCTAGATCATGATTTTAATTTTTTCTTTATTGCATTCAGCATCCTGTTTTTCACCTTTTAGTTTAGTACGGTTGACTGATCAACTTATGCAGCCTTCCAATGTATCTATTATTATGTATTTTAAAAATCAGCATTGTAGTCTTTTACAGTTACATTAAACTGGATTTATTTTAAGTAATCCATTAATATATGTGATTAATTCTATCTTCATCTGTGCTGCTTATGCCCTCTTCTCTTGAATTAGAATTACTGAGGTTTAACATTTTTCAAAAATCTTTATGACCAGATCAGGGAAAATAGGGTAAATATGGGTCACTGAATGGAGAAGGAAGAGAAAATAGAGGTTGAATGGCAGGTTTTAATTAAGGAAAAGTAAAAGTGAAGGAATAGTGCACAAAAGCAAGAAGGGAAAAATAGAGAGGGAGAGACAATGAACAATTAAGAAGACCAAAGAACAAGAAAGTAGAAAAGATATAATTGAATATGTGGAAAGTGTTAGATAAAGGTGGCATGGGGAAAACAGAAGTACAGAAAATAAGATCATAGATACCCACCTGTCCACATACCAAAACAATTCCCATGTGTAACTGAGTTAAGATATAAACATCACGGGTTAGACATTATAAGAGTGTTTGTCAAACTTCTGATTTAAGAATTCCTCAAATACAGAAGTGCTATAAGAAGCAACAGAAAAGTGCACAATCAAACTGAGAAAGACAGGCCTCAAATAATGAACATAAAGGAGGAAAACAATGGATAGATAAACTTTTTTTCCACATATTTAGTTTCTATTACAGTCAAATACAATAAAAATGAAAGCTCCAGTTTTCACCTAGCAAACCCTCAAAGATATTACCCATATTATACTTGGAAGGTTTAAGAAATGAGAAAACAACAATAATTGCGAGTAACTTTTATTGGTGGGTACTATATAACAGGTACTGTTTAAATTCAAGCTTATATTTTGCTGATAAAGTATAAAACAGTGTTTGGTGCTGCTATTTTAGAACATATTTTGGCAATAAGTATTAAGAATAATTAACATTAAAGTAGTGTTGAGGGATAATCAATGTTTAATGGATTTTTTCTTTTGCTCTACCAAAATCAAGTAGTATTTCAATAAACAGTTTAAAACAAATACTCAGTAGAGCTAACCAAAAAGTCTGTTTGAAAGATTTAGGAGAACCAGTGAATAAAATTTGTTTTAAATGAAAAGTTTTTTTTTTTTAAAGACGTGGTATTATTTACCTTTCAAAGTTGCACAGCATCTCCCAGAAACCCTTAAGTTTTAAGATGTGAATAACACAATGGGAGTAAACTGAAGAAAAAAGGAAAATCCACTAATCTGAGTTAGCATAGTATGAATCTGTCCCTTATTTACACGTGTGATGCAGGAGAAGAGAAACTGTTATGCAAGGGCTAATTGAATACTCTATATTACAGAGGTGGGTACTAAAATAATTGTGGGAGCATAAATAATTACTGTGTTAATATTCTGCCTAGCCTGAAAAATGCAATCAGCTCTGTCTACATTTATTAATCCCTCTCCTCCTCTTTTGTTCTTTTTCACTTCATGACCTCCATACTAACTGGGGAGACAAAATAAATTTGAATCAAGTAATATATTCAAATTCCGTCTTATCAAAAAAACAACTCAAAGTGAATAGAGAAAGCAGTTAGGTTATAGTATGTTTCATATCTCATGATGGCAGAATTGAATTGGAGGATTGCTGAATTTATTATTCTAGATATGTTCATAATATATATATATATATACTTTTTTGTTGTTGTTGTTCATAATATATTTATCCTACCTCACTATTGTCATGGTGGAGAGGGTGGGTAGGTAGCAGAGGCATGTGGGGCAAAACTGTGCCTGTGTAATTCAGCCTCAGTCTTTGTAGGTGACTTCTCACTAAGAGATGGATAGTTGAATGGTAGTTTTTCCCACAGCACTGTTGTTGTTGGAGACAATGAGGAAAAGTTGCAGGGACAGTTTGAGAAGGAGGAAAAAAAATGTCAGTACACAAATGGAAGAACTCAGTAGTCGCCGTGAGCAAGGATTTCTCTCTTTTATATGAAAATAGACTCTGTACTATGAGACGGTAAATGCACATCTGAAATGTGGACTTGATGCTGATGGAGTGGCATACCTTGTCTTCGTTCCATTTATATAGCTAGTTTTGTATCAACTCTGCCATGAACTAGCTGTGTGGCATTGGACAAGGCACTTTCTGTTTTCCTGATACCCTTTTATATGTAAATTGAGGAGAATAATGGGATTAAATAATTTTTTAAATAATTAACTTGCAAACATTTAAAGAACTTACAACAGTACATACATTAAGCATGATATATGTGTTTACTATACCTATCTTTCCTCTGTATTATTATATACTTTACTATATTCCTCTATAGTATGTATAATAGGATCATAGGATTTTTAAAAGTTTTTTCAAGAGCAGTTTAAGGTTCACAGCAAAATTGAGGAGAAGGTATAGGGATTTCCCATTTAACCCCTACCACCACACATACGTAGCCTCTCTCATTATCAACATCCACACCAGACTGGTACATTTGTTAATAATTGATGAACCTACATTCATAATCATAATCACTCAAAGTCCTAAGTTTATGTTACAATTCACTCTTGATGTTGTACATTCAATGGGTTTAAAAACATATAATGACATGTGTCTACCATTGTAGTCTCATACAGAGCATTTTCATGGCCCTAAATATCCTCTGTGTTCCGGCTATTCATCCCTCTTCCCCCACCAAATCCCTGGAACCACTAATCTTTTTCCTGTCTCCATAGTTCTGCATTTTCCAGAATGTCATTATAGTTGGAATCATGCAGTATGTAGCCTTTTCAAATTAGCTTCTTTCATTTAGCAATATACATTTAAGGTTCCTCCTTAAATATGTGGGATAAATTCCACTCAATCATGGTTTATAAATCTTTGTATACATTATTGGATTCCACTTGCTAGTATTTTATTGAGGATTTTGGCTTTTAAGTTCATGAGAGATATTGGTCTGTACTTTGCTTTTCCTGTAATCTCTTTGGTATTAGGGAATTAGGGTTGGTATTAGGGAAATGCTGGCCTCATACAATGAGTTAAGAAGTATTTCTTCTGCTTCTATTGTCTGAAAAAGACTGTAGAGAATTGGTAGAAATTTTCCCTTAAATATTTGGTAGAATTTGCCAGTGACCCTATCTGGACCTGGTGTTCTCTGTTTGGGAAAATTATTAATTATTGATTATATTTATTTAATAGATATAGGCCTACTCAGATAGTCTCTTTCTTGTGTGAGTTTTGGCAGTTTGCGTCTTTCAAGGAGTTGGTCCGTTTCATCTAGGTTATCAAATTTGTGGGCATAGAATTGTTCATAGTATTCCTTTATTATCTTTTTAGTGTCCACGAGATCTGTAATGATATTTACTGTTTCATTTCTGATATTAGTAGTTTGTGTCCTCTTTTTTTCTTAGTCTGGCTGGAGGCTTATTGATTTTATAAATCTTTTCAAAGAACTTTATTTTCATTGATTTTTCTCTATTGATTTCCAGTTTTCAATTTTATTGATTTTGGCTCTAATTCTTATTATTTCTTTCCTTCTACTTACTTTTAACTTAATTTGCTCTTTCTTTTCTAGTTTCCTAAGGTAGAAACTTATATTGTTGATTTTAGATCTTTCTTCTTTTCTGATATACACATTCAATGCTCTACATTCCCGTCTAAGTATTGTTTTTGCTAAATCCCACACATTTTGATAAGTTTCATTTTCATCTAGTTCAAAATATTTTTAAATTTCTAGATGTTTTTTCTTAGGTCCACTTCTTATTTAAAGATGTGTTGTTTAATCTCCACATATTTTGGGATTTTCCAGTTTTCATCCTGTTATTGGATTCTAGTTTAATTCCACTGTAGTCTGAGAGCAGACATCGTTTGCTTTCTGCTCTTTAAAATTTGTTAAGGTTTGTTTTATGGCTTAACATGTGGTTTATCTTGGTGAACATTCTTTGTGAACTTGAGAAGAATATTTATACTGTTATTGTTGAATGAAGTAGTCTATAAAGTGATTATATCCAGTTGATGTGTGGTATTGTTGAGTTTGACTATGTTTTTTTTTTTATAAATTTATTTATTTATTTAAAAAAATTTTTGGCTGTGTTGGGTCTTCGTTGCTGCACACGGGCTTTCTCTAGGTGCGGCTAGCGGGGGATACTCTTCATTGCGGTATGCAGGCTTCTCATTGTTGTGGCTTCTCTTGTTGTGAAGCACAGGCTGTAGGCCCATGGGCTTCAGTAGTTGTGGCACATGGACTCAGTAGTTGTGGCTCGTGGGCTTAGTCGCTCCATGGCATGTGGGATCTTCCCAGGACAGGGCTCGAACCCGTGTCCCCTGCATTGGCAGGCGGATTCCCAACCAATGTGCCACTGGGGAAGCCCTCAACTATGTTTTTAATGATTTTCTGCCTGCTTGATCTGTTTGCTTACTGGAATTGAAGGCATAGGCTTTCCAAAATAGCAATCTAATGCTGTCTAGCTTTGTAAAGTTAAATCTAAATAGCTGATGGGGAAAATCCAAAAATCCCTATAACAATATATATAGGATGTGCAGCTATAAAAGAAAACTCTCCCAATTGATTTATTGGCTTTCTGTGCTATCCACTAATTAGGACACAAAACTCTGTTATACAATTATGTATTATGCAATAAATGTATATTATTACTTTATGATATATATTATTTCTTTTTTTGTGGGGTAGGGTAAAATATGCCTATGGTTATATTTGGTTTAATGTTTTAATGAAGTATTTTGGTAAAATAAATCCACCACTTGATTCCTATGCTGTATATTTTTCTGGCAATCTCTCACCATAAGAATAGTAGATATCCTACCTGTGAAAATGAAAAAGGAAAACATTTCCTTTAAATATAGAAATAGTTTTGAGAATCTCAAGATGAATTTGGCAGCTCATTTACAGAAGTAAAGACCCATCTATGAAAATACATTATCAAATACTTTTATTTATTTATATATATTATGTGAGTTCCTTTTTTAGTGGCTTTCATATTTCCATCAGAGAATTTTATGAATTTCTTAAGCTTTTTCTTATTTATTTATTTTGCGGCATGCGGGCCTCTCACTGTTGTGGCCTCTCCCGTTGCGGAGCACAGGCTCCGGACGCGCAGGCCCAGCGGCCATGGCTCACGGGCCCAGCCGCTCCGCGGCATGTGGGATCTTCCCGGACCGGGGCACGAACCCGTGTCCGCCGCATCGGCAGGCGGACTCTCAACCACTACGCCACCGGGGAAGCCCAGCTTTTTTATTTTTAAAAAGGCTTGGGGACTTCCCTGGCACTCCGGTGGTTAAGACTTCATGCTTCCACTGCAGGAGAACTAAGATCCCACATGCCGCGCTGCACGACCAAAAATAAAAATTAAAAAAAAATTAAAATAAATAAAAATAAATTTTTAAAAAATTAAAGAAATAAATATTTAAAAAATAATTTAAAAAAATTTTTAACGTTTAAAAATAATTTTTTAACGTTTAAAAAATAAACAGGCTTGGCAAAGAAATGTATTGTTGCTGTGTGACTTGAAGTGCTATTTTAATACAGAACGCTCAAATTTCTGATTTATGAGATTGATGAGATTCAGACCAGTCTTTCATTTTATTTATCTAGTATTTTTCTTTATAATATAACATGGAATCAAAAATATCTTCCTAAGCCTCAGTAAAATATTTCTCAAGCTATGATTTTCTCTAACTCAAAATGTCTTGAATGTTTCAGTTTAAAAGAAACCACTCAGCCATGAGAGAGATGCTATTGAAATGTAACTATTTTAATGTTTTAGTTCTTTGAATCTTACTTTGCCTAGATTTCCCTGAAGTTAGTGGGCCTCATCTGTGTAAAATTTCTTAGATGGCTTGAATTTATACTCTAGCATTGGGAACTCTGCTTACTTTAACAGGGCACTCAACCAGCCTTGCAGAAGTAGTGTACAGAGATTTGTACCGCCTTTGAATATTCATTTCACACAGTTGCTGATTCTTAAGAATGTGGCATGAATAGAATTTCTTGAAAACTGTGCCTTCAAAAGAATCTACTTTAGGACTGCATCATTACCATAGGAATTTACAGTAAAGGCGCTGTTGTTTTTAGGAAGGAAAAAATAAAGCATGTAAATTAACATTTTGCTTAGTCCCACCATAGGGATATATACATTAAATGAATGAGAAAAAATAGAAGCATTATTTTCTTATTATATATGTTTATTTAAAATTATGCAATATAATTTCTGATCTTGTTACATAAAAATGTCAGTAGAATATTTAAACTTTGAACCTTTGTACTGGAAATGTTTATATTTGCCTTCTCTGAAATAAAATTGTAATTTTAAAGCATGCCTCTAGTCTAGTTAATTTCTCCTAGGGGTTCATATCTATAGTTTGTCCTTTGGTAATGGTGTTCTACTGGATACAATAAACTGTAAATGGGTTTTTCTTTCATGTCTGGCCAGTTGGGTTTCAGAGCATGTACATCCACATAACTTTACAGTAAAAAATAACTTATTATGAAAATGATATTTTTAATCAAAGATATTTTGCAAGTGATTATAGACATAAAAGTATAATATGGAAAAAGGTTATCAAAGTTTCATCATGCTCCAACTTTTAACTGGTACTTATTTTATTTAATGAAATGTAGAGTTTTGAACTTGCAATGTAAATGTTAGTCATGTCTGAAATCTGGTGAGGTATTCAAACTTCAATTCTCCTTTCCCTTCAAAATCAAACCAAACCAAATCAAATCAAACAAAACAAAACTAGCTGTTTGCTAAAGCAAACATATGGTAAACCATAGATAAGCACCTAAACAGCATCACGTCTTTATGAAGAGGCATTGGAGAAAAGGTCTTTTCTTTATTAGCTGCACCACTCCTTACTAAAGTTTTCTATGTAGTGACCCATATTCCAATATCCTATTTCTCAGTCTTTATACTTTGAATCACAACAGAAAAAAAGAAGAAATATATTGCTCTTTCCTTCTTCACTTAAGACTTTGAGTCACCTACCTTCTAGCTAGCACATGAAAAATCAAATAATTAACTTACTGATAGTTTATTTTATTAAATTGTGCATTTTATAATCCATACCTAATTTCATAAATGCATTTCAACATTCTTAGTAAAGTTTTTTTCTTTAAATTAAAGAACCAGGTCTACATGCTTTTTTGAATCTATTTAACTTGTTTTGACCAGAAGAGAATAGATTCAAATGGTTTGAGTTTTTTGTGTGTGTGCCAAGTCTCTTCACAACTACCAAAATAACGATTACATTAAGAATGAAAAATAACATACTTTACAGTTTCCAACTATAATAAAATCATGAGGTTAAATGTTTTCTTCCATATAGGAGGTGGTTTTGTTATTAGTATTCTGAGATCATTGGAGTATTGAACAATTGCAGTTTTCCAGCTATATTTCTGAAAAGTTGTAAAAATGTCTAGAACTAGGACCAATATAGCAAATGCTATTTTAAAAGCTTCCTGACATTTAGGAACAAATGCCTAGTTTCCTTATTGTCTTAGTTTGGGGTTCCCCCCAAAGCAGACATGAGATAAAAACTTTAATTGCAGGTATGCATTTAGTATGTGATTCAAAGAAATAAAAATGAGGGAGTAGGGGAAATTTTACTACAGAAAAGAAAAAGCCAATATAGGGTGTGTTAATGAGTGGGTATTGGGGCTCAATTCTGCTGGGCACCCTCTGAGATAGCATGTTGGTTGTGCCTCAGAATTGTCTCATTGAGGAATAGGGAAGCACAATAGCTGTTCTCCACAGTTTCAGGTGAACTCAGAGCTGAGCCAAGGGAATATGGAATGCTTTATCCAAATAGAATCCACTAATATCTACTTCTTGCAGTGCTCAAATATACTTGTGTCCAATATTGAGTCTACTCTGTGACTGTGACAGGCATTTAAAAATGATGGCTGTTCTCAATGTCTAAAATAAAAGCATGAAATAAAAAGGTTAGTAAGATCTGTCTGCTACTACAAATAGAGGCCATAATTGATATTTAACACCTTTCTCTAACTCCCATTTTAGATACCCATCATCCTAGTGAGCATTTATTTCTACTGTTTTAGTTCCATTGCATTAGGGTGACACAGATCTTCACTCCTGAGGTTTCTAAGCCTCCAGCTACATTGTCATTATCAGTCCATGATCACTATAAAAGCTCATTTACTCTCATTAGAAGTATAGAAATATTGAGGTATCCCGGTGAATCACCCACACTCCAGACATATTTCTCCACACCCTCATTTTGTAGTAGCAGCTCTAGAACCTTATTGTATGAGTTATGAGAATATGCCTCTCAATTCTCTGACTGCTGGGAGAATTAATGATCCGAGCTCTAAAATTAAGTGCATCCTTCCTTTGGCCTACACTCAGCCAATAGGAATAGTAAGTCAGACGCATCCCTGAGAAGTGCAGGACTCCTCTGGCAAGCAACTTTGACTCAAGGACTCCCTGACAGCCTTGCTAAACTTTATTAGAATTGCACTGTGCCTGAGACACTTCCACCCAGTCTTCCTTCTTTCTTTCTCACTCTCTTGGGATTAAATCTTCATCATAGTCTGATAGCTCTCCCTGCCTCCTCTTTACTCCTTTCTAATTTTCTCTCATAGACATTGCCACATTAAATCTCTTGCATAGCTATCCTATCTTGGCGTCTATCTTGGAGGACCTCATATCACACAAGTGGCATCAGGACGATAAATGTTACAGAAGATCCTTTAGCAGAGATAGAGAAGGATGACTGTTTAACACAGGAGTATAGATGTCTTGCATCAATTATGGACATCTCCAAAGGGCCATTTTGGCTTTGGAACTCTTTCTCCACTCCCATTGCTTAAGGTCTTTTTTGCAACCTAATCATCACAATTCAACTTCTTCCTCTTTCCAATCCTGCTTTGTCACTGCGATTCTGGTGTGGTTCCTGATAGCCCTCTCCAATAAACAGTTTGCACAAAAATCTCCATTTTGGGGAGCCCAACCTATGACTGTAATGCAAACATCCTCCTCTATCTCGACTATGGAGTCTTCTATAAAGTCTACATTATCCACTAATGCTGTTATCTAAGACAATTTTTTATAGGACTTAAAGAAGAGTTGAGCTAGAGATTTGGATTTATGCAAGCCAGAGATACACTAAAGTTAAAGAGATCTTTGGAGAATGAATTTTGTTAATTTGCACAAAAAGTTCATGAAGGTTTCCCAAGGCGTGGGCTTGGGGAGGGATTGAGGGAAGAATATCAAGCTCAAGAGAGCCTCGAACTGACATCAGAATAGTAATTTGATAATAATAAATCTATGATATTAAATTGTTAGAGAATTTCTGCATAGACTGTAATGTATTTGGAACCAGCACACCAGTGAGAAATTAAGGCTGAAGATTAGGCTTGTGTGCTTTCCACACAGAGATAAGAGTTGAGGACATTAAAAAATAAATGTACTTTCAAAGAAAACATTTAGTTCAAAATTGCTGACAACATTTTCTAAATTTGTAACACTAACCTCACGTTGACAGTCTCCACTTTTATTTACTGCTTTGCTATTCTTCTTAGCTCTTCTTTACATTTAACCTACTGTGTATTTTAGTTATTAATCTTGTTTATTGTTTGCCTACCTCATCTATAGTATAATTTCTATGAGGGCAAATTTTTGTCTTGTTATCACTATGGAATCCCCAGAACCTAGAATAATGCCTGGCTCATTGTAGAGTCTCAATGATTATTTGAGAATAAATGAATATGAATGAGTAAGTTTCAGAAGAGCTTGGATAAAAGGAGTTATAAGACAGAAGTTGTTTTTTTCTCCCTGAATTGGAAGGCAGTTTATTTGTACCCCCCACCAAAAAAAATCAGTGTGCTAGATCTGAAATTTAAGTAAGAAAGATAAGTTTCACTCTAGCCTACATGTGAAATGTATTAATAGTGCTTTTCAAACTTTACTCCACTTACGAATCATCTGACAATCTTGTTAAAATATGACTTTTTTTCAGTTGTTCTAAATTGTGACCCGAGATTCAGCATTTCTAAAAAAACATCTACATTATGAGAATGCTGCTGGCCCAAGGTTGCATTTTGAGTTGTAAGTTGCTAAGGAAATCAGCATGTGGCATATGGGGAACAACTTTGGGTTTGACTCATAAGATTGGGTTTGTGACCTAATGATGATACTAACTAGGTTAATATTTTGTGGGTTATTGTGCATAAAATTGTACTTATTTAATTATCACACTTTCAATTTAAATTATACTTAAAAATTTTTCCAGACAAATATAATTGGCCATATATTCAACAGTATGCCACAGACTAAGACACAAATGAAAACAATGTTCTCAGATTCTAGAATGACATGCTAAGTTAAAAAAGAAGTCAAAAGACTACATTGTCTGTTAAAAATTTTGTATAGCTGTAATTTTGAGATTACTTATTGATTGAACAACTAGTTAAAAACCTTAATACGGTTGGGGGTCAAATCAGGTGAGGCATAGTAAAGGAATTAGAAGGAGACAGTTATGGAAATCGAGATAGAATAGAAGAGCTGTATGCAGAGATTAATTTGAAAGAGGGCGCACTAAATTTTAATTCACTGCTGCAAGTATAAGTCAATAATTTATTGCTGATATAAGAAGACAAACAAGATTATACTGTGAAAAAAGAAAGCATAACAAACAAAAATTCTTGACACTATTGAGATTAATAACCTTGGGACTGGGGTTGTCAATAGAACCAGTCAAACAGAAGAAAATTAGGTAAGACATGAATATAAACTGGATGTAAAACATAAAGTTAGAACAATCTCTCTCTTTCTCTCTGAGTATAAAATTATTCTAATTTCAAGCAAAGTACATGACCATAATTGATTTAAGACCAGAGCCATGACTTTTCTCTTGTGAATTCCATTAAAAGTCTATTCTGGCATTCCCTCTAGTGTATCCATAAGTTATAGATAAAGGTTTACTCAGGAAACTGGGTAAAAAATAAGCTATTTGGATTACCCATACTTTACTGCAAATGCAAATTTCTTATTTTTCAAGAAGTCTTTATGGTTCCTTCTTAATACTTGTTAGTATTTATCAAAAAGTGTGTCACAGTTTTAGTTTTTTAAATTGTTGGAATTTTAGATTGTTTCAATGATTTTACATATTTGATTTAAGACAAAATAATTATTTTAATAAATTTATTAATGGCTATGATTTTCATTTATAAATTATTTCTTACTATTCTTCCTTAACTTTGTAGTTGTATTGTACAAATTGTTGAAGGAGCAAAATGGATATACTTTCAGCATAACTATGCAGATACTTTACTACTTTTGCTCTATGGCTGTGAATTTTGAGATCTCATCAAAATATGAACTTGTTCTTCTGTTTTCATAATCTAGAATAGAACAAAGAATACATATTCCAAGATGACTTTGTGTTATTTTTCTTTCCTATTTGAACTGATTGCCTTTCGGAGGATGATGTCAAATAATTGAATCTTGAAAGTGTTAGGGCAAACATATACAAGTAAAAAGACTGTGAGATTTTCTTTTTTAGGTTAAGTTTCTTTTTTAGGTTAAGAGATTGTATACTCTCTCTCTTTTAACATTATAAAGTAATTTTCTTTTAAACACCATGAAACATGAAGTATAAAAATGCAGATTCTGGGAGTTAAAGATCATATAGCTTTTCATAGCCTATTTTGACACTTCTGAAAGAAAAATTTTGTTTCAAAGCTCTGTCTTTTAATAGGAAGTAGAAAACTGAGCACCTGATGAAACAAGTGAAACATTTTTATCTGTTTCCAATTCATTTTCTCACAAATAATGCTTGAAATTAAAGACATAGATAAGTAAAAGTAAGACCAAATTGTTTTTGTATTGTTAAAAGCTTAGAAATTAAGAGATAAATTATTTCTTTAGTGCACTGAACTGTACCAGGAGACAAAGTTCATGGGAGAAATTTAACAGAAATATACAATAAAATAATCATATCTCATTTTGAAAATATCCTTAAAATATTTTACCCAGCAAAACCCACTTCACTGAAGAAATGACAGGTATTTTAGATTTTCCCTTTGGCCACTTGTTTTTTTCTACCTTTAACTTCTGTCTCAGTAGGGCAGGTTAATATCTTGGAGACTAATTTCCAGTTAAAATATGGTTATTTACATTCTTTCTCAGTTTTCTAAATTAAAAAATAAATTCTAAGTTATTATTGGAACCGCTTGACATCAAGTAGAATCAAAATAGGATTCAATCTCTTTCACACAAGCATTATAAATATTATTTTTACACCTGGGCACAGTAACAACTTCTTGACTACATTAAGTAGCTTCTTGGATCATAACTCATTTACTATATACCTCAGTACATCACTAAGCTTAGTGATTCTGAATGATTAAAGACATATGGCAAAGATGAAAGTCATTATCAGTGATTTTCTTATTTTGCACTCCAATATCAAAGCACAATTGTTAAAAATTTTAAAACATGACTCTCATACAAATATAGAATGATCACATTTCAGAGATTTTATTCAACACGTAAATGAGAAAACTAGAAATGTGGAAAAGCTGTCCAAATTAGAATTAGAAGAACAAAGATTATGTATTACAGAGTTGAAATAAGTTTAATGGGAGAGTTAATATCCTGCAGGGCAATAAAACCTTTCGGGGGGGGGTATTTACCAGAAAAAAAAATCTCTATCAGACAAGGTCAACAAGTTAGCATGTAACTGCAAAGACTCTGAGGTCATAAATTCATAATAACTAGCAAGGTGAAAAAAAAGTACACTCCCCTGGAAATTAAATATCCTTTGTGTGATCCTGTTAAACAATGTACCAGCATCATATTGAAATCATATGATGAAATTTCTTTTTTTTGAATTTCATTTTATTTTATTTATACAGCAGGTTCTTATTAGTTATCCATTTTATACATATTAGTGTGTATATGTCAGTTCCAATCTCCCAATTCATCACACTAATTTCCAAGTTTTAGATAATTTTTCTTAATGCTGACTCCCAAACCAAAGCTTAAAATGTGATTAAAAAGAAAGTCTTAGTATATGTGTATGTATATGTGTATTTAAGTTAGAGTATGAAAAAAGAGAAAATACGTAATTCTCAATATTTTGAGAGAAACAGTGATTGCAGGTAAATTCATTCATAGAAAATTAAAGACTTTCTTAAAAAATGGCATAATCCATTTAATGTGCTGTTGAATTCAACTTGCTAATATCTTATTGAGGATTTTTGCATTTCTGCCTATCAAGGATATTGGTGTGTAGTTTTCTTCACTAGTGATGTCTGTCTGGCTTTGGTACCGGGGTGATGCTAGCCTCATAAAGTGAGTTTGGAATTGTTTTCTCTTCTAATTTTTGGAAGAGTTTAAAAAGAATTGATATTAATTCTTCTTTGAATGCTTTGTAGAAGTCACTGGTGAAGCCATCTGGTCCTGAGCTTTTCCTTTTTGAGAGGCTTTTGATAACCGATTCAGTCTCCTTATTTGATGATTGTCTGTTCAGGCTTTCTACTTCTTTATTCAGTTTTGGTAGGTTGTATGTTTCTAGAAATTGATCTGTTTCTGCTAGATTTTAAAATTTGTTACTGCATCATTGTTTATCATACTTCCTTATGATTTTTTAAAGAATTTCTGAGGCATCCCTTGTAATGTCTCCTCTGATTTCTGCTTTTATTTATTTGAGTACTTTTTCCTTTTTTCTTAGTCTAGTTAAGGGTGTGTCAAGTTTGTTTATCTTTCCAAAAACCCAACTCTTAGTTTTGCTGATTTTTTTCTATTGCTTTTATATTCTTAATTGATTTATTTCTTCTCTAATTGTTACTATTTTCTTCTTTCTGCTAACTTTGAGCTTAGTTTGTTCCTTTTTTTCCTAATTCTGCAAGATGTAAGGTTAGGTTGCTTACTCAAGATCTAACTTCTTTTTTACTATAGGCATTTATTGCTATAAACTTCCCTCTTAGAACCGCCTCTAGCAATTCTTCAGTTACACTTCAGGTTTTCCATCCATGTACTGGTTCCTGAGTAAGTTTCATTCCTCAGTCTCTGCAGTAAGCTGAGACTCCCTCTACTTGCCTGTCTCTCCACTGTTGGGGGCAGTGGTTTATTCTGTGTCCTCTCCTCACTTATGGATCCAAGAAGCATTATTACTTTTCAGTCTGTTCAGGTTTTCATTTGTTGGGGTGGAGTGGTGACTTCCAAGCTCCTTACATGAGAATTTGGAAACCGACATCCTTCCCATTCCTTTTTGCTAATGATTGCTTTATGAATAGCCAATGAGATGTGGGATAGGAGTTGTTTGAAAAGTTATTCCCCAATCAAAAGAAATTTCAGAGGAAAACGATGTTTTTGTCTTTTGACATGACTCTGTATACCCTCATACCTTGAACAGCAGTCCTTTGGCCATGGGCAGAAAAACCTCAGGATAAAAGCCAGTTGCTCAGGACAGCAGATTAGAGAGATGTAAGGATCTGAGTTCTCAATGAACTTCCTGACTTTTTATTATGAAATAATATCTCTTGTCTATGTCAAGTTACAATAGCTTCTGTTACTTGCAAGAATAAATACTCAAATTGATGCCACAAATTTTAAAAAAATTATAATATGAAATATGCTTATAGATAAAAATGATAGATTGTTATTTAATAGATAACAATAAACACAGTTAAAATAAATATAGCATAAAAGTTTTGACTCTATTTGATTTTTTATGACAAATAAAGGCAGTTATTTGGCCAGGGGTACTGAGTAAAAGAAGCCCAGATGGAAGAGCCACTCTTTGGAGTTATTATCAATGAACCCAGATAAATCATGTCAACAAATCTCATTCATTATTTAATTAACTGTTGGCAGATTATTCTTCTTGCATGAATCAGATAATTGTTCAATGTTTTACTTACTTTTGTTGTAAAAGTTGGGAAGTTTCCCACTGTTAGTTTTTTTAACATCTTTATTGAGGTATAATTGCTTTAAAATGGTGTGTTAGTTTCTGCTTTATAACAAAGTGAACCAACTATATGTATACATATATACCCGTATCTCCTACCTCTTGTGTCTCCCTCTCAAACTCCCTATCCCACACCTCTAGATGGTCACAAAGCATTGAGCTGATCTCCCTGTGCTATGCGGCTGCTTCCAATAGCTATCTATTTTACATTTGGTAGCGTATGTATGTCCATGCCAAACTCTCACTTCGTGCCAGCTTACCCTTCCCACTCCCCCATCCTCAAGTCCATTCTCTACGTCTGCGTCTTTATTTCTGTCCTGCCCCTAGGTTCTTGAGAACCATTTTTTTTGTTTGTTTGTTTTAGATTCCATATATATGTGTTAGCATACAGTATTTGTTTTTCTCTTTCTGACTTACTTCACTCTGTATAACAGATTCTACGTCCATCCACCTCACTACAGCTAACTCAATTTCATTTCTTTTTATGGCTGAGTAATATTCCATTGTATATATGTGCCACATCTTCTTTATCCATTCATCCGATGGTGGACACTTAGGTTGTTTCCATCTCCTGGCTATTGTAAATAGAGCTGCAATGAACATTTTGGTACATGACTCTTTTTGAATTTTGGTTTTCTCAGGGTATATGCCCAGTAGTGGGATTGCTGGGTCATATTGTAGTTCTATTTTTAGTTTTTTAAGGACCTCCATACTGTTCTCCATAGTGGCTGTATCAATTTACATTCCCACCAACAGTGCAAGAGGGCTCCCTTTTCTCCACACCCTCTCCAGCATTTATTGTTTGTAGATTTTTTGATGATGGCCATTCTGACTGGTGTGAGGTGATACCTCATTGTAATTTTGACTTGCCTTTCTCTAATGATTAGTGATGTTGAGCATCCTTTCATGGGTTTGTTGGCAATCTCTATACCTTCTTTGGAGAAATGTCCATTTAGATTTTCTGCCCACTTTAGATTGGGTGGTTTGTTTTTTTGTTATTGAACTGCATGAGCTGCTTGTAAATTTTGGAGATTAATTCTTTGTCTGTTGCTTAATTTGCAAATATTTTCTCCCATTCTGAGGGTCGTCTTTTTGTCTTGTTTATGGTTTCCTTTGCTGTGCAAAAGCTCTTAAGTTTCATTAGGTCCCATTTATTTATTTCTGTTTTTATTTCCATTTCTCTAGGAGGTGGGTCAAAAGGATCTTGCTGTGATTTATGTCATAGAGTGTTCTGCCTAGGTTTTCCTCTAAGAGTTTTTTTAGTGTCTTGCCTTACATTTAGGTCTTTAATCCATTTTGAGTTTATTTTTGTATGATGTTAGGGAGTGTTCTAATTTCATTCTTTTACATGTAGCTGTCCAGTTTTCCCAGCACCACTTATTGAAGAGGCTGTCTTTCCTCCATTGTATATTCTTGCCCCCTTTATCAAAAATAAGGTGACCATATGAGCATGGGATTATCTCTGGGCTTTCTATCCTGTTCCACTGATCTATATTTCTGTTTTTGTGCCACTACCATACTGTCTTGATTACTGTAGATTTGTACTATAGTCTGAAGTCAGAGAGCCTGGTTCTTCCAGCTGTTTTTCTTTCTCAAGATTGCTATGGAAACTAGGGGTATTTTGTGTTTCCATACAAATTGTAAAAGTTTTTTGCTTTAGTTCTGTGAAAAATGCATTTGGTAGTTTGATAAGGAATGCATTGAATCTGTAGATTGCTTTGGGTAGTATAGTCATTTTCCCAATATTCATTCTTCCAATCCAGGAATATGGTATATCTCTCCATCTGTCTGTATCATCTTTAATTACTTTCATCAGTGTCTTATAGTCTTCTGCATACAGGTCTTTTGTCTCCTTAGGTAGGTTTATTCCTAGATATTTTATTCTTTTTGTTGCAATGGTAAATGAGAGTGTTTCCTTAATTTCTCTTCCAGGTTTTTCGTCATTAGTGTATAGGAAAATGCAAGAGATATCTGTGCATTAATTTTGTATCCTGCTACTCTACTAAATTCATTGATTAACTCTAGTAGTTTTCTTATAGCATCTGTAGGATTCTCTATGTATAATATCATGTCATCTGCAAATAGTGACAGTTTTACTTCTTCTTTTCTGATTTGGATTCCTTTTACATCTTTTTTGTCTCTGATTGCTGTGGCTAAAACTTCCAAAACTATGTTGAATAATAGTGGTGAGAGTGGGCAACCTTGTCTTCCAGATCTTAGTGGATAGATCTAGATTCAGTTTTTCACCATTGAGAACGATGTTGGCTGTGGGTTTGTCATATATGGCCTTTATTATGCTGAGGTAATTTCCCTCTATGTCTACTTTCTACAGAGTTTTTTTTTATCATAAATGGGTGTTGAATTTTGTCAAAAGCTTTTTCTGCATCTATTGAGATGATCATACGGTTTTTATCCTTCAGCTTCTTAATATGGTGCATCACATTGATTGATTTGCATATTTTAAAGAATCCTTGCATTCCTGGAATAAACCCCACTTGATCATGGTGTATGATCCTTTTAATGTGCTGCTGGAGTCTGTTTGCTAGTATTTTGTTGAGGATTTTTGCATGTATGTTCATCAGTGATATTGGCCTGTAGTTTTCTTTTTTTGTAATATCTCTGTCTGTTTTTGGTATCAGGGTGATGGTGGCCTTGTAGAATGAGTTTGGAAGTATTCCTCCCTCTGCTATATTTTGGAAGAGCTTGAGAAGGAAAGATGTTAGCTCTTCTCTACATGTTTGGTAGAATTCGCCTGTGAAGCCATCTGGTCCTGGGCTTATGTTTGTTGGAAAAATTTTAATCACAGTTTCAATTTCAGTGCTCGTGATTGGTCTGTTTATATTTTCTATTTCTTCCTGGTTCAGTCTCAGAATGTTGTGCTTCTCTAAGTTTTGCCATTTCTTCCAGGTTGTCCATTTTATTGGCATATAGTTGCTTGTAGTAGTCTCTCATGATCTGTTGTATTTCTGCAGTGTCAGTTGTTACTTTTCATTTTTCATTTCTAATTCTGATGATTTGAGTCTTCTCCCTTTTTTTCTTGATGAGTCTGGCTAATGGTTTATCAATTTTGTTTATCTTCTCAAAGAACCAGCTTTTAGTTGTATTGATCTTTGCTGTCATTTCCTTCCTTTCTTTTTCATTTATTTCTGATTTGATCTTTATGATTTCTTTCCTTCTGCTAACTTTGGGTTTTTTGTTTTTCTTTCTTTAATTCCTTCTGGTGGAAGGTTAAGTTGTTTATTTATGATGTTTCTTGTTTCTTGAGGTAGGATTATATTGCTATAAACTTCCCTCTTAGAATTCCTTTTGCTGCACCCCATACATTTTTGGTCATCGTGTTTTCATTGTCATTTGTTTCTAGGTATATTTTGATTTCCTCTTTGATTTCTTCAGTGATCTCTTGGTTATTTATAGCATATTGTTTAGCCTCCATATGTTCGTATTTTTTACAATTTTTTTTCCTGTATTTGATATCTAGCCTCATAGCATTGTGGTTGGAAAAGATACTTGATATATTTTCAATATTCTTAAATTTACCAAGGCTTGATTTATGACCCAAGATATGAACTATCCTGGAAAATGTTCCATGAGCACTTGAGAAGAAAGTGTTTTCTGTTGTTTTTAGATGGAATGTCCTATAAATATCAATTAAGTCCATCTTGTTTATTGTGTCATTTAAAGCTTGTGTTTCCTTATTTATTTTCATTTTGGTTGGTCTGTTCATTGGTGAAAGTGGGGAGGTAAAGTCCCCCACTATTACTGTGTTATTCTTGATTTCCTTGTTTATAGCTTTTAGCATTTGCCTTATGTATTGAGATGATCCTATATTGGGTGCATAAATATTTACAATTTTAATATCTTCTTCCTGGCTTGATCCCTTGATCATTATGTAGTATCCTTCCTTCTCTTGTAATACTCTTTGTTTTAAAGTCTATTTTGTTGATATGAGGATTGCTGCTCCAGCTTTCTTTTGATTTCCATTTGCATGGAATATCTTTTTCCATCCCCTCACTTTCAGTCTGTATGTGTCCCTAGGGCTGAAGTGGGTCTCTTGAGATCAGCATATATATGGGTCTTCTTTTTGTATCCATTCAGCCAGTCTGTGTCTTTTGGTTTGAGCATTTACATTTAAGGTAATTATCAATATGTATGTTCCTATTACCATTTTCTTAATTCTTTTGTGTTTGTTTTTTGTACGTCTTTTCCTTCTCTTGTGTTTTCTGCTTAGAGAAATTCCTTTAGCATTTGTTGTAAAGCTAGTTTGGTGGTGCTGAATTTTCTTAACTTTTGCTTGTCTATAAAGGTTTTAATTTCTCCATCGAATCTGAATGAGATACTTGCTGGGTAGAGTAACCTTGCTTGTAGGTTTTTCCCCTTCATCACTTTAAATACATCCTGCCACTCCCTCTGGCTTGCAGAGTTTCTGCTGAAAGATCAGCTGTTAACCTTTTGGGGATTCCCTTGTATGTTATTTGTTGCTTTTCCCTTGCTGCTTTTAATAATTTTTCTTTGTATTTAATTTTTGATAGTTTGATTAATATGTTTCTTGGTGTGTTTATCCTTGGATTTATCCTGTATGGGACTCTCTACACTTCCTGGACTTGATTTACTATTTCCTTTCCCGTATTAGGGAAGTTTTCAACTATAATCTCTTCAAATATTTTCTGAGTCCCTTTCTTTTTCTCTTCCTTTTCTGGGACCCCTATAATTTGAATATTGGTGCATTTATGTTGTCCCAGAAGTCTCTGAGACTGTCTTCAATTCTTTTCATTCTTTTTTCTTTATTCAGTTCTGAGGCAGTTATTCCCACTAATTTGTCTTCCAGGTCACTTATCCGTTTTTCTGCCTCAGTTATTCTATTACTAAATCCTTCTAGAGAATTTTTAATTTCATTTACTATGCTGTTCATCATTGTTTGTTTGCTCTTTTGTTCTACTAGTTCGTTGTTAAATGTTTCTTGTATTTTCTCCATTCTATTTACAAGACTTTGGATCATCTTTACTATCATTATTCTGCATTCTTTTTCAGGTAAACTGCCTATTTCATCTTCATTTGTTTGGTCTGGTGGGTTTTTACCTTGCTCCTTCATCTGCTGCACATTTCTCTGTCTTCCCAGTTTGATTAACTTACTGTGTTTGGGGTCTCCTTTTCGCAGCCTGCAGATTCATAGTTCCTGTTGTTTTTTGTTTGTTGGTTGGTTTCTTTTTTTTTTTTTTTTGCAATACATGGGCCTCTCACTGTTGTGGCCTCTCCCGCCGCAGAGCACAGGCTCCGGACGCGCAGGCTCAGCGGCCATGGCTCACGGGCCCAGCCGCTTCGCGGCATGTGGGATCTTCCCGGACTGGGGCACGAACCCATGTCCCCTGCTTTGGCAGGCGGACTCTCAACCACCGCACCACCAGGGAAGCCCCGTTCCTGTTGTTTTTGGTGTCTGCCCCCAGTGGCTAAGGTTGGTTTAATGGGTTGTGTAGGGCTCCTGGTGGAGGGGACTAGTGCCTGTTCTGGTTGATGGGGCTGGATCTTGTCTTTCTGGTGGGCAGAACCACGTCGTGTGTTTTGGAGTGTCTGTGACCTTATTATGATGTTAGGCAGCCTCTCTACTAATGGGTTGGGTTGTGGTCCTGTCTTGCTAGTTGTTCGGCATAGGGTATCCAGCACTGGAGCTTGCTGGTCATTGGGTGGTTCTCGGTCTTAGCGTTGAGGCAGAGATCTCTGGGAGAGCTCTCGCTGATTGATAGTACATGGGGCCTGGAGGTCTCCAGTGGTCCAGTGTCCTGAACTTGGCTCTCCCCCTCTCAGAGGCTGAGGCCTGACACCTGGCAGAGCACCAAGACCCTGTCAGCCACATGGCGTAGACAACTGCGGTAAAAATCTGACCGGTGTCTTGGATTTTTCTTTGCTGGGCGATTTATCTGAGCCAGGTTCCCTTTGTCAGAAACACAGCAAGCCAAAACGCTGAGACATGCGAGGTTTGCAGCAAAGACAGAGCTTATTCACAAGGCAGCCAAGGAGAAGACAGGAGAATAAATCTCAAATCTGGCTCCCGGAAGACAAGGGGCTGGGGTAGTTATGGGATAAAGTATCAGTTATTTAGTTTCCCACTAAGCAGTTGGGAGACTTCAGACCTTGGCCTGTGTTTTAGTCCTTTATTTCTCTTTGTTAAGTGGAGACTTGACCTTAACCTCTGTTTCTAAATACAGCATTGTTTTTTTCTTTCCATGGCTACTGACCATGATTTTACTGGCAGTAAAAACAACCTAGGAGAAAAGTGAGGGACAAAAATGAGACTGAGCAAGCTCTAGAGGAATGAATCTATGTACTAGGGCTGGCTTGTACTAAGTATGGTTGCTTAGTACAACCATAATGCTTATTAAGAATTCTCTTGTCAAAATAAGAAGTCGCTCATGCTTATTATGCGCTGTTATTTTGTCTACAGACATCTCATACTGTGTGTGCATGTGTGCATAGACCTGCATGTATGCAAGTGTGTATGGTTCTAAAATGTGATAGTGTTGCAGCATTTTGTTCTAGAACAAGAGAAATGTTTCTCCTCTCTAGATAGAATAGGTTATTATCGTCATCCTCCTCCTGCCCAAATAAACAATTCAATGTATCTCCAACTTCAGTGAAATTTGTACCAAGTGATTAATATACGATCTTAGGTATCCATTTTATTATTTTGATTACCAAAGCAATTTATTCCTTTTAGTTACATTTTTCTCTTAAACAGGCTAAGTTTAGTTTTCTCCATTATATAAAGTATATTCTAACTTATATTTAGTAGAAGGTAGCTGCAGCAATGCTATTTTGATTGTTGTATATTATAAAGTAATATTACATTAATGTAGACTTACTATTTAAGTTCCAATGGGGAAAGACTGGGTGGTTTTTTTATTTAGAGATGGTTAATTTCTAGTAGAGGAAAGACTTGAAGAGAGGTGATGTTGTAGTACATTTATCTGCATGTATCTTCTTGTTAGCTGTGGTGAAATATTAGAACAACAGGACCAATGTAGTTATTTAAATGTATGATCATAAATCATTCAGAACATAGCAGCATCCAGCAGGCTAAGCAACAAGTGAGGAATTATTCTTATTTGAGAGCGATTCATTTTAACAAGGTAAATGGAAGCTACTCCAGGGAACAGTAGGGTCACCTGTTTTGTTATGGTAGGAGCCAGTATTCTCTCAGGAGGAGACCTGCAGACATACAGCTCTACTATGAGAATTTCATGAGACCAATATAAACATATCTCATGACTCCAGATTTCTTTTGCTAATTTGACATTTAATAATTAAATCATTTTATTCTCTTTCTGATTTATCAAAAAAAGTCTCTCATACAGTGATTTTTAATTAACAATGTTAATTGTGTTAATAAGATACAAAATTTGCATGAATACCTAACTTCAAGAAAAATCACATTTTAGTTAATAAATAATATATAACACTTGTTCAATAAATCTTTAACCAGAAATGCTCATGGGTGTAAAAATTGTAGTGTTGAGCTGTATTTATTTTGATATTGTGGTGGAAAAGTTAATAAAAATGTTCAAAAGGAAGACAGAAAATTCCATGAATAAGTAGAGGCAAAGTTTCTAAACAGAGATAAACACTAATATTTATACCTATGAAGTAAAAAGTTATTTTTAATGTAAGGGGTCAGAGGCGTGGAATAATTATCTGTCTTAGGCCATACAGTGGGGTTGGACCATCAACTCTGAAACTTTCTATTCTACAAGATGATTTACAACATAGTTCTTCAGGGAAGTCTCAGGTCATATAAAGAAGACTTCCTCCGTAAACATAAATGAGTTTTCCATTGCTTTTGTTCTACTGTTGTTGAAATTCTAGTCCATACAGAATTTCCTTGTTAAGTGTAATTTACATTTGGGAAAATCAATGACTTGAGTCATCATATAAGATACTTTATGCAAAAGATTACGTAGTATAAGATACTTAACATACCACAAAAGATTACTATATATATGTATATATATGTGTACATATATATATATATATATATATATATACACACACACACACATATATATAGTAGTATCTATGCTGTTGTTCAACTTGATGGGTTCAAGAAACATCTGTGAACCATCATCACCAAATAAAAAACACAAGTAAAAAGGGGGCCATGGGATCAAGTCCTTACCTTCTTGTGGTACCACAATATTTTTTCCTTTAACCTTCATATATTATTTTTCTTTAACCCTTGTGTATATTATTTTTCAATATGAAATTCCTATTTTATTCCTTTCTCCAGAGTGGGATTTATTGCTCTTTCTCTGGTTAATATCCAGAAGAACAGCCACAGAACAATTCATGGGAATCTGCTCACTGTAATAGAGACACCCTTGGAGAGGAGTGGTGAAATGAAGAGACATGCCCAATCACTGATTGGAAGTTAGGAAACTTTGCTCTGTTATTTTGTCTGCAGACATCTCATACTGTGTGTGCATGTGTGCATAGGCCTGCATGTATGCAAGTGTGTATGGTTCTTTACAACAATAGTGGAATTAGAATCATACTTTGAACACAGGTGATGGTAGACACATAGAGGTAATTAATGTGAACTTTAGCAGTATTTAATGGTAGCTTAAATAACTTCAGCAATGATACTGGGGCAGTCAGAAAAAATTTAATTAATTTTCAACTTTCTTTTTTCTTACTAGCTCTGTGGACAGTTGACTTAACCTCTTTATAATTTATTTATAAGTAATTGATATGGGAACAAAACTACCTTTCATACAGTGCTTTTGATAGTTTTTATATATAAGTAATTCTTTGTAGTGTTAGGACTTGTTCTGCATTTGGATCAATATGTAGACTTTGACAGAGATGGAAAATTGATATTTGAGATGGAAAAATGATTAATACAGAGGCATAGAGAAAGAAAATACAAGTTTGATTGACGTATAGAGCTTATAAAGGGAACATAATATAAAAATGAGCTTTGGGGCAGATTGTGAAGTGCTTCATAAAGATTAGGTTCTCTGTGGGTGTCTAACTGGTTGCTAGACTTGTTGAGACATGGAATGACTGATTTAACTGGAAGCAATATGGCTGGTAGAAAGGAGGAGAAAATTCTAAAGGAGGTGGTCCATATACGAGGCTGCTGCAGTGGTGCATAAAGTACTGAACCACAAGGTTCTGCTCCTAGTGTCTTTTGGACAGGGCTTAGCCTCTCAAGACCTCAGTTTATTCATCTATAAAGCAAAGCATTTTGAGTAGATGAATCATATTTCCTTATGATTTCTAAAATACTGAGAATATGACTTCTACAGTGTATGGATTTGAATTTGAGTAGTGGCTAATCAAAGACAGTGCAAGATAAGAATGCAAAACAAAAAAAACAAAAGCAAGCAAGTCAATAAAAAACAACACTAACACCCACCCCATACTGCAACAAAAGATGAGCTTGAATACTTACTTAGTATATGTTTTCATCATTTCATAAGATATATCACAAAAAGTAAATAGTTATTAAATTATTTAATCTCTAAGTATATTTCTGATATGTCCACCTGTTCTTTTCTTCTCTTTTTTTTTTTTATATCACTTTTCTTCTCTAACGTTTGTTCTACACTAAAAACCAACCAGTTTTGGAAAAATCTAAAAGTTTGCCTTTGGACTGTGACTAGTAATACAGGAGAATTTTTCAGAAGTTTATGGAGAGTAAAAGAGGTCAAAAAGGAGAAAACAACTTACATCTTTACCTCATATTCCTGTAGATTTCAAACAATATAAAATGCAATAAAGGAAAAACACAAGAAGTATTTATGAAAGTTACAGAATATCACCTTTGAGGAAGGATGATTCATAATCTTACTACACTGTCTTTTTTCAAATGAATTATGTCTTATTCCAAATTTGCATAACATAAAGATGATTGTATACTTCTGTATAATAGCTTAAATATAAATTCAGCCAAGGAAAACACACCCTTTATACGTAAGTGTAGCATTTCTTTTTCTCTTAAAAAAATTTTAAATTTAATTTTATTTATTTTTTTATACATGTCCTTAATAGTCATCAATTTTATACACATCAGTGTATACATGTCAATCCCAATCACCCAATTCTTCATACCACCACCACCACCCTCCCGCCGCTTTCCCCTCTTGGTGTCCATACATTTGTTCTCTACATATGTGTCTCAATTTCTGCCCTGCAAACCGGTTCATCTGTACCATTTTTCTAGGATCCACATATATGTGTTAATTTACGATATTTGTTTTTCTCTTTCTGACTTACTTCACTCTGTATGACAGTCTCTAGATCCATCCACGTCTCAGCAAATGACCCAATTTCGTTCCTTTTTATGGCTGAGTAATATTCCAGTGTATATATGTACCATAACTTCTTTATCCATTCATCTGTAAACGGGCATTTAGGATGTTTCCATGACCTGGCTATTGTAAATAGTGCTGCAATGAACATTGGGGTGCGTGTGTCTTTTTGAATTATGGTTTTCTCTGGGTATATGCCCAGTAGTGGGATTGCAGCATCATATGGTAATTCTATTTTTAGTTTTTTAAGGAACCTCCATACTGTTGTCCATAGTGGCTGTATCAATTTACATTCCCACCAACAGTGCAAGAGGGTTACCTTTTCTCCACACCCTCTCCAGCATTTGTTGTTTGTAGATTTTCTGATGATGCCCATTCTAAGTGGTGTGAGGTGATACCTCATTGTAGTTTTGATTTGCATTTCTCTAATAATTAGTGATTTTGAGCAGCTTTTCATGTGCTTCTTGGCCATCTGTATGTCTTCTTTGGAGAAATGTCTATTTAGGTCTTCTGCCCATTTTTGGATTGGGTTGTTTGTTTTTTTAATATTGAGCTGCATGAGCTATTTATATATTTTGGAGATTAATCCTTTGTCCATTCATTCATTTGCAAATATTTTCTCCCATTCTGAAGGTTGTCTTTTCATCTTGTCTGTGGTTTCCTTTGCTGTGCAAAAGCTTTTAAGGTTACTTAGGTCTCATTTGTTTATTTTTGTTTTTATTTCCATTACTCTAGGAGGTGGATCAAAAAAGATCTTGCTGTGATTTATGTCAAAGAGTGTTCTTCCTATATTTTCCTCTAAGAGTTTTATAGTGTCTGGTCTTACATTTAGGTCTTTAATCCATTTTGAGTTTATTTTTGTATATGGTGTTAGGGAATGTTCTAATTTCATTCTTTTACATGTAGCTGTCCAGTTTTCCCAGCACCACTTATTGAAGAAACTGTCTTTTCTCCATTGTATATCATTGCCTCCTTTGTCATAGGCTAGTTGACCATAGGAGCGTGGGTTTATCTCTGGGCTTTCTATCTTGTTCCATTGATCTATGTTTCTGTTTTTGTGCCAGTACCATATTGTCTTGATTACTGTAGCTTTGTAGTGTAGCCTGAAGTCAGGAAGTCTGATTCCTCCAGCTCCATTTTTTTCCCTCAAGACTGCTTTACCTATTCAGGGTCTTTTGTGTCTCCATACAAGTTTTAAGATTTTTTTGTTCTAGTTCCATAAAAAATGCCATTGGTAATTTGATAGGGATTGCATTGAATCTGTAGATTGCTTTGGTTAGAAGAGTCATTTTCACAATATTGATTCCTCCAATCCAAGAACATGGTCTATCTCTCCATCTATTTGTATCATCTTTAATTTCTTTCATCAATGTCTTATAGTTTTCTGCATACAGGTCTTTTGTCTCCCTAGGTAAGTTTATTCCTAGGTATTTTATTCTTTTTGTTGCAATGGTAAATGGGAGGGTTTCCTTAATTTCTCTTTCAGATTTTTCATCATTAGTGTATAGGAATGCAAGAGATTTCTGTGCATTAATCTTGTATCCTGCAAGTTTACCAAATTCATTGATTAGCTCTAGTAGTTTTCGGGTGGCATCTTTAGGATTCTCTCTGTATAGTATCATGTCATCTGCAAACAGTGACAGTTTTACTTCTTCTTTTCCAATTTGTATTCCTTTTATTTATTTCTCTTCTCTGATTGCCATGGCTAGGACTTCCAAAGCTATGTTGAATAATAGTGGTGAGAGTGGACATCCTTGTCTTCTTCCTGATCATAGAGGAAATGGTTTCAGTTTTTCACCATTGAGAATGTTGTTTGCTGTAGGTTTGTCATATATGGCCTTTATTATGTTTAGGTCAGTTCCCTCTATGCCCACTTTCTGGAGAGTTTTTATCATAAATGGGTGTTAAATTTTGTCAAAAGATTTTTCTGCATCTACTGAGATGATCGTATGGTTTTTATTCTTCAAGTTGTTAATATGGTGTATTTCATTGATTGATTTACGTATATTGAAGAATCCTTGCATCCCTGGGATAAATCCCACTTGATCATGGTGTAAGATCCTTTTAATGTGTTGTTGAATTCTGTTTGCTAGTGTTTTGTTGAGGACTTTTGCATCCATATTCATCAGTGATATTGGTCTGTAATTTTCTTTTTTTGTAGTATCTTTGTCTGGTTTTGGTATCAGCCTGATGGTGGCCTCATAGAATGAGACTGTAATTGTTCCTTCCTCCACAATTTTTTGGAAGAGCTTGAGAAGGATGGGTGTTAGCTCTTCTCTAAATGTTTGATAAAATTCACCTGTGAAGCCATCTGGTCCTGGATTTTTTCTGTTGGAAGATTTTTAATCACAGTTTCAGTTTCATTACTTGTGATTGGTCTGTTCACATTTTCTATTTCTTCCTGGTTCAGTCTTGGAAGGTTATACCTTTCTAAGAATTTGTCCATTTCTTCCAGTTTGTCCATTTTATTGGCATAGAGTTGCTTGTAGTAGTCTCTTAGGATGCTTTTTATTTCTGTCGTATCTGTTGTAACTTCTCCTTTTTCATTTCTAATTTTATTGATTTGAGTCCCCTCCCTCTTTTTCTTGATGAATCTGGCTAAAGGTTTATCAATTTTGTTTATCTTCTCAAAAAACAAGTTTTTAGTATTATTGATCGTTGCTATTGTTATCTTTATTTCTATTTCATTTATTTCTGCTCTGATCTTTATGATTTCTTTCCTTCTGCTAACTTCGGGTTTTGTTTGTACTTCTTTCTCTAGTTCCTTTAGGTGTAAGATTAGATTGTTTATTTGAGAGTTTTCTTGTTTCTTTAGGTAGGCTTGTATAGCTATAAACTTCCCTTTTAGAACTGCTTTTGCTGCGTCCCATAGGTTTTGGATCGTCGTGTTTTCATTGTCATTTTTCTCCAGGTATTTTTTGATTTCCTCTTTGATTTGTTCAGTGATCTCTTGGTTATTTAGTAACGTATTGTTTAGCCTCCATGTGTTTGTGTTTTTTACTTTTTTTCCCCTGTAATTCATTTCTAATCTCATAGCATTGTGGTCAGAAAAGATGCTTGATATGATTTCAATTTTCTTAAATTCACAGTGGCTTGATTTGTGACCCAAGATGTGATCTATCCTGGAGGATATTCCATGCGCACTTGAGAAGAAAGTGTAATCTGCTTTTTTTGGATGGAATATCCTATATATATATAGATTAAATTTACCTGGTCTATTGTGTCATTTAAAGCTTCTCTTTCCTTATTTATGTTCATTTTGGATGATCTGTCCATTGGTGTAAGTGAGGTGTTAAAGTCCCCCACTATTATTGTGTTACTGTCGATTTCCTCTTTTAAGCTATAAAAGAGGCTAGCAGTTGCCTTATGTATTGTGGTGCTCCTATGTTGGGTGCATATATATTTATAATTGTTATATCTTCTTCTTGGATTGATTCCTTGATCATTATGTAGTGTTCTTCCTTGTCTTTGTAATATTCTTTATTTTAAAGTCTATTCTATCTGATATGAGTATTACTACTCCAGCTTTCTTTTGATTTCCATTTGCATGGAATATCTTTTTCCATCCCCTCACTTTTAATCTGTATGTGTTCCTAGATCTGAAGTGGGTCTCTTGTAGGCAGCATATAGATGGGTCTTGTTTTTGTATCCATGCAGCAAGCCTGTGTCTTTTGTTTGGAGCATTTAATCCATTCATTTTTAAGGTAATTATTGATATGTATGTTCCTATGACCATTTCCTTAATTGTTTTGGGTTTGTTTTAGTAGGTTCTTTTCTTCTCTTGTGTTTCCTGTTTAGAGAAGTTCCTTTAGCATTTGTTGTAGAGCTGGTTTGGTGGTGCTGAATTCTCTTAGCTTTTGCTTTTCTGTAAAGCTTTTGATTTCTCCATCGAATCTGAATGAGATCCTTGTCTGGTAGAGTAATCTTGGTTGGAGGTTCTTCTCTTTCATCACTTTAAGTATATCATGCCACTCCCTTCTGGCTTGTAGAGACTCTGCTGAGAAATCAGCTGTTAACCTTACGGGAGTTCCCTTGTATGTTATTTGTCACTTTTCCCTTGCTGCTTTCAATAATTTTTTTTTTGTCTTTAATTTTTGCCAGTTTGATTACTATGTGTCTCGGTGTGTTTCTCCTTGGGTTTATCCTGTATGGGACTCTCTGTGCTTCTTGGATTTGGGTGGCTATTTCTTTTCCCATGTTAGGGAAGCTTTCAAGTATAATCTCTTCAAATATTTTCTCAGGTCCTTTCTCTCTGTCTTTTCCTTCTGGGACCCCTATAATGCGAATGCTGTTGCATTTAATGTTGTCTCAGAGGTCTCTTAGGCTGTTTTCATTCTTTTTTCTTTATGCTGTTCCGCAGCAGTGAATTCCACCATTCTGTCTTCCAGGTCACTTATCCGTTCTTCTACCTCAGTTATTCTGCTATTAATTCCTTCTAGTATATTTTTCATTTCAGTTACTATATTGTTCATCTCTGTCTGTCCTTTAATTCTTCTACGTCTTTGTTAACCATTTGTTTTATCTTCTCGATCTTTGCCTACATTCTTTTTCCGAGGTCCTGGATCATCTTCACTATCATTTTTCTGCATTCTTTTTCTGGAAGATTGCCTATCTCCACTTCCTTTAGTTGTATTTTGGGGGTTTTATCCTGTTCCTTCATCTGGCACATAGCCCTCTGCCTTTTCATCTTGTCTGTCTTTCTGTGAATGTGGTTTTTGTTCCACAGGCTGCAGGATTGTAGTTCTTCTTGCTTCTGCTGTCTGCCCTCTGGTGGATGAGGCTATGTAAGTGGCTTGTACAAGTTCCCTCGTAAGTGTAGCATTTCTTGCATCTAGAATATTTCCTGTGAAGGAATATCAGATCATAAGTAGATGGAATTTTCTCTTCTGGAATAAAAAATACAGAGACTGAATGAAGGAAGTGTGGAATGCATAAGTGAATAAAGGATGAAAATCAGCTTACAAAAATGTGGAAGAGTTATATCTTCTACCTATGCTCAGAGAGGAAAATGTAAAGGGAGTTACCTGAGTGGAAGAATGAGAGCTTCTCTTGCCATTAGCAGCACTTGTGAGGACAAGCATCGTATATGGAATTGTTCTTTTAAGACTCTATCCTTAGAAAAAAATAGTTTCTTAATATGCAGTGTTTACCCATCTCTCTGCTTCTATAAAACAGGCTACACCTTAAAAAGATGATTATGGCTGATTAAAGCTCTACTCTGGTGCACAGCTCTATACCTCTGACTTTTTGTCTAATTTTGAAAAAGTGTTGTTTGTCTTTATTATCTTTTTTTGTTTTCTCCTCTCTCCCTCCTTTATTGGTTCTATCGACCTTACATATGTCTTTCTATCTTAAAATTGGGGTGTTTTCTAAAATTGTGGAATTCAATGTTATTTCATTTTTTTTCCATTAGTAGATATTTAGTGAGTTTCTGCTATGTACCAACCACTGCTAGATGTTAGAAATACAGAGGGAAAAGCAAGAAGGGGTCTCTGCTCTCAGCAGGTCAAACATTCATTTTAAAGGGTGATATTGAATACAAGGAGGATTTTTTTTTTTCGGTACGCGGGCCTCTCACTGCTGTGGCCTCCACCGTTGCGGAGCACAGGCTCCAGACGCACAGGCTCAGCGGCCATGGCTTATGGGCCTAGCCGCTCCGCGGCATGTGAGATCTTCCCAGATCAGGGCACGAACTCATGTCCCCTGCATCAGCAGGCGGACTCTCAACCGCTGCGCCACCAGGGAAGCCCAAGGAGGAATTTTTTTTGTTAAAAGTACAAAAATCAGATGTCAAATAGAACCAAATTAGCTGGTAAGGTGTTATTATTTTAAAAATAAGTTAAAGCAAAAAAGGAAAAGCGCTTTAGACCAAAGAGTCTCTGGTTAATGACAGAAACAAAGTGTTTAACTGCTACATATCTGCCCAAAGAAATGTGTATATATGTATAAAATAAAAAACAGGAAAATTGGGACTTCCCTGGTAGTGCAGTGGTTAAGAATCTGCTTGCCAATGCCGGGGACACAGGTTCAATTCCTGGTCTGGGAAGATCCCACATCTTGTGGAGCAACTAAGCTCGTTTGCCACAACTACTGAAGCCTGCGCACCTAGAACCCATGCTCTGCAACAAGAGAAGCCACCAAAATGAGAAGTCTGTGCACCGCAACAAGGAGTAGCCCCTGCTCGCTAAAACTAGAGAAAGCCCACATGCAGCAACGAAGACCCAATGCAGCCAAAAATAAATAAATTAATTAACTTAAGAAAAAGGAAAATAGGATAAAATAATGTAATTTAGAAAAGTGTAAACAGAAAAAAATGCACACATAAAAACTGTTTCCTCCTCTCCTTCCTTGCCATTTATTCCTAATGTCCCACCTTTCTTTTCACTTTTACTACCCTACCCTTCTTTCCTTCCTCCTTTGTTTCTAACTGCTTACTTCATTTCAAAAAGTGTTTGAGAAGATTCCACAAACCTGTAGGTTTCTGTAGAGTTAAATTAAATAAAATGCTATTTTAATTCTTACCATATTTTAATTATTAATATGTTGGATGGTCACTCTTAAATTCAACTGTGTAAACTTGCACAATCCTATCTTCTAGTGAGAAGCAAATACTTGTTATTAGTTAATTAGTCTCAGATCCTTACAGGATCCCTATTACAAATATAGTGTCATATTTCATATGGCTGAATCTTGTATCATTTGTCAATTTAGACCAATGACAATTTGCCAAAAATCTTCCTCTTAGCCCCTACCTTCCTTTAAATTTGGAATTATGAGTGAATGGAATCATGTATTTGGAATAAATGAATGAAATTATCGGCCCTCTGCTAAGAATGAGGATAAAAGAGGGGTAAAAAATATTTTTAAAAATATTTGAAGAACTTGAACAGCTGAGGTGATTTTTTTCATTTTTCACTGCTTTTCTTCCAAGGACAATTTTCTTTCCTTTCCCCCCCCCCAACTTTACTGAGGAACAATCGACAAATATAATTGTATATATTTAAAGTATACAATGTGATTATCCGGTATACATACATTGTGGAATGATTACCAAGATCAAGATAATTAACATATTCATCACCTCACATAGTTAACTCTTTTTTGGCATGTGTAATAAGAATGCTTATGACCTACGCTTAGCAAGTTTCAAGTATATAATACTATATTATTAACTATACTCATTATGCTGTGCGTTAGATCCTCAGAACTTATTCTTATTATAATTGAAGGTTTGTAGCCTTTGACCTGCATCTTCCCATTTCTCCCTCCCCCAGCCCCTGTCAACGACCATTCTATTCTGCTTCTATTAAATTATTATTTTTTTTAGATTCCACTTATAAATGTTACCATACAGTATATGCGTTTCTCTGTCTGGCTTATTTCACTTAGCATAATGTCCTGGAGTTTCATAGATATTGTTGGAAATTGAAGGATTTCCTTATTTTGTGTGACTGAATAATATTCCATTGTATGTATGTATATATATTACATTTCCTTTCTCAGTTCATCCATCAAAGAACTTTTAGGGTGTTTCCATATCTTGGCTATTTTGAATAATGGTGCAATGAAAATGGACGTGAAGACATCTCTTCGAGACACTGATTTCATTTCTTTGGATATATACACAGTATTAGGACTGCTAGATCATATGGTAGTTCTATTTTTAATTTTTTGAGGACTTGCCATACTGTTTTCCATAATGATTGTACCAATTTACATTCCCAAAAATGTTTAAGGGTTCCCTTTTCTCCAAACCAATATTTGTTATTTCTTCTCTTTTTGATAATGGCCATCATAACAGGTATGAAGTAATATCTCACTGTGGTTTTGATCTGTATTTCGCTGATTATTAGTGATGTTGAGCACCTTTTCATATACATTTGAAAAAGTGTCAATCCAGGTACTTTGTGCCTTTTAAATTGCTTTATTTGCTTTTTTGCTATTGAGTCATATGAGTTTTTATATATTATAATTTCAAGCTATCTTACAAAGCTATAGTAATCAAAACAGTATGGTACTGGCATAAAAACAGGCACAAAGGCCAGTGGATCAGAAAAGAGAGTCCAGACTTAAACCTATGCATATACGGTCAACTTTTTCATTGAGTTACAGTCAATTAATTTTTTTTTTTTTAACAGTCAATTAATTTTTGACAAGGGTGCCAAAACACACAATGGAGAGAGTGTGGTCTCTTCAATAAGTGGTGTTGGGAAAACTGGATATCCACAAGAAAAGAATTAAACTGAACCTATCTTACACATCTCACAAAAATTAACTCAAAATGGATCAAAGATTTAAATATAAGACCTGAAACTACAAAACTCCTAGGAGAAAACATAGCAAAAAAGATCCTTGACAACAATTTCTTGGCAACAATTTGGCAACAATTTCTTGGATAAGATATCTTGGCAACAATTTCTTGGATAAGATATCAAAAACACAGGCAACAAAAGCTAAAATAAACAAGTGGGGCTACATCAAATGAAAGAGCTTTTGCACAGCAAAGAAAAAAACGAATAAATTGAAAAGGCAACTCACAGAATTGAAGAAAATATTTGCAAACATGTATCTGATAGGGGATTAATATCCAAGGACAAATTTCAATTCATAAGTGACATGTGGACAGAGGTAAGAAGCCAAGCTTAGAGTAGCTATTAAGAAACAAAGAAGCTGTAGAGCTTTTTTGTAGTCCCAACTGGACTGAAAAGACAGAAATTGGAACATATCTACCAACACAAGCATTTAAGACTAATATCCTGAAAAGTAGCACAAAGTACGCCTAGCGTAGAGAATATATATATTTTCCCTTTTAGGCTTTTGCGTTTTATAGGCAGAACTGGCCAGGAGATTGAAAAGGCAAACCAAAAGCTGTTAATAAAATTCTGAATAGCTAAGTAGTTATTGGTGGTCTCATGGCACCAGAGAGAAAAATCGGTGTTTAGAGACTGGTAGGTGGTTGAACTAAACAGCCCATGCATTTATTCAGGACACTGAAGTCTAAATTTTAAAAGCAGGGAGTTATCAAAGATCTGGAGGTCCCCACAAAGACTAAAACTCATCTGTAAATCAGTTCAATTCCTGATTGGATTAAGGTTCTATGTTCCTATTCCAACTACCTACCAGAACCAAACAAAAAAATTTGTTCTGTGGAAGATCACATCAAAAGACTTCACATCTTTTCATACACAAATTCAATTAAAAGCAAACAGACAAGACTTCCATTTTATGCCATGGTGATATAACTGGTATCAGCTTTACCTTCACACTGTTAAACAAGTAGAAAACAGGATTAAGTATGTGAAAGAGCTGTCTTTAGATATTGGGCAAAGTCAGCACAGGACTTTGATCCCTAAGAGAAGAGAAATAAATTTAGGTGGACAGAGAAAAGAACAATAAGAATTATCACAGGATACTCGTCAGAAAAACTGAATAAAGGTACAATGGAAAGATACACCTGAAGTAGGTTGAGGAAAAAAACAAAACAAAACTATCCCCAATAATTCTATATACAGATTTTTTTCAGAAAAACAAAAATTGATAGAATTTGTTGTCAACAGACCTGCAGTACAGGAAATATTAAAAGAAATTCCTTAGGATGAAGAAAAATGAGGCCAGAAGGAAAATTGAATTTACACAAGGAATGAAAGTACCTGGAATGGTAAATATGTGTGTAAATATAGAATACATTTAAATCTTACTCTATAATATATTTGAAATATTGTTGTTTGAGCAAAATTGATTTTGATATAAGTAAAATATATAACAACAAAGCATAAAGATCGGGAGAGTGAAATCAAATTAAATGTTGTAAGGTCTTTGCAATATACATGAAGCAGAATAATATTATTTGAAGGTAGACTGAAAAACACAGAAGTCTAGTCACTAGCAATGGAAAACATTTAGATTTCACCAGAGAATTTAAATCTATTAAAAGAGTAAGCAAATATTAGCTCTACAGCTGAAAAATAATGTGATAAATGGCTTTCAGTGTAGGTAAAACAGAGTTGTAGAAAGGATATGTGATCTGGGTCACAAATCAGTAGAAAATATATAGACATATTTCTGCAGAATAGAAGGAAAAACTATGGTAAGTCCAGGTATGTATGTGTGTATATATGTATATTGTTTTATATTTGAAAAGGAGAAAGGCTAAAAAATCAATGACCCAGTAAAAATATAATAGTAATATAAATCTAAAGAGAGTAGAAGGAAGGGAATAAAGATAAGATCAGAAATCAATAGGAAAAAACTTAAAATTGAGAAAATCAGCAAAGCCATAAATTGGTTAAGAAGACTTATTAAATTTAGAAACCACTGTTAGTAAGACTGGGGTGTGTGTGTGTGTGAGGGTGAGTGTGGGAGTGGAGGGAGAATAACATATTACCAGTCTCAGGAATGAAAAAGAGGAAATCTCTACTTGTTTTACATACAAGGAAAAGGGTAGTTCTAGGAAACTCTAAAGAACTTGATGAAAATACATTTGAAAGTTAGGTGAAATGAACAAATTCACAGAAAAACATAATGCAGCAAAACAACAAGAAAAAGTAGAAATTTTGTGCAATTCCTTATCTATTAAAGAAATCAAGTGTTGAATTAAAATCTTCCCACAACAAAAACTTTAGGTCAAATGACTTCAGTATAGAATTGTTATTAAATAAACATCTAGAGAGTAAACTTCCATGATCCAAATTGTAAAACGAGACTGACATAACTTTGCTAATAAAACCTAATGAGGAGAAAGAACTTGTGAAGAACAAAACAAGAAAGTTGTAGGTTTGAGGAAAGGGAATTTTATTTGCCCTAGCCCAAGCTGGCTCATCCTTGATGGGTTAATTAATGAGATTTCATAAAAGAGCTTGTAATTCCTTTAGTATCAAATATTATGCTGATGCAAAACTAGAATTTTATTTTAACTGTTAAAATTATAAATTTTCTTGATAATTGGTCTTCTCTCAGTAAGAGGTTATTCTTTAACCTCTTTATTCTCAGTAGAGTTATTCTTTACCTTCTCTACAATATCCCTAGGTAACAGACTCTGTGTTTTATCAGATTAATTTTCTGTGCTTTTTATGTTAACTTTATTATGTCCTTGATTTAAGGAGAAAACAAAGGTTCCTCACTTATGAAAGAGTTAAATTCTTTACAATAATGTTACCTTCTATGCTTATTTTTCAAGTGTTTATTGTCACTTTAAAATGAGTAGTCGCTGGGCTTCCCTGGTGGCTCAGTGGTTGGGAGTCCAATGCCTGCCGATGCGGGGGACATGGGTTCGGGCCCTGGTCCGGGAGGGTCCCGCATGCCGCGGAGCGGCTGGGCCCGTGCGCCACAACTACTGAGCCTGTGCTCTAGAGCCCTCGAGCCACACCTACTGAGCCCGCGAGCCACAACTACTGAAGCCTGCATGCCTAGAGTCCATGCTCAGCAACGAGAGAGGCCACCTTAATGGGAGGCCTGCGCACCACAAGGAAAAGTAGCCCTTGCTCGCCGCAACCAAAGGAAAAAAAAAAAAGAAAGCCTATGTGCAGCAACGAAGACCCAACGCAGCCAAAAATAAATTTATATATAAAAAAAAAGCTAGAGTAAATATTAAAATGAGTAGTCATTGTTTCTCAAGTACCCATGATCCAATTTCTCTTTTAAATGTTCAAATCTCCTGAAAACTTTTGGTTTCTTGTCTTCACAAAATCAAATCCTAAATGTAAAATAAAATGAAATCAAAATTTCAAAAAAAAAAAAAAACCTAATGAGGATATTGAAAGATGAGAAACTACAGGTCAGTTATCTTCCTTATAAATATTAGATATAAGAATTCCTTTAAAAAAGGAACAAATTTAATCTAGCGGAATACATCATCATTGATTTCAGTTTATATGAGGAAATCAAGGATAGATAAACATTCAAAAACCAATTTATTTCATCACATTAACAGAATAAAGAGAACAATATTATGTCATTTCAACAGATGCAGGTAAAGCTTTTGATCAAATTCAACTTTCTGATTGATAAAAATTCTTAGCAAGCTATGAATAGTAGGAAACTAATTTGGTAAAGTGTATCTAAACTCAAAAACAGAAACAATGGCAACAACATTGTAGGTACTTATGAAATATTGAAAGCCTGTACACTGAGGTTAAAATGAAGCAAAGATAACTGCTTTTATTCCTCTTCGACATTGTATTGAGTTTCCCACTGTGAGCAATATGTCAAGAAGGCATTTCTCCAAAGAACATATGCAGAAGGCCAACAGGTACATGAAAAAATGCTCAACATCACTAGTCATTGGGGAAATGCAAATTAAAACCACTATGTGATATCCTGTGTTATAATGGCTAGCATCAAAAAGACAAGAGACAACAAATGCTAGCTTGCATGTGGAGAAAGGGAGCCCTTGCACACTGTTGGTAGGAGTGTAAATTGGCACAACCACTATGGAGAACAGTGTGGAGGCCCCTCAAAATATTAAAAATAGAGCTGCCATATGATCTAGCAATTCCACTTCTGGGAATAAATCCAAAGGAATGAAAACACTAACTTGAGAAGCTATCTGCTCTCATGTTCATAGCAGCATTATTTATAGTAGTCAAAGCATGGACACAGCCTAAGTGGTGATGGATGGATGAATGGATAAAGATGTTTTGGTATATTTATACATAATGGAATATTATTCAGTCATAAAAATGAGGAAATCCTACCATTCACAACAACATGGTTGGACCTTGCAGGCATTATGCTAAGTGAAATAAGTCAGACATAAATACTGTATGATTTCACTTATTTTTGGAATCTATAAAAAGAACAAAACCAAAAAACCCAAACTCAAACAAAAAGAGACCAGACTGTGGTTACTAAACGTAGAGGGCGGCAGGAGGAGGAATTGAAGGAAGATGGTCAAAAGGTACAAACTTCCAGTTATAAGATCAACAAGTAATGTACTAGAGATATAATGTACAACATGGTGAGTATCACAGTTTTATGATATATAAAAAGTTATTAAGAGAGTAAATCCTAGAGTTCTCATCACAAGAACATTTTTCCCTTTTTTATTTTTTTTTCTTTTTAATTGTATCTATATGAGAAGATGGATGTTAGCTGAACCTATTGTGGTAATCATTTCACAGTATATGTAAATCAAACCATCATGCAGTATACCTTAAACTTATACAGTGATATATGTCAATTAAAACTGGAGAAACAATGAACTACAATAAAAGATATGTTTAGAAAACAAGGAAACTATTGCCATTATTCGTAGAAAATATGTTTACATATTTGGAAAATCCCAAAGAATGAATCTACAGGTGGAAACTTTTGGAATTAATAAGTTAATTTATCAAGGTCATCTGATAAAAGATCAATATACAATGATTAATTGTATATCAGTAACAATTAGAAAATTAATTTAAAATTTTTCATTAGCATCATAAATCATCAATATCCTAGGACTAAGTTTAACAATAGATTTTCAAACCCTTTCCATGGAACACATTAATGAGAGAAATTAATGAACCAAATAAATGGAGGGAAGGGGTATATCTATGCTTCTTGTAGAAGATTCAGTATGGTTAATATGTCGATTCTCCTTATATAATTTATAGCTTAAATTTATTCCCAATGAGAACCTTAGCAGCCTTTTTTTTTTTTTTTTTGAAATTTGGAAAGCTGATTTTAAAATTTACTGGAAATGCAAACCATCCAATGAATAGAGTTGGGGGAATTTTACCATTATGTATCAAGGAAGAGTAATCAAGACAGTGTGCTCTTGGTAAATGAATTAAAATATGTTATTGGAATGAAATAAAAAGTTCAATAATGACAAAGGAAGCATGGAAGTGCTCTAAGGAAAGGCTGTTCCATTTAATACGTGGTGCTAGGTCATTTGTATGGTATAAAATGTATTTTGACTCTTGCTTCACACCACTTACAAAAATTAGTTATGAGTGGTTTATCAAAATGTGAAATGTAAAACAATACAGAAAGCACTATTTAGTAGAAATATAAAGGGAACCACAAATGTAATTGATTTTATGGGATATTTTTAATGCCATCTATTCATGATATTATCATTTCAATATATAGTCAATTTTAAAAAAGTAATGAGATGTTACATTCTTGTTTTCAAACAAATTCTTCAAAATATGATGTATATTTTATGTTTACAGCACACTTCAATTTTGACTAAGCATATTTCAAGTGCTCAATGACCACATGTGGTTAGTTGCTACTCTACTGGACAGAGTAGGTCTAGAAGATAACAAAGAATAATATCTTCATGATCTTTGGGAAAGATCTTTTCATAATCATAAAGAGTATTAACTGTAAACAAAAATAAAACCTAAAATTTAAGAACTTCTATTCATCACATACTACTAAAAGTAAAAAGCAAGCTCCAAAGCAGAAGATAGTATGTATTTTATTAAGTATAATATAGTATAGATTATATTTTAATTTTACAAATATATATTTCAGAGTTCCTTAACCTTGCTACTATTGACCTTTTGGACCAGATATTCTTTTAGTTGGTGGGCTATCTTGTTTGTTGTAGGATGTTTAGCAACATACCAGACCTCTGCACAATTGATGATTCTAGCACCCCTTCAGTTGTGACACAAAAATGTCTTTAGACATTGCCAGGTGTCCCTGGGAGGATAAAATCACCACTGATACATAAAGTCCATAGAAATCAATGTAAAATGAGAGGTACAACTTAACAGAAACACAGGGAAAATATTTGAATAAGCACTTCTCAAAACATTTTTTCAAATATCCCTAAAGATACAAAGAATATAAAAATAGTCTCATCCTCACCATTCATTCAGGAAGTGCAAATTATGTACATATGTGCACTAAAACATGACTACAGAGATGTTTACAGCAGCATTGTCTATCATAGTCACCATCTGAAAACAACCCAAATGGATGAAAATAATTGTTGAATAGATACTATATAGAGCAATAGAAATAAATGAACTTCTACTACTTTCAATAACATGGATCAATTTCACAATCATAATGTTAAGCAAATAAGACAAAATATGGACTGTATATTTCTATTAATAAAGGTTCAGGTCCAGGTAAATCCAATCTATGGTGATAGAAAGACTCTACGTTTGGGGAGAACAGAAGAAGTGGTGTCTGGGATAGATGGGGGGCACTTAGGTTATTTAAGGGGTTGCTAAGTCAGGCAGAGGAGAGTTACTCTGCTGTGTTCACTTTGTAAAAATTTATAAAGCTGTACACTTATGGTTTATTCACTACTTTTGCTAAGAAAATTTAAATTGAGCCTTCCTAATGTTATCATGTAAGATGCAATCCTTTGTAATAACTTCTAAACTATGTTGTACTTGATCACTCTGAATATTTATAAAAATAGTTTTAAAAAAGACACAGAGTCACATAGATAATATTTCAGAAATGATAATTGATATATGCCTGGATTTTCTGTACCTACAATCTTTGGAGCCACTGGATTTACCCAGAGCAGCATAGAGCTTTGTGAGTGGAACTGGCATGAGGTTTAGGCCACCTACTAACTTGCTTCTATATTGGGCTGCAAGTGCCCTTTTCCTCAGAGCATGTTCGAAATCCCTGTGTGTCTATGGGGCATGTGTAAGAGAAATGTGTTCCTAATCATGAGCATACAAATCTGTAACAACTTTTTTTTTTTTAAAGAAAATAGAGAAAACAGTGAATAATCTCAGTATCTTTATAAGGTCACATGAACTATTTGAACAAAGTAGTTATTCCCATGAAGCAAACATAATTTTATTAATAAATGACAAATATAAGAAATTTTTATGAAAATCTTTAAAATTTTTAAGATAACTTTTGTCTTCAGAAATCCACATTTTTGGGGGAAAAGAGCTAATGCAAGCTCAACTGGAAAATTAAACACATTATTGACTTTGTAAAATGTAATATAAAAAATGTTGATCATAAATTCTTTTAATGGTGTATATGAAGGATTAGTAGTATATAGTACTGACTATTTTCACAATAAATATGTTGAATTAGTGAATGAATGAATGATGCATGACTGCCAAAGTGTAACTCTGACCTTGGGAAGGCTCCAGGGTAATAGTTTACCATCCTTGCAGGAAACAGTCCAGTTTTCTACAAAGCAGCTTCTCCTGGTTACAGAGGTTTAGATGATATCAATAACTTCTTTTCACTTGTGGCTTATTAGATAATCAACCACAAAAAAATCAAAGTATAATGAAGCTCTTTGTTATGCTCAGGGGAAAAGGAAGGTAGAACAAGTATTTGAACACAACTGGATTATGTTTTAAATGTTGTAATCACCAAAGTACCCCTGCAAAAAAAAGCCGGTAACTTTGAAATGAAAATGATCAATGGAAATCCTGAACTTTTTGTAGTTTTCAGAGGCAACAGGTGGGTATGGGAAAGGGACAGATTGTGATTGGACCAGAAACCCTTTAAAAACATCTTAGTAGCTGGAATCATGAGGGCCATGTCCGCTGGTCTGTGACGGTTCTCCTGAGTTGGTGGGGATTTCATTCACTGACCTAATTTTTCTGAGTAAGCACTATGAGCTAGGCACTCTGCCCAGCGCTGGGGACGTAAAGAATAAGGTACACTGTGGCCCTTAATTAGCTCATAATCTCCAGGTAGAAACAAACACATGAAGTCCAATATTTACAGTTCAATATAACAAGTGCTCTAGTAGAGGTTTATAAAAATGCCATGGGAACCCAGGAGATTAAATATGCAGCTAAGTAGTAGAGATGTGCAAATCTTAACAAGTAGGTGGCATTAGTGTAAAACCTGTAGAATGAATATATCTCCAGGAATAGGTACAAAAAAAGCCTATTCTAGACAGGAAAAATTACTTGAATATTGGGTACAGCTTGGGGTATTATTGGAAAGAGTGGGAAGTCGTGCTTAACTTATGCTCTGGAGACATCAATAGTATACTATGAATCTGGATATATAAGTTATTGTAAAGATCCATATATGTAATGGAAAAGAGGGAAGACTTTGTAGGTGAAAGAAAACATTAGGAGATTTCAGGAGAGTTGCTAGATAAGAATTATGTTTTAGGAAAACAACTAGAGGCAAAATTCAGGATGCACTGCAGAGTAAGATAAAATCTTACTGTTTAGGCATGTCAAATTCTATGGTATGAAGATACAGTATCTTCAATGCTTTTTAAATTTTAAATCAGGATGAAAATAGTGATCCTTCATCTCAAGATCACCAAGGGCTTTAAGGCTTAATGAGAATGGTGAGTGCTGATACAACATTATTGAGCTAAGGGGAATAGAGTGCAGTGAACTGGACCATTTACTCTAGATGAGCTATATACCTAGATCAACTTCTTTTCTTTTCATGTGACTTGTGCAGGTGAGGTAAACTCCCTATACATGGATTCTTATCTATGAAATGTAGAAAATAGTAATATCTTCTCCATAGAGCTGTTTTGAAAACTAAATGCATTATTACATGTGAAGTGCTTTAGCTGTAATTATTCCACAGTGGTTTTCAACAAGGGGTGGGGGAGTGATGTGATTTTGCCTCCAGGGGACACTTGTAAATGTCTGCAGACACTTCATTTTGGATTGCCACAACTGCGAGGAGATGCAACTATCATGTAGTGGATAGAAGCTAGGGTAGGCTTCTAAACCACCCACAATATACAGAATAGCCAGCCATGACAAAGAGTTGTTTTAAAATATCATTAGTGCCAAGATTGAGAAACACTGCCTGCACTAGAAAATACTAATTTTTCTGCCTTGGTTACTCAAGGAAAATTTCGATCAGTCAGCTAGGAAATAAAAGCTTGATTTACTGAATTTTTTAGATCCACATATGATACTGAATAAAAAGATGGAAAAGTTCCCAATACATTCTATCAATCACACTGATTCTCTGGAAGTAACAGAATTTTTTTTTTTATTTTTTTTAGTCAGAGGGTAGGAAGCTCACAGAATCTCCAGGAGAGCCAGCGACCTGGGTTGTTTGGCTCAGAGCCAAGAACAAAGCAGCAAGTTATGATACAGCCAGAAAAATAAAACCCAAAACACAGAGAACTGCTATTTCTAACTGCTGTTTAGCTTGTCTGGCACTAGACACTTCCAGGCCGACATCACCAAAGAACCAGGTGCCTTTTTTGGTGTTTAGCAGAAGATCTGATTTCTCCCAGATGACCACCAGTTAAAGAGGCTTACTTCCTTCTCCATGCCTCCTGTGGGTGCATCTGATCAACAGAACAGAGGTAACATGAGAATTTAGCTGCAAGGGAATCTTGAAAATTAAAACTAAAATTAAACTACTCCAATTGACTTCTAATCTAATCCATTTACCCTCTATTATAGAAGGAAGAAATCTCAAGTTCCTTTAGTATCCTAAATTAAGGCTGTGCTTTATCTTGTGACCTAAGATTTCAATTCTCAGGTAAATGAGCCCCTACTGGTTCTGCCTATACTCCTCTGTTAACTTTAATTAATAGACCAGGCAGTTTTAAGACATTCCTCAGACAAGAAACCCCTTTGCCTTAATAACTAGTATTAACCATGTCAGTCATCAGACTAAACATCTGAAAATCCTGTTCATCCAGAGACAGCAAGTGTTCATTTTTGAGTAAAGCATCTGTTATGGGTTGAATTGTACTACCAAAATAGATATGTTAGAATACTAAACTCCAGTACCTCAGAATGTGACACTATTTGGAAATAGGGCCTTGATAGAGTTAATCAAGTTGAAATGAGATTATTGGGGTAGACCCTAAACCAACACGAAGTGGTATCCTTATAAAATGGGGAGATTTGGACAGAAAGACAGACATGCATAGATGGAAAATTATGTGAAGTCACAAAAGAAGATGGCCATAAAGTTATAGGGTTGCTTCTACAAGCCAAAGAATGCCAGAGATTGTTAACAAACATTGGAAGCTAGATGAGGCAAGGAAGGATTATGTCCCAAACTGTTGGAGAGAGCATAGTCCTGCTGACACCTTGATTTCAGATTTCTAGCCTCCAGAACTATAAGAAAATAAATTTCTGTTGTTTTAAGCCACTTCGTTATGGTAGTCCTAGGAAACTAATACAGCATCCTTCCCTCAGGTTCCAAAACTACTGAACCAACAAAGCCTATAATCATGAAAATGCGAAGCCTCTATCTCAGACCTATAAATGAAAGAGTGTCCTCCCGTAGAATTTTACGGTAGGTCACCAATTACAGTGTTTAGGAAGTGAAAGGGAAGTAAATAGAGACTCCTCTTGAAGAATCTATAAGCTGCATGAGGGCTGGAACCTGGTCTTATTTACCAGTAAATCTTCAGGGGTTATAACAGTACCTACACATGTGAGATGCTCAGGACTTTTGCTTAATTAAAAATCGGAAAAGAGAAGATGGTAAGTTGCAGGTTTTATTTTAATTTTAAGAAGATTTGAAAGTTGGGCATATTTATTCATGAAAGAAAGGAGCCAGTTTAGAGGAAGGAATTACAGATGCAAACAACAAAAAATAATTAACAAAGTACTGCTGTAGACAAAAGCAGCTAGAAACAAAAACCAGGTAGAAGAATTAGCTTTACAAATGTGTCAGGATATTTCTTTCTTTGACACACAAGGGAAAAAAGCATGAGAAGGTGAGATACAGATAAATTCTAGAGGTGGAAATGTGGAAGCTGGGAGAGTTCATATGGGTTGGCTTCTAATTTCCCCGTATAGTAGGGAGCTGGCAGCCTGCCGAGAATAAGTGGGCAGGGTGGGGGCAGAGGGCTTTAGAAATATGGACAAGATTTGGAATAGTCACTAAGGGAAATGAGAAAAGTTGTTGATTAGGATTAAGTAAAAGGATTGCTGAGCAGATTTGAGGGGTCAGCTGAGGTTGAAAATTAAATTTGTAATGGAGACAATCAGCTCAGTTATGTGATTTTCCCTAACAGCATTTGGCAACCTGGGAGCAAAAGCAAAGAAAATGGATGTTAGGGTTGGAGACTGGTGAGACAGGTGAGGCAGATGGTCAAGGGAGTGATGGATGAGAAGGTGCTACCAAGAATGTATTTGAAATGATGGGTCGTGGGGTCCAGGGAGAGTGAGGAAGGGGGGCCTGCCAAGAGGGGCTAATGGAGTTAGAGAACAAAGGAGTGACTGAGCATGGGGTTCAACGAGGTAAAACAGTAGGTTTATTTGAATAAGAGACTGAAAGAGGGGAAAGAGTCACAGGTTGAGGTCAGATGGAGAATTTTGGTGTTCCAGTTGCTTAGGTGTAACATTCATCATTATCAACAAAGCTTAACTAAATGGGAAATGAGCACACAGTCCCACAGTTCTAGGTCAGCCATTCTATTCCTATTGCTTGTCTTCTTGAAGGAAAACAGAATTAGTGACAATGATTTGGGTTAGGAAGCATAACAGTTTAGTAAATAAAGTTTAAAAATTAGTGGAAAAGTAAGGGGAAAGTATTTCAGACTTTCTCCATGGGATTAGAAGCTGAGAACTTTGTACATCTGCTGTCCGGAGTTTCCTCTCTTGCTCTAATGTCATCCTTTCAAAATACCAGGATTTTGGGGGGACCTGTTAGTTCATAATGCATTTGATTTCTACAGAATGCCCATGTACTGCCAGAAAGAGAGTTGTTTTTCTTCCCCCTAAAGCAACACAAAAACCTATTTTCTGCCCCTGAATCTTTCTAAACTACACACAAATAGGTTTTGCAGACTGATTTCATCATTTCAGATCCTAGTGTATATTTCTTCATTTCGGTAGTCTGGAATATGTTGTATCTTACTCAGTGTTCTCAAGTAAATTGTATCTTTTAAAAGAGCATATTTCTAAAATTTAAAAGCAATCGGTATAGTTGAACACGATGAAAAATACATTTCATTAGGAAATTTTACTAAGCAAAAATTAAACCAAAACTGGAGTTACTTATCCTAATAAGTATCACTGTGCCTGGAAAATAATTCATGTAATCATAAATATTAATTGTATTTCTAACCAAACTTAAACCTTTAGTACTTACTGCTTACAAAGGTAAAAAGGTTAGAATCAGATTCTAGTAGAAACTTATACCTCAAAGAATTGAAATGGTCCTATAGTGACCAACTGCATTTTCAGAATAAATTCATTTACCCAGTGATGGCTAATGTCAGAGACTTAAATTCCGTCTACATAGCTCAGCCAAAGATGTAACACTGGAAAATGAAAGGTAATTGTCTGCCCAGTTGAATCAGTCTCAAACTGCTTTTTAAATTTTCTGTATATTTCTGCTTTGCAAAGTTTAGGAAGTATTTAGGATAATCTGAGAAAGCTCAAAAGAGAACAGAAAAGATCCCCCCCGCCAACAAAAAAAAGGAGTAAAAGATATATGAAACAACTGAAAAAACTTGTGTAGTCTCGAAAAGAGAAAACCGAAGTGAGCCATGTTCATAACCTATAAATAATACCTCCTGGGTAACAATATAATGAATGAAGGGAATTATTCATAGTCTCAGAAGACATGAGGACAAAGAGCAATGACTGGAAGCTAAAGAAAGCAAAATATAGGTTAGATATTAGGAACGCGATAAGAGAGGTGGCCTATTCCTGTTAGGCCAATGTGAATACAGCCCTTTTTGTCCTACAACATAATTACCTGCGAGATTAAAGTTTCCCAGAAAATTTACTTTCTTTTTTAATTGGTAAACTTCTTCATATCAATGTTAGAGCTTTTCAAACCACTTTAACCTGAAAATTAGCCAGTAGAACAACTCCTACTTGCAAATGAAACAATAAAAAACAATCACCCAAATAAATGAAAAAAAAATACAAAAGTAATTTAGAGAGACATAAGCAAATTTTTAACTCATGTCAAAAACATGTCACCAATGTTGCAGATTCACTACCATGTGGAAGCTAAAAGCACACCATTTGGGAGATGCCCGAAGAGAATCATTGAAATCTGCCATTGTACCATAGGAGCTAGTTAAGGTATAAAAAAAAGTAGTTTCTTGAATAGGCATATACTTTTTGGTAAAAATCTGAGAAACGTCTAGCAAATGGAGAGGATGGTACTGAAGCTAAGGGAGTAGATTTGGAATCAGAAAAATCTGGACTTGGATCCTTACGCCAGCACAAACTGTGGGCCTTGGACTTGAGCTCTCCCTATCCCAATACCTCAATTGTAAAATGAGGACATGTAAACCAGAGGGTTGTTGTGACAATTAAATTCCATAAGATAATGTGTGTAAAGTGTTCCACCTTGTAGCTAATATTTTCCAATGAATTGTCATCCTTGGAATGAGTGTTCTGGGAAATGGTTAGAAGGATAAGCAGTGGATTAGTCATAAACAGTGAACGCACATGGTAATATGATCAGCTACCAGAAAAAAATTCCCTTTCTCCCTCAATTCTTTCCACTTCCTCTTCCCTTAGACATTCATTTGTATTCTGTAGGCAAATCTAATTGTTAAGTGGGAACCATCTGTTTGGCAGAAAATCTCTATGAATGGTAAAATCCATCAGAATCCCTATCAAATTTTTTCTACTAAGTAAAGCAAAATAAAAAGTAAGATTTCACATAGAAGAATGTACTTTTGTTAATAACATTTAATTTTGATAATATATGGCTTGACTTTCTGTATTAGGGTCAATTTTAAAGTATTAATCAGTGAATTAGTTATAGCTGGGAAGTAAAACTGAGATAAGTAGTAAAATAACAGACGTCTATTTGGAGTATATAGAATATTTTATTCAGAAATAGAGATAACTACAGACATGTTGTTCCATAAAAATAGGAAGATGTTATAGGAAGCATCACTTACTGGAACTATTGTTTGAAATGGGTACCTTAGACCCGGGTACTCATTCTCTTGATCTGTATTAGTCCCTTAATTTTGCCTTTGCTTGAATTACTTTCTGTAGTCATTAAACCATCCTTCTTACTTACCAGAAACAAGCCTCATAGGCAGGTAGAGATGAAACAAATTGCTTCAACACCTCCTTAAAAAAAAAAGTAGAATTTCAGGTCTAAAAAAATTATTTAGTAGACCCACTTTGAAAAATGTTTAAATTTATCCTTTTATTAAATATTCTTTAAAATTTTGGCCTTGCTTTGGGTTTAATCCTAAAAAGTATTTCTAGAAATATGTCAGAAAGTATAAAATAGCCAAGAAAACATTAAATCAGGAAAGTATTACAATTTTTTTATTGTATCTATGATTATATAATTGGAAAAATCTGCTTAAACCAGATGCAAAAAGCACAAATAACAAGAAGAAAAATAAGCAGATTTGATTACAACAAAATTAGTAATTTGTATTTAACAAAAGAGGCAATAGATAAATTTCCAGATATAATGATCTCCTGCAAATCAATAAAATAAAACAAGAAACTCTCCATAAAAATGACTTTAATATATGACAGATAATTCATAGACTGGAAAACCAAATAACTAAGAAGTATTTAGAGATATTCTAAATTAACACAACAAAGAAATACCACTTATTGGCCAATAATTGAATAATGGGTAAAAGCAGGTATTATCAGAGATGTGGAAACTCTAGTGGGTGAGACTCGACTAAAGTAGGCATTGGAGAGCTATCTGGCCACTCTTTGTTACATTAAGTGCATGAAGTCCACATTAAGTATATGAAGTCCCTATGTCTACAAAATTTCACTTCTTGGAAAATATCCCAGAGATTTCCTCAGATCATATCATGAGAAGACACATGAGGACTTTATCACAGCTTTGCTTGTGGTAGTGGGCAATTGTATACAATTGAATTGTTCATTTCAGGGGGAATACTATGTAAGGAAGACAAGTAAATGACTGCTTAGACACCCAGAAAAATGCATAAATCATAAAATCAATGAGTAGGAAAAAGAGAGAAAGAAATAGACAAAAGTCTATAATACAACAAAATGTATTCAAATTGAAATACATATATATAAAATAATTCTATATACCTTACATCTTCATACCTGTACAATAATACAATTTAAAGAATTTATGATCAATACATTAGAGTTATCTTTGTGGGGAATGGGAGGAGGAGAAGAATGGGAAAGAGGAGGGGGAAAAAGAATAAATAAGTAAATAAGAGAGGACTTTGCATGACCAAGTGACAGTTGTATTTTCAGAATGAAGGAAATTATTAACTCAACTTTCAGCACCTGAGGCTCAAAAGAAAAAGTGAGATAAATCATAAAATCATATACAGTATTTATCAAAATTTATATTTCTACTTGATAATTATTCTATGTAGAGTTTTGTTGCAATAGCCTTTAGATGTAGCATGGTATGCCAAAATTGACAGTAAAATAAAACAACATAAATTTTAGAAAACGAAAAATGCCGAAGCTAGTTTGAGACTTTAAAAAGTATATTGGACACTTTTTGGATATCTGTCCAACTTTCAATGACACCGTTTCTCTGTCAGCTGCCACTTCCCTTTGCCCCTCTTCTCCACACCATTTGTCTCATTAACTAGAGTGAGATTCTGGCAGCTAAACCATACCCAGGTGGGTCAACAGGAATCTATCTCCCATGAATCAGGAGTTGGGATCCAGAGACAAGGACAACATCTACTTATTCAGGAACTCAGGAGATGTGACCTGAGGACATTTTCAAGGGTTATATTCTTATTGCTTGTGCATGTAGAGGCAATGAAAAGATAGTCTCTGCCCAGCAAGGGAAGATGTGCAGAGGTGCAGAGAGAGAAATTCCTCTCTGATTCCTTGCCACAGGTGGTGCTGTGACTAATTTCTCCCAAATATTCCAGCCTTCTTCCAGTAAATTTCCAATTAAAAGTATTTCTTCAGTTAGCTTGAGTTGATTTCTGTAATTCTCAACCTCATAAGACTTGAGCAAGTATGGCATAGACTTCCAGTACACACTCACATCCTACCTTATTTTCTCATATCTTGAACTTTTTCATCTCTAATCCTCAAGATTAAAATGTATAGCTCTGGAATCTTGCTTGGGTTCTGGGTCTTATATTTTCATCTGTTTCTAGGGCAGTTTCTTGGAGCACATGACCATTTATTTAAGTGACAAAAGGTGAATCAAAGTTCCTTTTTCAGAGGGGAAAAATAAAAAGCAAGAGGACTTACTGGCTGATATAACTGAAAGTCCAAAGGTAGTTTTGGGTTTAGGAATAGCTAAATCCAAGTGCTGAAATGCTCTCATCAGCAAGGTGACACTCTTTTCTGTGGGGTCTGTTTTCTTGTGTATTGGTTTCTGTCTTTGTAAACTGTAATGGCAAAGACAATCAGAACAATTGCTGAGCAATTATATTTTAATTATACTGTGTAAACTGAGCAAACATCAGTGAAAAATGATTGCCTCTTTCATAATTATTCCAGTCATTCCCAGTGCCCTGATTTATGTCAAGTGGCTGTTCTTGAACCCGTTACAGCAACTCGGATTGACTTGTCTGGACATCAAAGCCACTTATGGATCCAGGGAATGGTTGAGTAAAGCTCCATGCAAAACAGATTGATTCAGATGAGTGAAGAAGTAGTTTCTTTAAGGAAAATCTAAATGAAATACTAAAAAAGGGGGACAGTAGATGCTGGACAGAAAACTATGCTAACTAAATTTACCATTTTAATCTCTCACCTAATGTAGTTTTATAATTTCACATTGAGGAAAACCTCTGCATATTTACCAGAGAAAGGAAGAAAACTCAGTTCAAACCTTCAATTTGTAAGGGACTGTATAAATATACCACATAAAATGTTCAAAGACTTACCAAATGCATAGCTTATCAAGGGAAGGAAAATAAAAGAATCATGAGGAGTAACAGTGGCTGTTCTTGCTATTTCCAAGAATTATGGGAAAAATCATAAAATCTCAAAACTATTCTATTTTGAACTCCTCAACAGCTATTGTTTTAATATTGAACATTCAAACATTCCTGTAGAAAAAAAAAAGGACTAGCACTTTTTTTTTCACTGAATATAAAATGTTTCAGCTCTGATGTGGTTTTTAACTCTAAATATGTATCAGAATCTCCTGACCAGTCTTTGCAAAATGTACACTTTGGGGCTCCATCCTCACCAGACTTCAAAAAGTTTTCCATTACATTTATACTTCATTGTGTCAAAAATTTACCCGAAACTTGAAAGCAGGCAAACAAGATTACTGAATTTTTGAAAATTTGGTGCTTAGCTTGATTTTCTATTGTCTGGTCTTTTTAAGAATTCTGTAGGGATAGAAGTTAACTTGTAGACTTTTTTTTAAAACATAAAAATGCAAATAATTTCTGTTCAATAGAGAAGATAACCCCCCAAATTGCGAAGGTTTATGTCACTGTTGTACTTGAATCCTGTTTGTTTTTCTATCATTGCTTATAAATACCTAGCCTTTCAAATGCTCTTTGGTTTTTACAACTTACTGGTTCTCTCTAGTAAATTAAATGAACTTTTGACACATGCTCATTTCATATTTGTATGAGAGTCATGATAATTTTACCTTTTTGAAAATTATGGTTAAAAATAGTTCACTTTGCCATTTACCTATCACTATTTATTTTACAGGTGTTCACTGACAAATAACTTTACAAATTTACCAGTAGTTTTTTTAATTTATTGAACAATTGGTCACCTATATTCTTTCTCCATACTTTTAAGAACTAAAGGAAAATAGTATTTCAACATGGTTTTCTTTGTTCTCCTTTAATTTAAGAACGTTTGGGGTCCTACTTGGGTCAGTTAGGCCAGGCAGTTTAAAATCCTCCTCACACAAGTGAAAATGTGAGAAGTAAATATTTTCTTGTCTTCAAGTTGTTGCAATAACAAAGTAATTAAAGTACTCATTCAAAATTTCCTCTGAAATATTTGAAGAAGTAGATATAGAAGTCTGTGTAAACATGTTTTTATAATGTTTGTCTGTATGTTTATTCCCATGTGTGTGAAAAAGTTGAATAGAAGAGCAAATATGATATGTCACCTGCACTTCTAGATAAGAGAAATTTTCGTTTCCAAAAGAAATACACTTACATTTAAGTGTATACAAGCAAAGGTTATTTGTAGATTTTTAGAGTCACATTATATAGAGGTTTACTATCTTCTCAAAACATCACATTATTGGCCTACTTGCCCCACCTGAGGAACTCTGTCCTTCCTGCAAGTAGTTCCTTTACCATAATGTCATTGTCCATTGGTAAATAATGTGGACGTGCAAATATACTTTTTGGAATCTTTTATTTTTTAAGATTTCTCTCTGTACGTAACTGCTTATTCTTATAGCATATTTTTATCCTATACTCTCTACAACTTTATTCTGTATTATTAGATTGTCATCAGAGGAGATTTTTTGGATTTTTTTTGTTTGCATTATGTAGTATTTTTGGTAGAATTATACAACTTAATATATATTATATACAAACATATATACCATTCATCATATGGTAGTGACTCTTACAACTGAAGCATCTAAGGTTGAGCCACTCCTTATATAAATGTAGAAAAATCTCAGATAAAAGTTTTGAGGAAATGGGTCAACTGGTCAATTGACTATCTTGGTTATTCTGTCTAGTGCAGTTCTCTTTAGGATACTTAAAATATCTTTGTTGAACTGAATCAAATAGAAACACAATATGGTATTAAGAAAAAACATTTTTCAAGTTCTTTTCCTTAAAATTAGCATATATAAAGTATATTGCTCTCCTTTCTTTTATTTGTAACTATTATGTGATGAGGATAATTCAGATTTTAAAAAGTTTTTTTGACTCTCAGTAACCTTTTAGGTATACAAAAAAGGGACTAAATGTGTTACCATTCAGGCTTCTAACCTGGAAGTTGTAAAGGTTTGCTTTATTTTAATCAGCTTCTAATAAATTCAAAGAAAAGTTTGTTCAATTTATATTAGATGCTATTCCTTATTAAATGAATATTGGAACCAAAATTCATAGGTGAATTTTATAATTGAATTCTTCCTTTATTTCATTTAATTTTTTTTCAATTTCTTCACCTTCTCTTCACTAGTCTTTGATTATTCTCGTTTTATACTTCAGAATGACACTGTCCTAATGCTGCTTGAACTTTAAATTTAGCATAAGACTTAGGTGCTTAATCAATATTTTCATATCTCTTCTTATATTCTACTCTTCAGTAGAGTTTATATGCCTCCAATATGTGAAGAGTATACTTTTTTCTACCACAACCCAAGTTTCCTCTCAACCTTTTTCATGATTTGGTTTCTTTCCATAGAGCCTTTCAGCTATTACTACCTCAAGGTATCAGTAGCAATTAGTAATATTTTTATGGAAGAAGTATATGACATAGGGAGAGTTTCTATCGGGCAGAGATGTAAAGGCCTTCCGGTAAAAAAGACTGTTTGGGGTTGAGAGAGAGTATCTTGGCACTGTGGTCTTTGTACTTTCCTATTTTATTTAGGAAAATATATGTGATTTACCTTCTACATATAATGGGATAATACATTTGATCCCCATACACTAACCCCATCTCTTTTTTATTTTAATAAGTTTTATTTATTTATTTATTTTTGGCTGTGTTGGGTCTTCGTTGCTGTGCATGGGTTTTCTCTAGCTGCGGCGAGCGGGTGCTACTCTTCGTTGTGTTGCACGGGCTTCTCATTGCGGTGGCTTCTCTTGTTGTGGAGCACAGGCTCTAGGCATGTGGGCTTCAGTAGTTGTGGCACGTGATCTCAGTAGTTGTGGCTCGTGGGCTCTAGAGCGCAGGCTCAGTAGTTATGGCACATGGGCTTAGTTGCTCTGCGGTATGTGGTATGTGGGATCTTCCCCGACCAGGGCTCGTACCTGTGTCCCCTGCATTGGCAGGCGGGTTCTTAACCACTGCGTCACCAGGGAAGCCCAACCCTGTCTCTTATCATGCATGTGTTTTCCTTTCTAGGAAGGTAATTTGTGTCCATTCTATTCAGCTCTTTTCCTATCATTGCATTAGATTTCAGAAGAGAAAATGCCATTTAGGAAAGGAGAGGTATGTAATTTAGAATATGTTCTTATCAGAAGGGAAGGGGAAACTCTTTAGACACTGGAAAGAGGAGTCAAGGAATGATAGAAGGATGTTACAATTTGAGAAGGACACCTTTTGATCTAAACCTCAAAAGGTAGTGAGACAAGGGGAAGCAGACCTTTTGCAAAGGAAAGAAAAAGGCAGAGGAACCCTGTGCCTTGGCGCAAATAGTACCAAAGATGGGAAGGTACATTTAGACAGAGAGTAGATCCCTGGTTCCCCATAGCCTGCACTTGGCAAATAGAGCATATGGCAAATAGAGCATACAGAATGTCTCAAGTGCCCACCTGCCCAGAGGTAGTGCAGGATATCAGAGAGTTGAATGGTGTGTTTACCTGGAGGTTTATTGTAGTGAAGGTTAAGACTGAGCTCACACAGAGTGCTGTATGGCTGACTGTTCACGTTGCGGGTTATAGCTTGAATGGACGTTGATCTAATATTTAATGGACATTGAATGGGCATCAAGGGCTCTGTGGTACAAATGACTGCAGAAGCAGGCCTTATAGTGCAGGAAGGGTAGCTATACATACTTCCAAGACTGCCTGCAATAGAACCAGAGTTACGCCAGCTATCGAAGTGGCACCTCACAGCCCAACACAAAAGAACACCATACAGATCAAAAGCCCCCATATATTTATCCAAATAAGTGCATGTACTGTGAACCAAAAGTCTTCAAGTAATCTTTATTTTCAAGAATGGTGAGAATTATACAAAATAAAATACACTACTTTTGGCAAGGAAACAATGATAGTGTCTAAATTTTGTCCCATAGGAATTCTAATTCTTTTATTGCATTTTGTGTTTCCTTTTATGGTTTTGTGTTCACTCTCTCTATTTGCACTTCTACTTATAATCCATTATTGTTTCTCTGGATATTTTTGTCTTTTCAAAGAGCCTACTTATTTTTCTGTATCCTGGAGAGGATATCAAAGGTAAAATCCTTGGGCCAGTTAAGTCACATTCAGAGGCATTACTTCTTTAGAGTCTTGAGGTTGTTGTTTCCTTTCCCTTCTACCAAAATAAACATGCCAGGTTCTCAATGAATGTTTCTGAATAAATACTTGAGGGACTATACAAGGTTCGTTTATTGTTTTTCAGGAGTCTAGCTATTGCTAAAAATATGAGTCAGAGGAAAAGATTGAACAAGAAGTGAGGTAACTAGTTGCAAAGGCATAAGGAGTAGTTCCATTTGGGCTATCACCCTAAATCCCATCAAATAGGCAATGGTAAGCCAGCAGAGACACTAGTCATGTAGCCAACCAGTTAACTGACAGCCCCTGCCAGGTAAGCTGGACTGACAGACAAGGCCATGTCTTCACTGAGTGGTCACATGTCCTGCTGGCTGGTATCTGTGGTTCTGTTGTAGAGACACTTCTCAGGGTAAAAAGCTGGTGGGGGTAATATCAGTCCCCAAGCCTTTTCAACGTCATGTATCATATTACTAGCACTAAAATGAGACCATTTTTTTAAAAAAAATTTGTTTCTAATTTATAGGTGGGAGAGCAGAGATAACCTGAGACATTGTTTGGCCTTAGCACAGGGTTAATGGTCTAAGAAGAATGATGAATCTAGCTAGAGAAGAAAGTTAGTTAATGCTGACATTAAGGAAAATCTTAGCTGTCTATGCTTACTAAAAATAAATAAAAAATAAGGCTTGCTTACTGAGGGATGGGGATGATAGATATCAACAACTTGTTTTTCATTTTAATATGAAATAGTTTAAAGGAACTAGGAGAGGTTACTACTGCCTATAACTCCATATGAGTATACATATAAAGTTTAGGTCAAATTGAACAAAATAATGTTGGTTAACTTTTGAAGGCTATAGTTGAGCATAATTTAATCACAGTGCTTCCCCCTAGTTGTTTCAGTAAAATGCATTTCACTTTAAGTAGGTGGTTGTAGTCTCCAAACTCAGAACTTTAAACTCTTATTTTAAAAAACCACACAATTACTGGCAGCAGGAGAATGACAACGGATAAGTTACTGGTTTACTTGTGTCGTTTCTTAATCTGCCCACCTACTCACCATTACAGTGTGCTACCATAATTATGTGAGGATAACAGCTCTCAGTTAACAAATCATGAAACGGTCTTAGTATCATTATTTTTTCCCCAGTTATATGAAAAGTCTTTTTTTCTAAACTATCTTAAATTGCATTCTATCTTTAATTTACTAACAATTTAGGACTTTTAAGTAGAGGTAGAAGATTCTTCAGATAATTTGAGATACAGATAAGAATTTTACATGATTTGAAAATTAATCTTCAAAGTTAATTTTAAAACTTTTGAAGTTCCCCCAAACGTGTGTGTTTAAAAGAAGCAAAAAAAGCCTTACTCCTTCAGGTGTTCCTGTGAGACTAGCTGCAATTTTCACTTTAATTTTGACTGGAAATATCAATAATGTGATTTTTTTTGAAGTATGACCTTTAGTTTCAACTAGAAAGTGGGGCAGAGGGTAGCATAATCAAAAGGAATGAAAGTTAAGCTAAAACTATCACTTTAAAAGATATTTAGCTTAGGATCAAGTTTGGGTGAGGATATTTTTTAAATCGGATTATTCTTTTTTTTTTTTTTTCTGAAGTGCACAATCATTTGACCACAGCAGGGAGACACCAAGGACCCATCTATCTTCCTTCTCTCTCCCTTGCTCTCATTTATGGAAGCACAGCAGATAATAATGTAAATACAGAATGAAGGAATGTGAGTCCTCCGACACCAGTATCCTCCCCACTGCTTTGCCATGTATCAGTTCAGCTGTTTCCAAGGCAGGGTAGGCTCTCTTAAAAAAGATTAAATGCCAGATACTAGAGCAACTTTCAACTTCCATGTAACCAGGTGCAGTAAATCACACACAAAAACAGCTCTCTTACTTTTTTCCTCTTTTTATTCTTACCAAAATCCTTCTGTTTTTCTTTCTGTCTCATCTTACCACTGGAGCATAGTTTCTTAGTCATTCTTTCATCTGCACCGTCATCCATAATCAATAATGATTAAAGTTCAATATATAGTTGACACTGTGCTGAGTGGTAGGTTAAATAGTGAAGGGGGAGAGAGAGAGTCACCTGATTCAAAGAGCACACATTTTTTTTTCTTTTTTTTTAAGAGCACACATTTTTAAGCTTAAAGTAGAAAGCCAAGGGGAAATAATTACAAAATACTTTGTGTTCATTATATCTGCTATATTTTTTTTCCAAAATAATGATGGGTTTTTTCCCACTATGCTACATAAAAAGTCATTAATAGCTATCTATCACTTTTCATAGTAATTGGAATTCAGAATTTTATCAGTAAAGTCTATTAGTGTGTATTCTTTCCTTTAGACTATTCTTTTTTTCTTTTTTGCGGTACGCGGGCCTCTCACTGTTGTGGCCTCTCCCGTTGCGGAGCACAGGCTCCGGATGCGCAGGCTCAGCGGCCATGGCTCACGGGCCCAGCTGCTCCGCGGCATGTGGGATCTTCCCGGACCGGGGCACGAACCCGCGTCCCCTGCATCGGCAGGCGGACTCTCAACCACTGTGCCACCCGGGAAGCCCTAGACTATTCTTATCATGTATTTTATAATAAATACCAATACAAATATTGTTAATTGCATGACTTATCTCCATTTTCTTGTATATATTATGTGTTATTTACATGCTCTCTATCTTTAATACCCTAATAACCTTTTGATTTGGTGCAATTTTATCTCCATTTTACAGATGGGTAAAGTTGAAATTCAGAAAGTTAAGATAACTTGCCCAAGGGCTCAAAGCTTGTAAGTGCTAGAACCAGGATTCCAACCACAGTAACCAGAATCCGCAGATGCCGGTGTGTTAACAATACAACTCGACTAATCAAATTGCGCTTTTCCTTGGTTAAAGCAAAGATTTTTTTTCCTTCAAGAAATTATGAGTAAATCTTTCTGAAAAACTCTGCAAATATGGCAAACAATTGTGACTCTGTTCTTTTCTAAACGTTCCTTTAAAAATATACATTTAATAACTTTTACATATAAGCAATGCATTGTTATATTTTCTATATAATAAATACATAAATATAGTTATATATTTATATGAACATATATAAATATTATATGAGTATATAAATATATTTCTCATACATTGAAAACTAGAGATATTAAATGACTTTCTCAAGATTGGAATATTTACTATTACTTGAACTAAGACTGGAACAGAGGTCTTAGAACTCCTCTAGTTTATTCCTATTTGAACTACCCTGAACCACATTGTAAGCAGTTTCTACTAAGACTAAGCAAGCTTTACATATGAAGTGCTACAATTATCAGAGTTGCTACTGTCATTCTCTTCTCTTCTTTTTCCCTATACCATTTACCATTCTCCTTCCTCTTCCTTTTCCTCTTCTTCCCTCTCTTTCATCTTAATCTTTTATCTTCTTCCTCCTAATTTATATGTAGTTTGTGGCATAGAGAAATATTCATGAGAAGAGAAACCCACAGCCCCTAAATAAACTGCCCAATGCAGTCATCACAATAGTATGTGATATAACATCCAGATACTACAAAGTTTTATTTTTTTACAAACCGAAATAATATTAAATAAATTACAAGATTAGAATTGATCATTTGCACATCACATGCTTTAAACTCTTTGGAGAAGAAATATTCTAAACAGTATACTCTTGTTAGAGCATCTGGAGTTATTAATTAAAGCTTTAAGAAAATCTGTTAGTGTCTAAGTAATATAGAGCTATAACGAAGAAAGCTTCTTCTGAGAGATGTGTCCCAACCCTAACCATATTTAAAATGCACTTATCCTATAGAAATGTCAGTGAGGAGCCATCTAAACTCAGTGTACTACATTGTGGCACTGCCTTATAGTCTCTATTATTGATTAAGGGACCAGTACTGATTGGTGTTAATGTCATGTGAAAGTTCTTTTACTGCGTTGTCTCTTTTCATACATGAATCCCGTTTGCCTGCATATGTGTAAGGGGAATATGTGCTCCTCTCATTGCAACTACCCAATAATTATAGATACAATATAGGGCAAAGGGGCTTCCCTGGTGGCGCAGTGGTTGAGAGTACGCCTGCCGATGCAGGGGACACAGGTTTGTGCCCCGGTCCGGGAAGATCCCACATGCCGCGGAGCGGCTGGGCCCGTGAGCCATGGCCGCTGAGCCTGTGCGTCCGGAGCCTGTGCTCCGCAACGGGAGAGGCCACAGCAGTGAGAGGCCCGCGTACCGCAAAAAAAACCACAAAAAAAAAACCACACAAAAAAAATATAGGGCAAAGGCATATTCATGTTTGCTATTAAAGTTGCATTTCAAATTTTTTGTTTTGTATCACAAAACCAGGCTCCTAAATTTGGATTAACACGTTTATGCCTTTCGTTCACTAAGAAAAAAATTGCTTTTTTACTTAGTCCTTTGAAATTATAGTTTTTCTTGGATTAATTCACAGTTGTAAAATTTGATTAATCCTTCTTTGGGAGTGCGCTTCCTGGTTCCATCAATCTTAGTTGGAGTAGAGTGCACAGCAATAAGGCTCAAGATCTTTAGAAAACAATTCACACATCCGAACCCATATGTCTCAAGCACAAACACATATACAATTCCTATCAGTTCTTTACTTGCAATGTGACAGTTTCCAGTTACCAAAGTACTTGCTGTGTAGCTACTGGGCAGTAGGAAAAGATTAAATGCTCTCGGTACTGTAGAGAGAGTGCACAAATAGCTATAACTCTAGTTTAGTTGAGGAACCAATGATTCTTTCAAGTAACTATTCCTTTCAGGATGGTTTCTTTCTTATCCCTGCATAGAAATGTAAGTAAAATTATTTGATTGCTTTAGTTATCTTATCTTGGATTTGCATTTTATGGAAAGACAGCATTTGAGGTGAAAATTATACGTAGTTTTTTAAGCACAAAATCTTCTCCTCCAATGTTGTAAACTTTTCAATATACTTTCAACAAGGAGCCTGTCATAATTTAGAGGAGTCTCTGAGGTACTGAATTCATGAAAACCAAGCCTGACTTTAAAAGGACTTTAATTTCCTTCAGTTACAGTAATATGGATCATCTTCTCATTGTGAACACTTTTCTGTGTTTCCATACAAACATATAAGCTTGATAATTTATTAAACTAATCATTTCATTTATCTAAAGCAAAAACCTGCTAAAGCGAGAAAAAATAAGATAAAATCTCAATTAGATTGGAAAAGCAAAGTCTATTATTCGATTAATTGCGTTTTAAAGTATTTAATACAACCTATTTTTTTTCTCACAGATATATGAATATACTGTCAGTGATTTAATTATACAATTAAAACCTTTCAAAGGTTTTTATTTAAAGTTGAAAATATTGGCTCAAGTTATGATAAACCTAAAATCAGTGTAATCCTTGTAAATACTTTCAATGCAGGATGAAACTGATGTGATCAAACTTATTTTTATATCTGTAATACTTTTAGGCAAATTAAGTTTTGTCTGTCTCTTATTTAAAGAAAGTTAAAATTTAAACACTGGTGAAATGTTTTCTTTAAGTAAAATAATTCATGCTTATTGGCTGAGTGGGGAGATTATGGGGAGATGGGGTTGTACGGTATGGACAATACAGAAATATACACATAATAAAGTGAAATCCTCTCCACTTTCAATCATTCATTCTCCTTGAGTAAACATTCTTAGCAGTTTGCTTATGTATCTTTCTAGACATGTATCTTTCCTATGTACATTTAACCGATGATAACATGCTATATTTGTTCTGAAATGGGCATATTTTCTTCACTTGTTATAATGGTCGTCTCCCTCATCATACATCCTGAGTCTGAATACCAACCAATATGCTTAACAGATGTTTGATTTAGGTAAGTTCCTTTGTCTCTCTAAATGTTGATTTCCTTGTTTGTAGATGTGGTAATAATTGCAGAGAAAGAAGAAATCATTATGGGATGAATTAGTCAGGAAAATTTTCACTTTCTAGGTGGGGTGACTCTTCATACTTGCTTTTGCCTATTGTCCCAAAGTAATTATTAACAGTGCCCCTACTCTCAGAAGTCTTCTGGTTTAAATGTTTAATTATATGGCCGTACTTACAGGGTTGTTGAAAGGATTAAATAAAATAGTGTCTCATGTGTTGTAGAAGTTCTATATATTTAACTTATGGGTAAATTATATATACAGTGTTAAGACAACATGTACATAAATTACTTTAGTGTTTTCACTTTCATTTACATTTTTTACAATTAAACTATATAAGTTAGATGTATGTAGACATACACAAAGTGATTATTATAGATCCACTTAGATTTTAAATTTGGATTACATATCTCAGGATCAAAACCAACTCTGTGGTATAATTAAAATACATTTTATAACATTGAACAAGTGTTATCATCTAGTTAAAATATGGCAAAATTTGAACAGAAGCCACTATTGAAGCTGACATGCAATGATTGCACTCTTCGTACTGTATATATATCTAGTGTAGAAAAAGGGGGGCTTTCATTGGCTTTTATATCTTTATAAAAAGAAATTTGGTCTTCCAGAAACTTAATGTGTTCTTATTTAAATGAAAACACATTGACAGATAGTACCAGTGCTCAGGGATTAAAGTACCCATTTCTGCAAGAGAAAAAGGATTTAACAAGCCATAAAGAGGGGGAAATCATAATGCAAAGGATACCAGCACCTCAAATTTTAAATTAACAATTCTAAAAGGAAATACTTGTGTTATGGAATGAAAGTTTGTGTCCCCTAAAAGTTCATATGTTGAAACCCTACCCCTCAGTGTGATCGTATTAGGAAATGGGGCCTTTGGGAGGTGATTATGATTAGATGCGGTCATGAGGGTGGAGCCCTCATAAAATAGGATTAGTCATAAAAGTCATTAGAGTCACCAGAGCCCTAGCTTCTCCTCTCTGCCCTCTGCCATGTGAGGATACAATGAGAGTTTGGCAGCCTACAACTTGGAAGAGGGCACTTACCAGAACTAAACCACTCTGGTACCCGGATCAGGGACTTCCAGCTTCTGGAACTGTGAGAAATAAATTTCTCTTGTTTATAAGTTACCTAGTTTATGACTCTTTGATATAGTAGCTCTGACTGATTAAGACAACTAGAATTAATTAAATCACATGTTTTTTCTATTAAACATGAAAAAACTGTTTCAGCTTCTTTAACATATCTAAATGTTTATTCTGTTTTCCACCTAGTTTTGTTTAAATTATTTAAAAATACTTTGAAATATATATATATATAGTAGGTTTTCATGATATTTTGTTAAGAAATTATTATGCTGTACATAATAATTGTAAGAAAGATTTGGAGGAGCTTTTTGTAACATTAGAAGTGAGGATCATGTAAAACCAAATACACTCAAATATAAACCTTCAAATTAGTAAATTAAGAAGCTACATAAGGGACTAACTAAGGAAATTGTCATGGCAAGTGTGTGACACTTGCTTCAAATTTGTCTAGTAAAAATAAGCAATCAAGAAGTAATGAATAATTAATATCACCTCTTAAGCACCAGATAGGAGTATAGTCAAAGAATGTGCATTGTAACTTTCAGAGAATGGAGAGATTGTTCTGAGCTGACTTTTTCACTGATAACTTTCTTATAAAGTGGAAAAAGATTGCAGCAAGGAGAAAAGCAAAGTCAAAATAATAAAAATAAAGACAATAAGTGATTCAGTTTAGGTTGGTAGATTGAACACATAAAAATGAGAAAATCAAAAGTAACAACTTTGGTCTATTGGGCATAGTAGAAATAAGCAATATTTTATGGTAATTAAGCACTTAAACACTAAACAATAATTTAACTAAATATTTTGATTTAATTCTATAGGGTAAGGTGAGGAGTAGGAGAAGGCTGAGGTAGAGATATAAGAGATTTAAATCCTCAACTTTTTTTTTTTGTGGTACGCGAGCCTCTCACTGCTGTGGCCTTTCCCGTTGCGGAGCACAGGCTCCAGACGCGCAGGCTCTAGCGGCCATGGCTCATGGGCCCAGCCGCTCCGCTCCGCGGCATGTGGGATCTTCCCGGATGGGGGCACGAACCCGTGTCCCGTGTCCCCTGCATCGGCAGGCGGACTCTCAACCACTGCACCACCAGGGAAGCCCAATCCTCAACTGTTAAAACACAAAGATCAAGAAACCAAACTCAGCAGTGCAATACTACGTTTGTTAAATATCAGAAGAAAATATTTCAGAAATCATTGTTGTAGTCTATTTGCAAGGAAAATAATGTATTTTATTTTAAGCATATTGCTGTTCTTGGATAATTAATACTCATGTATTATTTAAAAGTAAAGTATGATATAAAAAGGAAAGCCAAGTAAATTTTTGAGGGATACTTAGTATTTAGTTTTTCTGCTGTTGACTTCTGTTGAGGAAAGTGAGGTGAAATTGAACCTGGGAAAAACACTGGACCCAGATTCCTCAGACAATCTTGAATAACAAGATTGAGATTTTATTTACAGGTAAAAATTACTGAAAAAATAATATTTGTTATTTCAAATATATATTTTTAAAAAATAAATTCTTCAAAATTACAAAATAATTTAAGGTCATTGGTCTCAATTCATAAAATAGCCCATTACTTCAATTGTAGGGAACAAATGAGTTTTCATGTTTCTATAAAAATAACTCTACATATTAAGTCTGTAGACACAGGTTTGAGTATCTAGAGCTTTGGAATTTATTCTATTTAATACTTCCTTGTTTCATATAAGTTCCAATCGTCAAAGTTAAAGTTTTGTAAAATCAAAGTAAATACTAGGTCACGTAGTAAGCGAAATGAAACACATCTGGTACATGATCGTTTTTCTTGATGTAACAGGTCAGAGTCAGGCAAGCTGCAACCATATCTGTCCAAAGAGAGATTTATCCACTTAGATAGAAGAGCTGATGGGGTGACCTACATCAAATCAATCTTTATGGCAGATCCTTTCGATCACAGTAATGAAACATTAAAATAATATACTGCAAGTTACTGTATATGACTTTTAATCTTAGCATTATTATCCGGGATTAAATTGTATTTATCATTATCCTCCTACTTATCCTTAAATTTCTCTTCTAATGACTCCTTAAGCTCTCTTATCCTTTGCTGCCAAACGATTTGCAAATCTGTTTAGTCAGCCTCTTTTTAACTTTGAATGTCCACTTCACTTATAAATGTCATTAACATGCAATTTCTGCCCTGATAGGAATGAGGTCTGTCAAATAAATATGCAGGGTGTTAAGGGAAAGGAAATTCTAGTAGTTTACCACTGATATTCCACTCAGAGAATTTGAGGGCATAGATATCTCCCAAACGTTTTTGTTACCTAATTTTGTTTACAACTTGTATTCCATATTCAGAACCCCTCTCCCATAATATTTGAATCACTATCCTGTTTTTCAAATGTAAATGTACTTTGAGGGTCAGAAATAATTTTATTGTTAAAAAGAAGGGGGACTTAACTGTTTAAATGCTGTTATTTAATGTAGTTTTTGGGATAGATTCTGTTCTTTGTTCTCAGTTTTGCTGTTCTAGTTTAGATAGTCATGAAATCATTTTAACTAGATAAAACTGTTGTGGCAATTAAGTTAGTAATAAGAAAGAAAAACATATTTTTTATATAAATTTTTTTTAATATAAACTTTTTTATTACCTTTTGAAGATATCAAAATACTTTTACTTCTTAAATCCTCACCATATTGCTGGAGCTAGATGAAAACCTTCTTACTATTACTTTACAAATTCAGTCACAGGGTCAGGGAAAAAATGAGCAAATTATTCAAACCTGTGATGCTCCAAGCAGTCTACAGGTCTCTTGCCTTTATGTGTTCAAGTGACTCAACAGAATGCCAGCTAATTATTGACTTAAGAAAAATTATAGTAATTTACAACTTAAATTATAATTGGGAGTCTCTCAAAGTAAAAAGGGTTACAAATTTGTAATCAGTTGCTTTTTGAAATCAAATTTAAAACATTAAATTCATTCTCAGTTTCTGCCCGGAGATACAGAGAACTGGAAAGACTCATTTTCAAAGGCCATTCTCAACCTTTGCAACAACAAGGACAATGACAACAACAATAACAAACAGGAAATTCACAACTTTCTTTGAACCCATCAGAGTACAGAGGTCACAGAGCTCAAAATCTAAAGAGAGATGGTCAGTTGCAGACAAAACCAAAACACTTGCTTACCTGGGCAATCTGCTTCTGGACACCTATTAAAAAAAGGTAGGATGGGGCTTCCCTGGTGGCGCAGTGGTTGAGAGTCCGCCTGCCGATGCAGGGGACACGGGTTCGTGCCCCAGTCCGGGAAGATCCCCCATGCCGCGGAGCGGCTGGGCCCGTGAGCCATGGCCGCTGAGCCTGCGCGTCCGGAGCCTGTGCTCCGCAACGGGAGAGGCCACAGCAGTGAGAGGCCCGCGCACCGCAAAAAAAAAAAAAAAAAAAAAAAGGTAGGATGTTTGGCAAATTTCAGGGGCCCAGGTGTACACAAACACCACCTAATACTCACAAAAAGTGGTTGGGAGAAACCAAAGAAACTCTTCAGTATGGGGAAGGAAAACAGAAGGAGGGGAGGAGAACAGAGAAGAGGAGAAGAGAAACCAAAGCAGGGGCAGTAACAAACTCTGAGACCCTCTTCCTTATTTCCCCTAAGGAAATAATGCTCTGATCTGTGGGATAAGGATGATAACCCGTCACCCTTAGGCACTAGTAAAAATTCACTGCAAGTGGGGAAGAAACAAACAGGCTGGGGGAGGGAAAGGAAACCTCTATCCCTGGGAAATAAGTGCTGGGCTCAAAACTGCACCAGGAAGGGGAGGGGCATTAAGGAGGTCATATCCTGGAGAACGAGGGATACCTTGACTACTTAATGGTTAAACTTAATCAGAACAACATAGACTGTTCCCACCTCCACCACTAGGTTATCAAGTGTCATATGAATGAAGAGTTACTTGCAGAAGACAGACCATTTCTGAGGTACAGCACAAAGGGATGACCTAAACCTCAGAGTGGAGCAGATATTGGGGGAAAAAAACTGGCAAATCAACTCCCATAATAAACAAAATAATCCCTCAAGGAATTGAAAGCCTGTGGTATACTGAAACCATAGCAACAACAAACCTAAAACCCAGTCCAATTCCTAATTAGATTAACTCAGTCCTATACACTGAAGGCCTAGCAGAAGAAAAGGCATGCCCATTTCATGACATAAAAACTCTTCGTGGTCAAAAACGATGAAGGGTTTGAGATTTTACCTTACTTGTAGGCTAACAAATTAGCCTGTCAAGGTTCATAAATGCTAGAATAAGATATAATGTGTCAGAGACAGGGATGCTCTTTTCAACACATAGTGATAATAGAATTGGCATCCATATGCAAAACAAAACAAAATAAAACAAAATCCTTTAAATAAGCCCTTAAGTTAAAAAAAGAAACTTTAAATGAATATCTCTGTGATCTTGAGTTTGGCAAATAGTTTTTAGATAAGACAGCAAAAGAAAAATCTATAACAGAAAGAAAAAGATAAACTATATTCAAGTTGAAAACATTTACACTATGAACAGTACATTTATGAGAATGGAAAGACAAACTATGATAGGAGAAGCTATTTGAAATCCATACCCTGTAAAGGATTTTTATCCAGAACATATAAATAACTCTCAAAGATCCACAAGAAAATAAAACAACATAATAGAAAATTGGCCAAGAATCTGAAAACACACTTCAGTAAGGAAACTATGAAGATGACATTTACAGCAACATGGACGGGCCTAGAGATTATCATACTAAGTGAAGTAAGTCAGAAAGAGAAAGACAAATATCATGTGATATTACTTATGTATGGAATCTAAAATATGATACAAATGTGCTTATTTACAAAACAGAAACAGACTCACAGACATAGAAAACGTGTTTATGGTTACCAAAGGGGAAGGGGGAAAGGAATAAATTAGGACTTTGGGATTAACAGATACACACTACTATATATAGAATAGAAAAACAACAAGGACCTACTGTATAGCACAGAGAACTATATTCAATATCCTGTAATAAGCCATAATGGAAAAGAATATGAAAGGAATATGTATATATATGCTTTGCTGTATAGCAAAAATGAACACAACATTGTAAATCAACTATATTCAATATTAAAAAAAACAAACAAAAAAGCTGACATTTGAGTATTTCAAAAGATGTACAATATTATTAGTCATCAGAAAATGCAAATTAAGACCACAATGAGTTATTAGTACAATGCTATTAGAATAATAATAACAAAAAAATAAAAAAACTACAAGTATGTAAAGCAGCTGGAATATTCATACATTGATGGTGGGAATGTACAGCCCTCTGAGAAAACAGTTCTGCTCTTTCTTGTAAAGTTTAACACATAGTTACCAATGACTGAGCAATTCACTTCTTATTTTTTGCCCACATGAATTCAGAACTTATCTCCATACAAAAACCTGTATACAAACCCTTGTAGCAGCTTTATGGATAACTGCTAAAATCTGGAAAGAACCATGATGGGTTTGAAGAGGTATAATTAGTAAATAGTGGTACAATGATACAGTGGAATGCTACTCGGCAACAAAAAGCAATAAACTGTTGTTTTATACAACAACATAAATGAATCTTAAATGAATTTTGATAAGTGACCCCAAGCCTTCATGTTTTATGATGATTTCATTTATATGACATTCTGGAAAAAGCAAAATTATAGGGATGAATTAGTCGTTCCCAGGATTTGGGGTGGGAGGAGCATAAGGTAATTTGGGGGATGATGGAATTGTTTTGTATGGAACTGAGGTTGGCGAATACACACCTCTATGCATTTGTCAAAGCCCATGGAACTGTACACAAAATGAGTGAATTTTGCTATATGCAAATAAAAAAAATCTACCAGGATATAAAGGAAGTGCAATACAGAATGTAGACTGTGACAAAATAATTTAACTTTATTTCACATGAATGACATAACCAACTACAGTGTGTGGGAAACAAAGGAGCTGGCCTAAGTAACTTTAGAAAACATTGTTTTCACTGGATATTCTAAGGCTAGAAACAACAACAAAAAAAACTATACAAACACTGTTTTCTGATTGATAAAGGTACTTCTCACAGGGTGTGGGTTAGAAATTCTGAAACTATTTTTTATTTATGCTTCAAATGAATAAATGAGCAAATGTATTATGGATAAGGACCACTGTAGAGATATGTCATAAATAAGCAAAGGGGGAATAGAAAGAAACCTGTGGTCCTGAAGAGGAGTCAGATATGCCAGTATGAAAAAATGTGTGTGTGTGTGTGTGTGTATGTGTGTCACACATGCACACACACATAGATAGAATAGACATGTGTGTATACATGGGTTAGTATACACATATACATGTATTTTCAAACTCTGTCTTCTGAATGGACCTACACAGAACGACACGCCAGAAGCAATGAGAAAACTTAGTGCCCAGATCTTGACTTCCAAATAACATTCTCCAATAAAAGGAACCAGGGCTTCTTAGAGAAGTGTTGATGCTAGGGATGACACACACAAAAAAATGTAAGTTAAGACTGGAGCACTTTGTAATCCTAGAAAGTAAGGAACTTTCAAAGAAAAGCTTGAGGTTTATTGAAAAGACACAGGAGCTGACCAGAAATAGCCCCAATGTCCAAAACTGGAACAATTTGAGCAGCAAAAATATAATGATAATGTTGAATTGTAACATAAAGAAAAAAATATATTCATATGTCCAAACCAATATAAACAAGTGATCAAATGCTGGAAAAGGGACAAATTTTCCTTATGAAAAATTTCCAATTAAATTTAGAAGGAACAAGGGAAATAGAAAAACATTAGAACACCACAGTGAGGGACTTCCCCGGATGTCTAGTGGTTAGGACTCCATGCTTCCAATGCAGAAGACACGGGTTCGATTCCTGGTCAGGGAACTAAGGGGAACTAAGATCCCACATGTCGTGGAGCTCAGCCAAAAAAAAAAAGAAAAAAAAAAAAGAAAAAAAACACCACAATGATAATTACTGTTGACTAGAAACACTGACCATTGTGAAGATTAAGGAGAAACAGGATATGTTTGAGAAAGAGGGTATGTTCATAGTCTCAAAATACCTCCACCAATGAATATTATTTACAAAGAATTAAATTGTAACTTTACCAAGAAGACGTCTGACAGAAACCATCCTAACCAAGTAATTTAGGTTAATATTACTAGTAATAAAACATATTATCATCATGCACATATTAACTTCAATGCATTGAGGGTACCTCACAGCCGTGGTGTTCTTTTCCCAAATCCATAACCTCAATCTAATCATGAGAAAACATCAGAAAAACCTAAACTGAGGAGCATTCTATACAAAATACCCGATCTGACTCTCTCAAATTTCCAAGGTCATAAAAAACAAGGAAAGACTTAGTAATTGTCACATATTCGAGAAGAGCAAGAAGACACCACAAGGAAATGCAAGGTAGGATCCTGGATTGAATCCTTGAACAGAAAAAAAAAGATATCAGTGAAAAAACTAGCAGACTCTGTATAAACTCTGTATATACAGTAGTCCCCCCTTATCCTCAGTTTCACTGTCCGTGGTTTCAGCTAGCCGCTGTTAACAGTTAATGTTAACAGTAAGTGGAAAATTTAATATTCAATTGATAAGTTTTAAATTGCGCACCATTCTGAGCAGCTTGATGAAATCTCGCGCAATTCCTTCTGGGGCGTGAATCATCCCTTTGCCCAGCGTATCCGCTCACAATTACTTAGCAGCCATCTTGGTTGTCTGATTCGGTGTTTCAGTGATGCGGTGGTTGAGTTCAGGTAACACTTATTGTACTTAAAAATGGTCCCAGGGCTTCTCTGGTGGCGCATTGAGAGTCCGCCTGCCGATGCAGGGGACACGGATTCGTCCCCCGGTCCGGGAAGATCCCACATGTCACGGAGCGGCTGGGCCCGTGAGCCATGGCCGCTGAGCCTGCGCGTCCGGAGCCTGTGCTCCGCAACGGGAGAGGCCGCGACAGTGAGAGGCCCGCGTACCAAAAAAAAAAAAAAAAGGTCCCAAAGTGCAAAAGTAGTGATGCTGGCAATTTGGATATGCCAAAGAGAAGCCGTTAAGTGCTTCGTTTAAGTGAAAACGTGAATGTTTACTACTTAATAAGGAAAGAAAAAAATCGTATGCTGAGGTTCCTGAGATCTACGGTAAGAATGAATCTTCTGTTGGTGAAATTGTGAAGAAGGAAAAAGAAATTTATTCTGGCTTTACTATTGTACCTCAAACTGCAAAAATTATGGTCACAGTTCATGATAAGTGCTTAGTTCAGAATGGAAAAGGCATTAAAATTGTATAATAAGATATTTTGAGAGAGAGATCACATTCACATAAATTTTATTACAGTATATTGTTATAATTCTTCTATTTTATTCTGAGTTATTGTTGTTAATCTCTTACTGTGCCTAATTTATAAATTACTTCATCACAGGTATGTATGACTAGGAAAAAACAGAGTGTATATAGGGCTCAGTACTATCTGTGGTTGCAGGCATCCGCTGAGGGTCTTGGAATGTATCACCCATAGATAAAGATTATTGTAGTTTAGTTAATAGCATTGTGCTGATGTTAATTTCTAATTTTGATAATTTTACTACGGTTATGTAACATGAATGTAGGGGGAGCTGAGAGAAAGGAATATGAGAAATCGCTTTACAACCGTTGCAACACTTAACGTCTAAAATTATTTCAAAATAAAAAGTTAAAATATTAAGTTTCTCAGTCATAGAATTTACTTTTAAATAATTTTTCAGAACCTGCTGTATGCTCTTCTACTGCACAAGGTTAAACATGTTAAGACAATAATATTCTGCTGATAAAGGACCATACATTTAAGAGACATCTTTAAATTTATGTAGTATTTTTGTTAACTTTTAAATCTTAATAACAGAATTTCATACAACTCAGGCCATGTTTATGCTGACTGTAAAAATCCCAAGTTTATCTGCATATATATTACAACTTCTTAAGGATATATCATGATTATTACATAATATTGAAGATTCAGTCATGCTGAAGTTGATGAGTATTGGATTTAAAGTCAATGACTTAGTTTGATTCCAAAGTTTGCTGCTGATACTAGTTATGTGAACTGGGGCATGATTTTGTTTTAATGAGTTTCAAATTCATACTGAGTTTTAAATTCTTTCTTTAACAATTAGAGGTAATTATAATTATCTTTCTTGGTCAACATTTAAAGATTTATAAAAAATAGAAATTATTATCCCAATTATATGATATTTCTGAAAATATGGAAAATTTAGAAATATAGAAGGAAAAAATGATTGTATATTTATTTTTATCTTTATGCCTATGCATGTATTTACATAATAGGAATCACCCCCCCTACATAAATGATTTTATTACTTTTTGCAGGTAACATTGTGATAAAAATTTCCTGTTATCACAAATTGTTTGCAAGCAAATTTTAAATGCTGTGTAATAGATATAATAGATACTGGTACGATGACACATGCACATGTATGTATATACATACATGTAGGTGTGTGTATATATATAGTATATAGTATACAACCTGTTAGAATATTTAGGTGTTTTCAAGCTTTTCCTTAGAGTAAGATCCCTCAAGAAACCCATATATTTTCTTCCTGTAGCTGAACAATTTATTTTTTATTTGGAATTAATAAATCAAAGCAAGTTGCAGATTAGTTTCCCCAGGAAGTTGACTTCGAGACAGATTACTGTCCAGGAAATATCCCTGTGGGGCAGGGCAGGGAGCTAGATTAAAGGGAAAAGTTGGTTTGTGACACTTTCTCAAAATGGTCTCAGACAACTTCTTGTCAACTGTCAAACTGAGATGGCCCTTCCGAGTTGTCCTGAGTTGGGGTGAGTTTCCAGGTGTTTGTGGCAAAGCACTGACTAACTTATTGGATACAAGGTGCCCAAGAGGAGGGTGAGACATTAGGCAAGAAGGCTTCTTCAACACACTTTATCCCAAAGAGGGCTGTCTGTGGCAACACTTCACGAGGAGCTGGAGTGTAAGTTCTTTCCTAAGGAGGTGGCACCACAGCGTTCAATATAAAGGCTATTCAAAATTCTTTATACATTCTAGTAAGTAGCTCTACAAAACTATGGTACAGGGCTTCCCTGGTGGTGCAGTGGTTGAGAGTCCGCCTGCCGATGCAGGGGACACGGGTTCGTGCCCCAGTCCGGGAGGATCCCACATGCCGCGGAGCGGCTGGGCCCGTGAGCCATGGCCGCTGAGCCTGCACGTTCGGAGCCTGTGCTCCACAACGGGAGAGGCCACAACAGTGAGAGGCCCGCGTACCGCAAAAACAAAACAAAACAAAACTATGGTACAAATGCAATTAGTACTACTGTATTAGTTAACTGCTAAAAGTTGCTTTAAAATAGTTCACCTAGGGACTTCACTGGTGCAGTGGTTAAGAATCCGCCTGCCAATATAGGGGACATGGGTTCAAACCCTGGTCCGGGAAGATCCCACATGCCGTGGAGCAACTAAGCCCGTGCACCACAACTACTGAACCTGCGCTCTAGAGCCCGGGAGCCACAACTGCTGAGCCTGTGTACTGCAACTACTGAAGCCTGTGTGCCTAGAGCCCGTGCTCCGCAACAAGAGAAGCCACCGCAATGAGAAGCCCGCGCACGGGAACGAAGAGTAGCCCCCGCTTGCCACAACTAGAGAAACCCCGCGTGCAGCAACAAAGACCTAACACAGCCAAAAATAAATAAGTAAATAAATAGTTCACCTAAAAAATTCTTAGTGTATTTAGTTTGTTTATGGAGTCTTACACAACATAAACATTTTAAAATGTTACTTTATCCTATTTATACATTTACTTTTCCTTGGACTTTATAAAATGTTTAAATATGCTTTCTCACATCTTAAAATTAGAAAAATATTCTACTGTATCTTAGTACTTCACAGTTTATTTCCATAAATAACCTCACAAATTTATTTCTGTGTGTAATATAATACAGAAAACATACTTTTCCTTTGTTTTCAAACGGGTCGTCATTTCATGAATAATCAAAGCTTTCCTCATTGATGTGAAATGCCACCTTTATTACACAGTAAATTCTCATATACACTTATTCTCTATGCTTTCCATTGATCTATTTGCCTGTGTCTCCATCAGTACCATACTTTTCATTAATAAAGTTTTATGGTGCATGTCCCTCTCCATTCTTCTTCTTTTTTTCCTCATTATTTTCTTGGCTATTTCACACGTTTAATTTCTGAGATGAAATTTAGAATCAGTATGTCAAGTTATGAAACAACCACACCACAAAAAATCAAATCAAAAAGAGATTTGGGGTGAATTTTCATTGAATTTACATATTAATTTGGAAAGAATTGGCATCTTTACAGTATTGAACCTTTTCCTCCAAGGGCGTGACATCCATTTCATTTAGTCAGGTCTTCTTTTTTTTTTTTTAAAGTTTTTGACAAGGTTACTTTATTTTTTCAAAATTAATTAATTAATTAATTAAGTCATTTGGCTCCATTGGGTCTTTGTTGCTGCACGCCGGCTTTTCTCTAGTTGCAGCGAGCGGGGGGCTACTCTTCATTGCGGTGCGTGGACTTCTCATTGGGTGGCTTCTCTTGTTGCAGAGCACGGGCTCTAGGCACGTGGGCTTCAGCAGTTGTGGCTCGCGGGCTCTAGAGCACAGTCTCAGTAGTTGTGGTGCACGGGCTTAGTTGCTCCGCGGCATCTTCCTGGACCAGGGCTCAAACCCGTGTCCCCTGCTTTGGCAGATGGATTCTTAACCACTGAGCCACCAGGGAAGCCCTAGTCAGGTCTTCTTGTATGTTGTCATGGAATTTTTCAGCTGATTTGGTATTCACCTCACACAAAATGAGAAATAGAATGAAACATCTGTATAAACTGATTCTAGGAAGAGTTTGTGTCAGGATGACCTAGAATGTTGGCAGTCTGATTCTAACTGTCCAAACTATAACATCCATACCTTTGAATTTTGTATAAACTTTGTCATCCTTAAAGTATAATCCTTCTTTAGTTGCTTTTTTATGTTTTTGCCTGTATTTTGTATAATAGCTTTTGAATGCAGCAGTATTCAAATAGAGAGCAATCTTCTTTCAAATAGAGAGCATTTACTAACTTTTAAAAATAAACTTAGAACAAGGATAGTAGTTTATCTGAGTCCAAGCTTTGTTTCTGTGACAATGTTCTTAGATTTTTCTTATTTATAAAGGTCATTTGTTTAAACTTTTACCCGCCCCCACCCCAGATCTCTTACTTTTTCATTTTAGTGTAGACATCTTTTCCAGTGTAAAGTTAAAAATGATCATTTACACTTCCTTCTACTGATTTATATTTTGATTCTTAAATTATTTAATATACTTTATGATTGCAGAGTTAATATGTTTTTGTAAAAATTTTAGAAAATGTTAAAAGGCTCTTGCTTCAAAATAAATTTTGGTAATAATAGTAAACTTGAGAAACCACTCTACAGATTTGAGCATTTTTCTCTATCATTTTATATACATATTAGTAAGTAGGTATTTTTATTCTTTTAATAACTTTTTTTACCTAAAGTATATTTCAAACATGTTTTGTGACATTATTCTTTAGCTTCATACTTTTAGTTGATGTATAATATTTTACCATATAATGTCATAATTTATTGAGCTAGTTCACTAGATGTGGCTATTAGGTTGTTTTCAATCTTTGTTCTTATAAAAAATGCTGAATATAAGCAAATGCTTATTTCATTATTATCAATTCCCAACACTGAAATTACCAAAAAGAGAATGTGGTCATTTTATGCTTTGGATGTATGTTGCCAAACTGTCCTCTGGAAATTTATTATCAGTTTACAGTTGCATATATGTTTAAACTCTAATTAAGTTCCACACTTAATGGGAATTTTTAGCAATGGGAATTTTTAGCAATGGGAATACAGCAGTGAATGAAACAGACAAACATCTAGGACATCATGGAGCTTACATTCTAGTAAAGAGAAATCAAAATAACGTAAGATTTATTTATACATACATTATATAATTGCTGTAGACTGAATTGTGTCTACCCCAAAATTCT